>NC_042528.1:14049786-14649786 GCF_900963305.1 Echeneis naucrates | reverse complement strand
TGGGGCTGAGGGATTAGTCCCTTTATGTCTGAGGGAACCCTGTGTGAATTGTTGGGGGCCAGTGTCACAGTTCTGCCGATCAGGCAAATTATTCCCAGAGGAGTAGTCACCTGGGGAGAGGGACTTCTGCACTCACCCCTTAACCATTGGACCTCCTTCTCTAAACAAGTTGGATGAACGGCTGATTGTCAGAAGATATCCTTCTGAATTTTTAAGGTTGGCTTCCGCTATACAGAAGAGGGGTTCATCCCCTTACATCCAGTCTATATGCTATATTTGTAACTAATAACTACTTTTAATTTCAGTCGTGTAAACAAGATAAGTACTCTTCCACTTCTGTCTCCTTTTAAGTAAATATCTATTAGGGCTGAATAATTAATCAAATTTTAAATGAAAGCCAATGTCAGAAATTGCAATTAAAAAAATAAATAAAATAAAATCACAAAAGGCTGCGACGCAAAAAATACTTAATGCAGCAAAAGCAAAGCTTTCTTCCTGTATGAAAATCAAACTAAAGATACTGAAAGCAGCTCAGTCTGTCATGCACAACTTTGAATTGACTTGCCCATGTATTGTACCCATGTACACTGATGATCTGGCCTTATGACGGTATTGCCATCAAACTGGATGTCCGTGCTTTGGTCATGGAGACATGCCTCAGTAAAGCATGTCCAGTTATTCTTTTTAAAATTCTCCTAATGTCTGAGATTTGCCGCTTTAATAAATCCTGCACACGTGTCATTTTGTTCTATAGTAGAAGCAGGTTGACCATGTAAGAAATACTTTAGGTAAGAAGTGTTAGCCCATTTTCACACAAAACATACTATGCAATGGGGATTCAAATGGCAACAAATGCTAAGAATTTACAATAAAAGTTAGTGGCAGAAAAGAACCCTGTATCCATATACATACACATAGATACATAAAAATATATACACACTATCTGTACCTGTCTCTGAACCCTGGTAGATCTGAGCTAGCAGGCCATTGGCTGATGCCAATAAGCAGTGAATCTGATTGGTCCATCCTTCAGCTCTGCCAGCACCCACCCCTCGGTCCAAAAGGCCCCCCAAACAGGGCAAGCAGCCATAACACTGACATGCCATCTGATAGAAATGTAGACAAAGAACCAAGAAAATTAGACATCAGCATCCTCCATATAGCTTCTTCATTCATTCAGTCTGTCCTTGTGGTCTCAGTTCAGTATTGTCAACAAAAAAACTTCCAAAATCCACCAGAAAGGTATTCAGACAATTTTGAACTACCGAAATTTTGCGGACCATAAGGCGCATGATAAAACATATATAAAGCGAAACAAAACAGTCAGGTAAGTCAAACTTTATTCAACTCATTCACTCATTAACTCAGAATATTGGATGCATGGATTTGAAAATTGGGTTTACGTTAAAAACCTAACATTGGCTTGACATCTAATTATAGTAAGGTAAATTGACTAAATGTTGGATGATGGCTGCTTGCCAGCACTACATAATTCTCTAACATTATCTAACATTGTCTGGCATTGCAACCCATATCGAACGTCCCTGTGTCAGTTGGGAATACTCCGATAATCACATCAAGCAGAGCGGCTTCGTTGCTTACCAAAGTTGCATTAAAACATTTTGACAGATTTTTGAGTGCAGTGTACCACATAAAATTGGTTCAAGGTCAGTAAGCACAACAAGAATTCATACATAAGGTGCACTGCCGATTTTTCAGAAAATTTAAGGATTTTAAGTGCGCCTCATAGTGCGAAAAATATGGTAAGTAACTGCTTTGCAAGAAAATGAAAAGAGACAAATGTTTATGAAGGAAGAGTCAGATTCACACACCTCTTGTGTCTTCTTGTTTGTACTATCCATTTTGGAGAGGAAATATGCTCCCAATTTGTCCTGGGAGACCAAAGACAAAGATCCAATGAAAACATGACCTTCAAGTATGAAACACAAGACAAGTTATCCAGGTAGAGATATTTGTATCTTTGTGTCTTACCCGGAGGGATCCACAGGCTCTTGGGTAGTAGGTCATACAGGCTTTCATCCCCTCCATGGCTGACAGCTCACACTGAGAGCACAGAGAGAACGTAAATGTAATAGCTGTAACGACCACCACCTTTTTTTTTTTAAGGGTCTCTAACAGCTAATTGTTGAGGTGGATGATCAGCCAAAAAGATCATATCTTATTGGGTAGAATCACAAACCATGGTCTGAATCTACACAGATGTAGACTCATTCTATTATAGTGGATAACTGTATATATATATATATATATATATATATAGAGCCCTACACCACTATCTCCAGCTGCAATCAGAAGCAGGGACTGAACCTAAAAGTTGATTCACTAATAGGGGTGTCACAATTCTCTTAAATCCCCAATTCCACCTCATTTTTTATTTTAAGGCCATAATTTTGTTTTTTAGGTCCTTTTTTGACCTGAAGCACAAATGGTTATGCCCTTTTAAACTACTCTAATCTAACCTAGTAATAATCTAGTATTATTGGTTTAATGCCATGAAAACATTTCATTTTTTTTATTCCTATGTCATAAAATGGTCTGCATGGTGCCATGAGTGATATAATCTACATCAGTTGTTTGCAACTTACCACACATAGGCCTAATTGTCAAACTTAATAATTAATTAACAATATAATTTAACGGTGACTTGTTTTAGAAATAAACTGGAAATTTACTTAATGAAGACTTACTTCAAATTGAGAGTAGCTGAATTAGCGGGGTATAGCTCTAAACGAAGACAGAAGAGCTCACTCTCTTAACAGAGTTGTTTTTATGGTTAAGTCTATTTCTTTATGATACCTGTGGAGATGTCCTGCTATATTTGTCATTTTGCCTGTGGAGTTGTTATATGCACGTAACAAAGCTTACAAATGGTATATTTCTTGTCAATTTTTCAAACATTTTCGAGATAACTTAGGGGTAAAGATAAATATTTTCACATAGTTGATTTCGGCGACACATGAAGGGGGTCAGTTGAGTCATGTGTCTTCTATATCAGCAACCGTCATGGTTTCTTTTAACTGGCTGCAGATTCAAGTAAGCAGAGATACTGTTGAGTTAACTAATTGCCCAGGCTTTAAAATCGTGTTTTGATGCTCGGACTTGTGGTCATGTGGTTCTTCATTTGATTATTGGCTCCTGAAAATTTTGATGTTCCACTTGGCAGTTTCCTCACCTCATTCTTGAGGCCCAGCAGAGATGTAAGTATGCCCAGGATAGAGTTAAGACCAACCTCCCTGGCCAACTCTGCTAGCTGGGATGAATACTGGAGCAAATCCTTCAGGATGTTTACTGCCAGCTGAATGGTCTGGACTGGAGCCTGAGACTGAAGGAGAAGGAACCAAAGGAGGTTTGCCCAAAATTATCATTATCATTTGTCTAGAAGAGGTAGACTGCCAGCTTTGGCAGTACAAAAAAAGAGCATGCTTCTGGGTGCATACATCATACCTGTATGACTTGCTGCAAGGAACGCAGCCAGGTGAGGCAATGCTGCTCAAACAGGTCACTGGAGCTATCTTTAACCAGCATGGCAAGCAGGCAAAGGCCCTCAAACCTGACACACACACACACACAATATTTATCATCAGATTCATCCAGACTCCTCCCTTTCAGAGCGAGTATGCGTCTACCGAATGCACCGAAAATGTTACCACGTTAAACCAAAGCAGAACTACTTGAAACTCCTTGTTACCTCCGAGTAACGGGACACTATCACAAAGCCCTGAATGCTACTGTCAAGCCATCATACCAACCTCATTTAGCCTTTACAGTGGCTTGCACACCCCTTGAACTTTGTCACATTGCAATCACAAACATTGATATATTTTATTGGATTTTTATGCGAAAGACCACAAAGAGTGGCGTACATTTGTTAAGTACAAAGAAAATTATACATACATATATATATATATAATAAAATTACTGAAGATGTGGAAAAGTTCAAGGGATATGAACACTTTTGAAAGCCACTGTAGCACAGAGCAGCCTCACTGAGTTTGACTCAAGCAAGTTTGAATTAATCAATCTAACTCACGGCCCAGTCCTATGTTACTAAAGATGAGCTTCACAGAGCCACCTGGCAATTTGTTTTAGCACAAAGGAACATAGGGCTCATATTTTCTGTGTTTTCTACATTTAATAATTAAGCATGCGAGTAAGATTTCGAGTTTATTTCCGCTTTCATCATAAGGCCAATGAGTTTTTTTATTTAACTGAGCAGTTCAATGTAAAGTTGAAAATGCATACAAAATTTTCTCCATGCCGCCATTTAATTAAACTTCATTTTATTATTTCCCCCCCCTACCTAACCGTTTTTTCCAGGGAGTTGCGTTATGTTTAATCACTTTTGCTTTTTTTGTAGCGAAAAAGTACCATACCCTGATTTAAAAACCGAGGTACATAGCGAAGCATGACTTTAGCACATCCTTAACATCTCTACTGTATATAATTCACCTAACAACATTTCACGTTAGCACAGATAAAAACAGCTTAAACGTCGCAGAAGTATACAAATAAACTGGAATAGATATTATCACGGCACTGGTGCCAGGGCTATCATATTAGGTCAGTGATGACAAATTTATGGTGACAGTAAACGTGAAATATCGTGCTCACCTGGTTTTGCTCGAGCCCAATTTGGCATTACTGAATCCCACGAGACCACCAACGGCATTCGCGCCCTGTGAAGACAGAAATACATTCAACATCAGTGAAGGCGATACACAGTGAATCGCTGCGTTACACTCAGTCTGACCATGAGTCCTGCCGTCGGCTCAGGAAACAACAAAGCCTGCAGCAGCCGACACACTATGCTAATGTGAAGTACATCCCAAGCTAACACGCTATAACCCGCTCCGGGTTATACTCTACCTGTACGGAAAAGACGCCATGTTCTCTGTAATTGGCCAACAAAGGGGGTAAAAATTCTGGACGATGTTCTTTCAGTACCGATACCAGACCCTCTGTTAGTCGCATAGCCGATGGCCCATGCAGCCAAGCCGAGGTAGCCATCTTTCCTCTCCGCAAAGCTAACGTCACCAGTGTGCGACAAGATACGTAGATTTGGTAAACTCTTTAGCTTTTGAGCGTGAGATGTGGTTTCACTTCGAGGCGAACTGAATCGAGCAGGTCTGTATTTCCCCAAATGTACCCACCTGAGCCGCGTGGGGAAAATTGGTATTGTAGTGTGCACTGCTGTTTGGTTGCTGAGCTAATGATGGCTAACGAGCGGCTCAGAGTACTGGAGGACGTGGAGAAGGAGATAGCGATGATCCTGCAGTGTGCAGGTGAGGACAAGCATTTAAACAACAGTGAAATTCTACAACGGGGATTGTTTACACATCGTGTGTAAAGCCTTCGGTTGATAACTGTCAATTTATTTAATGAATATTTAACGTTACCACACCGGACCACAACAGTAAAAGGCCAACGAACCTCTCAAGACAACTTTGATTCTGCAGTAGTTACTTAAAATGTCTGGTTTTTTATTTTAGGTAAATATTGCGATTTTAACAAGTTATTAAATTAGATGAGATCAATTCAGTTTTATTCAACTCATGTGGAGAAATGTTTTTTATTCTTTAGTTTGTTCACCAGAGGGCTGAGTTGCTGCTTAGTGTAATAAAATATTCGTATTAAGAACATTATGAATTTTAGGGTTCATACAGGCAGACCTTCATGAACTTGAACTGTACAGCAGTTCTATGTCATATATTTGGTTTCTTGGAGTGTTTTCCTGAACTCTGCAATATTTTTATTAGAGCCCTCAAAGGTGAGACTCTCAGCATCTTTTCTGGTTGACCTGCAGTTCCAGAGAAGAGATGTAAACTGCACTGAGAAAGTTGGGTTTTTGTTTGTTTGTTTTGTTTTGTTTTTTAACTACAACCACATCTTTGTATGGATATCAACAATTTAGTTAAAATACTGGAGAAGTAATATTATATACAGGTATTGGCTTGCTATAGGAAATCATGGTTTGTCTCATTGTTACGCCATGAAATAGCTATCATGTTGTTGTCACCCTCACAGGTAATATAGTTTTGGAGCTGTCCAAAGACAAACACAATGCCAGCTTCCTTGACAGACAACTGGTCCAGTTCCAAAGCTCTGTCAACCGGGTGGAGAGTGAACTGAGTGCTCAGATCCGCTACCTCACACAGGTCAGGTCAGGTCAGATACATGCAGTGGACCATTGCAACTATAGCTTTAGTTTCATCATATTCACTCATATGTGTCTGGATGTAAACAAAAATAAAAAGCTGAGAAATTCCTGATCAACTTGTTGGTAGTTAATCAAATCAATTCATGACATAGTTCTCAGAATTGAAACCAATCAGACCCTGTAGATGAATTTTGTATTACCATTACATAACCAGTTCAGTATTCATACAAAGTCATAGTCAGATTTCAAGTAGCACTGTAAATGTCATTTTCTTGGTTTCTTTCTCCAGGTAGCTACCGGTCAACCTCATGAAGGCTCCACATACTCAGCAAGGAAGGACTGTCAGATGGCTCTGAACAGGGCAGAGTATGCCAAGGTCAAACTGGGAGAACTGGGAAGGGCCTGTGAAGTTATGCTAGACCAGCAGCAGTAACTTGTTTTAAAGTCTTTTGGACTAAATAGTGAATTGACCCCAATCCAGGACCTTGATACAAAAGTCCTCCATCAGTGGCAGAGGTCTGACAATATTCACATTCAACATTAGTATCCCTCATGTCCAGGATCAATCCAGTAAAGAGGGAGTGAAACCAGATTACAGATTACCAGATTGTTCTCATTAATTAGTTAAAACTCTTCATTGTCAGTTGGGTGATAGGTGGGACAGGTGAAAATGTTTTTTCACACATTAAATAAAGTTTTGGTAGACTACTTTTTTTTTTGTTAACCAAATAAAGTTGCATCAGTTGTTGTTACATTTTATATTTTTGGGTTATATTTTAAAAATGTTATCTATGGATCTCAAGTTTACAGGACACATTTGTTTCAAACTCTAATATTTTGTATATTCATGGTTAAAACATGGTGGTTTTGAATATGACTGACTCAGTGTTACTATAGGCCCTTTTATATTGTAACTAAGTGCTGAGATTACAATATGTGGACCAGGAGACTCTTTAACACATGACAGTAAGTGTAAATGGTACTGAGACTCAAAGTGTGTAAGTATATTATGTATGGCAATATTAGAACTAGAGAATTTCCTGGACAATCCAAGATTGTCCAAAACAAGATTTTCTTTTCAGGCAAAACTAGATATTATCCAAGCAAGGGCTACCATTGGCATCAGCAGCAGAGAGCACAGAGTCAGAGTGTAGGGTTTGGGATGTTAGTAATCCCTACCAACTGGATGAGCAACAATTCCAGAGTTCTGGCTTTTTTCTCTTTACTGAGTCACCAAACCAAGTACAAAGAGTCTCACTAGCTTACAGCAAACTCCTGGGAGACAAAGGAGATACACAGGTAAAGCCAATCTAGCAATTACTGCAGCCGAGGAGAGGAGACACGACCTGTCCCTCACCTTCTCATACACATACTGCTCACTCTCACCTGGCCTCTCTATCCCCCAGGTCTCCTACCAAGCTAATGCAATCACAAAGACACTGCACCTGACTTTAAAACATATCTACAATTTAAACATGTTTACAATAAAAAAAAAACAATGCAAATGACCCAAATAATAATACAGATAAAAAAAACCTAATAAACTGAAGAAATACACAACATAAGCCAAACTTAACAAAATATCCCCTCTACCCACTCCCCCCTCTCTCCCCTGATCCCTCAACTCAGCCCAACTAGATAGAGTTGCTGGAGTCCTGTGGCTGGATCTTATGCATGAAAACATGAAGTAGACCTCAGAGAGAGGTTTCTTTTCAAAACAAAACTAACAACCTGTCTATTAGAGCCAGTACCAACTAGTGTCTTTTAAAGAGATTTTTTATTTAATTGAGCCATTCATTCTAGATCTGATTAATTCAACCAAGCTGGGACAGATTCCTATGTTACTCAGTAAAAGATGGAATCAAATTCATTCAACTAATGGTATGAATCAATCTAATCTGTTACCATGTAAAGCTCAGAATGCCACAGAGGCTTCTGTTATTTCTGCAAAGCTATCTTTACTTAACACTAGGGATGTACAAATACCACTTTTTTCCAAAACGAGTAGTGTACGAGGACTTGCATTTGAGTACTCACTAATATCGATACCGAGTACCGTATTTTGCGGACCATAAGGCGCAATATCAATGAACGGGTTTATTTTCATATATAAATATAAGGCGCCTGATAAAACATATATAAAGTGAAGTACACCATGCACCGGTATTGCAAAAAGTGGTGGAGGTAAGCGTACTGCTTACTGTTCTCTGATTGGTTTATCGTTGCCAGCGATAGCAAACACCTGAAGTTAGTGTGACATTGGAACAACAATGTAAAATATTTGATTATAATTGGATTATGATATGAATTTGAAAATTGGGTTTACGTTAAACACCTAACGTTGGCTTGACGTCTAATTATGGTAGGGTAACACTAACTAAATGTTGGATGGTGGTTGGTTGCCAGCACTATATAATTAGTTATCTAACGTTGACCGATATTGCAACCCCTTTCCAACCAAGGACCAACGTTAATACAACGTCCTTGTGTCAGTTGAAAATGCTCCGACAATCCATCAAGCGGAGCAGCTTCGTCACTTACCAAAAGTCGCACTAATACATTTTGACAGATTTTTGAGCGCAATGTACCACATCAAATTGGTTCGAGCTCAGTAAGCACAACAAGAATTCATACATTAAGTGCACCATATAGTGCGAAAAATACAGTACTTACTCCATGACGTTACTTTAAATTTTTTTTGCCACAGATATTGTGTTATTTGAGCAACATTCCTCAGTATGATATTCTTGTTCGTGGGTCACTGTACTGCAGTGAAATTTGTGACAAACACAAATTTAACAAAATTGTCATCCAGTGACATTCATCCTTAGTGCTTTTATAAACATGGCACTGCCACACACACAGTCTGACATTTAACAAAAGTGCTTTAAACATACTGTGCAGAGTTTGCATGTTCTTCCCGTGCCTGAGTGGGTTTCCTCCCACTGTCCAAAGACTGAGTGAGGTACCTGTGTCTGGCCTTGTGTCCCTGTTTGTCTGTGTCTTACCCAAGTACAACCCATCATGATATCACTCATTGGTTTCTGAAAGGCAGTGTTGAAGTCTGCAGTTTGTATTTTGTCCGTTACCATATTTGGAGGTGAAGGTGGAGCTGCAGAGTACAGGGCTGAATTTCTGCTGTTCTGTACGTTAACCTTATTGCCTCGCAGTCTGACAAATATGCAGTGCACGTTCCAATTTATAATTTAATTGCATTGGTTCTGTGACCATAAACTCTCTAGAAATATTTACTAAGGTAATATATCAAGTGAGAAGTATGGCCATTTGTACATAGACTTCAATAGTCCTTCAGTCAAGTCATTCAGATAGAATTGAGGTTTAAGGCAGTTTTATACTAGCTTGACTTCTCAGACCCAGAGTCTATTTCCCCTTTTTATAGTCTATGGTCTTAACTTATCCTGTTGCTGGTGTCATGTGTTACAGTTGGGACAGGAGTTCTTGTAGAGTCTGTAAAGAGGAAAGAGAGCATTGTGACTATTTGTGCAGGTCAGTTCTGTAGGTTTTGGGCTAGCTGAGGAACTCAAGCGCAAACACAGGGCACAGTCATCATCATCATCATCTTCATCCACTTATCTGGGGTTGGGTCGCGGAGGTAGCAGCTCCAGCAGACGACCCCAAATTTTCTTTTCCCCGGCCACATTGGCCAGCTCTGACTAGGGGATCCCAAGGCGCTCCCAAGCCAGTGTGGAGATATAATCTCCCCACCTGGTCCACGGTCTGCCCCATGGCCTCCTCCCAGCTGGACATGCCAGGAACACCTCCCTTGGGAGGCATCCCAGCGGGATCCTTATCTGATGCCCAAACCACCTCAACTTGCTCCTTTCCACGCGGCTCTACACCAAGTCCTTCTCACCAACTTCTCACCCTATCTCTAAGGGAGACTCCAGTCACCCTCCTGAGGAAACCCATTTCGGCCACTTGTACCCACGATCTCGTTCTTTCAGTCATGACCCATCGCTCATGACCATAGGTGAGGGTAGGAAAAAAGACTGACCAGTAATTAGAGAGCTTTGCCTCCTGGCTCAGCTCCCTCTTCATCATAACAGTGTGGTTGAGTGAACGCAACACCACCCCTTCTGCTCCAATTCTCCGGCCAATCTCATGCTCCATCCGTACCCTCACTTGTGAACAAGACCCTGAGATACTTAAACTCCTTCATTTGGGGTAAGGATTCATTTCCTACCCGGAGTACGCATGCCACCTGTTTCCTGCTAAGAACCAAGGCCTCTGATTTAGAAGTGCTGATTCTCATCCCAGCCGCTTCACACTCGGCTGCAAACTTGTCCAGTGAGCACTGGAGGTCACTGGAGCCAATAAGACCACATCATCCGCAAAAAGCAGGGATGTAACCCTCAGCTCCCCGGACTGCAGCCCTACTCCCCCACAACTACGCCTCAACATCCTGTCCATGAAAATCACAAACAGGATTGGTGACAAAGCGCAGCCCTGATGGAGGCTAACCCCCACCTGAAACAAGTCCCCCACTTTCCCTTCCTGAGATGCCAAATGGTTTTCCAAAAACACCTTGGTGCCTCCCTTGGAGTCCCATATATAGCCAACATATCCCGGAAGGCCTCCTTCTTGAGTCGGACAGCTTCCCTGACCACCAGTGTCCACTACAGTGTCCAAGGGTTAGCACCCCTTGAGGCACCTAAAACCTTGAGGCCACAGCTCCCCGTGGCAGCTTCGGCAATTGAAGTTTTGAACATCAACCACTCAGGTTCAATGTCCCCAACCTCCACAGGGATGCTAGAAAAGCTCCGCTGGAGGTGGGAGTTGAAGGTCTGTTGGACAGAGGCCTCCTCGAGATGTTCCCAGTTCACCCACACAATGCGTTTGGGCTTGCCAGGTCTGTCCTGAGTCTTCCCCTAAACCAACTCACCACCAAGTGGTGATCAGTTGACAGCTCTGCCGCTCTCTTCACCCAAGTGTCCAACACATGCAGCCTCAGATCAGGTGACATGATCACAAAATCGATCATTGACCTTTGGCCTAGGGTGCTTGGGTACTAAGTACACTTTTGAGCATCCTTATGCTTGAACGTGGTGTTCGTTATGGACAGTAAATGGCTAGCACAGAAGTCCAACAAAAAACCACCGCTCAGGTTCAGATCAGGAAGGCTCCCTCCTCCCAATCACGCCCCTCCAGATGTCTCCATCATTGCCCATGTGCACCTTTTATTCCCCCAATAGGACTATGGAGTCCCCTACCGAAGCCCCAAATGAAGCCCCATACAGGACCCAATTCAAGGTCTCCAAGAACGCTGAATACTCCAAACTGCTCTTTGGTGCACACGCACAAACAACAGTCAGAGTTTCCCCCCACAACCCTGAGGCTTTGGGAGGCAACCCTCTTGTCCACCGGGGAAAAGTAGTGGCGCACAGCCGGGGGCTTGTGAGTATCCCCACACCCGCCTGGCGCTTCACACCTTGAGCAACTTCAGAAAAGAATAGAGTCCAACCCCTCTCCAGAAGTAGGGATCCAGAACCAAGGCTGTGTGTAGACGTAAGGCCCACCAGATCCAACTGGTAGTGCTCCACCTCCCGCACAAGCTTCCTCCCCCCCAGCGAGGTGACATTTCATGTCCCCAGAACCAGCCTCTGCTGCCCAGGTCTGGGTCGTCAAGGCTGCCCGCCTTCACTGCCACCCAACTGGCAGCGCAGCCAACCCCATTGGTTATCCCTGCAGGTGGTGGGCCCACGGGCTGAAAAAAGTGCCACGTTGCTTTTTCGGGCTATGCCCGACTGGGCTCCGTGGCATGCCCGACCACCAGGCGCTCAGTGACAGGCCCTCCTTCCAGGCTTTACTCCAGAAGAGGGCCCTGGGCTTCCTCCGAGCAGGTTTACTCTTTTCTCCCCTCGTTGATTCATGAGATCTTTTGAACCACTCTTTGTCTGGCCCCTCACCTGGGACCAATTCGCCAATTTGCCCTGGGAGACCCTACCAGGGGCACTTGGCCCCAGACAACACAGCCCCCAGGTTCACAGGGGCACACAAACCTCCCCACCATGATAAGGTGATGGTTTTCCGGGGAGGCAGAGCAGGAGTGAAGCAGTGATATGGACAATTAGGGATGAGTAGCTGAGGCCCAGGCTGAGCAAAGCAGGAGGGAACAAGCAGCCGGTGTCCAGGGCTGAGCAGGACAGGAACAAAGCAGGTGGACTGTAGGCAGAGACAGAAAGCAGGTAAGTCAGAGCGTAGGTTTGTACAGGTAATCAAAAATGGAGCTGGACGTAGACACTAACTGAGCAGAGGCTACAATCTGGCAGTGTGGAAGTGGCAGGGCTGGGTGTTTGTAGGGAAGTTGATTGTATGGGTTGCAGCTGGGGAAGGTTCTGCTCTGTTCCCGTACACTTGTCTCCACTTCGCTAATTAGTCCTGCTCATTACACACTCACACGCACATATAAACTCACAAGGAGAGTCCCAGGTCATTAGGGGTGTGTCTGGCTGGATGTAACAGTAGGTGCTGTTTTTTTCTCTCAGTAACAATGAAAATTTCAATTTGAATCACAGATCAACTGATTAGAATCTTGCAGTCAAAAGGTCAGAGATGACAATGACATTTATGGTGCTAACTCAAGATTAAATCAGGATAGCAGCATGGACTAATTATGACCAGTTGCCAGTGTCCATGTTGAGCCTTGACTCAAAAATAAGAAATCAAGAATATATTTATTGCAACACAACAGACAAACCAATGAGCTTTTTCGGAAAAAACTCTCTGTTTCAATGCTTAATTCCAGGCAACAGGTCCAATCTTGGATGTAGGTTTACTTGTGGTTCCTAGAGTCTCCAAGTGTAAATCAGGAGGTAGAACTTTCAGCTACTAGGTTCCTTTTCTACAGAAGCAACTGCCGGTATTGGTCAAAAGGGGCCACAATCTGTTGCATCTTTCAAGACCAGGCTTAAAAACATCCCTGTATGACAAAGCCTACAGTTAAATTAAGATAACGTTCAATTCCTGTTTCTTTAGTTATGCTGTTGTAGGCCTACACTGAGCACCTCCCTCTTCAACATACATTTGTGGCAGAGTGAAGGGGAGAAGGTGGCATTTATACAAGCCACCAGAGCTAAACACCCAAGAACGCCAGACATAGGCTGTGAGATAGGTTTGATGGTGCACAAATTGCAAACGCTTGGGTGCAGGGTGGGGTTTTTATGGGTGCCAGCACACGTCGGGGTGGAGGACAATTAGGTGGCAGATAGGGCAGTCAGGGCAAGTTTAAACAGGGAAACCATTGGTGTACAGGTGGGTCTTGGTAGAACTGAGTGCGGGAGCATTGTCAAGGACAAAATAAACTGCCAGAAAGAGTGGGAAAGAGTGGGAGACTGGCAGCAGTGGAAGACATCTAAACAGCATCCAGCCACCAGTCAATCCTGTGGACAGAGTGAACTTGAGCCGGAGGGAGGGTATCGAGTGGGCAAGGCTAAGACTGGGGCACTGTGGGCTCGCAAGTGGGAGGATGCTACTTAGGAAACATAGAAGTAGAACCTGTGAATCCTGTGGAATCTTGGAGTCTGTCAATCATGTATTGATGCAGTGCCCCCTCTTAGCTGAGGAAAGAGTTTTATTTTTTCAGTTAGGGAAGCTTGGCCTTGGACAGTTCTCCCTGAAAACGGTGCTTGGTTAAGGTGTATTCCAAGTGGAGAGAGCCAGGGCTGTTATGGACTTTTTGAAAATCACAGGACTGTATCAGAGGATATTGCCTTCAGAGGGTGAATGATGAAGTGTCGTCCTGACATTGGTGGGGGGCAGCAATGCATCAAGCCGTGCCTAGTCTATCGGCAATAAGAACAAGTAGGCAGGCAGGCTGTAGCTCAGCATTGCCTGCCTGCTGTGTGCTACAGGTTACCTTCTCCCTGACTCTGATGCTGGTGATGTATTAACTAAAGCGGTTGCGCCGATCAATTTAACATTCTGTTAGCTTAAGACGTGTTGTTTGCTGTAGTGGTGTAGTGCTGTCTGTCTGCCTGCATGGTGTTGTGGTCTCGCTTTGGGGATGTTCAAAAGCTCCTGACCGCCACAAGTATTGAGTGTTGTTCATCTTCACTTTAGGTGAGAGCCGTTACCCACGGTAAAGTTATGATTAAGATGTTTATTTGTCCCAGTCCCAATTCCTCTGCATATATCCTTGCAGAATTTAAGTAATTATCGTATTTCCCCCCTTCTCAAACTCCGAGCATTCTGCTACCAGAGAGACTGATGGAAGAGCTGCTGCACAATCTTTGATCTTAAGCCCATAGTTTAAGACAGTGCTTCTCAAAGTGTGGGGTATGACCCACTGGTGGGGAACAGAGACATGACAGTCGGCATGACAAATGGGAGAAAATTTTCAATTTCATGCCTATCTTACTGTAAATGCTTTTCTTTATTGATATTTTCTTTATTGAATAAAGATAATTCATTCTAAACAAAACACCCACACGCAAACAAAGTAATAATGGCTAAAATAATTAATGAGCATTAGGAGATAGATGTCAGGATGAAAATTGCAGTGGGACAACAAAGTAGCAAGTAGCCGAGAGCAACATGGATACATTTGTGACGCGGATTACAAAAGAGCCAGCACCATCACACACACACCCACACACAAGACAGACTGTTGCGTCTCTGAAAACAAAATACAGATCTCAGCTCAACATTGAGCATGACTTGAGAGTAGCAGTTTCATGCCTGCAACCCCGTTTTGAGAGGATATGCAGTGCAAAACAGGCACATTGCAGCCACTAATACAAGGAAATTTCTCTTATTTTTGTTTTTCACACAGATTGCAAATGAAACAGTCTCCTTGTCAGGTTTTGAGTTAATTCTGGTGTTTAGTGTTCTGTCCTTGTAACTTCCTGTTTTACTTTGAAGTCCTGGTTACTTCCTGGTTGTGTCCCATGTTGACTGCCTTCCCTGCCCTAATGTGGATCCCCTGTGTCTTGTCTAGCACTGTGTATTTAAGTCCTGTTCTCAGTCTAGTCCTTGTTGGATCCTTTGTCCATGCTTTGTCAGAGCTTGTCCATGCTCTGTCTGTGCCTTGTCAGATTTGTCCGTGCTCTGTCTGTGTTTTCTTGTTCAGATTAAAGTTTTTTTATTGTCACCTTCCTGGTTTCTGGCTCCTGCATTTGGGTCCTCATCCTGCAACACTTCGTCTGCGTTTTTCTGCGTGACACTCCTTATTTGACTAATGTACTTTTTGTTTTTGATTCAAGATATCAGTTATGATCGCACAGCTGCACTCTTATTTTCTTTTTGAACTTGGTGTTGATGTTTTTAATTTTGATTCATTAAAAAAAAGGGCTGATATACTTGGTGTTAGTAAGTTCAATAAAATTAAATGTAAATTGTCAAGATTTTTGTTGGGACAGGGCCAAGTGGGGCTTGAAAATCTCCACTTGTTCAAAGTGGGGAATGAACAAAAAAGTTTGAGAACCACTGGTTCTCAAACTTTTTTGAAACACAAACACAAACTTTTTCTCAAGCATTGAGATGGGAAATCTCAATCTCAGTGCAGCTTCCACCAGCAGCGCCAGGATTGGGGTTGTCCAAAATGCCCCTGTACTATTGTTGTCTCACGTGTGTTTTTATTCAGAACAGAATAAACACTGACAAAAACTGTCAGTAGGGGCAGTATAACATCTTCTCAACACTGTGCCAAATTACCTTTTTTTTACAACATGTACACAACCTCAAGGCTCTGACCTGGACAACATCAAGCTAGGCCAGTGTAGATTTGGCCGCTGAGCCTACACTAAGCACTCATAGTCTAAACTGAGGTTTCTCAACAGGGGCGTTCTAAACCCTTGGGGGGGGGGGGCACTGGGAGTGTCAGGGCTGAGAGGTGGGCGCTCAGGCTCGAATCGGGGTCGGCACAACTTGGCTTTTACAAAGTTAATTTTAACTCTACATTTTAAACTTCCATGGTTTTCCAGGATTTTTTTGTGCAAGTCGACTTTATGTGTGTTTCAATAAATTTTACTGACATAGTAGGCATGTAAGCAGGAAAGCTGCTCTTTGAGACCAAAAACCCGTGTCTGCTGCCTCCATGACCAGGTAAAGCTCACCATCAGACAAGCTGAGCACCAGCGGCCATCATAGTAACGCCTGTAAACAAATCACAGCGGCAGAGAAACCCCTTTCCAACACCTTTTGTGGGCTAATTCAATAACCAATGAAAACGTACACAATCAAGGCTACGTAATCATGTTTAACCACAAACATTTACAGTACCATCAAAAATGGCGGAAAATTAGGAAAAATGCCGGCAGTACAATGCTAATTACATAAATTACGGATTAATTCCATCACCGAGCAATATACATCTGCCGATGTGGCTGCAATGAGTGATGGTTCAGCCAAGCTCTCCAAATGCAGACAAAATATCGGAATCGTCTGAACCTGGTGAGCTTTGGCGCGCTCAGGCTACAATTCACGTCGAAGTTCTCCGGACGTGAAGAAGCCGGCTCATCAAGCGCATGGCTCCCACTAAAAATTAAAAGTGCGAACAGACCTAGTGGCCCTCTTTTTATTTAGTTATTATTTAGTTATTTAGTTATTTTCTTCTTTTTTTCTTGTTGCTAGGCCATATCTTGTCAGTCCTCAGAAAATGACTTACGTTTGAAATGTAGGCGCATTAATTGATGCACGAGTGGTCCGTCTTTTCATTAGTTTATTCACTGTTGTTCATGTGAAGTGTGTATGATGTTGGCATCTACAAATATGAAACTAATTTTCAACTAATTCTGCTGTGGGGGTGTTTTTCTTAACAAGTTCCACGTTGCTTAATACCTACACCTGGAGTTATTTTTAAATGCTGTGATACTGCGACGTGATATAAACGTTAAATTAAAAAATCATCAAAGGCTGTGTGGCCCCTTTCTCAGTAGAAACACCAATTTGACTTAAATTCCATCTCACACTTCTTTCCAGAAAATCAACTGAAGAGCTCAGGGTCCCATTACAACTAAAGTAATATTTCCATGTAGTTCACCATTATATAGGAGTGTAACAATTGATGAGTTTTAGGTTTTTAGTAACTAATAAGTGAGAAATCAAAACATGTGCTCATTATATACAGTTGGAGATCAAAGCCTAAACAGCTGTAGAGTCACACGCTCCATTCTGAAAAACTCTTACTTGAGAGGCCTTAGACACCTGTTCCCCATCAATTCCCTTGACCAATTCCTCCATGGATAATTCAAGTGAAACCCCATAAATCACCCCTTTCAAACCAGCCTTTCCCCTGAGACATATCCTTCCACCCACTTCTTCCCTGTCGCCTCCAGGGCAGCAGACTTACGAAATACAATTAACTTTCCATCTGCCAGAATCCTTGCATTTAGAATTTCTCCCAGCTCTTCCTTCAGTGCCCTTGCAAGCTGAATAGTGTTGAAGGATCTAAATCCTGCCTGTCCTCCCTTCAACTTAAAGCTCACTTTAAGATCCTCTGCCTGGCCTCCAGTGTCCATCCTCATTCCCTTAGCCATTTCCTGCTGCTCTTTCCCTCCTACTGACTCCTGCAATTAACTAGTTTTCCCTCTCCTCTTCCTACTTTTCCCCCTGTTACTTTCCCACCCACCTCCACCTTCATCACCATGTAACCCCCATAAATTAGACATATATCAAGTTGATTTAAAGTGATAAGATTTTGATTTAAAATATTAAGGTTATTCACGTAGTTACACTTAAATTGATGGCGCATGACGCCCACAAATTAATCAAAAGTCAGAAAAAAAAGGTGGAAAAGTAGGAGGTGAAAACGAAACTTAAATTACAATGAACGCAGGGGAAGCACGAGTGCAGCTTTTGTGAGCAGCGTGGAGTAAATGTCGTTATATTCTAATCAGTTTGATGTTATTGTTGTCCAAAGAAGAAATGAATCCGTTCCAGAATATTATTGGTTTATCAGAGGTTTAAGGAGGACCACGAACTAATGTGTTTTGATGACTATTCTGTAGTGAGTGTGTTTTACTTTGAGTGCTATCTTAAATCTGTTAACTCATGCTCGGTCATGAATGTGGATGAAAAAAATCGGAGAAACGTGAGTTGCTTGTAAAATAACTCAGCACTGTTGAATTCATGTGAAATATGTTAAGTATTATTATTAGCAGAAACAATAGCCTTGTCAGTTTTATTTCCTAAGGCATGTTTTATGTTAATGCTGTAGACATCTGAGAACGATAAGCTGATTGAAAAGTCAAAAGGAATTGGTAAGATGTTACTAATAATGCATAGTTTTAAAGGAATAAATTGACTTTAATTAAGGTTAAAATATACGCCATGCAGGTTGATTTTTTATGGTGGATTTCTG
The DNA here is from genome assembly GCF_900963305.1 of Echeneis naucrates. Classification (NCBI taxonomy): domain Eukaryota; kingdom Metazoa; phylum Chordata; class Actinopteri; order Carangiformes; family Echeneidae; genus Echeneis; species Echeneis naucrates. The sequence goes on along the minus strand of NC_042528.1, from coordinate 14,631,289 downwards.
AGCAAGAGGATGACTGCGACTTGAAGTGTTTCCAGCAGCGGGAGGCAGCCCGGCCACCACTGCTACTCCATGGATTTGGACGTGACAGTTTTCCACGCGGATTCCAGATAAGATTTGACAATTAAAAGAATATAAGGGGCTCTAAAAAAGAAAAGAAAAAAAAAAAACAACTTTTGACTTCACTGGACTAAACTTGAACTAACTATCTATATGAAGGATCATGCTCTATAGTTGTGGAAGAAAAAAAACTTAAAGGACATTTATTAATTTACTCGTGTACCGTAATGTAAAGTTGGCTAAGTAAGTTTTTTTTTTGTTGTTATTATCATATTTACAGAAAAAGGGTACATTTAATTTCATTTTGAATATGCCTTACTTTGCATTGTTTATTATTTTGGTACCAGCACCGTCACAGAATGTAATCTTTTGACGTGCAGGATACTTCTTTACTCATTATATAGACTTCTTTAATAGCAAGAATAGGTTAACCCAATGACAGCTGGTGCCATTCTAGCAATCTGGAAATTAATGTGGCTAAACCAAAAGAGTTTGCAATACAAACAAATCAAACAGGGGAACATCACCCCTGTTTTACTTAATAACCAGCCTGTGGCAGTAGTGGAAGTTCTAATAATGAATATTCAGGAGATACTTTTAAAAGAGCCAGCCAGCAACTATTTTTCAACAGAAAATTGAGGCACTTTGGTGTTAGTCAACACAAACTTTAGATGAGACATAGGTGACTGTTCTATAATTGTTAATATTGGAGGGAAGGTAATTGGCAATTCACAGAAAATGTATAATGCTGCCAAACCTCCATGGACCGCCAGTGGGCCTCAACCTATAGGTTGGGAACCACTGCTGTGGAGTCAGTTGTGTGAGTGTTTACGCTTTTTCCGTTTTGGGAGCAGCTAACTTTATTGTGAAAAGTATAGCAGGAAGCTGCACTGCGTGGGCGTGTCTCTTCGAGAACTCATTCACTGCGGCTGGACTGCAGGCTGCAAGCGGGCATCCTGACCCAGGCCGCTGTTCTTCCGTTCCCTGTTGAGCATCCGCCTTCTGTAGCGTGTGTGTGCAGTCTGTGGCCATGGCTTCCCGCCCTCTGTGGACTCTGAGCCTGTTGCCGGCGCTATTAGGTAAGGCTTTGTCATGCACGCACCAGCCGCCCCTGATGCTCTTTGTGCAGGACTTTGATTCAAGGCCAGGCAGCGGCCTACCGGCCAGAAGACACAGATCTATGAGTCAGGGGTGGAGACCCAATATACAGACTGATAGCACACCCGCACACAATAATATTCCGTCACACCGAATAGCGCGGCCACGCGTTCGTACTTATCTAGTTGGATTCAATCTTTGGCTCCATCCACCCCCATTCAGATTGATCTGACTGAACTGTTGACGACGTTAGACAGCTAATTAAGAAACAGTTATTGGAGATAATTTTATATGGTTGTAAGAGTTGCAAGGGATGTGGCCCCACCCTCAATGATTTGTCTGCAGCTGCTTGTGCTGGCAATGATGTCACTTTCAGTGAAGGTGAATATGAAAAGCTCAAGCCAAAACACTTACACCACACATTAATTCAGGTCTCGGTCTTCAGCTTTATTTCAGTCTGTTATATGGTTGAATAATTTCCATGTGAAATTAAATGTGCGTGAAATGTGGCTAGAAATAGTCATAACTACAGATCTATATAATCACAGACCAACATCTATAAATGCAGTCAGAGAATAATATAATGTGAATGAAATTTATCTTATTTCCAGATGAGACTGGGTTTTAAACAGCTAGTTTTCCTGTTATTGAAATATTATGTGAAAGGTTAATATTGTACTGTAGGTTAGTGGGATAAGGTTCAAGTTACACCAGAAATTTATGACTAAAAACCAGTACTCAAGAAGATGTTAGTGGAATGTTTTTAGTATACAGGTTTTAACACCAGACTGTGGAATAAATGTGACTGACATCAGTGAAACACACGATATTATGACAATAATGAGGAATGACACTTGACTGCAGATTTAACTTTTAAAACCTATTTATTGGTTGGCCTGTGGTTCACCCCCTGTGGTCATGCCATACTTTCATATCAATGATCCATTATTGCTGTTTGGCTATTTTTTTCAGAATTAATTTTTTCTCTTAAAATATGCTTCAGAAAATCATTAAGTATTGAACTATCAGTGACACACACACAGAATGATGGTAGCTAGGTTTTGTATGTCTCGACCTTTTGTTATTTGCAAAATGACCTGTGGACTGTGGTCCAGACACCAAAAAAAATAGGATTAGTTTTTTTTGTAGGGCCCAGTCTGGCTCCATGCCTCAAGCCAGTGTCAGTGTGACACAGCAACTGCAGCTCAGCAACTGCAGCTCACCAATAAACTGCTCAGAGCACTATATACTAACCCTACAATAAGAAAAATAAACTCATATAGTCTGACAGTAATCTGTCAAATCAACAAATCAACCTTATTTATGTTGTCCCTACTCATAACAAAGGTACCTCAGGATACTTTTCATATAGAGCAGATCTACAATAAACTCTTTAATGTGACTTTTTTTTTTTCTTCTGTCCTCCCTCCTCTCCTGATCTGTAGTCCTGTCTCAGGGTCTCTTTAACCTGGCTGATGCTCTGGATGACAGTAAATCAAGTAAGTACAAAGGAACAAGATGGACCTGTTTGCCACGTCCCATCTGTCCTTTATTTCCCCCTATATTCACTGTGGTTTAGGAAAGGCTGGTGATGGTCACAGCCACACACTAAAAGAAACCCCAACCTTCAGTTTTGATTGTGAATGTTGGTCTGACCTGGGGAGCTGAGATCACTGTAGCTGAATTAGCTGGATTGAATATTGTTGAATTGTGAATATTCTGAGCTCATGTCAAGATTGTGTTTGACAGTTCTGCGACTTCACAACTCTGCCCACCTACAAATAGAACAGAGGTGTAAAGGACATGCCTGTTTGGGTGAGCATGGTCTTCAAGATGTGCGGAAAGCAGAGGTTCCGCCCTTGAATAAAGAACACACCCCTGCCACTCAATTTCTTAGACCACAGTCCTTACACTGGCTGACAGAACATTAAGTTGGCGTGCTTTATGTAAAGAGAGTCTATACATGAATTCATGAAACTAACTGTCCAAACCTAATGTAGCTATGGGAGTCTGAGCTCCATCATAATGTGCTCTGGGCTAATTTGCAGGTCTCTAAGCAGTGACCTTTTTGTCTTCCTGTCAGCTTTCTCTTCTCTTTCTGATGAGTTACTCAGACAGAGGCTCAGTATATGATGTAACAGCCCTCCTGTTGTTATTCACCTGTTTTTTCCTGTGTTTTGTTCAGTATTAAATCATTTTCCTGCAGCTTTGCTGATTGATAAATGTTTCAACTGCTCCTTGTCACTGTTGGTTTACACTAAACATTTAACAAACTTGACTTTAAATTGATGATAATTAGGATCCATATAAACACAGCTACAGTTCAATAGTTTATTGAACTTGTTTTAAAGTCTGATGATGGAGCACATACATTTATTCAAGGAAATTCTCTGTCTCACTTGTTCTGCTGCCACAGTCTGGATGTAGATCTGTTACCATTTAGACAAAAATGTCTAACGTCACCCAAATTTGATTTTGGTGACTTTTAATATCACACACTGAGACAGACCAAATGTAACAGGGTGTGGGGAGACACCACATTAAATAGACTGAATATGCTATCAGTAGTCAGCATGGCGGCATAGTGGTTATTGCCACATAGCAAGAACGTTGTGGCTTCAGTTCCCGGGCCTGAGGCCTTTCTGTGTGGAGTTTGCATCTTCTCCCCGTACTTGCGTGCGTTTCCTCTGGGTAACATCCTGTTTCCTCCCAAAGTCCAAAGGCATTCATGTCTAGGTTGATTGGTGACTCTAAATTGCCCATCGATCTGAGTGAGAGTGGTGGTTCCTCCCTGGCTGTCACTACAGTTAGGCCCAGAAATATTTGGACAGTGACGGAAATTTTGTTATTTTAGCTGTTTATCTGTATTTACCTGTACCAAAACATATTCAAGATACGGTTATACAATCCATATGGGCTTAAAGTGCAGACTCCCAGCTTTAATTTAAGCATATCCAAATTTGGTTTAGGAATTACAGCTCTTTAATATGTAGCTGCCTCTTTTTTAAGGGCCCAAAAGTAATTGGACAATTCACTCAAAAGCAGCTTCATGGACAGGTGTGAGTTATTATTTTACTATGTAATCATCAATTAAGCAGGTAAACCCTGGAGTTCATTCCAGATGTAGCACCTGCATTTGGAAGCTGTTGCTTTGAACCCACAACGTGCGGTCAAAGGAGCTCTCAATGGAAGTGAAAAAGAAGAAATCCATCAGAGAGATAGTAGAAATGTTAGGAGTGGCCAAATCAACAGTTTGGTACATTCTGAGAAAAACTGAGCACACTGGTGAGCTCAGGAACTCAAAAAGGCCTGGTCATCCATGAAAGACAACAGTGGAGGACAACACTGGTGGATGATCACAGGATCCTTTGCATTGGTGAAGAAAAACTCCTTCACAACATCAACAACATCCACCCAAGTGAAGAAGCCATATGAGAGCAAATACAGAGTTCATCACAAGGCACAAACCATTAATTAGCCTCAAAAATAAAAAGGCCAGATTAGACTTAGCCTAAAAACATCTGAAGAAGCCAGCCCAGTTCTGGAACAGCATTCTTTGGATAGATGAAGTTAAGATCAACCTGTACCAGAATGATGGAATGAAGAAAGTGTGGAGAAGGCTTGGAAGGGCTCATAATCCAAAGTACACTATATCTTCTGTAAAACATGGTGGAGGCAGTGTGATGGCATGGGCGTGCATGGCTTCCAATGCACTGGGTCACTAGTGTTTATTGATGATGTCACAGAAGACAGAATAGTGGAATATTCTACAATGGCCGAGTCAATCCAAACCCAATCGAGCATGCATTTCACCTGCTTAAGACAAAACTTAAGGCAGAAAACAACTGAAGACAGCTGCAGTAAAGGCCTGGCAAAGCATCACAAAGAAGGAAAAACAGCGTTTGCCGATGTCCATGGGTTCCATACTTCAGGCAGTCATTGCTTGCAACAAAGTATTAATCATGAACATTTTATTAACAATTTGTTTTGTAGGATATTTTTGTTCAACCCCTTGAATTAAACCTGAAAGTCAGCACTTTAATTGCATCTCTGTTGTTTCAATTCAAATCTGGCATGCAGAGCCTAAAATCATGAAAATTGTGTCTCTGTTAAAAAATTTCTTGGCCTAACTGTATGTGTTGGCCCTGTGAAGACTGGCAACCTGTCCAGGGTGTACTCCGCCCTTGCCCAATGTGAGCTGAGATTGGCTCCATCACTGCCTGTGACCTGGAAACAAATAATCGATAGAAGATGAATGAATGCATGCTACCAGTAGAACCATCACCAGGACCAATCAAGCCAGCTGCTTTTTTTTTCACTCATGGATTTTATTCATTTTGGACAACATCTAACAGGAAACATCAGGCATCTTATGTCTGCATAGCCATTGTGTCAGTGGTGCTTGAGGTATAGAAATGAAAGAAAACCAGCCAGAGCAGAGCAGTCCAATCGAAGCTGTAAATCATCATCAGATGATGTCTAAAGCCTTTTTAAGAACGGCATGAAAAGGTAATTGAAAGTTACAAATAAAGGACGCTGTGTCCTAAGACTGGGACTGTAGATGATCCTGTACTGGAGACATTCTCTTTATCCATCCATTTTCTATATTGCTTATTTGGCAGGGTCCCTGGACCAAGACATTTAATTGCCTTATTCACATTGTGCACATTACAGGTCAGCAGAACAGGCAGACTGTGCAACTTTTCACTTCATACAACCAAGCAGATAAGAGTCTGTGAGGGAGTGATGCAAATGCTTAAACTCTGGATAGAGGACAGCATGTCCTCTTTCCAAGCTTGTTTTGAGTGTACTGACTGGCAATGTTTTGTAGATGGATGTGGTGACAACATTCATGAACTCAGTGGCACGGTTTCATCCTGTCACTTTTTTTATGGACACCAAGATCCCAGCCAAACCTGTTGTTTTTATAAACAACAAACCATGGGTAAACAAAGATGTAAAATCTGTTATAAATAAGAGGAAAATGATTGACTTAACAGGTGACCCCCAGGAGAAAAAGGTTGTATCCTAAGTAGTTCGGGCTGAAAATGTCATAGCCAAAAGGAAGTACAGGGAAAGAAATTGTTATGCATGCATGCATGCATTTTTAATTATCTGTTCAGTTATCTGTCACTTTTCCATCTCAGCTTCTGCTTCAGTACCAGACATTTTAGTCAGTGTCCCTGCTAATCTGTCAGCCTGCTTCATTCCCCCAATGTGTACTCATCCCCTTTCTCTTCCTCCAACTCCAACCCCATGATTGATGTAAATTGTAATACATTTGTCACCCTCACAGTTTTCATTGTCAAGCCATATCTCCAAGCCCTATGGCAAAGTTTTTCTTTCTCTTCTTGTTTGGTGATGAGCATTTCTACATGTCTCAGCGTAAAACTATCACATTCATCAACACTTTGTTTGCAATCTTTGGCGATTGACAAACTAATAAACTGGCCAACTGACGAAAGTCATTTGAGGTGCATTATCAGTATCAGTGGATTTTCTGTTTCTTCTGCTTTTAGAGCCAATTGTTGAGGGGAAAAAATGGTTAAATACAGTTATATGAATCATTCCTTATCTAAGAAGGTTACATTTTGAGCCGCCTACGTAAACAAACATTATCTCACAAACCAGCAAATCCTGGTTCAGACCTCCTTATGTGCAATGTGGGAATCTGGGATATTTAATCTCATTTGAGAAACTCAAGCAGCTTCAATTTGTTGTTGAACACCTCCAAATTTGTTACTCAGCATTGTACTCAAATGTTGTCTTCATTTTGTACCTGTTCATCATGTTACAATGACAATATCACAGCTTTTATCAGATCAACTGTTACTGAATGCATATCAATGTTCTCTACAGTGCTTGAATCTCATGATTCATCTAAAGTATCCACCACCACCACCAGTGCCCCTCCCAAGGTCCTCAAAGATACAGGGGACATGGTCAAGAACAAATCCAAACCAGGTGAGAGAAAAAAACAACTGTTTACAACCAGCTGGATCTGGAGGCAGGTTTACATGCTTGAACTGTTATGCTATTTTGAAATTAACAGAAACATGCGTTAATTGATCCTGTTTATACAGATTATAGAGAAGGTTTCTAGTTTTTGAAGTTATAAATTTTTCTCAATACAAACAGAGTAATATCAACTGTAGACATGAAAGAAACCATTCAAGTCTTTAAACTGAAGGTAAAGTTAAGTTAGTCCTCATTGCTGACATTGAGGAGCAATTATCTGACCACAGATTTTCTGATAGACTGCTGATCAATAACCTTTCACCCTAGCTGATGACCTGGCTGGCTTTGACCTGGCTGATGCGCTGGATCCCAAAAACGACATTGGAGACAAAGAGAAGAACAAGGGACAGGGAGGTAAATAGGAGTGTCTTACCTGTCATATGTATCCCAAAAATAATTATTATTTATTGATGAATGATGCAAAAAACAATGAGCTGTGATGCATGTGATAATGACTGCTTATGGTTTTATTCTGATGGATGTCCAGGCACATGGTGATGGATCCCAGAACCCAGTCTCACATCTGAGCCATCATACCTTCTCTCTCTCTCACACACACACACACACACACACACACACACACACACACACACACACAGTCAGAGCACAATGTACCTGAGGGTGACACATCTTTATCGCCATTCTCATTGATGATGTTTCTTTCCTGCAGGTGGATTCTCTGACAGTGACCTGGTTGATGTCAGTAAAGATGACACTTATAAACCTGACAAGGGTAAAGGTAAGTCTGTGTTTACAGAATATCCCAACAAAACAATTTTTTCACAAATGTGAACCTATTATTGTCTACACAGGTGGCGCTCGAGGAAGGGCTAGTGATCAGATTAACCAGTATGACGACAACACTGGTATGTGGTATGTCTAGCTGAGGTAACTGTGTGTGTGTGTGCGTGTGCGTGCGCACTCTCATGCGTGTGTGCGCATGAGAGAGATCGGTGGAGCAAGAAGATGCCATCATCTTCTTGCTCCACTGATCTGGACTTCTCCAGCACCTTCAACACAATCCAGCCTCAGCTCCTCATAGAAAAAACTGAAAGATGGGAGTAGGATCACACCTGGTAGCATGGATTACAGACTACTTGACAGGCAGACCTCAGTATGTTCGACTGGGGGACTGCAGATCTGACACTGGCCAGCAGCACAGGAGTACCGGAGGGAACTGTGCTCTCTCCAGTCCTGTCCAGCACTTTCAGTACAACTCAGAGCTCTGCCATTTGCAGAAGTTCGCGGACAAGATGGCCATCATGGGTTGTATTAGGAGTGGTCAGGAAGTACAGAGAACTACAGGATTTCGTCATATGGTGTGATTCCAACCACCTGCTCCTCAACATCGCCAAGACCAGGGAGATGGTTGTGAACCACCATTAGGAGAACCAGGCTGCACCCTGAGTCTGTTCTCATCAAAGGGGACTGTTTCAAGGTCATACACACCTACAAATACCTGGGAGCACAGCTGGATAAATTGAACTGGACTGCCAACACAGTTTTGTGCGGGCTGACAGATTAGCAGGGACACTGACTAATTTGTCGGGAGGGAGGGAGTGAGTGAGGTTAGTTTTTGTTATTTTGTACTTTTATCTCTATTGTATAGTTAAGCACCTTGCATGCCTCTTAATTACTATTCTTTTCCCTTGTGAAGCTGCTGAAAATTGGGAATTTTTCTTGGAGATCAATAAATTATGTTTCTTTCTTTCCAGAGACCACAGCAGAGGTAGGCACAATAGCAGGGATTGCCAGTGCGGTAGCCATGGCGCTGGTGGGTGCAGTCACCAGCTATATCTCATACCAGAAGAAAAAGTTGTGCTTCAGTCTGCAGCGTAAGACTCAATCCTCTGCACTAACACCCACTCTGCTATGTGTCACTCTCTGTTTAAAGTCCTCCGTCTGGTCTTAGACCAGGAATTTTGAGAGCCACATTACGCACTAAAGCCGAATGTATGATCAAAATTATTTCTCAGGTTTTCTATATAACAATCATAGTGAGAGTGTGACAGGAGAAGGAGGATGATATGCATAATGGGCCAGAGGGGAATGGGTCAGACTCAAACCCAGGCAGCTGCAGGCCTAAATGCATACAGCTGTGGGGGCTTCAGGCCTCCTGTTTTGACCAAGAGTGAGCCAGCCAACCTTCTGCCCAGAGAAATTAATGGAAAAAGTTATAGAGAACTAAAATTTTAATTATTTAAAAGAATATTCATTGAAAGAAAGAGACTGAATCTGAGTGTTACATCAGTGTAGTCAGTTGTGTAGTCACTGTACTTGTGTCTGATGATGCTAATTTCTAAACAGAGAGTCTGAACACTGATATGGTGAAGGCTGAGAACCCCGAGGCTATGGTGGCTACAGAACCACAAGGTAAACGTGTACACACACACACACACACACACACACACGGTTTGTACCACATATACATAGACATTAGCAAAGTTCTTGCATCGATATGTCAGGTCTATAAAAAAGTGTCTGGCTTGCTCCCATAGTCCGAAGGCTAATTGGAGACTCTAAATTGCCCAAAGGTGTGGATGTGAGTGTATCAGGTTGTTTGTTACTGCAATGATTGATCAATTGTTTGTGTAGTTGAATGACATGTTGTTTTGTGTCTTCACAGTCCAAAAGACTCTGCTGGAGCCACCCAATGCTGAGCCCCCAACTGTGGAGAACGCTGTGTAACATGCACACACAGAGACAGACACTTACCTACAAAGATGTGCACATACACGTACACACACACACACACACACACACACACACACACACGCACGCACAAACAATACCCACACTGCCATGCTGTGTGTAGCATGTCTTCATTAATCCTGGGATTGGTTTTACTTCTACAATGAATGTGAACATGTGGTTTATAGTCTTTGCTATGAACCCTTCTACGTGTGTATGATGATAGTAATTTATGTTTTAGTAATTTATATCTGTAATGTTGTTGTTTTACATATCCTTAGTGTGTTTGAAATCCAGACACAACAACTGGAAACTCACAACAAACTGTTCAAATCTTTGTATGATTTTGAAGGGACTGCAGTTTCTGTGATGTGTCACAGCTCTGATCACTGGTCAACAGAGCATTATGAGAAAGTCTGAAGGAGATGGCCTTTGTGTGGATCGGAGATGCTGTGACACACTAACATTTTTATTTTCTAATTTCTAAGTTTAACTTTTGTTAGCAGAATGATTAGAAACATGTCAATTCCATGGCATGTTTAATTAACACCATTAATCACTTTATAAATGATATCTGAACTGGATCAGCATGTCACAGAACCCATGAAGAATCATGAGGAACATTTACATTAGTAATCACATTCTGTGCCAACACATTTAGCTAATGATGAAGACGAATGCACATGATCACAACAGCCAGTTATTTCAATGATGAGCCAGGCGTGTACTCATACACCTGGGGTTACATTACATAGACACCATACTAACAATACTTAACATGTGCTATGAATGAGATTTACATATTCTCTCTGTAACGATGCTAGTTGTCGGTGAACAATTATGTTGATTCACTGATCCTCCTGGGAGAGGTTTAGCTTTCTACTGGGCTTCAGATGAAATAATTATTGGGCATTCTCATATTCATAGGCCTGGAGTTGTGTGTTACATCTACACAATGGCTCTCAAAAACAATGTACATTGCCATATTCATATTTGGATTTTTTGCAGCTTATACTGTACTTACCTTGATGCTAGAGACAGTCTGTTGTTTTAACCTGACCTTTAATTACATGGCCTGAAGAAGAGGGAGGTCTGCAGTGATCCAGCAGCTTCTTCATAAAGAAGTAAAAAAGTTAGGAGCTGAAAACACAAAGGTCAAATTAGAATCAACGAATAATTATTTGATGTAAGATTATGAATGTAGAACAACTGAGGTGAACTCAGCTTTATCCCATAGTAGTAGTTACATTACCATGAGAAATGGCAAGTTACTTGTGGAGTATCCCTATGTCACAATTTCATTACCATTGCAAAGAAGTTTGGGATATGTAGATATGTTGGACAATATTAATGGTCCAGTTAAAAAAACAACACATTCGAAGGATACTTTGAACTGGGACAATCTAGTCTGACCAGTGTCAGATACCTCTTTAGATGGAGCCTTTGGTGGATGACGATCCTCTCAAAGTGGTCTGTGATATGCAGACTTTTAAATTACTGCATTAAGCTAAAATGTAGAGAAGTGCAGAGGTTGGCATTGTGGCACTGCCAGGAATTGTGAGGTCAAGCTCCTGGTATTGGTCATGAGGCATTGAATAGAGCTGCTATAGCAATGTAAGCTGATGTTAGCAGCTATAGTCATAGTTTGCTGTAAGGTAGACGCTGTTATTGTTTGCAGTAGCATTAGTGTGTATTGTGACTGTATGTTAACACTTTCTGTTCTCTACACTTTGTACTCAACTGCACTTTTCCAATTAATGTAGCTGAACCTTTTGTACCTGCAAATGTGTTGCTATCCACAGGCAGTTGTCTTTTTCTTAGACTCCTGGAGTGCTGTGTGTTCGTAAACCATAGTTTTTTATTTGGGCTATGCCACTCACTATTCATCATGAGGCTGATGGAGTCAGGTAGCAACTTTCCACAGGGAGCAAAATTGTGACAGTGAACACAATGTCCATCATTCACTTTGAGTCATGAATTTCGTTGTGTAAGATTCAAGTCTCAGTCAAGACCTGGATCCTTTCCTGTACGCTGCCACCACACAAATACATGAATGAATACATGTGAACTCAGCAGTGATCACTACCCTGTACCCTGGTCTGATCTGGATCAGTATGGGTCACAAGTGGAGGAAGTTCTGAGCCGAGCCTCTTTAGGAATTGCATACTGAATGTCAGATATTGAGTGTTGTTTGTGTTGTACAAGCTGCAGACAATGTTGTGTTCCCTATTAAGACGTGTTAAGCATGTTACATATCTGACATAATACACCACAGCCCAGTCACTTCTTTCTTGCCTTGCTAAAGCAGCTGCCTTTGCCCGATCCCACTGTTCTACTAGAACAGCTTACGTGTTCTCATACTGCATAGAAGGAACAGTTCCTATGAAGGAAAACAGTTCACTGTGTATTCAAAGGAGACAGGAAAAATTAAGCTCTTAAGTATCATTGGACTTAACCTAAATTTAAAACACATGGAGTTCTGTTGCACTTCATTAGACCAGTGAGATAGAATTAGTTTCTTCATGGTCCCAGCCTCAATAACACAATATGAGCTGAGCAGTGCTAGTTAATACCCTTTGATGAAGCTGTAGAACCACAGGTGTAGGTCTTTACGCAGCCTTACAGTCTTCACAGATCCTCATAGTCCTGCAGGTCCCTACATGTGCTCTAATGTGGAAAAAAAACCCTCCTTTATTCACATACCTGATAGTGCTCAATTAAAGACTGATGATTTTAGGTTTGTGTCAAACCATCACCTATCAAAAACAATGGACTTAATCCTGACCTAAATTCCATCCAAGATCAGATTTAGTTCCAAGCCTACATTCCAAACAATGTCAGGTAACTTGAGGGTAAATCTGGATTCTTCTGTCTGATGCGGTCACATAACTATGCGCTGTTCTCATCCATACTGCCAATCTAATACTCCCCACGCTGCCATGCCTTGTCAAGGTGAGGCAAATCCCAATTGGTTTGGTGTTGGATAATTGACGGTGAGCTTTCTGTCTGTACAACACATGCACACACACACTAGATGAAAGTCTTTCTCTACAATGTCCTCACTCTGACAAGTATGGTCTTGCGTGAGTGACAAGTTTGCTTTCTCTGCTTTCTTTCCATCTCTGACAAATCAAAAATGTGTGTTTGTGATATAAAACAATAAAGAAACAGTTTGAAAAGACATGGAGACTGAGCCTAAGTCATTCTGGATTTACGCTGACCAACTATAACTGAGTGGTGAATATCGCTCAATAACAAGTTTGTATTTAATTTTGCCCCAAAAAAAACAAGATGCAATCGAAACAGCATGAAGAGGCTTTTAAGAAACATGCAGTAATCAATCAAGCAGAGAGACAGATGGAGGGGCGGTGGATGGGACCAGACCACGTTCTGGTGATTGACCATTGAATGTATTTAAAAAAAAAAAAAGAACAAATTCAAGATGCCATGATTGTTATCGTCTGTGTGCTCGTCTCTGATTTGGATTTAGTCACATTAGACTCTGAGTCTGGACCTGACCAGTTCAAACATGGCTGAGACTCACTGATGTTTCTTCCTCTAACCATCTTCACATTCTCTGCTCTGCCTGTCAACCTGGAATAAGCAAGTGATGGGGGGCCTGATCCAACTTCCTGAAGCAAAAAGTTGAAGTAAATAAGATGTTTTATGTTCAAAAACATGCTACATATTAGTGGCAACAAGAGTTTAATATGTTTGGAGGAACCTTTCTCATCAGGTTAGTGTTCCTCTGATTAAATTCACCCTGTTGGGTCAGTTATGGTTCCACTAAAGAAAACCAGTGAGCTCAGAGCATCCAGTGACTTTATTTTAGCATCACAGAAAAAAAAATCTATTAACAACAGACCCTGAGATGTGACAACATTTCTTCACTCAGTTAAGATTAGCTCCCTTGTGTTCTTCCAGGGCAGGTTTACCTTGCTGCTTTGACCATGATTTAAATAAAATAAATAAGCAAAGGGAGAGTGAGTTCATGAAGCTGGTGTCAGGCTGGTTTTTGACTTAAAAAAAAAAAAAACTTCATAAATGTGATAATGTTAATATAAATGTAAGAATCCATTAGACTGCAACACACTATAATTGTCAATCGGTCTTGAAACTTGAATTTAAGTATGTGAGTCGCCGAGAGTGTGTTTTTCTGTGCGTGTGTGTGTCTCAGACAGCAGTGTGCAGTGGAGTTCCTGTGGTGTGTGCAGGGGAATGGTCAGAGGAGGAAAGAGAGTGGGAGGTGGTCTCTCTTTGCAGCTCTTCCACCCTCCTCTGCAGTTCTGCTCTTAGGATCAGCAGCTCCTTCAGGGTCTGATGCATTGGTACCTGAGACACAAAAAATAAAATTCATCTGTCAAAGTATGTTTACAGCACTGATATAAATGAGAGGCCACAGGGAGCATGACAATGACACCACAGTGATCATTGTCTTCTGGTTCTGTGGGAACATGATTCAACAGTCAGAAAAAATGTGAACCAACAGTACTAGCAACAGGTGAACGTGAATGTGAACCCCCTCCCAAATACAGAGGATGTGTACCTGTGATCTCATGTGGGGGTTCCACCGAGCATAGTAGCCAGTCCACAGCTCCAGGTGTCTGGATGATACCAGTGGATACAGAACATGGTACTGATAGTCCACATAAAAGGGGTTGGTGAAATCATCAGGCTGGCTGTGGGGGGGGGGGACATACAATTTTCATTAACAGTCAGTGTCACTGTTATCACTCACACCTGGGAATAGGGAGGCCATATTACCTATTAATGTAGGACCACAGGGACACAGTCTTGGTCTGCACATCCTGCAAAGAAAGAAGATGTTTACTCAGAGGTGGCTCCTCAGATCCACCCTATTAACAGAGGAATATTACATACCTTTGCTACCCTCTCCTCTTCACTGTTGAACAGAAACGTACCAAACAGACAGCTGTAGAGGTGGTCCAGCATGGTGACCAGAAAGAGCTCATTGAACTCAAAGGCTGCTGGGAACTGTAGGCATAAGAGTAGGAATGATTTTCATAATTCGTTCAGCAGGAATAGAAAATGTTCATGGTGTTACGTTATTTTTCTATTATTTCTGCAGGCTGATAATGACAATGATGACAATAAAGGCCTCTGACCTGTTGAGTCATCTGCCAAACACAGTCGATGAACTGGACAAACAGTGGAGAACGCTCTGAGTTAGCATGGTTCTCATCACCATGTCCCACGCGCTACGACAAAGAGACAACAGTCAGATGATCAGATATACTCATGATGGATGCATCATGTGACTTCTGTGTTAAAGCAGACTGTAATCACTTAATTGTTAATTGTGTATTTTTTACATAACGAATGATAAAATGGTTTAGTTTGTCAGACATTAGTCCAGACTAGAGAAGTACAGATAAGAGAAGCAACAAGACAGTTCTTCAGCTGAGTACGATCAAAACTTACTGCAGCAAACTTGTGTCCAAAGCTAATCCACTCCTTTTCCACCAGAACCTGCAGACATTATGCAAGCATTTTAGAACTGTTGCTAGATGCAGTGTATAGTTGATGTCATGATGCGTGTGTGAGAGACCTGTCGAACCTGGAAGCCTCTGAGTGTACGGTAGTAACTGTCCAGCATCAGCATGGCCAGAGAGGTGAGCTGAGAAGTCCTGTCCCAGCCATCACTACAGTGAATCACCACTGATGTCTTCCCTGACTCCAGCTTATCAGCTATTTTAGCTGCTGCTGCTAACAGCAGCTACGTAGCACAGAGTGAGGACAGAACAAACACAAATACAAATCATAAACAAACGCCACCTGTTTTTGGTGCATGCATTAGTGTGGGCATGTGAGTGTTACTGTACACTTTTTACCCGGATGTATTCCAGCCAGTGAGTTTGGTCAATAGCAGAGTGCCAGTGAGCGTCATCTATGGTGGGATACACCACATCCTTCAACTTCCTTAGTGACTCCCTCATTACATGGATGTTAGGGATCTCCAGGAAATTCAGCTCAACATTGGGGTAAAAACTCTCACTTTCATACCCTCCATCTTTTGCCTGAATGTGGAGGAGACAGCAGAGAATAGTCTGTTAATTAAGGTGAGGAGGTAGACAAAGAACAGTAACTAAGCATGTCTTTGTCCTACCCTGTTGGTGATAGCCACACTGCTCTGTCTGGCATCAAATATGGTGAGCTTGTGAGACTGTGCATTGGCATCCATGATAATCTGGAGGAAGCGTTCATCTTCCTTACAGCGATGATCTGAAGGTCCAACTAATGGCTGGCTGCAGCGCACAATGGTGGCCTGAGTCTCAGGGTGGATCCAGGACAAGACCTACATAAAGAGCAGGATAGGATCAGGACAATACCAAGTCCACATCTGCCTCTTATTGGATATTGCTTTCAAACTGACAGGAATGCGGTGTTTGGCTCTGAACACAGCAACTTGTTGGATGTCTTCGTCTGTGAGATTTGTGGGGATGACTATGATGGAAGGATAGGTGTCACACAGTTCATAGCCGCTGTTGATCTTACTGATGGTCCAGCTCTCATTAGGAAGACCCTGAACAAACAAGCACAAGGAGGAACACATGAGACCATGGTGGAGACATCTGACGGCTGATAGAAATCATAATGAGAAAAGATAATCCTCATTAGCTCCACAGTGTTCCCCACTGTGGAGCAACATATAATATCAAATTAGTGAATAGTAGCTTTTAATTTCAATCCATCTGGTTATAGGTGTGTTAGCAGCAATGTGTCAATCAGGTATCCAGTGGGTTCTCAGTCAGGTATCAGGTGTGTTGACAGTCATGTGAGTAAGTAAGGAAGGCCTGTTTCAGAGAGGAAATTTGACAAACTCTGAGTTAAACCACGGATTCTTGAGATTTTGGGTCCAGAACCGCTATCAAAATCAAATATTAACGGAGCCCCGATAATATGATTCACCATGGTAGCAGGTGGAACCACTTTTCCACTTGTTGAATGGAAATCATCATGCAAACTTATGGCAATGACATGTAGCCTCAACTAAAGTCAAAACAATGTTATCCTTTCAGCAGTGCATGGCTGGGCATCAGAACAAGGGTCCATCAAATTCCACAATATAGATGAACACAGTGAGATGTTCAGTAAAGAGAGGTTAATTCTGTTAATTCTGAGTTATGCTCAACTATATGATTTAATGTCATCCATAATGTCATTTCCAGTTACCAGTAAAGGAGTTTTATAAAATACATTTGCTCAAAGCAATGCAAAGAACAGATATGGAAAATGTGTACCTAAGAAGGCAGATCTGGAAATTGAAATACAGAAAATCTTTGCTGGGAAATAAAGAAAGCCAAATGAAATAACTGGGGTGGCTGGTGCTCCGGGGCCGGAGCTGCCAGTAGTTACTGATGGTGGCTCGGATGAGAGTCCACCAGCAGCAGAAGCAGGAGACAGGGAGACGGAGGAGCGCACAGGTGAGTCGGCCTCACCTGGTGGAGACGCAACCTGAGCTGAATGTGGACGGAAATGCAGGGAAAGGTCAGGAGTTGATGGAGACAGAAAGAGGGAAGCAGAAGTGATGAGACAGACTATAAAACTAGAAAAGTCCTACAGAAGAGAAGAACAGTGACCTGACTGCTTCCCCAAAAGAGCGTAAAACATAGAGAAAATACATAATTTTTTAGAGAGACCAAAGGTTAGAGGGGAGTGAATTGGAGGACGAGTTTCCTAACATCTTTGGCTTTATAAAGTCTGCAAGGCGGCTGAAAAAAGAGTGAGTCTTCACCAACCAAGAGGTCTATAGACTCAATAACCTGATGACCAAAGTTAGTTGTATGCTCCTTGTCGGATTGGCCGGCGGTGGCTTTAATTTTCTTTAAGAAAGAGGCATGAGATGGCACTTTAAAATGCAAACACCAGAGTGCCGTTTATTGTTTCTGATATTAGGCACCAACAATTATCATCTGTTAAAAATCCCTGACTGCCTTTTATATCCTCCCAGCTGCAGGAAATTAGCCAGACCAGTCCACAAAGTGTAGGTGAGACCACAACCATTGCCTTCCATAAATACTTACATAAAACCAACACTGTCACAATAGGATCCCTTGAATACATACACTATTACACCAACTCAATAATACATTCACATGCTTACACCTCTACATAAACATTACACATACTTGTAACCCCCCCCCCCCCCCCATCTAGGCATAATGGTTTGCTCCTAGAGCTCTTGAAGAGCTTCCTTGGGCTAATTTTCCAATGGAACAATGGAAGAGAGACCATCATAACACTTAAAACTGCACGTCTTTCCTACAGAAAACTGAATCAGAAGAAAGTTTCTGAGAGTTAACAGCTTGTGTGATAGGCGGCTCACAGGACAACAGCTTCAAGGGCAGCTTAATAGTGGTCGTAATAAGCAAGTCTCAGTTTCAACTGTGAAGAGAAGAGTTTGAGCTACAGGTTTGACAGTACAAGTTGCAGCAAGAAAGCCATTGCTAAGATGTCAGAATAAGAGACTTGCCATTGGACTACTGAAGACTTGAGGAAAGTATTATGGATTGATTAAACAAAATTTGAAATCTTTGGCTCATCACGCAGAATCTTTGTACACCGTCGAGTAGGTGAGGGATGGTTCCACAGTGTTTGGCTTACACTGTCAAACATAGAGGAGGATGTTTAATGTTCTGGGACTGTTTTGTTGTAACCAGGGTCAGTGACTTGTACAGAGTGAGAGGCACCCTGAACCAAAATGGCTACCAGAGCATTCTGCAGTGCCATGCAATACCCTCTGGTATGTGCCTAGTTGGTCAGGCATTCATCCTATCCTGTAGCAGGATAATGACCCAAAACACAAGTCCAAGCTATGCCAGAACTACCTCAAGAAAAAAGAACAAGATGGAAAGCTTGAAAACAGAGTGGCCAGCATTCTCCAACCGCATCGAGCTGTTTGGGATGAACTAGACAGAAGAGTGAAAGCAAAGAAACCTAAAAATGCCACACATTTATAGGAACTTTTGCAACATATTTGGGAAGAACTTTCTGAAGAATATTTGATTTCTATTGTAGAAAGAATGCCACAAGTGTGTTCAGCTGTTATATCTGCCAAAGGTGACTACTCTGATGAGTCAACGGTTAATACAGTTTGGTCTATAAATTGATTAAACAATAATTTTCAATAAAAAACTGTAAAAATTGGGGTGTTATGGGGGGGGCAGTGTGATGCGGAAGGTGGGCGTGTGTGACTCCACGGAAAATGCTTTTTTTTGCCATACTAGAATTAAATGTGCTCTATATTCCTTTCTTTTTTCTTTTTTTGTGACAATAAGAATACAATGTTATGTAGAGGTGTAATTCTATAGACAAATGACACTATTTATAGTCATGGTGGAGAGTGGGGGGGAAAATATTTTCTTCTTCCTGGGGGGGCACAGCAGAAAATAGATGAGAAGCACTGATTTAAATGAAGACAGATTATGGTCTACATGACCGGCAAGTGATATATGATTCTTCATTATTTTTGATTAATTAGATATGATTTTGGTCAATAGTCCTTCCATTGTTTGGAAATTGCAACAGTTTTGCTTTTAGCTTTCACAGTAGCTCACTAAAGTGAGTGCACTCCTCAGATTTCAGCAGCCATTTTACTATATCTCCTCAAGGACAATATTATATAAATGAAACTTGGACATACTTTAGAGTAATCAGTGTACACCCTGTATAGCAGTATATAGTTACTATTCATTGAAAATTACACAACACACTATTGTCTAAAGAGCTGGCAACACAGTGAGTACACTCCGTTATACAGGGGGTAAACATAGCTAAAAAATAGCTAAAATAACAAAGGAGTGGCTTCAGAACAACTCTGACTGTTCTTGAATGGTCCAGCCAGAGCCCTGACTTAAACACAACTGAGCATCTCTGGAGAGACCTGAATGTTGACCAAGTGATACTTCAGTTTTTGTTCGTAATAAATGAGCAAAAGTGCCTAGAATTCTGTGTTTTGGGGTTTTTTGTAAAGTATATATGGGGTGCTGTTTGTACATTAATGAGGAAATAAAATGAACTGATTTTTACCATATGACCATACCATTGTGTTACCATATGAAAAATTTAAGGGTATCTGAATACGTATCCACTGTACCTGTACATGTCATTCAAAGATGCAAAGTCACCAAAGCTATTCATCATGTTCATGAGTTTGCCTTGACTGGGCCATACAAATTTGTGTATCATGGATTAGAGCTGTTGAATTTCATGCTTTGGGTACAATACTCTCATACTCGCCATCAGATGTTTAACATGGCGCCCCTGGTGGCAATTAATTGTCTGATCATTCATTCATTCATCCTGTGTGACCTACGCAACAGCACAGTGGTGAAGGTCATACACCGGTCGACCAAAGAAACTGAGTCCTCATCATATTGAGAAGTTGTTTATAAAAAACAGACACACAGAGTTCCTCCAGCATTGCTGCAGCGGTTGAAGAAGAGGAAGGTTAGCTTATCAGTGCTCAGACCATACACTGCACACTTCTTCAAGTTGGTCTGCACGGCTGCCGTCCCAGAAGGATGCTTCCTCTGAAGCTGGCTCACAAGAAGCCTGCAAACAGTTTGCTGTAGACTAGGAGTCCAACAGAATGAATAATTGGAGTCATGTCCTCTTGTCTGACAGGACTAAGAAAAACCTGTTTGGTGTTGGTGGTGTGCAGCATGCATGGCAGCACCCTGTTAAGGAGTACCAAAATAGTTTTTTGCATTAGGAGTGAAACTATTAATTGACTCAAATCAATAAAAATATTTACACAATTAAAATTTTCCTGAAGCTCTATTTCCTTAACTCCACTACTGTGTCTCACAAGGACATCTATTGTGATGCACATGATACCAGGATCACCAACTTGGAGCGGAGCGAAGCTCAGAAGAGACGAGGACAAAAAGGCAAGACATGTCTTTAGAGTGGAAACACTTGCAGGTAAAAAACAAAACTGTGCAATGCAACCACTGTGGTACAGAGCTTTTTTTAATCAAAAGAACATGACCAAGGATGCCGCATTTGCAGCGTAAACAACTGGTCTTCATTACTTCTATATGAAGCCTTCAGCAAGTCTGCTTTGTGATTTGCATGATTGATTTGCCTGCAGTTTTTATGCCGAATGCAAATAAAACACTAACCTAACCTCAAAATTATGACCTTTTTCACAGGATTAATGGCAAAACTCAAGCAGCTTATCAGTGTGATTGGGGTGTAACTGTCTGTTAAGTGCTGCCTCAATTTATTTGGTTCATGCTGTCCACTGCCAGTTTTTAGGCACAATACAGACGTCACTCTTTCTTCATCTCCCACCATTTAAGTGCCACTGCCACCTACTGTGGCAGGTGTACAGTTATGCTTTGTTTTGGTGCAGCAATGGAAAAGCTAAACCATTAGCTTAAGCCTGTTCCTCCTAACCCCCCCCCCCCGAAAGAGTAACTGTATACCCTTAAATTCTTCAAATTTCTTGGTAATAATATCTTGCTCTTCATTAGTAAAATAAGTCACTCTGCTATAGAAGCCCCGCTTGCCAGAGACTTCTCCATGTTCTCTATTGGTCAGAAGCAGATAATTCCACCCCATTTATGTGAATGTGCTGATGTTGATGACCAGCATTGTAGGACAGACTAATGTGACCGAGGATTTTAAGTGAACCGGGATCACTGGAACATTTCCTGGGTATGTTAAGCCTGCTTGGTAGCACAGACCTCTGGTATCAAATGTGTTGTCGGTTTGGTGTTGGGTGTGTGTCAATTACCTGGCGCTTGTACTCCGCTATTGGGTCATACACCTTCCAGCCATCCACAGGAAAATGCTCTTTGTATAGGAAGGCAAACAGTGGCTGCCAGAATGGGAAAAGAAATGTATTATCTTCAAATGCTGTGCCATCAAACTGATCACTAATGATCTGCTTATGGCTCAGGAATTGGTTGTGGTTAACTTAAAGATGTTTTAGTTATTTAACAGATTTATTTGAAATAAATCATCACTGTTCACCATGTCACCTAAATCAATAAAACCTGCCTGGTTCCAGTCAAACCAGTGTCACTCCAACTGGACTGTGAGGACTGGATCCTCTGTACATTCTCCATCCTCGTGTACAACTAAATGTATAACTGCTAAACTGCTTAACTCTTAGTGATGTGAGACACTTTTCCTTTCATTTCATGCAGTGCCTGGCTGAACATCTCTTTCTAAATGCCCTCCCCCTTCTATCTCCTATCAAGGCAATGTTTTAGAAAGCATCAGATAAATACTGACCAGGCTGTGTGAGAGTGGGAAGGCATGTTTGGCCAATGCCTCCACCACATCCGGATGGCTCTCCTCGGTCTTGTAGGCAAATCTTGGACTCCTCAGGTCCTGACAAATAAAATTTATTTATGATGTGCCTAATCATAACACAGCTATGACATTTATATCAAGGGACTTTAAATATAGAGCAGGTGAAGACTAAACTCATTACAAAGTTCTTAAATTGACCTAAAGAAAATCCCTCTGTGAGCAAGCAAGTGGCTGACACCGGCAAGAAAAAAAACTTCCTTTAGGAGGCAGAACCCTCGGGCAGAACCAGTTGGGTTAAAGGAGAGAGAGAAAGTGCAAGAGAGAGAGCGAGAGGAAAGTAAGGGGAGGAGGGAGGTAAAAAAGGGGGCGTCAGATGGAGCGAGAACTGGAGCGGGAAGAGAAAAGATGCAAGCAAAACACAATAAATAATAGAAATAATTGCTAAGAATATACTAGCAGTATATAAAAGTAGGGTTTTTAGCAGGAAAAAGTAACAATGGGAATTGACTAATAGTGTGTAACGATAACTAATGGTAACTTTTGCAGCAGAAGGTATATGGAGCAGAGATCAAATCAAAATCAAATCAGATTTATTTGTCTAGCGCCAAATCATAAAGTTACATCAAGGCACTTTACATATAGAGCAGATCTAGACCAAACTCTTTATAAAATTATTTAAAGAGATCCAACAGATCCCTCAATGAGCAAGCCGTTGGCAACAGTGGCAAGAAAAAACTTCCTTTAAGAGGCAGAATCTTTGTGCAGAACCTCGACCAGTTAGGTTGAGAGAGAGAGGTGTGCAGAGGGGTAGAGTAGAGAGAGAATGAGAGCAGGAGGAGGTACCTCCAAACCACAGGTAGCAGAAGACTACCTGTGATTTGGAGATGATTCAGCACCTGTTGGGTGGGGACAGGGAGAGAAGACAGAGGGGAAAATGATGCAGAGAAAGTTAGGGCTAGGGTTACAGACTAATATCACATTGGCAGAAACTGTAACAACACTACACTAAGTCCCTGTATCACAACTGAGTATTACCTTACAGACCAGTTCCAGTCCCTTGGTGTTCTCTCCTTGTGTAGAGACACTGATCGTCTCGAGTCTGTTAATGACTCCCAGGTTCACTTCCAGAATGAATGGAGACTCCTGCACAAACACACATTGACTTCAGTACAAACACACACTACCAGCTATATAATCAATCAGTTATTGGCTGAGTAAAGAGGAAGAGAAGTGAGCTGTACCCTCTCCAAGTTGCTGAAGTAGAGCTTGAAGTCTGTGATGGTAAGAGTCCCATTAACCAGACCACTGAATGGACAAATGTACATCACATCCTTGACTACACACACACACACACACACACACACACACACACACACACACACACACACACAAAATTTGCATGTGAGGACTGTCATGTATTCAATTAGCCCTTATGTGTGTCTGAGGTAAGACTACCTGTGGTTTGGATGGTCTCTCCTGGCAGCAGAGGGACCTGGTTCTGGGATATCTTCACCTGTGCCCCATATCTCAGAGCTGAAAGGTTCTGCACAGACCAGAGACCAATAACAGGGACCATAACATACACCATCAGTACCTGCAAGTTATTATTATACATATTTCTGACACAGGGGTCAGTGCTGAACAACAAAAGACTAACATAACAAACATTAAGACTGGACCAACACCACAAACTGGTCTGAATCATCTGGGCTAGGAATCTCAGCATCAAACAGGGGCAGGGACAGGGGAAAGAGCACAAGAAGGTCGAGTAATAGGAGGGACAGAAGAAAAAAGAGTAGGAGGAGTACAGGATTTCGTTAACATCACTATTACCTCACAGAACAGATCATCATACATTATTGAAATGGAGCAGGAGGAAATTTATATAGGGAGAGACTTGCCGCAGCATTGGAGTGATGCTCAGAATCACTTTCTCCATGGTAACAAAGGCCTTCATTATGTAAATCCTGCTGTATGGTTGAGCCAGCAAGGACAAAGTGAAAGAAGAGAGAAGACACATTACTCAGCAGACATCACTGCTGAGTGAGGAGACAAACATCAGAGCTCTCTGACTTGCGACAACCTGACACTGAACCAGTATGTGACATAGAAGGACTCAGGCATCTTGTTCGGTGATGCTTCACAGTAAGGTCCAGCCCCTGAGTTTAATGGAACAGGTATTGGTTATACTGGTTTATACTGCACCTTATATTAGTCTTACATCAGTGTCATGAGGTCCTGGGACTGGTCAGTATTTAAACTGGTTATTTCACTCACTAAATATAATATGAACAATTAGAGCTGTGTTTAATTGCAAAGATGTCATTTAGTATAAGTGTACATGTAGCGCAGCAAGACCAGATTAAAGCTGCAAGCTTTGAACGGGCCCTTGCACCCCTGTGCAACTTGGAACTTAACTTGCCTCCACCCAATTTCATTGATGTATTTAAGTTCTTCAGAGTTTCCACTATGTGGCGCTAGATAACACCCACCAGTTATACATCCCATCATAATTCCAATGGTGGGAATCCATCCTGCAAATATCATCTAAATTGGTTGATGTTTACATGATGACTTTCTGTTTCCAGTAGGTGGTGCATAGACGTGTGGGAGTCTGAACATATGTGCAAACTTTGGGGTAGACTGCACAATGTATGTTGGATTTATTAGGACTTCCTAAATGTCAATTGTATGACGCTAAAGAATATTTACCAGTTAAATGTCATGTCATGGTGAAAGATGTGGAGAACACACCCTGTAAATGTCATACATGTCAGATGTCTGTGTTATGAGGCCAACTTTCTGTTGCCAGTATGTGGCACTCTGAGTATGATCCAATATTGACATTTAGATGTTTTAGGGGCGGGAGTCCCATCATGCTTGGCAAATTTGGGGGAGGTTGGAAAATGTATGGTGGAGTTATAAATATTTCTTGTTTTATGGCTAACCTTGGCAAAACCCTAAAATGTGTGCCACTGCCACACTCAGCAGGAACAGGTGACTTAAAAGATTGAGGATTTTTCATCTTTAAGTGCTTGAGTGTGAAAATGAAGCCATTTGGATTAAAACCATGAAGAGTTTGTTTGGATATCACACAAAAAATCAAAATGGCAGACTTCCTTTTGGCGTTAGGGCATAGGTCAAAGAGTTTGTCTGACCATGTTACAAATGTGTTCCCATTTATGTTTGTCTATTTCAATTTGGTGAAAGGGGCTCAATTTTCTCAATGTTAAAGGTGTTGCTGTGAATCATTTGGGTGCATTTCTGCAGCCCAAAAAAAAAAAAAAAAAAAAATCAAATTTTTCACAAGTGCTGACAGACTGACTCACTACATTTCGTGAGTTTTGGGATATGTTAAAGTTGCCAAAACGGTGTAGGTTTGGGGACTGGGAATAATAATTATGTATGTATATAAAGGGGCTCTTGCATTGTCAAGTGCTCAGGCCCTGTTGAACCAATATCCACAAAAAGTTGTGAGGATTTCAGGTCACTTGTTGATCTTTTAATCTGTCAGAAATCAGTGTTCATCAGTATACATTACAGACACATAAGGTATGTTCAGAAGTCTGTATGATGAAGCTGGATTTCAGTTTAATAAAGTAATTTGAGGGTTGAACCTGGGTTTTCAATCCCATGAAAGTGTCTTACTTTTATCTGCGTTTGTTGCCATGGTAACTGGTTAAATTCAAGATTAAGAGCTCAACAGATAGAACCTTGAGTTCTCAAGACAGTGAGAGAAAAGTTTGACTGAATTAACCCATTTTCCAGATGAAGTAAATGGACTGTCTGTAGACCAGAATCAAAGTTGTGAGGGTCTGAGCACTCAACAGTGTGACTGCCCTTTTGAAACTGTCGGAACTATAGGATTCAAGGTAAATTTTTTTCCTCAAACAAATGTCCTTTTGGATGGCCTAAGTCAGGTCCATAAATATTTGGACACTGACACAACTTTCAGCATTTCAGCTCTGTGCACCATCACAATAGATTTGAAATGAGATAATCAAGATATACAAGATTTACATAAAAGAAAAAAAAATCTGAGGAATAGTGAATTAACATTTTAATTATAACATAGTATATAACACAACATAACATTAGTTAGATGGTGTGCTAAACATTGTATTGCATGCTAAAGCTCAAGTACTGTGTTCTATCGTCACACTGGAAATATACACTGGTAGATTCAAAGAGGCTACAAACAACAGCTGGAGCAGAGGTTTGAAAAACCCTAACCCTAACCCTAACCCTGATTGGCAAGCACCAAGGCCTAAAGGAAGACAAAAATAGGTACAGAAGTTATATGATGTCATGGATGTTACAAATTCGGTGACAAAATAGATATAATAGTGGCAAACCAGCTCAAAATGGAATTTTAAAAGATATATATATATATATATATATATATATATATACATACGTATATACATATATACATATATACATACGTATATACATATATACATATATACATACGTATATACATATATACATATATATATATATATATATATATATATATATATATATATACATATATCAAATCAAATCAGATTTATTTGTATAGCGCCAAATCATAACAAAGTTACATCAAGGCACTTTACATATAGAGCAGGTCTAGACCAAACTCTTTATAAATTCATTTAAAGAGACCCAACAGATCCCCCGATGAGCAAGCACTTGGCAACAGTGGCAAGGAAAAACTTCCTTTAAGAGGCAGAAACCTCGAGCAGAACCAGGCTCAGGGGGGGCGGCCATCTGCCTCGACCGGTTGGGTTGAGAGAGAGAGAGATATACATATACATATATATATATATATATATATATATATACATATATATATGTATATATGTGTATATATATACATATATACACATATATACATATATATATCCAACTGCTTATTAGTTTCTGGGTCACAGGGATGCTGGAGCCATTACCATCTTATATTGGGTACAGGAGGGGTCGCCAGTCCATCACAGGACCAACACATAGAGAAAGAGACAGGCAACCACCCGGATTGACACTCAGACCTAAGGCCTTTCTCGGGAATCAAACCCGTGACTTTCTTGCTGTGAGGCAACAGCACTAAGAACTATGCTGCAGTGCTGCCAACGATTTTATTAGTTTATCCAATTACTTTTAGTCCTTGAAACAGTTGGAGGGCAAATAAAGTGTGTTGTAATTTCTACAGAGTTCACCTGATTTGGATGTAAATACCTTCAAATTAAAGCTGGATGTCTGCACTTAAAGCATATCTTGATTGTTTCACTTCAAATCCATTGTGGTGGTGTACAGAGTTAAAATGCAGAAAATTGTGTAAACGACCAAATATTTGTGGAACTGACTGTAACCCCCAAAACTCATGAGACTTTCTGAACAGGCCAAAAAAATTTATATTGAATGCAAAGCAGATATGCTCATCAGAAAATGGCTCAATGGTGTCACCTTAAAATTAAGAAAGCCTAGTGGTTCCTTCGGAATTGTCTATTTCAGTCTGGAAGGAGATACTACACTTAATGGCTTTTCAATTAAGAAAAGCCATAAAAGGTATGATCAGACTCCTGCCTTGAACATGTCATTATTGAGTCAGAATCAGGGTGCCGAATCCTTGATACAGGAAGCCAGCCTTAATCTCCACGCATTGAAAATGAATGAACTCATTCTATAGTTTTACTCTTTTTCAAATGACTTTATGCTCATAAAGGATCATCTCAAGACCATAAAGATGAAAAGTCATTAGAATCATTGCCACCTGTTAACATATACTGGGCATGGTGGCGTCACCAATTTTGATCTGTTGCCAAAAGACAGAAATTCCATATAACTCCAGGATACATCATCCAATCTGACCTAAATTTGCCATACATGCTGCTGGTCCCACCCTTTTTGATATTTTATCTGCACAGAAATGCAAGTCACGAAACAGCTAATCAGCACCACCATAAAAATTAGGAACAACAAGTCGAACAGAAATTGGTACACAAACACCACTCATGTTATGTACAACATTATGACCACTGACAGGTAAAGTTAACAACACTGACCATCTCTTCATCACTGTACCCATTAGTGGATGGGTTATAATAATAGGCAGGAAGTTAACATTTTGTCCTCAAAGTTGATGTGTTAGAAGCAGGAAAATTGGGATTTGAGTAGGAATTTGAGCAGCTAGAGAAACTCTGTCAGGTGTTACCTGTCTGCAGTGGTCAGTACCTATCAAAAGTGGTCCAAGGAAGGAACAATGGTAAACTGGTGACAGGGTTGGGGCCAGCCAAGGCTTACTGATGCATGTGGGGAATGAAGACAGGCCCACTTGGTCTGATCCAACAGAGGAGCAGTTGAGCTGTTGCTCAAATTGGCAATGTTCTGCTTGGAAACCTTGGGCTCTGCAATGTAGATGTTATCTTGACACATACCACCTACTTAAGCATTGTTGCAGACCATATACACTAGGGCTGAACAATTAATTGCATTTGCGATAATATTGCAATAGGATAAAACACGATTTTCTAATCGCAACGTGTGTGATTACAATGTGGCCACGTAAAAAAAAAAAGTGTTCATGTGACGTGTGCTCGAGAGCAGACCGCTTCACTGCATCAACTTTTTATACTGGACCTTAGCCTGTTGCGCAATGGCCTCTGGTTCGATGGAACCGTCAGAAACTGACTCAGCTGAGACTTTAGTATCGATGAGGAACACATGCAACCCACACATGCAAAGAAACCAAACTTTAGATGTCCATAAATTAAGTTATGTGTGATAAAATGGAATGACACAGGGAAAAAGTATTGAACACATCAAGTAATGGAGGTGCAAAAAGGCACCAAACGCCAAGACACCAGCTGAAATCTATCAGTAATCAGAATGCAATCCTGTCCCTTGTCAGTGCAAATTAATATCAGCTGGTTCAGTCCCAACTGATGGCCTATAAAAACGTGTCACACAAAAAACATCTCATGGTGGTTAAAAGCAAAGAACTCTCTCAAGACCTTCACAACCTTATTTTTGCAAAACATACTGATGGCATCGGTTACAGAAGGATTTCTAAACTTCTGAATGTTCCAAGGCTGTGAAATACTGTGAGATTATCGTCTGGTCATATGAGACCAAAATTGAACTCTTTGGATGCCATAATACACACCATGTTCATGTTTGGAGGTCAAATGGCACAGTACATCACCCTTAAAACTCCATACCAACAGCGAAGCTTGGAGATGTGGAGCGGTTTTTCAGCATACGGCACTGGCAAACTTCATGTAATTGAAGGAAGGATGAATGGAGAAATGTAGTGAGACATTCTTGATGAAAATCTGGAGCCATCTACCAGGATGATAAAGATGAAATGAGGGTGGACATTTCAGCAAGGCAATGATCCCAAACACACAGCAAAGGAAACTCTCACTTGGTTTCAGAGAAAGAAAATAAAGCTGCTAGAATGGCCCAGCCAATCACCTGACTTGAAACCAATAGAAAATCTATGGAAAGAACTTAAGATTAAAACTAAAGAAAGAGTTCATGGAAGAGGCCCACCGAAACTTCAAGATTTGAACACTGTTTGTGTGGAAGAATGGGCCAAAATAACACTTGAGCAATGCATGCAACTAGTTTCTCCGTACAGGAGGCGACTTGAAGCTGTTATTACCAACAAAGGCTTTTGTACAAAGAATTCAATAAATTTAAGTAGATGTGTTCAATACTTGTACTTCTGTCATTCCATTTTATTACACATAATTTATGGACATCTAAGGTTTGATTTCTTTGCATGTTTGGGTTGCATGAGTTGTTACCGACATCTGGCGAAAATTTCATTTCAGTAGCACCTTTAGAAATATATTTACTGAGAACAATGGTGATGTGTTCAATACTTATTTTACCCACTATATGAGCAGTGATGGGAATAATGGCGTTACTTTTTTCAGTAACGAGTAATTACTTTTCCCATCTTTATAACACAGTTACCATTACTGCCAAAAAATGCAGTGCGTTACTATACAAAATTGGCTGAGGTATAAATATAAAAGGTAGCAGTAGAATACAATTTCATGGTGAGCCAATCAGAGGTAGAGTTAGGCAGGTGTTGCTAACAGAAATTTGAAAGCACGCATAGTCGGACACACACCGAACGACAGAAGTGAGTCAGTCAACAAGAAACGAAAATGGCGGGCCCACATAATCCAAAAGTAGCTTTCTCTAGGTGTTCTAAGAATGACAACTACTATAGTGTGTAGTTAAATGGTCACTAGGCCCCTTTTACTGGGGCATGTGCTGCAGTATAAATCTCCTGTGCCTCAGTATATTAACTTCAACCATCTCAATCCTATGACCAGCTGGTAGAAGAAAAACCAGTATGCCTTCTTTTAGTCAACTGAATAATAATGGATGGAAGTTAACCTTTTCCATGGTCTTTGAACTAATCACTGCAGTGTACTGCACAAAGAAGTTAAATTGTCAGCAGAATTGAAAAGACCATGGTAACGTGACAAAATTCAAGTAAGCTTTTAAATGACACTTATGACTTATTGACTAAATATTGACTAAATATTACATCAGGAAATGTTTTTGCTGGAACAGGCAAGCATCAGAAAGGAGAGATGAGTTTGTGGGAGGTAAGACTAAGAAACAAAATGTTTAAGGTTCATGTCAGGGGAGCCTCAGCATTCAGTCAGGTCTCTTTTACATTTCAAGCTAATTTTCCCTGATCTTTATTTATTCTAAGTTAGTGTAACGAAAAAGAATTATATTTGCAATAACGTTTTCTCAAGAAGTTATTTGCACATACAGTGTATTATTTTCACCCTGTAAACATGTTCATGTATACTTGGTCAGGCTATGCAAATAAATATTTTCAGTAATTTTTTTTTTGCTTTTTCCTAACTTGTGTTAAACAATTCTCACACGCCACAGACATTCAAGAAGAAGAAGAAAAAAAACTGCGATATGAGGAATGGTGGGTTAGGGTTGCCTGTGTCCCAGTAGAGTTTTATGTCTAGCAACGCCCCTGGTCACTAGTAGCAATGCTAACCTGGCTCAGTCCACAGAAACCAGTTGATGCAAAGAGACACGACCAGTGTCTTCATTGCCACCACAGATCATGCTGCACCTTTGCAGGCCCTATGGAGAACTCGTAATATCACACCTGCAACTCCTGTACACAAATGTGTTTCTGCGCAGACTGAGTCTGATGTTTAGTCAACTCTGGTTTTGTTATTTTAAGAAATGTTTCTGACACTGCTTAGAGTACTCACAATTATGTGAGCCTCATGGCAACATCACATCTGGGCAGGGTCTGAATTTACAGCTGTTAAACAGTAGGAAATTATAGAATCAGGGCGTCTGTTGCTGACACACAGAGGTGCAGGTGACAAAGCTGTAGCAAAACATGAAGCTGTTTCCAACATCACAAGCATGCACACACACAGCTGTTTCTGCCCTACCATGAACTCTGGTCGCCTCCCAGCCTGATGGGGACAAAACGCATTGATGAGAAACACTGTAACTCTTTGTGTGTGTGTGTGTGTGTGTGTGTGTGTGTGTGTGTGTGTGTGCGTGTGCGTGTGTGTGCATGCGTGCGTGCTAGTTATGTACCTTTTTATCTCTGGTGTCAGCTGGGACTGGTCCTAAGATCTGACTGGAGATGGTTGCTGCAATCAGCTGTTTACACCACTCCACATGAGAACCTGATGGACTGAGCAGATACAACAACAGCTGATACATAGACAGATACACAGAGACATTCACACTGCTTCTTTGCTGGTACACAGTGATAACACTTTGCCATAATTTTGTATCAAGGAAATTGAAGACTCAATTCTGATTGAGGCTTGGTGGTTCCTACTTCACCACCATCATCATCATGTCAGGGCAATCAATCATTAACTAATATCATCACCAGTGTCATCTCCTGCAACAGATGTTTTTCTTGTTGTAATTACATATGTGAAGGATCCGCATATAGAACTTCTGTAATGAAACTTTAGTTCAAAGACCCTCATACAGCTGGCAGAAAAAAATTTGGACTCATTTCTGTTCATACTTTCCACTGAGAGCACTAAACTAGTATGTCTAATATGTTCAGAAAGTACATTGACACTTATTAAAAGTACCAATGTAAAACAATTTTTTTTTTTTTCCAAATGAGCTACATGAACACTGCACTACAAACATCTGCATTATAATTCTCCTTTCACTGTCAAACCCGGCAAATTAGCACACGTACGGCATTGTTTATAACACCGTCACACTTGGTGACATTACTGTAGCTCCGCTAGCCAGCATGAGATGCGGGCGCAAAATTGATTGATTGATTGATTGATTGAGTTCTAGTTTTTAAAAAAAGGGCAAAAACCGGGCAGATAGACTACACAGCGTTGTAACGAATAGTGAGGATAAAGAGTCTGAGGAAGCAATGGAAATCAACATGAAGGCGCCAAAGAGGGGATGAGCAGTCAAATGTCAGGTGTTCTGAGTAAAAACCGTGTGGGTCTCCCCTTGACTTTGCTCTGCCAATGTGGCACTTGTGAAAAAAATTGTGAGGATCACTGAATTAGATGAAGCCATGTGTAAAGCACCATGTGTAGGCTTAGGTGTAGATGAGCCCACTGACATTTGTGGCAATCCTCAGCTTTTAGAGTATGTCAGGTATTTCAACACAGACTAGAGAGCATTCTGTGATGATATGTTACTCCCCATCAGACCAGCACAAGAAGAGAAGGCTGATGGCTAGGCCATCATTGTAAATGAGAACTGGTTCTCAATTGATTTACCTAGCGAAATAAAGGTCAAATATAAAAAAAAAAAAAAAAAGAAAAAAGAAACATCTACCTGGTCATTAAGGAGATGTTAGCAACAAACAAACAGACAAATAGAGCCAAAAAAAGGGAGTTGAATAACCACAGATGGACCCCAGCTAAGACTGAGAGAAAGGGTTAGCTTAGCATTGTATTACTGTCATTATCATTATCAGGTTATGAATACAACAATGAAAATTATAAATTTTCTCATGGAATCCTCTTTCTACCAGCATTGCATGCTCAGGGAATTCCTCCAAGAAGTTGGTGACAGTGCTTATGACCTTTTGCTGCACAACAAGGTGAGATGGCTCAGCAAAGGCAGGATTTTAGCTTGATTTTGGTCCATTTGGTCCATGAGTAATTTGGAGATTGGCAATTAATATCAATGATTATGAAGCTGATAATTGATATCTAAGAATATTTACTATAAGTAGTAAATTTCAGGGCACCACACTGCTACCAGGGACCAATATCTAAATTAGCAAAATCAATATCAAGTCTCATAAGGGTTAACAAAAGGAGTAAATTCGAGCACTGACTGTTATAAATCCAGCAATCGTCACAATTATAGCCACAATAATCACAAATAACGATGGTTTAAAAAATAAAAGAATTTATTCACATTAATGACACAATCGCACCAGTCTATCTATGGATCTTGAGGGTGTGTGTGTCAGTGTGCATGTGGGGAGGAGAGAGGAGTGTGTGAGCGTGTGGGAGTGCATGAGTGTGTGTGTGTGTGTGTGTGTGTGTGTGTGTGTGTGTGTGTGTGTGTGAGCAGCAAAGACGGCTGGACAGCACTCGTCGGAGCCAGGATGGCGACGGAGTGATGTCGGCTACACACCTGTCAGAGCAGGAAGGAGAGAGAGATCGCAGACGAAGTCACCGCAGTTGATTATTACATTATCACTACACAATAGCTGAGCCGAGTTCAAGGGTCGGGTATTGGTCCTTTAACTAGTGATATTGCTCAATCACTGATGGCCAACACGAGATCTGTAGCACCAATCAATTTTGCAACTTATGGGTTTAAGGGAAATAAAACAAAGCAAACAGAACTGAATCCCAAATAAATAAAGACACGGTAAAACAAAATGCAATGCACGCTATTCTAATTGTCTCTTTCCAGACATGAGCCTCTTACTTTGGTTGCTCCGCTCCTCTGGAGTGAGGGAGTTAAAGAGAGAGAGAGATCCACTACGAATGTCCGCAATGTGTTCTTCAGCTCAGTCAAGCGGTCTGTGTTCTCCTCAGACAACGGTGACGCGATGAATCCCTCAGCAGCAGCAGGGAAGATCACGGAAGACAATGTTCTTTGTTAGCTTCGGATAACAAAGCCAGCGTGCTGGCTGGACCAGCACATGGATCAGCTGATCGCACGGCGGTCCAGATTGAATTTGAGAAAAAAAAAAAAAAAGAAGAAAACAAACAAAAAGGAAAATGCAGTAGTCTATATTCGTCCTGCGAGTTGAAGACTGTGACCCAGGTTTTTGTGGTGGTAGGATCCAAATGTTTGATGTTGCTCCCTTCAGCAATCCGGTTGAGAGGACAGCTGGGACAGCTGCAACTAGAGCCTGGGAAAAAGCAAAGGTGGAGGGCCACGGAGCGTCTTTATCACCTGTGTGGCGCCACCAGCGACCCCTGCTAAGGGCACTGGCGTCCAGCCAATGCCCACGGTCCGTTCCTTATGAAACTCTGGTGCCGTTTTCAAACAGGCAGACAACTCTGGCCCAGGCTTCAGGAAAGGCATGTATGCCTCTCTATTGTTCTTTTCAAAGCACATGGGAGGTGATCCCAACATATGTCAGGAGGTTTTCAAAGAGGTC
This sequence comes from Echeneis naucrates, assembly GCF_900963305.1. Lineage (NCBI taxonomy): Eukaryota > Metazoa > Chordata > Actinopteri > Carangiformes > Echeneidae > Echeneis > Echeneis naucrates. Next base: position 14,596,518 of record NC_042528.1, on the reverse strand, counting down.
ACATAACACTTTAAATGTGTAAATGCTGATCCTCTCCAGATGCAACTGGTTGATCTCCAAGCAGATGTGATCCTGAAAGAGTAATTTTTAAGGACTGACTGATTCTAAGTGAACCTTTAAAAACTGTTCAGTTGCTTAGATATGTTGGGATTTAGTTTCTGTAAAACTGGTTGAGACTGTTCAGTCAAGGTGTGAAATAGAAAAGGAGAAATTCAAGCTTTCCTCCCTTTTTTTATTTTTCTCAAGTTAAGCACTTTATTTCAACATGCAACTTTCACATTTTATATTTTTTTCTCTTATTTTGAAATGCAGCCATACTTTAATTTAGTAAATGAGAAAATATATATACATATGGGCAGTCATACATATATGTTCAGTTTTATGTTACATGATATATAATAACTATTGCCAAAAAGTTTCTGAATTGTACTGAATTGATTTGATTTGGGCAGCACGGCAGCATAGTGGTTAGCGGTGCTGTTGCCACACAGCAAGAAGGTCATGGATTTGATTCCTGGGCCTGGGGCATTTCTGTGTGGAGCATGTATGTTCTCTCCGTGCTTGCGTGGGGTCCTCCCAGAAACAGATAAGCGGTAGAAGATGAATAAATGAATGAATTTGACAGTTAGGCACTGATTACATGCAGACGTTAATACTACTACTAGGAGACTTAAATATATATTTCACTAATTAGTTAGTCACTTTGATTATCTGGGCCTTTGCTACAAGAAAATTTGGGGTTTCAAAGTGATATTTTCTTCTTTTGTCTGTAATTTATGCCACAAATTTGGTGATGTTTAGCAGCATGAAGACAAGGTGTGAGTAAAAAACTTTACTGTTGCATCTTCCGCCTTGACGGTGGTAAGTCTGCACTGATGCAGACTCTGAGGGTTTAACAGTCCACGTCCACTCTACTCAGTCTCAGTCTGAGACAACTCTTAATATGGCATACCTACTGCGACAAGGTGCAAATAGAGTGGGAATGGACAGGGCAATGGAATAGGGGCTAGCTGGTTCCCAGCACTACATAATTAGTTGTCTAACGTTGTCTGACTTGCAACCCATATCCAACCAAGGACCAATATTAATAATGTCCCTGTGTCAACTGGAAATGCTCTGGCAAGCCATCAAGCAGAGCAGCTTCGTTGCTTGCCAAAGTCGCACTAAAATATTTTTACAGATTTTTGAGCACAGTGTACCACGTAAAACTGGTTCGAAGTCAGCGAGCATAACAAAATTCATACATAAGGTGCACTGCCGATTTTTGAGAAAATTTAAGGATTTTAAGTGCGCCTTACAGTGCGAAAAATACGGGACTTTATTAATCCCCAAGGGCAATTCTGAAATTCTTCAAAAAGAAAGATCAGTTCCGCAGCTCCTAAATGTTTTCTTATTGTGTTTGTGTTTGATCTCTCAAGCCCACTTTATAATATAATACACATCAGATATTATTCTTAAATTGTGTTACATAATAACTCAGAAATTTATTCAATTTAAACGATACTACTGCATGGTGAACCACAGCCTGGTTCCAGATGGTGTCCCTCGTAGCTTCGACATTCACATTATTGATGTTAATATAATGGCAATTGTTTTGAAAACATTTGTGAGTGACAGTTGTTGGGACACACACAACTGTAAATGGCAGTGTCGCTCACACTTCATGATAATGGGCTATTTTAAAAATCACTTAATGATCCACCTCTGTTTTCGTGAGCTCCTGTCGCTAACGCTAGCCTCTAGCACTAGCTATCGCTGTTTCCTCGCAGTCTTTCTCTGTGGTGTATGATGATGTAGTTTGCAGTCTGTTATCTTTCAGCTTCTGTTCCGCCACGCCAAACCTCATCTAAAAATCTGATGATTTAGTCTTGGATTAGAGCATAAAACTCGATTTAAAACGTAAATAAATCAACGTTAGTCAGTTAACTATTGACGGTGGTATTATCGTCTTCTTTCAGGAAACTAATGTGACAGCAACATAATGTAATCAATGGACAGTTCTGCTTACCTCTCCACAGTCTCACTGGACGCTGGTGTGCAGGGCGCCGGGCTACGGGCCTTTCTACTAGGCCCTGCTCCGTCTGCCGCTCCAGAAGCTTCAGCATGTCCTGCCTGTTTCTCCATCACAGTGTTAATCCTTCGGTTCAGTGGGCCTCTGGTATGGATGAGGGTCAAGTTAAGTTGGGTCCTCCAACAGCTTGAGTTAGTTGTTTAACTAAGTACGAGTTTGTGTAGGTATGTGCCTGTGTATTTGTGTCTCTGGTTTCCTCTCTTCTCGTCGTTGTTCTTCCTGGCTGTCTCTCTCTTTCACTTACTGCCGCTACACTATGATGCAAAAAGTGAGGCGGGTGAGCAGGGAGACGCTAATTCACTTTTTGACGGGTCCAGTCGCAATTGACCCGACCGTCTCAGCTGTGGCTTCGCTTTGGACCACAAATGGATCCAGTGGATGGTCTTGTACCAGTGATTGTTCAAAACTCGAAAGTCATCTTACTGACTCATGAAAAGTGATTCCTCATCTCTCTTAACTCGTTCACCGACTCATCCCTGCTACCGTTAGCTAACTGCAAAGAGGATACCAGAAGTGACTGCAAAGACAGAAGTTAATCACTGTATTAGCCCTGTGGGAAAAGCAGCAACTTTGTTTGTTGTCCCCCCCTTCACTCCCGGATACGGGCTGTCGCTCACCCGCTCACGGAAGCCAGGTCCCGCACATACTGCATACTGTAGACTCCTCTCATTGTAACCCGGGGCTTGTATCACGAAACTGAATTAACATGCCCGGGATCTCTTTTCGTTACCCGGCTTCACTTACCCAGACATCCGCAATCCGAATAATCAGTGTCACGAAGACACGAAGTTATCAACTCTCTAACTGAACCCAGATATTTTCCTATCTACATCAGTGCGCGTTCACACATAAGGGTGGGGTTTGCTGTGCCCAACCAATCGCAGCATGGAGAAGACGCCAAGAACAGCGTATTTCACAATAGAGGAGCAAAGTGTGATATACAGAAAATATCAGGAGTACCAATCCATCATTCAAGCAAAGAGTAACAGTTGCAGTAGAAAGATGCAGCAATGATTGTTGGGAAACATCTGTGAGATTAATGTATGTTCCCTATAAATTTATGTTTCAGATTATTTTTTATTGCTTATTTGACAATTTAAACATCATTATTTTAGTTCCAACTCCAGTGGAGCAAAAGGGACTTGGGAGAAAATGAAAAACAAATATAAGAACATAGTTCAAAGGGGTGAGTTGTTCTCTTATAATATCTTACAGTCTGTTTCCATGTTGTGGGCTATAAACAGCATTTATAAACCTGTACTTTTTTTACACTGAATCTTTGTTTTAGGATCATCACAATGGGAATGATTTGATATTGTGTGCAGCCCGCAGGGAAAAAATGTGACAGGGGGGTCCTTTATGTATATAGTACTTTTCAAAGAATGTTGCAAAAAGTGCTTTACACATTACCAAATAAAAGCAAGACCATATCCCTTACCCAGGCCACATCGCTATCACCACGCATACAAATCCCCAGAGACACTCAGATTAAAAGAGGACGTTTGTCTTGCAAACGTAATCACACTAAATAAAAAATGTCCCTGAAGTTGATTATTTTCCCATTTCAAATCAGTGGTTTTAACAGTATTAAATCAGTGGGGACTGGGAGTGGGTCTAGCTTGTGTGCCCACTGACTCAGTGATTCAAATGACCGATTCTCTTTGGTGAATGATTCTTAGAAATTCGATTCAGTGAAAGAAATCGAGCTTTCCATCACTATTTCTTGCTCTGTTCAATTCCTCCTACAGAGTGATGTCAAATCACGAGAAACCATCACCTTAAAAGGTAACATTGGCAGATATTGCTATGTATTGTACAAAAGCACTTCCGTAACAATCAATACTCACTGCCCTCGGATCCTTAGTTTGGAAAAGAAGCTAAACCTTGTCAAAGATAAAACCTCAGTGTAGAAGTGATCTTCCGTGAAGTAGACTTTCTTGAAAACAAACATGTTACCTGAGCTCCTTAATGAAGTTATTTATACTTTCTGTGAAAAGGGGTTAACTCCTTTGGCACAGCTGAAACTGTGGCTAATATGAAACATGAATTTCTAATCCATTTATAAAATAAATATTACAAATACATTCACGTTGGACTTAATGGAATGACCCACCATGAAAATAATGAGATCACAAGACGGAGGTACTTAAATTAATTTAATCAGTGATATTTACATAGCAGGAACTTTCCCACATACTATAACATGATTAAAACACATACATGTGAAACATGCCCTGACTTTATCTTTCTGCTAAGAAAAACAGGCTGGAACACATTACCTATGTATTCACTAGAAAGCAGGTTATATGACCCAAAACCCCTTTAACTACAATCCACCAAATTAAACTCTCAAAATGAAATGTACTTGTCAGATTCATTACCACAGAGCAAAAGTAAATCTAAAAAAATTGAGATAAAGATGTCAAAGGTCTGTGAAAGGTGATTACATTAGAAGCTAGCTTAGAAAGTACAAAAAAATAATCCCCCCCAAAAGAAAACATTTCCCCCATGGAAGCAGAAATCCAGAATTTATACCACAATTTCTGAACCAACATTACTTTCCTTCTTATAAAAATGTAAGATTTTACACTACACAAAATAATTGTAATTTACAACAATATAACTCTAAACAGTAAAATAGGCTTTGACTGAGGTAATTACATCATGATGCTTGTGTGTGTGTGTGTATATATATATATATATATATATATATATATATATCTCCCCCCCAAAAAAACACAGCCACCAACAGACTATTATAATCTCTGCTGTTTCACATCTGAACCTCCTCAGTAAGACCCGACCTCTCACCAGACTAAGAGCCTCCATTCATTCTAATGCACAAGTGATTTAGAACCAGGTTGCTCCGTCTACCCATTGCACTCCACTATGTAGCAGCCACGTTTGACATATGACGTCACATCTACTTCTCTCAGACTTCTCGCTGACTGACTGCTGTAGCTACATCTCTGCCTGTCTCTTCAAGTTCTTGCTTTTGATGGTGGATAGTTTTGGTGATACCTGCTGGCCAATATAAGGACTTATGTGTATATGTTACCCTAAGAGAGTACAACAGGTCACACCCAGGCCTTTTTTTCACCTTCCAACAGCTGGCCAATCAGAATGAGAACTGAATTTTTGTTCCATTAACGTACATTTAGAGCTTGATACTCCAGCTCAATGCTGAACAAGCAGCTTTGACATAGCAGCAAAGCTGTTTTTTGTTTGAAAGTTTAAGTACTTTTAAAAAGTTAAAGTTAAAAAGTTCCCTCATAACCAAACCTCTTGTGCATTGCAGTAAGATGCTACAACTCCCTGTTACAATACTTGTGCAGCCACCACTACAACTGTTCCCCCAGTCAATGAGGAGGTCTGAAAAGAAAACAAAAGCTGTAAGTCCCCTCAGAACCATTGCCACCAGGCACAAATATGACAGAGGGGTGTTTCTCCCAAGAATCAAGGCACATGGACAACCAGACACCCTTCAATCATTGCTTCCGACTTGCTGGAATCCTTATCAGTCCAATTTTCTTTTCTGTCTCTTCTGAAATTTGATTCATCTCAATTCAAGGACACTTGGAGAAGCACATATTGAGTATATTTAAAATGTATCCATGGCTCCAGAAGCAGACTTCCAATCTGTGGTGTGAACAAATTCTCCTAAGGGGAAACTGCGGTCAACCCAGGTCAGCAGAAAGATTGGCTTGGAAACAGACCGCTAACGTACAAACAGTGTAGGAATTAAGCAAGCACTGGGTTTTTTTCCTACAATTTTCATTTCTGAAGGAGATTACATTGGCAGATACTAATTTTAAGTGGGAAAATCCAGCTGTTCCTCATACTCTGCAAACTTTAAATGGTCTTCTTACAGTCCTGTCCACTGTGCTGACAGAAGTTATTAAAGATAAACTAAGTCTTCAACAGTCAAGTAAACATAATCTGGCCTTGAGAAAATACTAATGCTAATGTATTTTTTTGGATCTACTTTTCAACTGGTCTTGCTGGAAATAACCTAGGTAGCATTTATTTGTGACAACAGTGTCTATAAAATGTTAAACCTGTGGTGAAAGGGGGATTTGATCTATAAAACTGTAGGACTTAAGCTGGAGCTGCAGCTTCAAAACTAAACTAACACCACAATTGAAGCCTTTTCTTTTGCTTAATCATTGGTTTTACTGGTGATGGATCCCACAGTTGGAGCTACTGTACCAGATCAGGACATCTTTGATGGCCAATGTTATGCTGGCAATGTCTACACTCCAAGTAATGACACTGCAGTTACTTATTGGTGGTTGGAACAAAGTGCTAGAGTCTTACGATTACCCTGCATTTGGAAATAGATGAAAGAAACATGGTTGTAAGGAGCAGCTGCCATCTTCCTGACAGATATTTTTAACCACCATTCTGGTTACGGTGATTCCTCTCAGTTTGTGTCAATTGGTTTCTAATGAACTATAACGGGACTTGAATCTTAAGTTAACAGCGCAATCCACACAACAGGCTATTTCTAAAACTCTTTAAATATCACATCATAATGGAGAAGCTTGATTCTGTTTTACACACACACACACACACACACACACACACACACACACACACACACACACACACACGTCCAAATAATGTCCTGAGTTTGTCTCTGCAAACGGCTGTGTAGACACCAGCTCCATGACAGCACAAAAAACCAAACAGGCTATTTACAGCAGGTGCCTGGAGAGTGTTTTTTCTGGAGGATTTTATGGAAGCCCATTGGAGTCTGAGGAAGTAATAGTAATAACAATAAGGTAATAGACAATACTGATGAAAAAACAAACAAACAAAAAAAATAAAATAAAATAAATCGCTCAAAATGAATTACATATTAGGAAGACCTAATTGAAATATCTACTGTTGGATAATGGGGATTTATAACTGAACTTGGGGTCGTGAATCGAACCAGTGACAAAATCTGATAAAGTTGCAAGTTTGAGGTTAAAACAAATCAATTACTAATTTCAACAAGTACAACATTTTAATTTTTTAATGTCAACATAAAAATCATATTTGGAATCAATATAGAATTACCCCTTGGGATTAATAAAGAATTTCTACTGATTCTGATTGAACTTAAACTTATAAAAATGTTTCACTATTTCTAACATATATACTTTTTATTTTTCCAGCACAAATGATCTTCCATAGAATCCCCTTTATTAAATTACTTATTACTTTCTACAAATGTCAAGTGTCATTTCCTAATGTTTACACACAGGACTTTAAGCTCTCTCCATCTTTTCCACCAGGGATGAAAACACCAGATGACCACCAGTTCACATGTTGACTTCTGGGGGGACATTATTTTTTCACACAATGAGTCCAATCAGAAAAAAAGAGAATGTAAGGCCCTTTTGTATAGGTGGTGGGCAAAATATCCCACATGAAGTCCAACTGCAATATCAATAAAAGACCAACACCTGTACAAAAGGCATCTGTGCTGATCATGTGACACTCAAACATGACTTTTCAGTGAATCAGGACTCAATATCTAAAAATAGGCTGATTTACAAAAAGAGCTTTCTAAAATATTTCTGCTCACTGCTCCAAAATCTGTGTTCTGGTAGCAGCAACTTGGCATGACAGGACTCTCAGGGACCTGGTCTGGATTCCCAGTGTGTGTTTAAAAAGGAAACGATAAAGGTACCAGAGGTGGCATGAAAACAGGCAAGCACCACTTCATTCCTCTTGAACGCAGAAAAAAATTTCAGAGGGCACCAAAGCTGCATTCATAAAAGTAAATAATTTCTAACTAAAGTCTAGTCTATTAGCTAAAACTGGATTTTCTTAGTTAGAATTAGGAAATGCGGCAGAAGATACAGGAAAGGAAGAAAACCCATCCATCTCTGACTTGACACCTGGTTACATGCTTTGCTAGAGGTGCAATGGAACTCCAGGTCTAAGAGCCCCAAGCAACAGCTCTGGAGATTCTGCTCAGCTCCTTGTGAGACAGGAAATGGCATCAGGAAAAATTGTGACAAGTATGAGTTGTAAAACATGCTGTGGAAGGACAAAGGCCTGATAAGCTGCATTTTGACTTGACTCATCTCCAAGGTGGGGCTGTTAAAGTAATCTATTTATTTCATCTCCACCACAGCATATCATCTTTTGAGTGTGGAGGTGGGTAAATCATCAGATTCCTGTTGAGATGTCCGTTAACATAACTGTTGAATGTAGTCCAGGTCTAATTTCTTCTGTGATCCTCATCCTGCCAGTCTACCAGCCTGTTTAAATTAGATTTGATTAGTTAGGTGAGAGCTTCATACTTATCATTAGGTTTCCTAATTTTCCTCCTTGTTATTAATTTTATTTTTCAGCACAGTTTCATAGCAGTATATTTCCCAATCAGCACATCTTTTTGTATTTTTGTGTTGCTCTTTGAAGCACTTTGACCCACATGTTGGTATGGAAGGCGCTATATAATTTATTTACATTATTCATTTCTGAAAGGCAGGAGTTTTTTTTTTTTTTTTTAACAGAGCATTTTCTTCTACATCACTTCCTTGTAAATGCTGAGCAATGTCAAAGCTACGACAAGCTAAGCCACACCCCTGACATCTCTTTGAAGTGTAAGCACTGACTGAATTTCAGGTCCAACTTCTCCTTTAAGGGAAAACATCTGTATCTCAAGGGTCACTTACTGACTTAATCTGAAGCTTACCTGGAAAATATGAGTAAATAGACACTGCAATATGATTACTTAACTAAGATAACCAAACATACACAAACAAATAGAAGTGGATCTCAGTTCAGCGAACCTGACTATGATATGGATGAAAGACACACACCTTTAGTCCACTGTGCTGCCAGTATGAACACTGATACACAACCCCTGTGAATCATGTGTATTCAAGCCCTTTGTACTAAGGGCCACTAATTGTTTTTAAGGCTTCACTGTGTGTGTGTGTGTGTGTGTGTGTTGCGACAAGGCTGTACTGTGACATATTGCATAAAGCACTACCACCACCTCTCTGGTGTTAGAGTTAACCATCAAACTAAATCTTATTAGCATCCTTTGTTATCCACAGTGAGGACTGAAGAGCACTACCTTCCTCTCTGTGTGTGTGTGTGTGTGTGTGTAAGACAGAGGTCAGAGTGAAAGTGCAAATCAAAAAGCATATCAGTGTGTGTCTGTGTTTGTCACCACCCTCAAAAGGGAGTCTGTAGGTGTGCGTATTGCTGTGATGGTGTGGAGGTGTTTGGAGTGGGGCTGTTAGTCAGGCGGGAGGAAGGGGAGGAGTCAGACAGCTGCAGTTCCTCCAGCTTCTTCAAGTACTCGTCTCTGAGGGCCAACAGCTCTTTGTAACGCTGCTCCACCGGACTCTGCTGCTGGATTGCGCAGATGTGCACGCACACGCCATACAGCCACATAACACACATTAGACACAGACAGGAAAAAACAGGAGAGGATGACCTGAATCAAATGGCCACACATCAAGCTCAAACCTGACCCAATAAATAAGATGCTGGTAGGTACATTTCACTTCATTCTCCATATGATTTCAGCTGATTCACACTTACATTTGCTTTTCCTCTTAAAATATTATTGAAATCTAATCTAAATCTAATATTTTAAATACTTTAAATTTAGAACTAGCCTTCTTCTTCTTGGCATGTTTACTTGAACCCCTAAGGTTGCCAGGCTGAAAGTTGCCAAAGATACTAATAGGTAATCAAGGTGAACAGTAATGGTGGGCACTTCATTCAAACCCTGCTTCAGGTCTGTGCATATATTTCATATTAAGAGGCTTCTGGGCCCCTAGAAGTCCTGGGGCAAGGGTAGTTAGTTGCTCAGGTCACAGTCTCTTATAGCAAGCATCACAGTGCTCCTACCTGCTGTCGGATGCGTGGATTCCAGCGTATGTAGTATGTGACCCACAGCTCCAGGTGACGCATGCTGGCGACGGGATAGAGAACTCTGCCAGATTCAGGAGTGTAAAAGGGGTTCAGGTAAATGTCCATCTTCCCATTGACTAGAGACCATAGGGACACAGTCTTTGATCTCAAATCCTGAGCAGAGAAGCAACAACATGTTAAACAATCTAGTAAGCTGCATGGAGGCAGGTATAGAACCCTAGAGTATTCAGTGTTAGAAGTCCAGATGGTCTTACATGCTGGTCTCGGGCACTCTCACAATTGTAGAGAAAGGTCCCAAAGCGACAGCTGTAGAGATGATCCAAGATCATCAAAAGGAGGCGCTCGTTAAACTCAAAAGCTGTAGGGAACTGAGGGGAAAACAATTTTAAAACTCAATACATTCCAGCTCAAACGTGCAATACTAGGGCAGGGCAATGACTTGATTAATTCAAATTTGTAGTTTAAAGATGATCTGTTTTTTTAAGTAATGTTTTTCAATGTCCCATAGTTCATGTGTGTTTGAGTTTGTCATTCCCTTATCTGGGTCACTAATGTATAGATGTATACAGCAGGTAAAGTAAGTATTGAACACGTCACCATTTTTCTCAGTAAATATATTTCTAATGGTTCTACAGACATTACATTTTTACCAGATGTCAGTAACAACCCATGCAATCAGAACATGCAAAGAAATCAAATCTTAGATGTCCATTAATTAAGTTATGTGTGATAAAATTGAATGACACAAGGAAAAAGTGTAAAACACACTTAAATTTATTTAATACAAACGCCTTTGGTGGTAATAACAGCTTCAAGTCGCCTCCTGTATGGAGAATCTAGTTGCATGCATTGCTCAGGTGTTATTTTGGCCCATTCTTCCACATCAAAAGCGTTCAAAACTTGAAGGTTCGATGAGCGTCTTTTATGAACTAAACTTTTTAGTTCTTTCCATAGATTTTATATTGGATTCAAGTCAGGTGATTGGCTGGGCCATTCTAGCAGCTTTATTTTTTATTGATATTTTTATATATTTATTTATAAAATCACACCTGAGCAATGCATGCAACTGGTTTCTTAATTCGGCCTGTGTTTCATCGCTGCCCTGCCGACAAACCAGGGCCGTCAATCCCGAGTTACAAGGAGGGCGCCCATCAGCGTCACGCACCCGTTGCTGGATCACACTGAGGTTGTCTGGGCAGAGACGTTAGATTTGGGTGTTTCACAAACTTAATGATCGGTTATTGTTGCGTGTTTTAACGGACCGCCAGGTCCGCCGTCTGCTATACTCGGAGGAATAATTTTAAGTTTCTGCCTGTTTAGATTGTCTTCACCAAGCTAAACTGTTTTGAGTTATCCCATTCGAAATATTTATTTGTTTGTATTTGCACCACCACGAGTGAAAAGCAAGTTGCTTTGTCAGTCTACAACCAGACACCGGGCTACAGACGACCTTCTGTATGTTCGCCCTCTGTACTCTGTAGTGGAAAGCAGTATTATCTGCATTTACAAGAACCAGGTTTACCCAATAACTTTGGTGGAAAAGGGTATTAAATATGTCACTGACCTGTTTTGTCATCTGCCAAACACAATCGATGAACTGAACAAAGATTGGTGATCTGTCCTGGTCAGCATGATTCTTGTCCCCGTGACCTATCCTCTACAAATACACAGTGAAGTGAGTCACTTTTAGTTTACCGAGCCACAGTGGATACAGAATCATACCAAATAATTAAATGTGAAACTGATCATTTTACTTACTGAGGCAAACTTGTGTCCAAAGCTGATCCACTCCTTTTCGATCAGCACCTGAAGATAATCTTCATCAGATTACTTCTTGATTTTCTCTCTTTTCACCACAGCTTTATTCAAAAAAATAAAACCAGTGCAGAGGAACTACTGCAGCTGTCACATGTGTGTTTTCATTAGGGTGCTGACCTGGAAGCCTCGGAGAGTGCGGTAATGACTGTCTAGCATCAGCATGGCCAGAGCGGTGAGTTGAGCAGTCCTATCCCAGCCATCGCTGCAGTGGACCACAACAGAGTTCCCACTAGAAACCTTGTCTGCTACCTGGATGGCTCCTGACAGCACTAGCTGCACATAGACAGGATTCAGACTGTAAGATTACAGTTGAAGTCCAAGAAGAAAAAATATAATGTACGGCTGGACACAGATTCTGTCCCTTACCTTGACATGTTCCAGCCAGTGTGTGGACTCCAGACTGGACAGCCAATGTGACTCTTCCACATTGGGGTAGACAATGTCTTTGAGCTTCTTAAGGGACTCCCTCATGACATGGATATTCTGGATGTCCAGAAAAATTAGCTCTGCATTCTGGTACTCGTCCCCCTCATAGCCTCCTCCAGTGGCCTGGATCAACAGTAAAGCATCATGTTATTAAATATAGAAATCAAGCATATTATCCTTGATTCCTCATTTAGAGATTTTAAATGTAAAAAACATCTTGGAAGCTAGTAAATCAAATCCAATTAAATGTATTAATTTCCTTTAAGAGGCAAAAACTTTGAGCAGAGCCACCATCTACTTTGACCGGTTGGGTTGAGAGAGAGAGAGCAAGAGATCGCAAGAGAGAAAAATAGAGATTAAGTCAAAGAGAGAGGGACTGAGAGAGGAAAGGCAGGGAGGGGGTGGAGAGAGAATACGAGCAAGAAGATGCAATAAATATGCAGATTGTACTTACATAGATAGTAATAGCATGTATCAACATTCATAACAAATTCATTATTATTCTTTTGTTTCCTATCTCCTGTGACCTTTGAACCCTGAAGGCACCTCCCTGGTGGCATTTCTACCTACACATGACAATACTTCCCATCCCCTCTTTGCTCTGACTCCTTAAACAAGTTCTTGTCCCTTGTGAAACCTGACAGTACTTCTTGTCCTAGCTAATCTGAGAAGATTTCCCATCCTCTCTGACTGACCTATAATTCTTGCAGTATTTTATTGCCATTCCCATCTGACTCTTAACAGGACTCCCTGTCACCTCTGACCTTGTTGGCAACTGCATTGACATTGGGTCTGGCATCATATATGGTGAGCTTGGTGGTGTTGTTGGCTTCCCTGATCAGCTCCAGGTAGCGCTCATCATCCTTGTTTCTCTTCCCAGACATGCCAACCAGAGGCTGACTGCAGCGGATAATGACAGCCTGGTTTTCCCTGTGGATCCATGATAGGACCTAAGGAACCAGGGAACATGTGAGTACTGTGGGATGTGGAGACACTGCCAAGTGGACTTAGTAGAAAAAGGACAGCTCCTGAATGATTGCATATTTTTATTTATTTATTTATTTATTTATTTATTTATTTATTTATTTTTTTTTTTACAAAAATTGTAGAAGGTCTGTTCCTGGGTCAGGTCAGCGACAACTGTGAAAACATGACAACGGTACACATGACTGCAGAGCAACAGCAAGCCATGAAAAAGAAGCTACTATATGCTCAATTATACTCCTTCTGTTTTAATTCTCTATTTGAAGCCAATGCAAGACCCATTTCACTCCAGTAAGTAAGAAGACCCAATGCAAAAGTTAAGCTCCTGAATGATTGCATATTTTTATTTTTTTTACAAAAATTGTAGAAGGTCTGTTCCTGGGTCAGCTCAGTGACAACTGTGAAAACATGACGATGGTACACATGACTGCAGAGCAACAGCAAGCCATGAAAAAGAAGCTACTATATGCTCAATTATACTCCTTCTGTTTTACTTCTCTATTTGAAGCCAATGCAAGACCCATTTCACTCCAGTAAGTAAGAAGACCCAATGCAAAAGTTAACAAGTGCACCCCAGGATAAGCTCTTTGGTCTCTTCCAAAACATGGGATAGCTTTACACAGGCCAGTGTGAACCTCACCGGGATGCGTCCTCTGGATCTGAAGGTAGCCACTCTCCTGAGGTCCTCCTCTTTACTCTTAAAGGGCACAGCCAGCACAGTGGGGTAGGTGTCACACAGCTCATAGTTCTTATTGATGAAAGTGATACGCCACTTGTTATTGGGTAGACCCTAGGAGAGACCATAGTTATCTTCATCATTAGACACCAATTTACACAACTGTAACACTATTTCTGTTTTATACAATAATCACTTACATTTCAAAACCATGTGAAGCCAGGTAAGTATTGGAAGCAAAAAGCAGGTTTGGAACAGATTCAAACATTTATGCATGCACACATGCACCGGCTGACAATTGTATTGAGTGTTTGCACATTAACTCGGTTCTAGCCAACTCAAACATCTTCTAGTTCCAGAGTTAAGCTTAAGATCTGTTTAAGGTAACTGATATCAGTTCTTTGTATCAACCTTGTCCGCAGCAGCTTATCGCTCAGTGGCTGCTGACTACAGACATGCTAACAAACACACAAGTAACAAGAACAACAGCTGGAGGAAAGTTCAAGTGTTTATTTCTTTGCACAAATAAACACTTTATCTTTACACTTTATAATTCTTTTAATGAACACTGAAATCATTAGACTGAGTATTATCAGTAGTTTGAAAATATAGGTGTAAGACAACTTGTATATGACATAACTACAATGCATTTAAGGTTTTTAAGTCCTATTCCGTGAGTTGTTTGGTTGTATGAACCTCGCTGACTCACTAACCACTGACCAAAAGAACATGGCAGCAGGTTAAGACAAAATAAAAGTTTTCATGGTGGTAAGTAGCCCGCTATATTTATTTTAAGCCAACCAAAGAACAAACAAACAAAACAAAAAAATAGTAGTGGAGGCCCTCCTGCAGAAATGACACCAGCAGAGGAACTAGCACTCAGCCCCAACAGGGAATGGCCTCAGGGGCCAGTATGTCAGAGGCATAGTCCACTAAGTTCCCTCCCCAGGTGTTGCTTCATCAGTTTGTATCAGCTGTAAAGGCTAATTATATGCCTATATCTTTCTGTGAGAGGAGACACCTCATTAGGCCCATCATCATGCAAGTTGCACAAAGCTGACTTGTTGATGCAACCCCAAACCCCAAAAAAAAAAAAAAATCTTCACCGTAAACCAATCAGGCATAACTTCATGACCACCTGCCTTATATTGTGTTGGTCCCCCTTTTGCTGCTAAATTGGCCCCGACCTGTCAAAGCATGGATTCCCCTGAAAGTGTGCTGTGGTATCTGGTACCACAATGTTAGCAGTAGATCATCACTAGTTCTGTAAGTTGCAAAGTCTCCATGAATCAGACCTGTTTGTATGGCACATCCCACGATTGGCTCGATTGAATTAAGCTCTAGGGATTTTGGAGGCTGGGTCAATCCATTAAACTCATTGTTGTGCTCCTCAAACCATTTCTGGACCATTTGTGCTTTGCTGCATGTTATATTATCCTGCTGAAAGAGGCCATAACCATCAGGGAATAACATTACCATTAAAGGGTGTACATGGTCTGCAACAAGGCTCAGGTACGTAGTATGTGTCAAAGTAACATCCATATGAATGGCAGGACCCGAGGTTTCCCAGCAGAAAAATATCCAACGCATCACACCGCCTCTACCGGGTTACCTTCTTCCAGTAGTGCATCCTGGTGCCATGTGTTCCCCAGTGACTGACATACACACACACCCGGCCAAAACAAGATGTAAAGGAAAACGTGATTTATTAGGTCAGGCCTCCACTTTTAATAGATGCTGACCACTGCAGACAGAGAACATCCGAAAAGAGCCGAAGTTTTGGAGATGCTCTGACTCAGTCAGCAAGACATCACAATTTGGCCCTTGTCAAACTTGCTCAAATTGAACACTTGCCCATCTTTCACGCATCAACTTTGATGACAAAATGTTCACTTGCTGCCTAATATATCCCAGTCATTAACAGGTGCTATGATGAGACAATCAGTGTTATTCATTTTGTCTGTCACAATGTTACATCCGATTAGTGTACATCCAATGGATCCCCTGAACACAGATGCTCAACTCACACCTGGCACATGGGTGAGTAGGTCTTGTTTAACACTGTGCATTATATGCATCTATGTCCTCACTTGCAGTAACTGAAGTTTTCTTCTATTTGCATTATTATGGATTTGAAGGCAAGAGGGCGATAGTGGTTTGGTTTAGTGGGCTGTGGTTCTTTGAGTGTGGCGATTATGGTGGTAGCAGTCTGGTATGATTGACAGAACAGTGAGTAGAGCACTAGCAAGAGTTTGTGGGCACAGGCCTTCAGTACCCTTGCTGGAATGCCATAAGGCCCTGGAGCCTTGCTTAGCTTGCATCAGCTGAGCTGGCACTGTACATCCTCCTCTGTCAAGGGGGCTGGCTTGCCTACTTCTGGTACGGGGAGGGTTTCCAACAAGGCTTTCCTCTCAGCTGTAAAATCCAATATGTCAAAATGGACAGAAAAATGTGATCAGTTGTCAGTTGGTTATTGTTCAGGTGTTGTATTTGGATTCACATGCCTTCTTGGTGTTCATGTTGGCAAAGGTACTCCAGTTTATCAGTGAATTTCAGTTTTGCCTTGAAAACTAAATGTTTTATTTTCCTGTTCGCCAATTTAAGGCTTGAGCCTAAAGGCTTTGCGTTTTTCCTTGGGGCTTTGTCTTATTTGTTGAGTGATCCAAGGTGTAGAGTTGGGATAATTTTTTATTGTTTTAACAGGAATGCTGGTGTTTATGCAGAAGTTGATGCAGTCTGTAATGATGGAAACTCTGTCATTCAGATTTTCATCAAAAATGCTCCAAGGCTCCCTGACAGTGCATGCCAAAGAGCCTTGGAGATGGGCAGTGGACTCCTCCAACCACTGTTGTTGTGCTGTAGCATTGTGGCTTGTGGCATTTCAATTCTTGTCTGTACAATGGAAGTAAACAGATGACATTGTGATCTGCAAGTCCAAATGGTGGATACGAATGGGCATGAAATGCATCAGTAATGTTATCGTAACACATATCCAAAATGTTTCCCCTTCCTCATAGGAATATGAGGAAATTAAAATGATCTGAAATTATGGTAGTACAGTGTCCAGTCTGCATGAGTTGAAATCCCTCAAAAGGAACACAGAAGCCAGGGGATACTTGGCTATCATGGCATTAGGATCCTCGGCTATCAGCTCTGCTGCTGTCTTGTTGTTCCTCCGCACCACACTCTTTTCCGTGGCCAAAGTTCCCGTGGCAGATCCACAGCAGGCCTTATTTTGCACAGAGGTGAGGTCTGGAGTAGCAGGAATTCATCATGGTTGTGGGTGAGTAGCCTGTGGCCAGTTTCATTTCGTACTGCAAGGTTATCACAGGCCAACGATAGAATTGCAGGCGAGTGATGATCACTTTGAGCAACTTGGTCATGTTCGAGACACTTAACAGTACCTAAACATACATAGACAGGATGTGGTGTGGAGTAAAATGGAGAATGAGCTGTGCTATTGCAGGGTGCATGCGCCATCTCTCGCTTTTCCAGCTTAAGAACAGCATTTCATGGAAATGGTAAACAACACTGTTTCACCGTGTTCACCGATTTGGAGCTTGAAGAGGAAAACATCCACATCCAGCAAAAAGGAAATAGGACTGCGCTAACTTTCAACAAATTTCACACTGATGGTCAATTGCTCTGGGACCTCAAAATCACCATCTGGCTCTTTTGAAAGGATAGGCACCATGAAAATACCAACATGGCATAATTAAGTCAAATGTATATCAAGCGGGAACATATGTTCTTCTCCCCAGTGTATCAACACTCTTTTTCAAGAATAGACTTTTTCCTGTCAAGCCATTCAATTAAAACAAAAATTTAACACCAGCATAGACCCAATTATAAGTCAGTGACCATGCACCATTGTCCCACCACCTTAAAATAGAATAAGACAACTAAAAAATGCTAAATTACACCTAGAAAATATCTTATTCGAAAAAACAAACCAAAAAACTGAATTTATACAACTCAGATACCACATTTCTGAACAAATCAGGCAAATTTCTTGCAAATCAACTCCAACAAGAAAGAAAATCTCTTATAGGTGCAATTTAGGACTCAAACAGCAAATACACCCGATTACTGCAGGAAATCGATCATATCCTCCATAGATTTTATCAAAACCTATATTCAACCACAACCAAAACCTAGAAGACATTCAGGCCTTTCTCAAAAGTCTAAATTAGCCTAAGCTAATTTAAGAACAAAGAAACTTGTTGGATGTGCCACTGACCTTGAACGTATTTCTGGTCACAGTTGGTGCCTTTATTCTTCAAGACAGTGACAGAGATTAAAAACACTTTTAATGTAAGAGTTATACAAATTTCATGAATTACTACTGCAGATCAACTGCAAAATGTTACTAAATGGATAAATCCAAATGCAAATAACTGTTACAACATCAGAATCTCTCACTTGCCCTTCATTAACATGATCCTCAAGCTTCATAGCTTTTCCAAAAACACAATTATTGCCTCCACCCTCTTAGGTTGGTGGAAAACTCATTAACTACAGATTCCCAACTGGAACCATGTCTGTTCTTCCCGATCATGCACAACGCAGACTTTGTAAATAATTAAGATCCTCTTCATCTCAGCATTAGGTGCACCCAACTCTATCACATCTTCAAGGACAAATTACTTTTGAAACACACATTTATTTCAAACTTTTGAAATAAAAGAAAAATAAATTTTGTCCAGTACCTACAAGTGAGAAAGACAACAGCCTCCATTCCTCCTTACTGGTTTTGCTGTAACCGTGTCCTGGGTTTCTGGCATGCTGGGGCCAATGGGATTTCCAGTGGGAAGGGTCCCCATGCATCTGGGGGCAGAGCCCAGGCCTTCCCGGAGGGTGAGGGGGCTGGCGGTGACTGGTGGTGACTTTCGATGGTTGACGTGTTGGTTCCTGGTGACTGCCAGGGTGACTGGCGTGCCCCTGTTGCTGCACTGCGCTGGGAGGGGGTCCGTTTGGGGGCTTGCCAGATTCCCTGGGACAACTGCCCTGCCTGCAGGCACTTGGACTGCTTCACCAGTGGCCCTCTGGCAGGGGACTGGGCCCTCACTTGCCTGCCTCCTAAATTGCACCACCTTCACTCTTCACACACCTATTTCTCACTGGCACATTTAGGCACACAACATACATCAAACACGAATACACCACACCTTGGTGGACGGACCGGGGCGGGTTCAGGGGACACTCTGTTGGGACAGGCTGCAGGTCAGCAGTGTGCTTTCCCCTCTGACTTGCCCTCACCCTCCTCTCCATTCCCATCCTGTCGTACTGCTTAAGATCCCTGGTGGGCCTCTTTGGCCGTTGGGGTGCCTCTGACTCCTCTGGTGGGTGGGGTGGTGGGGATTGGGGTACTTGATGGTGGCTGTTAATGGGCTGGTTGGTGGATCAGGGGCGCTGGGAATCTTATATGCATTTGCTTGGGCGGTTCAGTGGTTCTGGCAGTTACCCACTTGGAACATGGGGTAACGGCTACGCATACAGCGTGACACGCAGGGTGGCGTGCCTGGGCCCTGGCAATGGTCTCACTTACATTTAGTGAACTTGCCAGCTCAGGTTGGGTCACATCATGAAGAATTGATTAATCTTGTCAAAAATGGGCTGAGCTTTTCTTTTAATCTATCACTATGTACCCGATTTTTGACTGCTCCTCAAAGTCCAGATAGGTGCACCTATCTGAACTTACATCTCCCCAGAGATCTACACAGAAATCCTCCAGACTTTCATAATCTTGACTGAGGTGGCAGGAAAGCATCCTTCACTCCAGTACTTCCTACCAGCACCACCTGCTGCCCGTCCCCTGTCCATCCTTTTGCATTTTGCCTTTGTTCACCCCTACATTCACTGAGGTGTAGCACTGCCACCCCTGCATACCAAGGGCATTTTAATCAATAAAGATAAACAAACTAGTATCCAGGTAGGGTTTGCTGTGGTCACATTCACACTTTGAAAGTGCAATTACTTAGCTGCAAGACTATAAGTGCATCAATCTCATGAAAAGTTGACACCGTGTGGTGTTTAACTATGAGGACAAATGAACACAAAAAAAAAAGAAAAAAAGAGAAAGGAATTCATATAAACCACATTTGTGGAATGGGGGATTCACTAATTACAAAAAAGCACAGCTTTTCCTTAATTCTAAGGGTATTTTCCTCTGCACTGTTAAACTGACTTATCTGTTGTTTCTGGAATGTGTACAGAGCAGCAGCTAAAGAGATCAAAGAAGACAGTTCAGGAAGATCAAAGAAGTGGTTAATTTTCTCAGGCTGCTGTTTAACGTAACTTCATGTTTTATGAACAAGCTTACGTATAAATGTGTAAAAGTTTACTTTGTTTTGACAATTTAGTTTTAACACAATATGTCAGTGATATCAAACTATCACAGAATGAGGACTATGTGACCATTCCACCCAGTCCTTGTTCCATCACTGATTCCTTCTCACCTGGCGTCTGAACTCCTCTATGGGCTTGTAGATGTTCCAGCCATTGTCGCCATACTTCTCCTGAGACACATATGCAAACAGAGGCTGGACAGAGCACAAAAGAGGTTTCACTAAGAGACAATAATATACAACAATGAGTTGATTATTCAAAAAAAGGGTTAATTTGCTTTCTTCTCAAGAAGATGTAGAAAAACTAGTCCATGCATACCTCTAACCTAGAATACTCTTATTCATTACTATCAGTATCTCTTAAAAGTCTTCAGAAAAGACTTCAGTTGATTCAGAACGCTGCATCACTAACATTAACAGGAGCTAGAAAAAGAGATCACATTTCTGCTGTGCTAGTTTCTTTTTAACTGGCTCCCAGTAATGTTTCGCTCTCGCGCCCTCTCCCTCTCACCCATGCATCTACATTTCAACAGTAACTTTGTTTCTTCAGTAGTACATGTTTTGCCCCTCCTGTCCTCATCCTATAGGTGCTGTAGGATCATCTCTGCGCCATGTTCCCACTCAGTACTTGTTGTTAAATTTAGTTATAATTACACACCAGAACACTCTTCCCATTGTAACCTGTTCTTCTCACCTACTGCTAATACATACTAGGGATGCAACAAAATTCTATATTTTATTGAACCGTTTAATACGCCGTTCGGTTCAATACACAAAGGCAAACTTGGCACAGCACGTGCTGTACAATTAGACACAGTAGAGAGAGCAACACTGCTCTGTTCCTGAAGTCCCTTAATTTCCCAGGAGCCAATAAGCACCAATCAGCATACAAATACTGGAAAAGAGAGTGGAGAGTAAACCTTGAGCAAACATAGCAAGTGAACGGGACTCAGAAAAAAGAAAATTTGAAGAGGTGCCTCTTACAAGTCCTACAATGACAACGGACAACGAACAAAGCACGGTGTGAAAGCATTGCTTTGCAGTTGTTTAACTATTTTGAATTGATGCTGCACTTAATTTCATGTTCACATTTGTTGATTGTATTTGTAGCAGTGGGTTAAAATGTTTTAATTTTATTAGATACTACACTTTCTATTTGATATTGCCTATTTTTGATAAAGGGTAAGATGAGTGCTCCCTTTTTAATAATACTACATCTGTGCTATTCTCTGATATTCTATATGTAACAGTTAAGTAGTTTCTAATTATGGTGGCGACAATAAAGTTTGCTGTTTATTTTCTTATTACTGCAGTTTTTTATGGAAGGGTGTTAAATTTTTAGAATAAAATGGTTTGACTATATCTGTGCTTGCTTTTAATTATTTTTACATGAAATATATTGCCTTTTCTAGTGAGTAGTTTTTTATTAAAAGATATTGAAACCGAACCGTTACCATGGCCCAAAAACCATGATGCATACCAAAAAACTGTACCGTTGCATCCCTAATATTTACTATTGCACATTTAGAACTATGTATGTTTTGCTTGTATCTTCCATGGCATCTTCTTTTCTCCTGTTCTTGTTCTGTGTCCATCCCTCTACCCCCATCCTCTCCTTCATGCTCACTCTCACTGCCCCCTCACCCCAAAAATCGCTGCTTCTCTCAACCCAACCAGTCGAGGCAGATGGCTGCCCTCCGTGAGCCCATTTCTGCCCAAGGTTCCTGCCTCTTAAAGGAAGTCTTTCCTTGCCACTGTCACCAAGTGCTTGCTCTGTGAAGCATATGTTGCGTCTCTAACAACTCAATAAGACAAGCAGGTCTAGACCTGCTCTCGGTGCCAAGTGCCTTGATGTAACTTTGTTATAACTGGGGTGCTATACCAATACATGTGATTTGATCTAAACATCAAATTCTATAGACAAGCATTATGGTCAATCAAACCCTGAGCCTGAACATGTAAACCGTTCCTACAGGTTTTATGTTTTGTTTTTTAAACAAATGCTAAACACCTAGCACCTTCTGATTGTAATTGAAATGCCGTTCCGTCCATGTACAGGATTAGTGCTAGTGTCATACAAAGAAATCTGCATAAATTCAGACTTTTTTCCGAAATAAAAGGAATAACTGGTCAAGGAGCCATGTTCTCATGTTGTCAGTTGACTTTTGCCTTTGACTTTGATCTTAAGCGAAGTTAGCCAAGGGATGGTGGGCCTGATGTTTATGATCTTCACTGCAGATCAGACTCACACTATAAGCTAGTCTGAAGCCCCTTTATGTGGCTGGCCCCTTGTTGGTTGGCATGCAAGACAAAGAAGTTTAAAGACAAAACCCTGTTCCTTTATAAAGCTGGTGCTTGTCTGTTGTACAGTGTAGCCTTGACAATAGATTAGTTCGCAGAATAAATTGAAAGAGTTTCACTGTCTTCCCTAGTCTGGACTAGGCACATAGCTAAAGCTGTACAAAGGCTCAGACACAAAATTCATCATCCAAAGCCTTGCCGGTGGACAGGTATGTATTTTCATGAACAATGGGCTTTGAAACAGATGCAGGCCAGTAATGACTGCTGCTATAAATACACAAGTGATCAGCATAGGAAAAATATTCCTTATGACCGTGTGAGGTGAAACCTTGAAAACATGATCATCATTCTGTTCCAATATTCAATAGGTGTACCTTGTGGGCTTTTGAGTGAGGACATCTTGATCCCTACCTTACAGCAAGGGGATGGATGTAGTCAGACCCAACTTACCAGACCATGTGAGACAGGGAAGGCATGTCTGAAGAGCAGCTCAAAGATGTCTCTTCTGCTGTGGCCCTCCTGTTTCAAGGCAAACCTTAAGTTCCTCATGTCCTAAAGAGACAAAAATGGAAAACCTGTACCAGCAATACACAAATAGGTTCACACATACAGCACTGATGGCAGATAACATAAACAATAGTTTCAAGAAGTAACTAACTCCTGTGTGCTCTTATGCGGACACATGATTTCTGGGTTTTATAACTGAATTTCACTGAGCGTGGTAAAGTGATAGGTTCACATTGGACTCCTCAGATACTTCCAAACCACATTCTAACACCAATAAACCTGGAGTCCTAGTGTAATTCTATTATTGTGAATTATGTTTCAAGTGTTTTTTATAATATATATTTCATATCTCACATGAAAGCAATGCCATATAATTGTCATTTGCTAAGATACAATTAGCAAAGTAATGAAATGAAGGTCACAGTCATCACCCCATTAAAGAAAGATCTTTTATGGATGGTAAGGAAATCATTGCAGGAAATATCATGATTCTATAACATTGAATAACACCACCTCAGCAGTTGAGGTGGTGTGGGCATCTGGTTAGGGTGCCTCCTGGCTGCCTCCCTTGGGAGGTGTTCCAGGCACGTCCAGCTGGGAGGAGGCCCCGAGGCAGACCAAGGACCAGGTGGAGAGATTTTATCTCTACTCTGGCCTGGGACGCCTTGGGATCCCCCAGTCAGAGTTGATCTGGGGCTCCCTGCAGAAGTTGCTACCCCCGCGTCCCGAACTCGGATAAGCGGATGAAGATGGATGGATGGATGGATTAATGAATGAATAACACCATAATTCAAGTGTAACAATTTTCAGTCTACAAAGTCACCATTCTGTAATTTTTCTGGCATAAATTATAATAAATAAAGTATGGGAAGGAGTTATATATACCCATACAGGAGCTTAGTTAAAGAACAAAGACTTGTTGCACGAATTACATGACGATTAGATATAAATAAAAAACACACACCTTGCAGGTGATATCCAAGCCATAGGAGTTTTCTCCTCTGCTTGATGCCCCACCCATCTTCTCCACCCGACTAATAGCACCAAGTGGAACATCCAGTGTCACCATTACATCCTACAAAAAAGTGTCAGTGTAAAAAATAAATAAATAAATAAATCTTTTAGTCACTATTATTTCAGTTTTTGTGAAGTTCCTTGCCATGATGAACAATCAATATGGACCACCAAAGGAAAGAGTGTAGTTCTTCATTATAGTGGTTGATTTCAATATTCATGTAGTGGCAGCCTTAGTTCTGCATTAAAGCTATTAAAGGCATTTCCCAGCTTGTGAATGAACCTACTCACTTCTCAATCATACTCTTGATCTTGTCTTTACAAAAGGCCCTGAAATTGACCAATTAATATTATTTCCCTACAACCCTTTTCTCTCCGAACATTACCTAACATTTGAGTTTACAATAATTGGCTGCGCCAAATTTAAAGAGAACATTAAGTCATCATTTGCTATATTGCCATGACTAAATTCAATGGAGGATTTCACCCCTACACAGATTGATGAACTTGTGAATAGGACTATGGCCTCACTGTGTTTAAAACCTGATACTGTTTCCCCTCTGTAGATGAATCCTGCCTAGCCTGGAAAAAAAGATGAAAAACCTCTTCAAAATGCCAGAAGCTCCTACGATTCAGCATTGGTTGAAGTAAACAAGAACCCCAGGTTTTTCTTCAGCACTGTAGTCAGGCTAACAGAAAGACAGCACAGTTGAACTGTTGATTCCTTTAGATCTCAGGAGCAAGGACTTTATGGGATTTTTTTCAAATAAAACTGTAACAATCAGTAATGTAAGAGAGCTGATGTAATTCATCAGCTCTTAACTACAATTGGCCTACATAAAAAGAAGGCTAGTTTCAACCGTTTCAAAATCCAGACCATGAACTAGTATTTTAGACCCGATACCGACCAGGCTGTTAAAAGCGGTCTCTGTACAAATTAAAACATACATTTTGGTTCATATCAATGTGATTTTATTGTTGCATTATATATGACACACTTTCAAGCTCGATCCAGATGTCTTTGCTAATGACTGACCTATATCTAACCTTTCATTTTTACAAATTCGTGAGAAAGCAGTCACAAACCAATTATGTGAACATCCGCAAAGGAATGGCTTGTTTGTTTCAGTCAGGTCTTATAGTACATCATAGTACAGGAGTTTCCAAGTTCTCCCTGTGCTTGCCTTGGTTTCATCCAGGTGCTCTGGTTTCCTCCCAAAGTCCAAAGACTTGAATGTCTAGGTTAATTGGTGGCTCTAAATTGCCCATATATATATATATGAGTGTGAATGTGAGTGGTTGTTCATCTGTCTGCCTCCAGGTGCTGTCTGTGTGATGGACTGGCAGTCTGTCCAGGGTGTACCTTGCCATCACCCGGAGCACCTTGGAGAAGCATCATCTAATCATCTTAACACTCTGGGGCTCGAGCTCCACTACTGAGAATTCTGGGGTCATTTTTGGCCAGGATTTGTTCTTTGTACCACACATAAAACAAGTATTTCAGACAGACTTTTTTCACCTGAACAATAAAAATTACAGTAGCTAGAAAATGATAGCATTTCTCCTGTGCTAGCTTCTCCTCACTGGCTCCCAGTAAAATTCAGAATAGAATTTAAAATCTTTCTCCTAACATGCAAAGATCTTAAAGACCAAGCTCCATTGTATCTCAGAGAGCTCCTAGTTCCTTGTTGTCCACAGTAGGTCACTTCGCTTTTGATGTAGATTTATTTGTAGTTTCTAGAATAAATCCATGAGTAAATCAGGATGCAAATCTAGCTATCAGGCTCCTTTTCTATGGAACCATCTCCCAGTATCAGTCCAGAGGGCAGATTCTGCAGCTTTCAATTTCAGGCTTAAAACCTTCCTTTATGACAAAGCCTACAGTTAAAAAAAAGCTAAAGTTCAAGCCCTGTTTCTTTAGTTATGCTGCAATAGGCCTTGACTGCTGGGGGATGTACTGAGAACCTCCCTCCTACTCGCTCTTTGTCTCTCACTGGCTCTGTGGCTCTCTCTCCCCTATAGAATTCAATTCCATTCAAGTGTTTGTCATTGTATTCACAAATTAGTGTTTAAAAAAAAAAAAAAAAAAAAAAAAAAAAAAAAATCACATCCACACACAATAATTAAAATTCTAAAATTCGACAACATAGGTCTATCGTGCAAACCTGCATCAAACAGTAGTAGTGTGCAAATAACGTGGTGCAAAAATTTGCATGAATAATTGTTAATGAGATTTTGGTGCAGTCATGGTCTGGGATAAAAATCTGAATCTGGATGTGAGTCTTGAAACAGCATCTGCCTGTGGGGAGCAGCTGTTTATTGCCAAGGTGTGTGGAGTCTTTTGAAATAGTGGAGGCTCTTTTGAGGTAGTGATTGGTGGCAATGTCGTGTAGAGGGAGTAGTGAGCAGCCAATGACTTTTTCAGCTGTGCATATGGTCTGCTGCATTGACTTTTTCTCTGCAGCTGTACCACAATGCAATGTTGAATGTTATGTTAAAAAAATCAATAGCTAAAAAGTCACAAGCAGCTTCTCTTCCAGGTTGTTTCTCCTCAGCAGCCTGACAAAGTGGAGACGTTGCTGTGCTTTTTTGGTGATTTCTGTGGTGTTTATGGTCCAGATGATGTTATTAGATATATGAAGGCCTAGGCACTTGAAAGAGTGAACCTGCTCCACATATGCTCCATCAATACACAGTGGTGTTGGATCTTCTCTGGGTTTCCTCCTGAAATCTTGATGACTTCTTTTGTTTTGGTTGTGTTTCATTTCCGGTTATTTGTGTTTCACCATCTCAACAGTCTCTGGATCTCATTTCTTTAATTGGACTGGTATCACCCTGTTATGTAATTAGCAAACTTGATGATGCTGTTGGTTAGGTGGGCTAGGGACCAGTCATGGGTATACAATGAATAAAGCAATGGACTTAGCACACAACCCTGGGTGCACCTGTGCTGAGCAAGATGGAATAGGAGAGGTGCATGCCAAGACTGACAGCCCGTGTTCGGTTGGTGAGGCAGTCAGTAATCCACATGCAGATGAAAAGGGGAGATCCAGGTGACGCAGCTTGTTGACCAAGTAGTCTGGGAGGATGGTGGCGACTCATCGCCACATGTGCTGCCATGGAAACTACATCCTCAGTGGAACTTTGGGTCAAAGGAGGATGGGGGACAAGACCTGATGGCATGAGAGACCAGTCTGACTGATGTTAGTGCCACTGCTCTGTAGTTTAAGTCGTCAGCTGGGGCTGTCTTTTAGGCACAGGAATAATGATGGTGGACTTGAGGCAGGATGGTATGTTCTAAAACAATGAAGTGTTAAAAACTGTAGTTGAGACCCCAGCAAGCTGACTAGCGCAGGACTGAAGTGCCCTGCTTGGTATCCAGCAGATTTCCTTGGGTTAACTACTCTCAATATACACCTTACCTTGCGTTCCTGCACAATAGCAGTTCCCTTTACCTTGCAAAACCATGCAAAGTAGTTTTCCAGCTTCTCTGCTAATGAGGTGTCTGTATTGACAGCCTGTTGTTGTTGGAGCTATCTTTGTAGTTGGTGATATGTCTTAGCCCCTGCCACATGCCTGTGTTGTTTGACATGAGATGGCCCTCTACCCTCCTCTTGTACGCTCCCTTTGCTTCCTTGATGCCTATCTTTAGTTCCGCTCTCACCAAGCTCATATCTCCTTGTCCCCTACCAGAAAGCACAGTTGCACTTCTTAAGTGGTTTTTTAACCTCTGCAGACATCCATGTTTTCTGTTAGGGAAAAGACCTGATGCGGGGGAAATGCAAACAGCAGTAATTATCCCTGACGATATCTCGCAAGGGAGATAAATTGGTCTGCAGAGGACTGACAAAGCTTCTAGGTCAAGGGAGCAGTGGTTAGCAATAATCCTGCTATTAGTGCCCCAGTTGTTATTGAGGCAGATGCTCAGTCCCTCGCTTCTTCTCTTACCAGAGTCCTCGTTCCTCTCCTGTCGGTAGCTAGTGCAGCCTGCAAGCTGCACTGCTTTGTCGCGGATGAGCTTGGAAGAGGGATAAGATGCTTGGAAGTGAAGTCCGGTGTGGTAGCTTCCTTAGCCTAGCTAGTAGGCCTTGACCGACAGCCTTTCTTTTGCTTCCGCTCCTTCCGCCATCTCTGCTGCCTGGTGGAGCCGAAAACAAACCAGGGAGAGTCCGGTGGTCATGCGTTGTCCTTCGGAACATTGTGGGTGACAGGAATTCCATCGAAACAGTCAAGCTGTACCATAATCCAATGTCTATGAGGTCTTTCTGTTCATAGATTAAGTCCACGAGAGTCAATAACCCTAACCCTACACTCCACAAACACAGAACACCAACAGAGCCACCATGTTGTGCAAATAAAAAAATAAAAAAAAAAGAAAGGGGGGTGGTTCTACTGAACAAAGCCCCCCACTGCCTTTCCTTGCCTTGTTACTTCTGCCCCACTCATCTTCTCATTCTCACAACCCAACCCAACGAGGCAGATGGCTGCCCTCCCTTAGTGTGGTTCTGCCTCCTAAATAAAGTTTTTTCTAGCTACTGCCACCACATGCTTGCTCATGGAGGGATATATTGGGTCTTTTTAATAACTCCATAAAGAGTTTATATGTAAAGTGTTTTGATGTAACTCTGTTATGATTTGGCACTAAATTAATACATTTGCTTTGTAATATTATTTGATTATTGTTATTACATCTCAGCTTGGTTACAAGTTGCAATACATTTACTTCTTAAAGTATATTTGCACAGTGCCTACTTTATATGCAGCAAGAACAAGATCTTAAAAGCAACAGCATCACTAGCATAACTGGTCAGAGCATCAGACCTCAGTTTCATTGCAAAAAATATGGCAGCAAATAATCACAGAGATAGGTACGTTTTATGAACTGAAGGTGAATTATCATAAATGTAGGACTATATTTACTTACTTTTTTATTTTTATACTTTATGCATTCAGCTTCAGCTTCTATTTATCCACGGGAAAAAGGTTGTGGTGATTTGGGTTTTGTTTTTTGTTTTTTTCCACAAACCTAAGATACTTATTTTGCTATCAAGAAGCCTAAAGAATTGTGAAGATATTAGCTGGTGTGAATGTTTTGTCAATAAATAAATAAATAACAAATAGGTTCAATGTTAAAGTTCAGTTGGCAGTCAAGTGTCATTTCAATTTAGCAAAAGGTGTTTCAAATAAATGTTATGATGTGGAGAGAGCTCCAAAACATTTTCACTTTTAGTCAGTTGACAGTTTGGTTCACATAATCAGGATAGAACCACCTACAATCAGCAACAGCCAAGAAAAATCCAGCTCTCACTCTCACTGTCTAACTAGCTCTCTCTCACACTTACACACAAGGACTTACAGTGTCTGAGCTTTTGAAGTAGAGTCTGTAGTTGGTGATCAATACTTTTCCTTTCACAGCTCCACTGAAGGGACAGATGTAGATGATGTCTTTATCTGAAAACAAATAAAGCCACCCATTTCACTGTGTTATTTATGTCTGAGTCTCTCTGGCTGAGGCTTTGTCATAGCAGTGCCAAAGAGTCCAGCTAAAGTCTTGGGAGTACAGAGAAGAAGACAGAGGAGGAAAGAGATGCAACAGGGGTACTGTATGGCTGTGAAGGAAGCAGCGGCAGTGCATTTAAAAAGTGTGGACAGCAGCAGAGCTTTCCTCGTCTCATTAACCACTGAAAGCACTTTAAATTCATATATCATTCACAGGACAAATCACTGACCTTCAGATTACCACCATCCTCAGGTTGTCTATAGTTCTGTAGCAACAGTCATTATGGACATGAGGATAGGCTCACCTGTAATTCTCTCCTCTCCTGGCAGCAGACTGACATCTGCTAGCAACTCCATCTTCAGAGATTCTCTGGAAGCCTTCACACACATGCACGCACAGGCACACACACAGTTGTATTAATAAAGAGGGGTGGAAAAGCAAACAGATGAAGATGTGAAATTGTGAAACATCTGTAAGACTCGAAGTTTCATTTGTGAAGTATTAACATAGTTAATTGTTAATGTGTAAAAACAACTAAATGGTTCCTCAATATTTACTTAAGATCATCATTTAAAGATGCAGTGATCATCATCTTTAAAGTAAGCTTCTTGGCCCTGAACCCATAGATTCTGCCTGTAAGATCCTCTCAGAATCCACTAAACTACACAGAACGTCTCAGAACTTTGGGACCAGTCATCCTGAGTTGAGGTTTGGAGATTTTCCCATTTTCTCTGTTTTAATAAATTTTCAAAACATTTCTTTGCCAGAATAGATTATTGACTCAAGAGCAGAAATGTCTCAGTAGACAAGATAAATGCGTGTGCCGCAAATCCACTTACACTGGAGATGTGCGTATCCATGGCATTGGAATTGTAGACTGAAATTGGTGAGGCCATTGCTCGGGGGGTGGGGGGGGCTTCTACAGGCTGAGAGAGACAGATTGTTAGGCGGGAGCGGGGTCCTGGTCACAGCTGGACCACATACACTATAACCTGCAGGACTGTAGGGTAGCTTAGTCTACTGAGCTATATATATATATTTATTTTTTTTTCCTTTTCCCTATTTGGGGTCACCATAGCAGGTATGCTCTGTGACTTGCATGATTGATTTGGCCACAGTTTTTACACCGTTCCTGTCAAGACCACCCCATTTGTCTGGACTAGGGACCAGCACAATCCTGACACTTATTTGCATGAGATGAAAAACCTGCATTCTGATTGAGACAGAGATCTCCTCAATCTGAGACTTGTTGAGCTGAACCTGTGCTGAAAAACAATGCTGCAGCATCACAGGCTGTGACAGCAATGACGCATCAAAACTCACAAGACATGAAACTAGCAAGACTAACTGCTTCCTCATTCTCTGAAAGTGTCTGTCATTAGAGGGAGGACATCACCATGACAACTGTTTTTATTCTGATAAATGTTGTGTAGTATATTGAGAAAATGAGCTTCATATCACAGCTTCCTGTTTCTCAGGTTGATTCAGTGCTGAGTACCAATCCTAACCCATCAGTACAAGGGTACTGATAGGAGTGAACAGGTTAACTGTAGCTGTGCCTGAAAGGGACAGCAATATCCTGATAAGCCAGGCTCTCATCAATGTTGCACACCATACACCATGTTTGTTCAATAAAAAAATTAAATATTCAATAACATTTTTGAAATGTGCAATTCAATCAAGATTTTTTTTATATATTTTTAGATATTTGTCATGTAAATTTTGATTATACATTCTTTTTATTATTTTAATAGCAAATTTAATGTTTTTATATCTTATCTAGTTTATTCTTGTATTTCTATTTTACCCAAAATGCTTCAATTATGAAGACACATTTTATGCTTCTTGGCCATTTGCTGATATTTTTCAGTATAAACAGCCTGTGCAATAATTCACCTATTCATAATCAATCTGTTACAGCAACATCTGACCATTGACCTGAAACTCAATGATGATGATATGTTTTGTAAAAAATTACCAATATTTTTTAACTCATTCATCTGATGGCACGTTGTTTTATTTTGGATTAAGGGGGACTATGAGGGACTAGACCTCTTTTTAACTAGACCAGTTCACAGACTGGTTCCACTGTGTGACTGACTTGTCTAGATAGTAATAAAGAGCAGTGCACCAGCTTTGAGGTCTGAACAGTGAGGCTATGGGTTTCTCTCAATCGGCATCAGAGTCCGGTCTGACCCAGGTATTGTTAATACCAAGTTTCACACACCTAGAACATGAATCTGGATGAGATGAAAGGTTCTCTAACGCCCCTTAAGTTAACTTTAGCAACTTGGCCGCTGTGGTCGGTACGTCTGTGGAGTTGACCAGGAAATAGCAGAGGCCTATATGGTAGGACGGCTCGCTCCAGCCGAAATTCAGGCGGTTTCTCCGCCACAAAACTCCAAAACACCCGATAACCGCATCCGGGGAACACTTAGCGAGGATTCAGCTGGACTCCCTGTGGCGAAGTGTCTTTACTTACCCGCAAAGTGGGATTCTCCTGCGGCTGAATGTCGAGCTGTTTCCCTCGAGCAACAGCAGGAATTCACGATTGTCACGTGCCGGCTTGTCATGACGCCGATTGGCTGGTTGTCAAACTTAATATCGCAATGAATACTGGGAGACGTTGTTTCCACAGTGGTTGACATATTGCACATATTGCATTGTCGCATGCATTTGTCTGATAACTATTGCTATTTCTGTTTATTTGTTTGTTTTTGTTAGTTTGTTTTATGAACGCAGGTAAATTTGTATATGCAAAATGAAAAATATGTAATGGTTTAAACTGACGATAGATATGTTTTATGTATTCCACATCTGTGGCTCATACAAAACTCCATGTTGCCTAGTTTAGACATATGTTACATAGATCAAACATGTTATACCTCAATATAGCAGTATCCAAAAACTCTGGCACCACATTCACAAGCAGTGGCGGCTGGTCAGTGGAGGGCGCATCAAATCAAGAGATGAAAATCAAAAGAAAAAACAAATATGCTGTGAGATGCAAATAGTTATTGAAACATTGTGTTATTTCGGTCTGTGGGTGACTGTCAATAGTAATTTAAAATTTTATTTGGTTTTGAAATTGTTTTTATTTTATTTTATTCACCTATTATTGAAGTTCGTGGAGATATGGGAGCAGCAGGCGTTGCATGAACATGGGGTAGCGATTATTCACCACCTGCAGGATGAGGACAGGGAGAGAGAGGAGAGGAACTGTTACACATAGTTAGAACTGGGAGAAACAGGGACTTGCATGCATGCAAGAGGGAGGGAGGGAAGGAGGGAGGGAGAGCGAGAGGTGCTCAGTGCTTCTCTCTGCAGTCTAGCCATATAGCAGCATGGCTAAAGAGTAGATGGACTTTAACTTTTTAAAAATAAGCTCTGTCATTCAGAGAGGTTTTAAGCCTGGTCTTGAAAATTGCTAAAGAGTCCGCCACCCTACTGATACTGGAAGTTGGTTCCATAGAAGAGGGACCTGATAACTGAAAGATCTGCCTCCAGATTTACCCTTGGAGACTCTAGGAACCACAAGTAAACCATCTCTAGAGCAGAGTGGCCTACTAGGACAGTAAGGAACTATGAGCTCTTTTAATCCAGTGTGAACCCTCAAACATTTGATAAGCATGTGAGCTGAGGCTCTCTTTTAATTGTTTTGAATTAGATTCTTCACAAGACGCTTCTATGTACATCCTGTATGCATCCAAGAAACATCAGCAGCAAATCATTAGTATTGTGTCGTGTATTTTTTTTTTTTTTTTTTGTAATCTAATTTGATTTGACAATTCATTCCCAGATTTTGTATACTATCAAATATCTGAAAGGAACGAACGTTATCTTTGCAAATAATATAAATTCCAGATGGAACAAAGTAAATGTTCATGTTTTTCTTCCTGCTAATGTGTAAAACAAACTGAACCCAAACCAGGAAGAAAAAAACAATACAAAAGAACAGTGGTCTTGAAAATGTTACACCCCTACTTTATGTAGTTTTTCTTTTTTCACTGCAGTATAACTGAAGTTCTTCAGTAAAAGTTATGACCAATGAACCAGTGTTGCATGCTCACATTTTAAAAAATAAAAAGGACCAAAATGTTATTTTCTACCTTCTTTTTGCCCACATTGCCCCCAAGTGTTGTGCACTAGTAGGAGCAATTTGGAGATTGGCGATGAATATCAAAGATTATGGAAAATGATCATTGATATCAAAGACTGTTTACTTTAAGTAGTGAATTTCGGGGCACCACCCTGTTACCAGGGACCAATGTCCAAATTAGCAAACTCAATATACAGTCTCAGAGGGTTAACAGAAGGAGTGAAAAGTGAAATGTGAAACTGTTATGAATCTAGCAATTGTCACAATTATAGCCACAATAATCACAAACAATGACAGTTTAAAAAAAACAGAATTTATTCAGTAATAATTATTCAAAATAACATCACTCTGGATAAATAGCTGTTATAGCTTGATTATCCAACAGGTAACATACATAATAAGAATGGATAAGCAATATCGATAGCCTTAGTGATGGTGATAGCTATAGCGGTAACAGCAGTAATACATATGCAGCAATGCAGCACGCTAATAAATAGTGATAGTAATGACAATCACAATAGCACAGCAACCGCAAGTGTGTGTGTGTGGGTGCGCGTGTGTATATGCATATGGGGAGGAGAGAATAGGAGTGTATGACCGTATGGGAGTGTGGGTGTGTGTATGTGTGTGTGAGCAGTAAAGATGGCCAGAGAGTCACGTGAGTGATGTCTTTAATTGCCAAGATGGCGACGGAGTGGTGTCGGCTACGCACTTGTCTGAGCCAAGGTGGCGACTGATTGCCGTGTGTGAATTTGTGTCAGGGGAAGAAAAGAGAAGGAGAAAGCGATCGCAGACGACATCACCGCATTTGACTATTACAATATCACTACACAATAGCCGAGCCGCGAACAGAGCTCACGGGTCGGGTATTGGTCCTTTAACTAGTGATATTGCTCAATCACTGATCACGGTGACGGCGGACACGAGATCTGTAGCACCAATCAATTTTACAATTTATGGGATTTCAGGGAAATAAAACAAAGCAAAGCAAATCAACAATCCCAAATAAACAAAATACATGGTAAAACAAAATGCAATTCATGCAATTCTAACTGCCCAGACATAAGCCTCTTACTTTTGTTGCTCCGCTCCTCTGGAGTAAGGGAGTAAAAGGGAGAGAGAGATTAGCTCCGAGTGTCCGCAACGCGTTCTTCGGCTCGGTCAAGCGGTCCGTGTTGCTTCTCAGACACAGCGACGTGATGAGTTCTTTGGCAGCAGTGGGGAAGATCACGGAAGATAATGTTCTTTGTTAGCTTCGGGTAACAAAGTTGGCATGCTGGTCTTTGCAGCAGGTGGAATCAGATCATTGCGTGGCGGTCCGTGCTAGGTTCAAGGAGAGGAGAAAAAAAAGAAAACAAACAAACAAAAAACACAGCAGTCTGTGCTCATCCAGCGAGTTGACTGTGACCCAGGTTTTGTGGTGGTAGGATCCAAATGTTTGGTGTTGCTCCCTTCGGTGATCCGGTCGAATCGAAAGCTGGGACAGCTCTCTACTGCAACTAGAGCCTTTGAAAAAGCGAAAGTGAATGGTTGCCATGGATGTTTATCACCTGGGTGACGTCACCGGTGTGGATCGTGTGGGTCATGGCGCTGTTTCCAAACAGGCAGACAACTCTGGCCCAGGCTTCTGGAGGGACATGTAGGCCTCTCTATGATCCTTTTTAGAGCACACGAGAGGCAATCCCAACACAAGCTTGTACCGAACTGTGACTTCCGTCTACCATTACACCCCTATGTAATCCAAGGTAAATTGCGCTCCCCCACAAAAAAATTTTTTGCACTAGTCACCACTGATGTGAAGATAAACATTTATTATGAATCAGTCAATCAAAACTAATGTAAAAAAAGACATATAAACATAATTGTGGTGGGTATGGACTTTATTTTGAAAGACTGTTGCTGGAGTTCCTTTTCCTGTCTGTACTGTGTGTGGGTTGCTGACCTTTCCCCAGAGGATGGTCCCATCCCCCGCCCGTGGCACTGAGGCTGAATGCACTCACCTGTTGCCAATCATCATCTCCAAGCCTATAAGACAGCTGCAGACTTCAGCATCAGTGCCAGAGTATTATCGCCTCTATGCAGTGGTACACGGCTCCTCTTCGCGTCAAATAAGTGTTTTGAAAAGAGATTTATCGTACCAGCTTACCTTGGCTCTAATCCTGTCCTCTGTTCTTTCCAGTGTCTCCCTCCATGCCTCACACCAGTTCCCAGACCAGCACTCTCTTCCACCTGTTTAGTTTCACTAAACAGGTGGACTGATGTGCCTTTGTTCCTGTACCTTGTGCTACAATAAAACCTATTTTACCAGCCTTCCTGATCTGAATCCGAGCGGTGGTTTGTTGTTGGACTTCTGTGCTAACCATGGACTGTCTGTAATGAATGCCATGTTCAAGCATAAGGATGCTCGTAAGTGTACTTGGTACCAAAGCACGCTAGGCCAAAGGTCAATGATCGATTTTGTGATTGTGTCATCTGATCTGAGACCGCATGTGTTGGACACTCGGGTGAAGAGATATACAGAGCTGTCAACTGATCACCACCTGGTGGTGATTTGGGTTAGGTGGTTGGGGAAGATCTGACCTGGCAAGCCCAAACGTGTAGTGCGGGTGAACTGGGAGCGTCTGGAGGAGGCCTCTGTCCAACAGATCTTCCACTCTGACCTCCAGTGGAGCTTTTCTGGCATCCCTGTGGATGTTGGGGACATTGAGGGGTTGATGTTCAAAGCTTCTATTGCTTAAGCTGCCATGGGGAGCTGTGGCCTCAAGGTTCTAGGTGCCTCAAGGGGCGGTAACCCTTGGACACCATGGTGGTGGTCAGGGAGCCGTCTGACTGAAGAAGGGAGCCTTCCAAGGTATGTTAGCCCAGGAGACTCCTGAGGTGGTTGGAAAGTACCAACAGGCCAGAGGGACTGCAGCCTCAGCGGTGAGGGAGGCAAGGCAGAGGGTGTGGGAGGAGTTTGGAGAATGCATGGAGAAGTTACTTTCGGGAGTCACCAAGGTGTTTCTGGAAACCATTCGGCATCTCAGGAGGGGAAAGCAGGGTCATTTATGGTAAGGATGGGTCACTGTTGACCTCGACTAAGGAGGTAGTCAGACAGTGGAAAGAGCACTTTGAGGAACTCCTCAACCCAACTTGCACGTCCTCTGGGGTGGAGGCAGGGCTGGAGGATGATGGAGGATCAGCGTTGATCTCCCAGGAGGAGGTCTCTGAGGTAGTTAAACAATTCAACAGTGGCAAAGCCCCAGGGATTGATGAAATCCATCCGCAAATGCTGAAGGTTCTGGGTGTTGAGGGGCTGTCGTGGTTGACACGCCTCTTCAACATTGCATGGAAGTCTGGGACAGTGTGAAAGGAGTGGCAGACCGGGGTGGTGGTTCCCTTGTTTAAAAAGGGGGACCAGAGGATATGTGCCAATTACCGGGGTCATCACACTCCTCAGCCTCCCTAGGAAGGTCTACTCCAGGGTGCCGGAAAGGAGGGTCTGTCCAATTGTCGAACCTCAGATTGAAGAGGAACAATGCGAATTCCGTCCGGGTCGTGGAACAACAGACCAGATCTTTACTCTTGCACGTATCCTGGAGGGGGCCTGGGAGTATGCCTATCCAGTCTGTATGTGTTTTGTAGACTTGGAGAGGGCTTACTGGCATGATGCACGAGTAGGGGGTGAGGGGCTCTCTTCTGAGGACCATCAAATCCCTGTATTCCCAGGGCAAGAGCTGTGTCCGAGTCCTTGGCAATAAGTTGGACTTGTTTCGGGTGGGGGTTGGCCACTGCCAGGGCTGTGCTTTGTCACCAATCCTGTTTGTGATTTTCATGGACAGGATGTCGAGGCGTAGTCGGCGGGGAGGAGGGCTGCAGTTCGGGGAGCTGAGGGTTACATCCCTGGTTTTTGCGGATGATGTGGTCCTATTGCCTCCATCAGTCTATGACCTCCAGTGCTCACTTGATCAGTTTGCAGCCGAGTGTGAAGCGGCTGGGATGACGATCAGCATCTCTAAATCAGAGGCGATGGTTCTTAGCAGGAAACTGGTGGATTGCGTACTCCAGGTTAATGGAAAGGGAATGAGTCTTTCCCCCAAGTGAAGGAGTTCAAAAACCTTGGGGTCTTGTTCACAAGTGGGAGAACCTTGGAGCATGAGATTGACTGGAAAATCGGAGCAGCAGGGGCGGTGTTGCGTTTGCTCTACCACACTGTTGTGACGAAGAGGGAGCTGAGCCAGAAGGCAAAGCTCTCTATCTACCAGTCAGTCTTTGTTCCTACCCTCACCTATGGTCATGACTGAAAGAACGAGATTGCAGGTACAAGTGGCCAAAATGGGTTTCCTCAGGAGGGGGATGACTTCTCCCTTAGAGATAGGGTGAGAAGCTCGGCCATCCATGAGGGACTCGGGGTGGTTAGGTGGTTCAGGCATCTGATAAGGATGCCACCGGGACACCTCCCAAGGGAGGTGTTCCTGGCATGTCCGGCTGGGAGGAGGCCACGGAGCAGCCCGAGGACCAGGTGGGGAGATTATATCGCCACATTGGCCTGGGAGCACCTTGGGCCCCGGATAAGCGGATGAAAATGAAGATTAAGTGAAGTTAGCAACACCAGTGGCCAAAGTTAACTGTATACCGGAGGCCAGAGCAGGCGACATCCAGTCATACCTGAAACTGCTAGGTGAGGATAAACGTAAATGTGGTAAAATTGTTATTCATGTCGGCAGTAGACACCCGACTTTGCCAGTCGGAAGACATACATTAATGTGGAATCAGTGTGCAAGTTTGCTAAAACAATGTCGGGCCCTGTAGTTTTCCCCGGCCCTCTCCCCAATCGGACCAGTGATGACATGTATAGCCACATGTGGAGGTGGTGTCCTGAAAACAATATGTGCTACATAGAAAACTGGAAAATTTTCTGGGGGAGTATATATATAAACCACATGTCTCTGAAGTCCCCATTTACTAACGATGTTTCCCTGAAGTCTCTGTCTCAGTCTCAGTTCCTCTCTTCGCTCTTCCAATCCACAAACTTCATACAACATAATTTCTATGAACTTCATGCAGCATCATATGTTCCTGCCTGCAAAGACCAGTTCATACACCATGAACTGCAGGGCCACCAAAATGCACCAACTGCGTCAGGAGACACAGGACAAGAAGTCTACTAATGAGAAGAAGCAGTCATTGGCAGAACTGGAAAACATCCTGTAGAAGGAGCTGATGGTCCTATAGTACAGGAGAGAGAGAGCGAGCCAGCAAGCAAGCAGCCTTCATTTCCAACCCCTATGGCTTTATGAAACAACTGCTTAGGGGCAGGTGCAGTGGTTGCCTTGAGAGCTCAACAGAGGAAGTGAATCACTTCCTCCAAGACACCTTGAGTGAGAGGGAAATAGCTAGGTGCCAATTGGGGCCTAAACAACACCCAGCAACACAGTTCAGCCAGAAGGAACCAAGCCTAAAGGAGATTTAAAAGACAGCTCGATCAGCATCTACCCCAGGCCCCGGTGGTGTACAATACCTCATCCATAAGCGGTGTCCAGACCTTGTCCAGCACCTCTGGAAGATCTTGAAGGTGATCTGGTGGAGCGGGTGAGTTGCTGACCAGTGGAGGTGTGCTGAGGAGTTTAGATCCACAAGGAAGAGAACTTGACCTGGGAAAAGCAGCTGACATTCTCACAGAACATTGCAGCAACTTCACTCAATCCAGAGATGATCATCATCTCCGAGGCCCAAAAACACCTGATCATGCAGGAACTGACAGTGTCTTGGGAAGAGCGCATTGAGGAAGCCAATAAGAGGAAATGGGCTAAGTACCAGGAACAAGTGGTGGAGTGCATGGGCAGAGGCTGGAAAAACATTCTATGAGCCCATAGAAGTTGACTGTAGAGGCCATTCTTTCTGCAAGGTCCTCACTTGGTTGGGCGTCACAGGAGCAGCCAAGAAGAGGGCCATTTAATCCGCTAGTGAGGCCACAGAAAAAAACTGCTTTTGTTAAAGCGGGCTTATCCATGGGTAGCTGCGAGGACACAAGTTTGGGTTTAATTAACCCTGGCTGGGTTGCCTGGATGTATGTTGTGAGATCTGAAACATCTTATGGCTCCAGGTCACAACACAAATGGTGCATCCCAGTGCAACCTGGAGATGCTTGTTGAAGACATATACAAGGTTGCTCAGAACCAGGCTCAGGGAGGTCAGCCACCTGCTTCAACTAGTTGGGCAGAGAGAGAGAGGGAGAGGGACAGACAGACTGACAGACAGTGAGTGAGAGCGTGAAGAAGAGGGACGGTGTTGGGGGGATGAGAGATGGAACGAGGACAAGAGCAGGAGGAGAGTATGCAGAATAAAAAATGCAAGCAAAACAAACTGATGTAAGTCATGATTCAAGCCTGGCACCTCTAAAATGTGTACTATTAAATGTTAGCAGTAGGGGGAAAGGGTTTTAGCAGAAGTATCATTGGGAAATGAGTGGTGGTAACAATTGCAGGTATTGAGCAAGAACATGGAGCAGAGATGATGGTAGGATGGAGACAGGAAGAGAGAGGACAGGAGGGATTAGAAAAAAATTAGTGATATGTATTATTGTGTGTGGGGGGGGGGGGGGGGGGGGGGCAGAGAGAAAGAGACTGATAGAGAGAGAGAGGAACTCAGTGCATCCCCCAGCAGTCTGGGCCAATAACAGCATAACTAAGGAAAAAGCAATTGAACTTTAACATTTTAACTGTATGCTTAATTATAGATAAAGGTTTTAAGCATGATCTTGAAAGCTGCGAGAGAGTCCGTCCCCAGACTGATACTGGGAGTTGGTTCCATAGAAGAGGAGGTTTCTGCTTCTCAATGTAAGGGTTTCCTTGTCACTGTCGCTAAGTGCTTGTTATTGGAGGGATTTGTTGGGTCTCTTTTATAACTCTATAAATTGTTTGGTCTAGACTTCCTTAGATTTTTCTTCCAGTCTCTCTAAGATCCTGGCAGATTGACACTATCCTTTTTACAAAACAAGCTGGCACTTACAATAGATGAGTCCAATACAGTTAAAATAAGCAAGCTCCAAGCTCCAGAGGAAGCTTTCCTGCCCTTTCTCAGTGCTAGAGAGACATTTGTCCAAAGATCCCAAACTGTCTGATAAATACCAAGGATTTAATAAGCTAGTGGAGCCTGGCTATGTTCAAAGGATCCCCAGTGTGAAGTTAAATGACTCAAGGTTGATTTATTGTCATTTGCATGTTTGAATATTTATAGAAATTTGTTCCCAGGTCAGGAAGCATAAAATATAATAAATCAAAAATTAAGAAAATTATTTAGAAAAAAGTGTCAAGCACCTGCATAACTATGACACATCCTGGCAGAATGTAACACAAGCTTCAAATCAAATCAAATCAAATCAGATTTATTTGTATAGCGCCAAATCATAACAAAGTTACATCAAGGCACTTTACATATAGAGCAGGTCTAGACCAAACTCTTTATAAATTTATTTAAAGAGACCCAACAGATCCCCCGATGAGCAAGCACTTGGCAACAGTGGCAAGGAAAAACTTCCTTTAAGAGGCAGAAACCTCGAGCAGAACCAGGCTCAGGGGGGGCGGCCATCTGCCTCGACCGGTTGGGTTGAGAGAGAGAGAGAGACAGGCAGGCAGGCATTGGAGGGGGGGGGGTGTAGGCAGGAACATGTTGTTGCATGAAGTTCAAGGAGTTGAGCTGTAATACAGAATTCATGCTATATGGGACCAGCAGGTGTTGCAGGAACATGGGATGGAGATGGGTCACCACCTGCAGGATGAGGACAGGGAGAGAGAGGAGAGGAACTGGGAGAGACAGAGACTTTGGCAGAACATGGTTAGTAAATGCAGTATAAATGCTTAGAACTGGGTGAAACTGTTTTGTTTTGTTTTTTTTGTTTTTTTTAAGAAGGATGGTTTTTATCAGCGCATGCAAGGAGGGAGTTAGAGAGAAAGAGGGAGAGAGGGTGACAGGGAGAGACAGAGAGCGAGAGAGAGAGAGAGAAGCTCAGTCCTTCCCCCAGCAGCCTAGGCCTATAGCAGCATACCTAAAGAGTAGAGGACTTTTTAACTGTACGCTCTGTCATACAGGAAAGTTTTAAGCCTGGTCTTGAAAGTTACTAAAGAGTCCGCCCCCCGGACCGATGCTGGGAGTTGGTTCCATAGAAGAGGAGCCTGATAACTGAACGATCTGCCTCCAGATTTACTCTTGGAGACTCTAGGAACCACAAGTAAACCTCCATCTAGAGAGCGGAGTGGCCTGCTAGGACAGTAAGGAACTATGAGCTCTCTGAGATACGATGGAGCTTGGCCATTAAGAGCTTTATATGTTAAAAGAAGGATTTTGAATTCTACTCTATATTTTACTGGCAGCCAATGAAGAGCAGCTAAGACGGGAGAGATGTGATCTCTTTTCCTAGTTCCTGTTAATATTCGTGCAGCAGCATTCTGAATTAACTGAAGGCCTTTTAGAGATTTGTTTGGACATGCAGATAGTAATGAGTTACAGTAGTCCAGCCTAGAAGTTACAAATGCATGGACTAGTTTTTCTTCATCATCCTGAGAGAGGATGTTTCTGATTTTCCTAATGTTTCTCAGGTGGAAGAAAGCTGCCCGACTAACTTGTTTTATGTGAGGGACAAAGGACATGTCCTGGTCAAAAATTACTCCAAGGTTTCTTACAGTGGAGCTGGAGGCCAAAGTAATGCCGTCCAAACTGATGAAATGATTAGATAGTATTTTTCTGAGGTGCTTAGGACCGAGTACAATAACTTCTGTTTTGTCAGAGTTGAGAAGTAAAAAATTTCCAGTCATCCAGACTTTTATGTCTTCAAGACATGCCTGCAGTCTGACTATCTGACTGACTTCATTTGGCTTCATTGATAGGTACAGCTGAGTATCGTCTGCGTAGCAGTGGAAATTGATGCTGCGTTTCCTGATAATGTTGCCTAGAGGAAGCAGATAAAGCGTAAAGAGGATTGGTCCAAGTACCGAACCCTGCGGGACTCCATGACTGACTACAGTACATGAGGAGGAGCTGTTGTTTACATGAACAAACTGATGTCTATCTGATAAGTAGGATTTGAACCACTTTAGTGCAGTTCCTTTAATTCCAATTTCATGTTCCAGTCTCTGTAGTAAAATATTATGATCTATGGTGTCGAATGCAGCACTAAGATCTAGAAGGAGAAGTATGGAGGCTGATCCATTGTCTGAGGCCATTAGAATGTCATTGGAGACTTTAACCAGCGCTGTTTCTGTGCTATGATGGGCTCTAAATCCTGACTGAAACTCTTCAAACAAACTGTTCCCATCCAGATGCTCGTGTAGTTGTTTTGCTACAGCTTTCTCAATGATTTTAGAAATAAATGGAAGGTTCGATATGGGTCTATAGTTTGCCAAAACATCTGGATCAAGATTAGGCTTTTTAAGCTGGGGTTTGATGACCGCAGTCTTAAGTGCCTGAGGTACATAACCCAGAAATAAAGTCAGATTAACCAAATCTAGAATAAACGGCT
The DNA here is from genome assembly GCF_900963305.1 of Echeneis naucrates. Taxonomy (NCBI): domain Eukaryota; kingdom Metazoa; phylum Chordata; class Actinopteri; order Carangiformes; family Echeneidae; genus Echeneis; species Echeneis naucrates. The sequence goes on along the minus strand of NC_042528.1, from coordinate 14,553,389 downwards.
CAATTACATAAAAGATCTCTTTAAAGAGGCTAGTTGGTACTGGGTCTAATAGACAGGTTGACGGTCTGGATGATGAAACTATAGAAGCTAGCTCTGAGAGATTTAGAGGTGAGAATGATTCCAGATGTAAAAGAGGCGCCGCAGCTGATTCAGCAGTTGCCGTCTTCAGAAGGGGATTTTTATCTAACGTAGGCAAGAGCTGATAAATTCTTTCTCTGATCGTGAGAATTTTGTCTGAAAAAAAAACTAATAAAATCATTACTGCTTAGAGCTAAGGGGATCACTGGTTCAACTGAGCTATGGCTCTCTGTCAGCCTGGCTACAGTGCTGAAGAGAAACCTGGGGTTGTTCTTGTTTTCTTCTATGAGTGCTGAGTAATATGAACTTCTAGCACTGCGGAGAGCTTTTTTATACGTTTTTAGGCTGTCTTTCCAGGCTCTGTGAGACTCTTATGACTTACTGGAACGCCAGTTTCTTTCTAATTTCCTTGATGTCTGCTTCAAGGTACGGATTTGGTAACTATACCAGGGAGCCATCCTCCTCAGATTGAATACTTTCTTTTTGAGAGGGGCAGCATTATCAAGATTCGAACGCAGTGTGGCCATAGTGCTAGTCACAAGGTCATCAACCTGCGTATGGGAGAAATCCTCATTTACCACCACAAATTTTGACTGGAACCTGCCTATATATATAATAGCTTTTAATATATGTAATATTAATATCATGTAAAAATCCCTCTTATCCTCTACACGACGAACTGTGGCTGATAGGCAGCTCGATCAGACAGCGGATCATCCCACCCCAGTGCAGAACTGAACGCTTCAGACGGTCCTTTATGCGCACCATCATCAGACTGTACAACAGCAGTTTGGACAGCACACAGTTCTCACCTAGCTGACTGGTCTCTATTTAGTTTCTAGTCACTTTGTTCTTGGAGCAGTTTTTTATCTTATTGTTGCCTCTGTGTCCTATTTGATGTCTTTATTTGTCACTTGTTCTCTTGCCTTGTGCTGCTGTGGCATTCACATTTCCACAATTGGGATCAATAAAGTATTATCTAATATTTAGATTTTCCTTTCTACTTGTACTGTAGCACTTGTAACAAATGGAATTATCCCTTGGGATTAATAAAGTATTGTGATTCTGATGTCTAATATTCAGGCAGCAAGGCAGCATAGTGGGTAACACTGTTGCCCCACAACAAGAAGTTCGCAAGTTCAGCTCCCAGGCCTGGGACCTTTCTGCGTGGAGTTTGCATCTTCTCCACATGCTTGCATGGGTCTCCTATAGGTACGCTGGTTTCCTCCCACACTCCAAGCACAAACATGATAGGTTAATTGATGTCTGGAAATTGCCCAAAGGTCTGAGTGTTAGTGTGAGAGGTTTTTTGTCTCACTTTGTCTCTACTTGATGGCTCTGCAGTGGGCTGGTGACCTGTCCAGGGTGTACTCTGACCTTGCCCAATGTGAGCTAGAATTGGTTCCATCACCCCATGTGGCCCAGAACTGAATAAGCAGTGCCATAAAAGCTTTCAAATCAAATCAGATTTATTTATATAGCACCAAATCATAACAAAGTTACATGAAGACACTTTACACATAGAGCAGGTGTAGACCAAACTCTTATTTTTTTATTTTTTATTATTTTTATTATTTAAAGAGACCCAACAGATCCCCCGTTGAGCAAGCACTTGGTGACAGTGGCAAGGAAAAATCTCCTTTCAGAGGCAGAAACCTTGGGCAGAATTGCATGAATGAATTGCAGTGTTTTTGCGTCGGTCTATGCATCAACCACAGATTACAAGTTCTCTACTGAGCTAAAGCAATGACAACCTGTGCACCATCAACACTCCTCTGGACCTATACGGCTCTAAAAGATGACAGATGGATATCAATCATCTCATAAGTCTCATTCAGAAACTACTCTGAGGAGCCAAACAGGCTTTGTCAGTCTGAAGAAACTCTTGCCCTTTTGAGGATCTGACAATGTGCTCCAAGCTTTTTTTGCTTGGTTTAGCTTTGTTTTGTTCTTTTTTAACTCACTTACCATGTATAATCTATAAACCCCTGAAGCAGGACCTCTGCCAGAGATTACATCTTTCAAATTATCTCTATTTAATTTTATCAAGTAGACTTAGGGCAGTATATTTAAGTGTACAACTATTCTCAATTATCTCCCCATGTATGTATATCACACCATTAAATGCCACTAACTTTGTTTCTTCAAGCTTTTTGTGTTTTTCCCTTCTGTCATCCTTTCCTTGTCCTTATCTTGCAAGTAATCATCAGTGCCCCCTGTTCCTGCTCAACGCACTGCAATTTTTGGTTGCACTGTTGCTGCAATAATTATCATTAACTGCCATTATAAATAATTTCTATATCATTTCTTCAGTTATTTATACTCACTGCTAATATTTATTAATGCATATTTGGTGGTACCAATCAATCTTCTATACATCTTGCATTTTTATTGTTTTCTTTCCTCCTTTTCTTGTTCTCTCTCTATGCCTCCGTCTTTCTATTTCTCGTCCCCATTTAGTCTTACATTTATGACCTTGTGTATGTTCTTGTGACTTTATATGAAAACAAAATTATATGCCTATTACATTTAGAGTGCTTTCAAAGAGAAGACAGAAATATCTACACATAAAAAAAACTTCTGCTACAACCATCTCTGCAATTTCTTGCTCTTTCTCATAGGCCCATGATATTCAGTATATGGCATTATGACCTAATTACACCTACACATCTTGCAACCCTAAGACACCTTTTTACCTGGGTACAAACTGTTTATTTAAATCAATTATTGGCTTTTTAGCTTTCCATAGATACAAAGAATATTATTTATTAATTTCATCCAACCATTTCAGAGGGATTTCTAAAGGAATAGCAGAGAAAAAGAAAGTTAATCTCAAGACCATGTTCATTTCAAGCACTTCTGCTCTCCCCCAGTGTGATAGTGGTAGATTTGTCCATCTCTTCAAATAATCTCTGACAGTTTTTAATATTTTACGGGCTGTTCAGCTAGGTTGGGAATCTGATATTAACACCTTGGCCTTTCACACTACAGATGATGAATTTGAATCACTAGAATGCGTGAAATAACTTAAAGGGATTGCCTGGTTTTTACCAATAATATTAATTATTAGTAGATAAAATTAATGTCCAGTTCTGGACAATGTCAATAAAATATATTTTGCATAAATTTGGGCTTTAAAGTGATGGTTAAAAAGTGTGTCTACATTAGCAGGGCATGCTCATCAGTTCCTGAGGACTCTGAACGGGAATCCATGTCCCGGGATGATGACATCAGCATTGTGTAGGGCCTCACGGCGGCTGATCTCCTGTGCTGAGGTGTTCATACTCAGATGCCGCCAGCGGTCTTCATCTGAGCAACACTCAAATAAGTCCCCTGCAACAAACACTGTGCCTACTGAGGTTCCCTTAACCTGAACGCTGACATCCTGTCCTGTGTGTCCTGGACTAGGAACCACAGCAACCTGTCAAAGACAATAGAATATGGTTAGAAACAGGGAAAAAAAAAACAAAAAAACAATAGTCAGGCTGACTATGGGGCCGTAGTTTTGATTTAGTCTTAGCCATGAGCTCAAAGTTTAGTCAGTTCCTCCGTAGCTATTACGCTAAAAACAATTAAGTTGTAAACACAGAGGGAGACTCCTCTCATGTTCTACGTCATTAGATTCATAGCACATGTTCTGAACCAACACAGCTCTGAGTCAGAGCTGCACAGTGCTGGTGGGAACAGTGTATGTAGGTGCACACATGTACCTATGCAACCTCTCAGAGACTGTGAACATGTTTTTGACATGATCCTGAATGTTTCTGCTACTATAAGAATGGATGGAAATGATGATGACAATGAGAGGAACTATAATGTAGTGTGTGTGAGAGAGACCAGGTGTTTATTGAGCAGTTGGTCCCTCAGGACTTACAGTCCTCATTGATACCACCCTCACTTTCATCACTGGGGTGATGGCATTATGTTTTTGTTGACAGATAAAACTCATACAATATTACATCTGAAAATCTCTGGTTAGTTTATCTCTAGTTTAGCTCAATGGCAGACATGCAGTGGTAAACTGGTGAACTGGAATACTAATGAACTGATAAAAGTTGTTTGCTAATGTACTGGTGAATTAACAAACTAACATACTGATGAAATTAGTAAAATAATGAACTTGTGTACTGATGTGAACTGAGTGAGATCATGAAATGATGCACTGGTGAAAATTTGTACTGGTAAACTGGTGGATCATGGCACTACTAATGAACTGCTGAACTGCTCTACAAATGTGTGAGTGAACTACATAGATTGGTGAAGTAACGTACTGGATACTAATATGCTGATGCACACTGATGAAATTAAGAATTGATAAACTGGTAAACTGACGAACTGACCTGGTGAACTAACGTACTGACGAGAAAGTAATCAACTGGTGCACCGATGCAAATTGGTGAAATTAGTGAAAACATCAATTGATGTCCTGGTGAACTAGCTTGCTGGTTGATGCTGCAATGTTTAAAGTCGCAGCAGCGATGTAATTAAACAGATTTCCACCCAGTTTTTCGCCAGACCCCAATTCCTTTTACCACTGTCTGCAATTAAGTTGACACCTACGTGCTCGTCGATGATGTAACTGTGACCATCTGCCAGCTTGTTGGCGTAATATCTGTCCCCCTCACTGATGTCGTATCCTACAACCAAAAGTGCTGCTGGGAAAAGACCCAGATTTCCGATATGGTCTGAATGTCCGTGAGTGGCCACGACCACGTTAATGTCCTCCGGTTCCAGAGCCCTTGCCTTCAGTGAGACGACGAGAAAATCTCGATCCCACGGTCCTCCTGTGTCCACCAGAATAGTCTTGGGTCCCGTTATGAGGGTGATGGTCCCATCAGCTTTCAAAGTCCCATCGGCTTGCAGGATACTATATCCAGGCTTCAGGACAGATACAGAGTACGGTTGACCGATGAAGTCCAACTGAGACTCTGACAACGGGATTGTCAGAATCTGACCTGAGATCACTTTGGTATCTGTAGCCATCAATGTTTTTTTCTTCTTCCCTTTTTTTCTTCTTCTGCTGCTTCCGCTTCCGCTTCCTCTTCTTCGTTTATTACAAAGTGCCTTTAGAGACAGAGTGGCGACGACTCCGTTCACTACAATGGTTTAGTTTTTTCACAGCATAAGCTAGCCGCTCAATGTATTTCAATGGACCTACACTTTTTCAAGGTAAAATGTTTAAATAATGTGCATCGAAATTAAATTGACACGAGTAATTAAGTATGTTGACGGATTGTCACCGTCTTCAGTAGTATATTTAGAGAATATAAACCAATAAACGTTTAGGCTAGCACACTGGATAACGATAGCGACAGATGCCACAGCCTGTTAAATGAAAACGTTCTTCTTAAAAGGCACTCTAGTTTATTGCCAGTTTGCAAACAACGTCCGTTTATATAACCTTCACAAAGCTCTACAAGACTATTCATGTCCAACAAATAAATTATTTTTCTCACACTTTATATATATGATAACCAAAAACTCAAAATCAAAATCTTAATCTTATTTCTGGGGGCGCTGATGTGGAAACGATTATGGGTGCAACTTCCTGTGGGACACCGAAAGCAGTGATGATGAGCAGATGAGCAAGATGAGATGGATCAGAGCAAGGAGCTATGTGCACAGCTGAAGTCATTCTGTGATGCACAAACACACTGGTCAGACCCGGGGATAGAGGATTTTAAATGTTCTTTCTTGTTCCTGTATTCCACTTTCTCTGTACATCAGTGTATGATGTCCCTTTCCTTCCCCGTCTGACTACATTCGCAACCTGAATTGAAAATAAATGATATTATATGTACAGTACAAACTTTTTTTTAGAAAAGCATCATACGTCATCAAATGCAATTAAAATGATTTGTTAAAAGTACCAGAACAATCAACCTATATCTTCCAAGAGGCGCTCTCTTTCTGCAGGATCTCGTAATTACGAGATAATGTCTTTTTTTTTTATTATCCAGTAAATGCAATGCGCTTCCGTACCTTTTCGCTCAAACTGAACTGCGTGTGAGATCCAGGTTACTGTTTTGTTTTTCTTACTGTTCACTTATTTCAATGATTCCTAAATGTTTTTTTTCTTCTTTACATTGTTGTACATGATCGAAATAAAGATATCAATCAATCGAAACGCCTCAGAGGTTTTAAGATTATTCATTGCCTCACCGTCCGAAGCGACGTAGCTAAAATGCTATTGTATAATGTTACCCCATATTTCCCTGCTTTCTTGAAAGAGCTTTCTGTTCTTTTGTGATTTTCTTAGAATTATAAACTCTAACAATGCACAACACCTTTATCAACATTTAATTGGTCTTTCTCTTCATCAGACCCCAGAAATCTAAAATCGACGTATGTATTGTGACTTTACGTTATTTTTCTAGTCTTGTATAGATTTATTTACCTTTCCTGTATTTAATATTTACTTTATTTGTTTCCATTCTTTTTTTTTTTTTTTTACTTTATTTATTTACTTTCATCATTTTAATTTGATTGTGTTACGGACCTCTATGTTGGTATGCCTGTGTGGGAGTGTCTGTGTGTGAAGTGCCTCTGTGAACTGTCTGTCTGTGAGTGTCTGCTAATTGCAGGATTGCCCTCACCTGGACCCATAGAGATAAGAGGAGCAGAGGGAAAGTGGCTCTTTCTCTCCCCTCTCGCCAGTGAGGCAGCACCACCAGTAAAATGGCAAACGGCAAGCTGACCGTGTGTTAGACAGTGGGGTTTGAAGCGTAGACATCAACTGGCGTCGTGTTGTCAGAGTTTTGTGTGTTTTAGAGTTAATTAATCGTTCTTACTTAACTGTCCTGTTTTTGAGAGGATCATTTTCTGTTATTTCTTATATCATCCTTAGGTGTGTGAGGATTGATTTTTGGTGTGCCACTGACCTGAGCTACCTAATTACCTAATTTAATGCTTATACCTACCAGTCTTTCTTGTTTATCCATCTCTACCTGTTCTTTTTTTGTATAAAATACTACCTTTGTTTGCCCTGAGATACCCCTAGCTGTCAGGACATAACAGATGGCTTTTTTGTTCTATTCATTAATGTTATAGTTTACCCAGAATTGTTGTTCATCTTCCTCTCATTCAATCTTCAGATTTTTTTCCTCTAGTCTTTCATATCTTTGCAGCCATTCTTTTATATTGTATGAAACAATGAAATGTGGGTGTGTTTAAAACTTCAGAGATGTCATTACATATCTTTCATACCTTGTGAAATTCATCATTACAGTATGGAACTAAAGGCAGCCTTATTATAACCAGCCTTCCTTACAGTTCTTTGACTGGCAGCCCAACCAATGGTCATACCCTCTAACCTTTTCAAGTATTTATTGTACCCTGTTCTCTCTCTAGAGTTGGAAATTAAACAGCCTCTGAATTTTTTTACCTTTAAAAATTCCCATCTCACTCTCCCAAAAAATTTGCCCATCATCACTTCCATATGCTATATTGTCCATTACTTCCCACAAAAACTGGCTGCTAATGAATGTGACACAAGCTTAAAAAACAAATTTAGTGCCCTATGATACCAGAGGAATCCATGAAATCCTCCTCTTCCTATCAATCTATTTTTATCTGACTTACCCCCAGCAGTCTAGGTCTATAGCAGCATAACTTCTAGCTCCACTGTCAGAAATCTTGGAGTAACTTTTGACCAGGACATGTCCTTTGTCCCTCACATAAAACAAGTCTGCAGTGCAGCTTTCTGTGCAACATTAGGAAAATCAGACATATTCAGTCTCAAGAGGATGCAGAAAAACTAGTCCATGCATTCATTACTTCTAGGCTGGACTACTGTAACTCATTACTATCTGGATGCCCAAACAAATCTCTGAAATGCCTTCTTTTGGTTCAGAACCCTGCTGCACGAATATTAACAGAAACTAGGAAAAGAGGTCACATCTCTCCTGTGTTAGCTGCTCTTCATTGGCTGCTGGTAAAAATCAGAATAGAATTTAAAAAAACCTCAGTTAATGTAAAAAGCACTTAATGACCAAGCTCCACCATCTCTCAGAGAGCTCATTGTTCACTGTCTTAATAGGCCGCTCCGCTCTCTAGATGGAGGTTTACTTGTAGTTCCTAGAGTCTCCAAGAGTAAATCTGGAGGCAGATCTTTCAGTTATCAGGCTCCTCTTCTATGGAACCAATTTCCAGTATCAGTCCGGGAGGCGGACTCTTTAGCAAATTTCAAGACCAGGCTTAAAACTTTTCTATATGACAGAGCTCATAGTTAAAAAGTCAAAGCTCACTTACTCATTAGCTATGCTGCTATAGGGTAAGACTGCTGGGGGAAGCACTGAGCACCTCTCTCTCTCTCTCTCTCCCTCCCTCCCTCTTGCATGCATTGCCAACATGCCACTAACCATGTTTCTCTGAAGTCCCTGTTTCTCCCAGTTCTAACTATGTGTAACAGTAGAGACAAGTAGAGGCAGACAGAGATGAACAATCACACAAACTCAGACTCAGACCTATGGGCAATTTTGAGGAATTGATTAAACAACCATGCATGTGTTTGGACTGTGGGAGGAAACCGGAGTACAGGGAGAACTCCACACAGAAAGGTCCCATGCCTGGGAGTCTGTCCTCATCCTGAACACCCAACACTCACTGTCAATCTTCTCACTTGCTTGAAATTTGCCGACAAAGTGATAAAGTGTGATCTATATTCCTTTGTTTTTTCTTTTTTGTTATGCAGAGGTTATCTTATAACAACTTTATAGACAAATTATACTACGGCGGAGAGTGTGTGTGTGTGTGTGTTGGGGGGTGGGCATTACAGAAAATAATGGAGAAGCACTGCCTTAAATTGTGATGCGTAGTGCAGTAACATAGTTGTGACAGAGAGTGACACTAAAGAGCTGCACAGTCCGGAGAGCAGTATTGAGGTAGATCTGGACAACAATTGTGACCTTTTTTAAGACTTCGACACACCCCATGTCTGTAACATACCAGTGAAAATGTAATGTATCCAGGAATTACGGTCATGAAGATGCAAAAGATGCAAGATGTGCATCATTTTAAAGTGACATTTGTGTTAACTGCTTATGAAATCTTATTAAATTGAACTACAGTAGGCTACGTTTACACCTGGACGGCTATTTTCACAAACGGACATTTCACCCTCCCCGAGTTCACGCGTACCCGTATTCAGAATTCACATTCATTCGTGTGTATACCGTAAGGATATTCCAAACAGTAGATGGCAGTGTGACGAGAAGCTCAAGTCCACGTTAGCCAATCATAATCCCGAAAACAGCAACAACAGCGGAAGTTATGTTTTACTGTTTACATGCTAACGTGCAACCGAAGTTTTTAAAAAACTGCACTCTGCCCGGAGTTCTTAGAATGAATCGTTTTCAGAGGCGAATTCTCCTTTTGTGTGTAAATGAAACTACTGGAAAGTTCAACTTAAAAAAACAAAAAAACATGTACATAGCCAAAGAAAAGTACATTTAATATAAATATAAATGTGCCCATAATGCTTTGGCGAAATATTATATTCATTACTACAATTTCAGCAGTATCAAACCTCTGTTTATTATTTTTGAAATATTTGAAAAGGCATTACATGAAAATATTTTAAACTTAGTAATTAGCCACTGCTAGTTAGTACTGACTAGGATTGTATACGTACTACGTTTTAGTTTTGCTTCAATAATTCAAGAGCTGAGGGTTGGCCCTTGAGATTAGATGGATCCTGTGTTAATAGTGTTGGCACTTAAATGGTTATGTGAATAATAGCAATAACGGAAACTGCATAGCAATAGCTGGAAAAAAAAAATGTTTGACTCCTTTCGGGAACTCCATCATCACTTTTAAGTATGTCAGAATGGGAAAAAAAAAATAATAATAAAGGGCTAGAAACGGTGGGAAAAAAAATAAAGCAAAAGTTACAACTGATAAAATAACGGTTACTTCCTGTGGAACCTTTGCATGTGAAGGGGTAGGACTCCTTAATTGTTACACAATCAACCGCAACGTCATATTTAATGTTGACAATGGCGGACGAAACTGTGCTGGGTAAAGGTTCCCTTTTCACGGACCTTATTAAAGGGCTTCTTTTGACACATTTCATGCCAGAATCGTGTTACGATGAGTTTTTCCTCAATTTCAACTTCCTGAACGGTAAGTGGACATCAGCTCAAAAAGCGGAGGGACGCGAGTCAGGGTGTTAAAAGCTAAAGTACTGCTGAAGGAAACTAGCAGCTTCTATTTAATGGAGATAACGAAGAGGAAATCAGGAAAAGTATTTGCTGTTACGTTCATACGCCAACATCCTGAAAAATCGTATTTCTAGTCACTTAAATATATGTCTTAATTGTTAAGATATGTGTTGTAAGTGGGATCAGGCCTCTACTGAGACAGTTTGTGTTTATTGGTCGGAATGGCAATAGAAAACACATAATGTGCTGTATTAACGTCTCAGAAATTCAGTCTCGCGTTATACAATTAAAATTCCTTATCTGGAACAGAAGCCTGTGACTATTGGTAGCCTCTGCGTTTTTATGTTTTACATCAGTGCCATGTCTGAAGATTGTTCTGAGCAAAGGTCTGGGTATCGGCATCATCCTTGGCTCAGTGATGGGTAAGTCGCTCCATTAATTAATTATTTTTACTCAGTTTCAGACAATGTAAACATTGATGTCAGTGACTCTTATCTCTAATTACACCAAATTCAGTCTCATTATGGCATTATGAATATAAATAAAGTTTGAGCTCTTTCCTCTTTAAATTCAAAGTCATGTGAAGGGACAGGTTTATACATGTTGTTTCTATTGAAAATAGAATAATGTGCTTCGTATCCATTTTCTTTTGAAAGTCTTATTTATTTAACTGTGACAACGTCATGATTTTCTATAGAGTAGAAAATGTTACAAGATAGATTTCTTTTCACTGTAGCTACTTGTAGAAACTTTTCTTTTTTCACAGTCAAACTGCCTCAGATCATGAAGTTGATGAGAGCAAAGAGTGCTGTGGGACTGAGCTTCAAGTCTGTGGCATTGGAGCTGCTAGCCATCACAGGAACCATGGCTTACAGCATCGCCAATAAATTTCCCTTCAGGTTTGGCAATGACATCTGCGTGTTGTACTGTGCCTAAATCTGTAAATTGAGTTAGAGACGTAAACATGTGTTGGCTGTTTCCTCAGCGCCTGGGGTGAGGCTCTGTTTCTTATGCTGCAGACAGTCACCATTGGCTTCCTCATCCAACACTACATGGGAAAAACTAGCAGAGGTGAGACATCCCCAATCGGTCGAGGCAGATGGCCACCCCCCCTGAGCCTGGTTCTGTCCGAGGTTTCTGCCTCTTAAAGGAAGTTTTTCCTTGCCACTGCAGCCAAGTGCTTGCTCATCGGGGGATCTGTTGGGTCTCTTTAAATAATTTTATAAAGAGTTTGGTCTAGACCTGCTCTATATGTAAAGTGTCTTGATGTAACTTTGTTATGATTTGGCGCTATACAAATAAATCTCATTTGATTTGATTTGACATCAGTATTGACAGAGACATGTCAGAGGGATGAGTTCTGATATTTGATTTTGTTTTGTAACTGGTCTCAAGTCAGACTCATTTGGCACGGCCACTTCTGACAACATACACTCCTGTAGAGAGTGTCAGTCAAAATTCTTTATTTAGATATTCAATTTAATTTTTACTAGACCATTATAGCTGTTAAATAGCTAACTGCAGATGGAGAGAGACCAGTTTCTGTTCTGCAGAGACATATGATCCAGTTGTGAATTGAATAAGACAATGTAACTAGCTTCTACAGACCTGTTAGTCTCTTCTATCCCAGGCTTCCTGTTCTTGGTTTTGTATTTTGGCCTCCTGCTCCTTCTGCTGTCTCCAGTCACTCCCATGGCTGTAGTTACATCCATGCAGGCCTCCAACATGCCAGCTATCATCATTGGAAGGGTAGGCAGCATCAGCACAACGCATGCATATTAATACAAATCTTGCATTTGTAATGGTCGTCTTTTTAATCCCACTCTCTCTGATATGCTGTGCAATCACAGTCCTATTTGTAGTCCAATTGTTTCATCTGATTTAACAGGAATCCAACCCCTGTTAAGTGCTGTGCCATGGTTACAGCACAAACAGCAGTCAATATGCCTTGATTCACAGCAAACAGAGAATAAACAAATAAAAATGAAGAAAAAGTTCAAGAATAATAAACTGATGCAGATGGTGATGATGGTGTGTGTTTGTGTCAGTTGTTCCAGGCAGCAGCCAACTACAGTAATGGACACACAGGGCAACTCTCTGCTGTCTCTGTCTTCCTGCTGTTTGTTGGGTCACTTGCTCGTATTTTCACCTCGCTACAGGTGAGAGGTTTGTGTGTGTGCGTACACTCCTCTTTATGTATATAGATAGAGGTGTCTCGAAATAAATTAGAATCATCAAAAAGTTGATTTATTTCAGTAATTCAATTCAAAAGTCAGACTCTTTAGATTTCTTACACAAAAACTGATATATTTCAAGTGTTTATTAACCTTCTTACAGGAAACTGACCACATAATGAAGGCAATACCTTTGCAGCAATATGAAAACTGCTTGGAATTTCACTGTTAAATGCTTAATCTGCTGTTTTCCACTACTAAGTACAGTTGCATGTCTGATACTACAAATACCTTTCCAGCGAGTTATTGCTTTAGCAAGGGTTTAATTTTTTTGTGAGTTTGGCTCCAAACAAGGACAGAAGAGTTGACTGTGTTAAGGTCATTATTTTCATGTTCAAGTCTACCTCTTAACCTTTTATCAGGTCAGTGTTAATAAATGGTAACATATTAGTCACTTGCCCGATAAAGGGTTAATGATGACTGTGGAGATGTCCTGGCATAGTTCTCATGTTGCCTGGTAAGTATGCTACATGCACAAATTTTATAAACTAGCTTCCTTGTACTCAGGGAAAATCTAAATATTTCCACACCAGTGATTTCAGGAGAGGGGTTCAGTTCAGTTAATGTGTCTTCAATATCAGCAGTTGCCATGGTGTCTTTTAATTAGCTGCTGATTCAAATTGAAGGAGGTCATGTTGACTGGCGGAACTACAATCAATGTGGGGGTTTTTTTTGTTGTTGTTGTTTTTTTTTTGTTTTTTTTTTCTTTTCTTTCTTTTTTTTTTTCCTTTTTGGCACGCATGCGGGACTTCGTGTTCAGGGTTTGGCTCCATCTGTGATTCCACATTTGATTTCAAAGGTCAAAATTACAATGTCATTTAGATCTGTATCCAATTTATAGTTGGGAATTGTAACACCCCTACTCACAAAGACTGTTTGCTGTATTCTGAGGTACATTAAAGGTGTAGCTTAACAGGTCAGCTCAATCAATCAGACATTATATGGCACCTTTCTATACAGAGTGTAACACAAAATGCTTTAAAGAATAAAAACAATCAAAACCACCCTCACATGCACAGCCTGTGCATGTGTTAATCACTCAAGCTCATTTCAATAGCAAACTGAAAAGGCTCTTCCAAAAACCTGCTCTAGAGCAGACGAGACTCTAGAAAGCCTTAATAGAAAACAATCTTCATGCTAACATAAATGTGACTGAGGTCCCACTGCATCCAAGTCCAGGTTCAGGAACAAAGCTGGAGGTCATTGGCTTGTGTAAGAGAGATACCATGTGGCTTCTATTGTTGCAGGAAACTGGAGATTCACTCATGGCCCTCACCTATGTGATATCCTCAGCCTGTAATGGCATCATCACTCTACAGGTGCTCTACTACTGGAACAAATCCCCAGACTCCAAAAAGAAGAAGAGTGAGTAGGTCAGGACTGACCTTGATTCACACAACTGCTTTGTCCATTGTTCATCTCCAGCTACTTAAAGGTGTCCTCAAAGCCTGAAATCAAACACAAATAAGGGCACTAAATCCACAGAACTAAGATTGTGGACCAGCCATCCCAAGGTATTACACCAAGGGAACCTGAGGCTCTGATTTCTTTTACATTCCTCTTGATGCAGTTTTCCTCAGTGTGATCTAGCTCACTGAAGATACTCTGTGCACTTTTTACCCCCCCCCCCCCCCAATCCCATCACATCAAATGGCTTGAATGGTGTTGACTGTGGTTGATGTCCAAAATGGTTTGTTATATCATTTAACATTAACACAATCCATCCTCTGCTTTATTAAGATTTGCAATTGTACTACATTATTCAGGATCTCAACAGCTCCCAGTAACCACCACAAATTGACTGAGGTTGTCTGAAATCACTCTGAATGCTGTAGACATTATGGTATACTATGAAGTCCAGGTGAAAAGGCTGTAATAATTCAGACACCCATGCATTGGACTGTTGAGGGAGCAGACCTCTGTGTGGCTGTTTTTGGAGCGTGTATTGCGCCAAGCAGGTGCAACATTTAAACTGTTGTACTATTTAAATACAATGTAAAACAACAGTGTTTTCACAAAGGCAAAGTCAATTTATTCATTGATCTAAATTGACATAAAATGTCATGTTGAGATGCAACATAAATCCTAGCTAAAATTATTGCAGCTTTTTTTTCCCTTGCACACCAGGACTTCGTTTAAAACATGTTTAGATCCACAATTCTGATTGAAATGAGATATTGTCAAATGTTTGTAAAATAAAATTTTTGTCATGGAATATGGAATTAAGTGTTTGTATGTGGCAGTACAGCAGCATAGTGATTAAGCACTGTTGCCTCACACCAAAAAATAATGTTGTGGGTTCCATTCCTGGGTCTGGGTCCTTTCTGTCTGGAGTTTGCATGTTCTCCCCTTGCTCGCATGGTTTCCTCACGTAGTCCAAAGACATGCATGTCTAGGTTGATTGGTGAGTAAATTGCCTGTAGATCTGAGTGTAGGACCTGTACTGGACTGGGGACCTACACCAGATTGGCTACAGCAAGCCCATGAGGGTAAGTGGTAGAAAATGAGTGAGACAGTGAGGGTTTGTGTCATTCATTCACTCCAAGGGACTGTATCCAGTCTAGGTCTGGATGGTCTAGCTTGATGAGGATGGGTGCACCTGTCCAGGTCATCCCGTTATGGGATTGACATAGAAACTCTGCTGCTCTTACTTAAAAGCATAGTGGTTAGCGCTGCTGCCCCACAATAAGAAGGTTGTGGATTCAGTTCCCAGGCCTGGGTCCTTTCTGTGTGGAGTTTGCATGTTCTCCCCACGCCATTGTGGGTTTCTTCCAGGTACGCCAGTTTCCCTGTGACGTCATGTTTTGGGTAATTGGTGACTAAATTGTCCGTAGGTTTGAGTATGAGCGTGAGTGATTGTTTGTCTGTATCTGTGTGTTGGCCCTACGATGGACTGGCGACCTTTTCTGGGTGTACCCTGCACTCGCCCAGTGTGAGCTGGGATCGCCTCCAGCACTCCTGCGACCTGGAAACCGATAAGATGAATGAATAAATGAATGAATTTCTTTTGTCCTGTTCCCATAAAAAAATGTAAAAATATCTTAGTTTCATTGTTTGTGATGCCTGAGAAATTAAATGGCTGAATGAACATTTTCTTTTGCTTTAGTTTTTCCACCTCGTTTAATATTTAAATTTTTTATACTCTATATCAAGTTCCAATTGTTTTTGTAAGTGCTCTCACAGTGGCAACACCCACCTGAAACAAAATACATACATACTACAGTGACTTTAGCATAATAAGTACTTAGTCTTTTGTATGGTTTACTTTAAAATAATGCCAATGTCACAATGACTATTGCTATGAAATAAAGTTATTTACATCTTGTGAATGTCTCGTTTTTTCCCACAATGTACGATAAGCTGCTACAGGTTGCATGTAAATGTATATGACAGGTTGAATTTACTGTTACTTTTCTGGAGGACACAATTTTTGTGAGATGGGATAGCAGGCTCACTGTGAGGGTTTTTGCTCCACTGTGCAAAAAATATCTTACTTTCACAGTAAATGGATAATTGTGTTTCTTCAGCTCATTGTTTTAACATATACTCAATGAAACATACTATGCACAAGTACAGTGCTTTCTGAGCTGCCACCACTACTAGGGTCTGATGCCTCCATCAAGAAGGAATTAAAAGTGTGATCCTGAATAAGACCCCCCCACTCCATCTTTTTCATGTCACATTTTTTCCTGTGGGCTGCAGACAATATCAAATCATTGTCATTGTGATGATCCTAAAACAAAGATTCAGTGTATAAGAAGTACAGCTTTATCCATGTTGGTTAGTCCACAACATAGAAACAGCGGTCAAGAGAGAAAAAAGAGAGCAAAGGAGTGGTGATAGAAGACTTACTTAGTTACAAGCAGAGACAGAAAGATCGCCAAGAACAGAGTTAGAGTCAGGAAAATAGACAGGAACAGAGTCTGAGAAAAAGACAGAAAAGGGGCCAGTGATGGAGACAGTCACAGTGAAAGGTTTCAGGCACTGTCAGAGACAGAAAGAGAAATGGACAGTGAACAATTAGACACAGAAAAAAGACATAGAAACAGAGTTATAGACAAAGATACAAAAAAACAAGACAGGCAAAAAACAAACTAACAAACAAAAACAAAACAAAAAACCCAACAACAAACAAACCCAAAAACTCAATGCCAGAGATAAAGTGTGTAAAACATAAAAAGTCATAGACAGTCATTGAAAGAGACATAAAAACAGCCAGAGACTGGAACAAAGACAGAAAGCTACTGTATAGAGACAGGGTTAGAGACAGAGAGATCCAATGGCAGAAATTGCGCACACACACACAAACAGGCAAAACCTCAGAGACAGAGAGCTAAGTGATATAAAAAGAGACAGAAAAACAGGTGAAACAGAAAGAACCAGAGATAATCAGAGAAAGAGAAATGGGAAGGAAGAGAAAAAGAGTTGGGACCAAAAAGAAAAGAATCTGAGAGACAGAAAAATTGTCAGAAGAGACAAACAGAAAAGCGGGCAGTCAGAAAGAGACAGAAAAGGATTAGTGTCATAGACAGAAAACGATATAGACAGGAAGAGAGACAAAAGAGGAGTCAAACAAGAGTCAGAGCCAGGAATTTTATATCAGTGGGTTTTGGAACATGAAGTTTGCATCTCGATTGTGTGTCAGCGCTGGAGAACCTGTTGGTAGCTACCAACTCATTCTCTCTCACACACATGCCCACACACACAGCCTGACCACAGCTCTTTGTCAAGACTTTTAAGTCACTCTCAGTGGATCCATGGCAACCACTTGTTGAAGCCTCGCTGCTTGTTGCTAAGTGATAGGATGTATTAGACCAGAAAATCCCTCTATTGACACTCCCTCAGTCCCTTCTCCACCCTCTCACCCTATCTGCCTGTGGACCACAGCCAAAACAACCCTCATATACACTCTCACTTCCGTTAGTTACAGCAACAAAAGTTTGTTTATATTCAGAGTGCATTTAAACACAGAAATTACATCTGCGCCTAAACATGGTTCTACAAGTTCCATACCACCTTCTTGTTTCAGGATTGACCCCAAATCTGTCACAGCAGCAGAACATATACCTGTTTTTAAAGGAAAATTTTGATTTTTGCACATAAACCAAGACCAAGGACCTCATCTCACTACGGTCCCAGGAGTTCCATAAGTCCGTATTGAGGTTTATGCTGATGATGTTCCTGTAGCAGCACCCTGTAGTTATAATTAACCTGGTACAGGTTTGATAGTAAAAGACTTTATTAACTTAACTGTAATAGTTCATACCATATTTTATCTGAACGGTTGAAAATATGGTGGATGCACTGAGCGCCCCCACGCATCTATTCCCCTCCTCCTCCAGTTGATCACGGGCCCGCGTGTTTTCTCCCCTCCCCTCGCTGACCGATTAGCCAGTGCTTTCACATTTCCATGAGAAAGGCGGCGATCGGTGAAAGGGTTAAGCCTGAGGACGAAGCCCCTAAAGCAGCTCTAATTTTCTGCCCGGCGGGGAGTGGGCGAAGCGAGGAGAAAGAACAAAGACGCCTGGGGGAGGAGCGGAGACTCCGGCTTTACTATATGCACCTGCGGCCTGAAAAGCCGCGGACAATGCCCCTCCGAAACGGCCAATTACGCGTGGGCCATCCGCTGGTTTTCTGTGTGGAGAGGGGATGACAGAGAGGGAATGAAAAGCCGGGGAGTGGAGGAGGGGAAGAGGGAAAGTGAAATTTAAAAGACATTAAAGATAAGAGAGTAAATAATCAAGCTCTAAAACGTTTGGCTTCATAGCTATTCATCCTCATCCATCACATCCTCTCCTGCTCACCGCTTTGGCTTCTTCTGTCCACGGCTTCAGTGAGAACGGCCGCGGCCGGAGGACCCTGACCGTGGGAAGGGTCTCGTTTGGTCTGTACTGGTCTGCTTCTTCTCTCCTAAACTGAGATGCGTCTTAAAGGGGAAGGGAAGGTTTCACCAGTGTGCATGGCGAGGAACCTGCACATTTGTTTTAAACTGCTTTGTTGTTTCCCTGTTGTGGTATTTTGATGATGGAAACGTGTAATGGCGCTGTAAAAGCATTGATTGTGTTGCCAGTGAAATAAAAGACTGAAGTAACGACTCTTGTTATCGGCCAACACGAAGCCATAGATGTGCTTTTATCGTCAATAAAAGTTAATGTTGTAATGCATTTACTTAACGCAAATGGTGTAAAAATCAGAAGTGGTTTCAAATGGAAGTGGTGATCAAGTATTTCCAACCTTCGGCTACCACAACCTGTGTCCACTTCATTATGTCCACTGGTTCAACTGTCGTTCTCCGTCAATGAAAGATGTATCTCAAAGACACATCTACATGAAAACACCTCATGATTTTTATGTCCAAATCCACATTGCAAAAAGTAGTATTTATATGATTAAGCAGTAAGTTGACCTTGAATTGGAAAGAGTGGCTTATTTGTGGTGTCCCAAAGGAATAAAATGATTCATATGCAGAGATTCCTAAAAAGTCTGGTTTTGAAGTAAAGCACAGAGATTATGTGAATGAAAAAAGATTTGCTCTTTTTATTAATAGTGTCATTAATCCCATAAAAGATTATTCAATTGAAGAGGAATTGACTCTTAGTGCAAGAGCCTAAAAATTATGTGTACAGTATTTACATGAATGCAACAAATGAAGTCTACACAGCAGCCTTTACACACAATAATGCATCCTAACATCAGTAGAAAAGTTAACTTTTAAAAAAACTGAGGCACCAGTGTAAACGTTGATCCAGCAGTTACAGTAGAGAAGGTCCAGTCCAAGAACAGTAGCAGAATCAAAACACATTCTGGTACAGAAGTAAAGACCAGAGCTACAGGTCTAATGTGAGACCTAAAAACCTCTCTGAGCACAAATAAAGAACTGATTCAAATGCAACATGTCCCTCTATCTGTTTGTGGACCTGCTGGAAGTCCTCTGAAATGTGCCATTTATTAAATTCAATTAAGAAGAAGACCTAAGATGAAACAACTCCTGCCTAGAGCAAAGCGACAAAGCAGACGCTCTCACAACAACATTTACATCAGATGATTAAACCTACATCTAATTAGAAAAAAGAAAACAGGCAGCAAGAACAGTCTCCTGGGACCTGGACCTGCAGGGTGAGGAACTGGGCAAGTTCAGGTGTTTGTTTCCTGTGGATGCAGTGCCGATTGTCCAACAGGTGTCCACAGGGGGGCTCCATGGTGCCCAGCAGGTAAAATATAAAAATAAAGAGTACTAAACCAAAGCCAAGGCACAAAGAGTCCATTTAAGAACACCTCTGTAATTCAAGTTGTGTATTTCGTTCCCTTTTCCCCACCAGCACCTAGCTCTCAGCTCTTCCCATGCAGCAGGACAGACCACCAGCCCCCCTTTCTGTGTGGTGGAGCTGTTAGTGCAGTGTCACAAATAAGGGAAGAAAAACCTTTTGACTCAATAAGTTCTAAAAATATAAAAAGATGACATAGCATTTTATAATATGTACAGGGTGGGGGCATGTTTGATGGGGATTGCTATTTGAACTGATGTGGCATCAAGGAGGTAGAAAAACAGCTGTTCAGCAATTCAAACATTTTCTGTTTGTCTGCAGGCACAAGTAGATATGTGACACCACAGAATCCTTCACACTGCCCATCTAATACCCCCCACCTTCGCCCCCACTCACTCCACCTCCTGTTCAGCCAGCTGTGCATCATGAGCATTTCTGGTGTCCCAGTTCAACTCCAAAGCCCAGTCCTAGATGTGTGTGAGCGGAACAGTCCCAGTGAGGTAGTGCTGCTGGACGCTGGTGTAGCCCCTCTGTGCTGTCGAGGGGTCACCAGCATCACCTCCAGGTCCAGGAATGTACATGCTGATCATGTCTCTGAGGTCTCCTTGCAAAGGTCCCCTGTGGTGGTTGGGTGCCCCAGTGGGAGGCGAGTGGGTCACTGGCTCTGCCTTCACCATAGACATGGTGACAGGGCTGGGCTGCTGGGGGCTACTGCTGTAGGACATGGGGCTGTGGAGAAGATAGGACAGGTTAGACCCATGAACTGATTAAGGCAGTAGGCTGATTCACATATGGTCCTCTAAACACTTATCTAAAGAGAGCATGTGCCATCGCTGGGTTTGTCTGCAGTACTTGTGTGTTATGGTTATTTCCTAAGTTGCTTGTTCTTCTCATGTTTACGAAGCCTTTTAACACCTATTCAATGAAAAACACAGGTCACTCACAGTAATGTAGATATGGTAATAAGGGTCTGACACTAATCACAAGTAAAATATTTTTGACAACTTATGTAAATATAAGTGTTCAGACTGGGCCTTAAACTGAATCTGATGGATTGAGACTTACTGATTCAGGTATTTCAGTATTACACTGACCTGCAGTAAGAGTATCAATTTTACACATAATTGTTCAGCATCATAATTTAATATATTTATCCTCAATTCCAGTTAAAGTTTTACTGAACAACAGATATTACTTCAAGATACTGAACCTTAGCTGGTTTCTTTCTGTCCTCACTGTAATTCTGTGCCAATGTTAACTCGTTGGCTCAAGTCAAGCGGGTGACAAGGTAATGACCTCACAAGCACCTGCTACAACATTAAACCAACATTATTTTGTCATAGGACAATGTC
Source organism: Echeneis naucrates (assembly GCF_900963305.1). Taxonomy (NCBI): domain Eukaryota; kingdom Metazoa; phylum Chordata; class Actinopteri; order Carangiformes; family Echeneidae; genus Echeneis; species Echeneis naucrates. Next base: position 14,532,300 of record NC_042528.1, on the reverse strand, counting down.
AAAGGATGAGCTTTTAGCTCATCACATCTCATAAGATTCAACCAGGTTCAAAGACCTCATTCTGGCTCCCCTTTAGACCCACTTATTCTTGTTCCTTCAATGCTGCGGTGGAGCATTTGTATTTCTGATAATTTGTGATTCTGCCACTGCTTTTATTGTCAGTTGTTCCTCTTGTGGGACAAACCACCTCTACTGCCAATCAGACACTGGTTCCTTTAAAACAGTGAGTCAGAACAGCAAGCTATTCACGATGAACGCCTGCATGTTGAGACAGAGCCAGAAACAGGAGGGAGTGCTGCAGATTGGAGCTTACCTAGTTCACAGTGACACCTAAAAAACATCACTCCAGCAGAATTCCTGTAACCATTCCTACAACATGCTGTCACTCATTCAACACATGAACCAATCATTTGATATTCCATCCTATGTTAGTAACTGCTCTGGCAAACTAGTAGTTCTCCTGACCAGACTCTGATCCCTGGAGACAGGTCATCTGCACACAGGATCAACACTGATCCACCTGTCTGGACTCAGTCAGAAACATATAGCTGTAAAATTCTTGCAAAAATTAACTTTAGGTCAGGGGAGACAAATTAGGACATCACAATTTCCCACAGGCTGAGTGGACACTGTCAAAATGGCCTCCCAGATACAGATGATCAGGTGAAATTTTACACCAATTTACCCTAAAGCCAACATATTTATACCTCCAACTGAATTTTGCCACTTTCAAAAACAGTTGTATTTTTGTTACAAACTATAATGATCCAAATATCGGTTAAGGTCTGCTCTTAGTTTAAAGCAGCTGCTGTTGCCCACTGGCACAGAGCCAGGTTCGACAGGTTCAGTAACCAAAGGGACTCAAAGTTCAACAACTGAAAACACCTTACTTTAGATGAATTCTTCAGTGAAACTGACTGGGGACATTTAATGAAATATCCAAGTTGAGTGTTGGGGGTGGGGGGGTGGGTGTTGAGTCTGGAGGCTGAGACCCTGAAGTCTGAGTGGGGACAATGGTTTGCAGGAGCAGAGGACTGTGGGTATACGACCACACACAGAGTTGGCCTGCCTGCCATCAAGTCATCCTGATCAACATTCCAGGCATGACCCAGCCCAGAGCACAGTGTCGCATGCATGGCAAGTAGACAACAGACTTCAACCCTGTTTCTCAGTTACTCAGTGGGAGTGAATGTGCTGCTTCTCTAGCAGGTCAAAGCACCTCTGCCTCAGATCACTCTCCCAGCAGGTCCACTGGGAAAGTAAGCAGTTATTTTAATTTTATTCAACTTTACTCAGGGAGTTTTAGCTCACAGTTCAATTAATCCACGATATAATCACAAAATAGTTGTGTAGGAAAAAACAGCACCACACATACCTACATGCAATAATAATACTAATGATAAAAACTCCACTGACCACTTAATGTCACCTGAAGCACGCAAAAGACTCGCCCTCATAGTGACTGAGACTCACCTGTAAGAGTTCGCTCCGTTCATGTACGTCTGTGCTGCCGTCATCGTAGGTGGGTACTGAAGCGCAGACAGGTCATACCGGTGGAGCTGCTGCGTGTAGCCAAGCGCCTCGCCCTGCATGCCCGCGTAACCCCCGGTGGGGCCCCAGCCGTAGCTCTCCATCCTCGGACTACCACTCTGGCCCTGTGCAGCAGCCGCCAACAGGTTCCCCGCGGACAGTGGGTACTTGGCGACCTGAGCGTCCTTCTTGAGCAAAGGCTTCGTCTTGCGGCGCGGCTTGTATTTGTAGTCGGGGTACTCCTTCATGTGTACGGCGCGAAGTCGTTTGGCCTCGTCGATGAAGGGTCGTTTTTCGGAATCAGTCAGCAGCTTCCACTCGGCCCCCAGCCGTTTACTGATCTCAGAGTTGTGCATCTTGGGGTTTTCTTGAGCCATTTTGCGCCTCTGACCCCGGGACCAGACCATGAACGCGTTCATTGGCCTTTTCACTTTATCCATGGGGTCGGCACCAGGTGGGCAAGTCGTCTTGGAGCTTGGATGAGAATTCCCGTTAGTGCCCATGTTCCCGGTGACCGGAGACATTCCCTGAGAGGTTTGGTGGGACGGTGGCTGGCCCGTAGGCTTCAGCTCATGTTCCATCATACTGTACATGTCAAGCAGGTGCAGTGAAGTTGCGGACGTACAGAACAGTTGGAGCGTTTTGTCGCCGTTCACCTGGCGACTTGAGGCCAGGTTTCCCTACAGGTTCAACGGGAGCGCCGGGTGATCCAAATCAGCTAATTACCTCCAGAGACAGACGGAGCGCACGGGCTAGTTACGTTGTCTGTCCTGGGTGAGGAGTGCGGCAGTCGGCTGGAGTCAGACCTCCAGCTCTCTCTCTAAACTCTGTACAACTGTTCCTTCAAAAGTTCCCCTGTCCTTGAGCAGGCAGCCACTCTCGGACCAATGGGAGCGCAAAGAGCTTCCGCCTCTGCGCGTGCATTTGCAACTGAAAAGCCTCTGGCGGTGCGCGAGACACTTGTTGACAACGGAGGCGGAGTGAAGGGAAGCATACCTGGCTCATCTCAAAAGATAGTGATCAACTGTTCTGACCGAGTTGTACAAAGCTGCCATAATGACTTGACCACAGCTGACATTAAACACACACATTTTGTTAGCCTTGTACTAAATGGTTTATCCGCAGACTGATAAAAATGTAACTCTTAAACTCTCATCCATTGTCTCACCCATCTCAAGGTGGGTCCTCATGTCCCCTGATTCAGACTGAAAATCTCATCTGATTAGATCTTTACTTGCACATAAAAGTTTGTATTGTGTTAGGTTGTGTTGCATTGATCTGTGCTGTGTGGTGTTACGTTGAGTTACAGTACTCAAAAATGAGTACTCCCCATTTGAAAAGTAAGAATTTTATCAATTTCTTAGTGAATATGAGAACAATTTGCTGTATTCTGACAAAACTCGATTTTATTAAGTATTTATTTTTGCTAGCATAAAAGAATAGTCTTCTAACATCTTTAGGGTAATAAAAATAAAAATAATTTGACTTGACATATTGTTTAAACAAAGTGTTGGTTAAAAATTACACTTGACAAAAATTTCTACTAAATGTAATATTTTGTATGGGATGGGTGAGACATCGAAGAAGTTGATGACACACAGCTACATCTGTCATTCTTCATATTTGGAGATTAAACACTTTCAGATCCCAGATGCTGGATCGCTGTCTTTTCAGAACTTCCCACAAGCAGGGTGAATCACTTTCAGCTTGCTCTTTCTCAGAAATCAACCAATGGTCTTTGATTATATATATATGTTGAAAGATTTCCCTATGACCTAAGGAGTGATGGTAGGTTCTTTCAGTATTTCACAGTACAGCTGACAATACTTTCGTCAAAAAATGCTAATGTCAAAGTGTTAACTTTGTGAATGACATAGGCACAATGAGCTTCCAACAAGTTCATAATTGCTTTGATCACATTTTCTACTGTATTCCAACTTATTGGCAATGCTTTACTCATTGTTTTGTAACCTTCACCTTTTTGGGGAAAATTATTTTCTTCTTCATGTCTTGTGACATTTCTCTTCAATGTGGTGCCATTTTTGTCTGCATTAAATGAGAGTGGACTTTCTTTCCTGAATACCAATACCACTAATTGCCGCTTATCTTGTAGTCCCTGAGTGACAATCAATTAAACTCACCTGTCATTGAATTCCTGTTCACTTGAAATTAGGGTGTAATAATTTTTGCACATGATATGAAATCATTTTGTTAGGAAAGCCAATCCTAGCTCACGTTGGGCAAGGGCAGGGTACACCCTGGACAGGTCACCAGTCCATCACGGGACCAACATATAGACACAGAGACAAACAACCACTCACGCTCAGAACTATGAGAAACTATGAGAAATTTAGAGGAACCAATAAACATAGACATGCATGTCTTTGGACTGTGGGAGGAAACCAGAGTACCTGGAGAAAACCCAAGCAAGCATCAGGGGAATATCCACACAGAGAGGCGCAGGAATTGAACCCACCACCTTCTTGCTGTGCTGTGCTATGTGTTAGCATATCCCCCTGGGACCTAGGAAAAAAATGACTTTTTCATAAAAATTTGACTTTTTGGGGATAAATTAAGTGTGGGGATGGTAAAGAACATTTCAAAGAAAAGAAAACATTATTTAAATGTAACTTTATTAAAATTTTATAGCACATGCACTGCAGTGGACAACAGGGCATAATTGATGTCAAACATAAAACATTTTGAATGTGTTATCTCTGCGTCAGGTGCATCCAAAAGTATTAGAGGAATCAAGCAAAAACTAATGTCAACTACAGACATGGAATGAATTGCCGGGTCTCAAGAGGATATGACATTGAAATTGACCAATTAATAATATTTCCTCACAACCCTCTTCCATCCAAACATTACCAAATAAAATTTGAGTTTACAATAATTGGCTGCACAGCATCTGGGGATAAATTCAACTATAGCAGATGTTTATCTGAAAATGTTGTGGCCAAATTTAACAAGAACATACAGTCATCATTAGCTAAATTGCCATGTCTAAATTCAGAGGACTTCTCCCATAGTTCAGTTGAACCACCGATTCCTTTAGCTCTCAGCAGTGATGATTTTATTGGCTTATTTACAAATAAAATTACAACTATCAAAACCAAAATTCATCAGGTCTTACCTACGATTGGCAGTAATCTACTATCAAATGCAACAGGTTTTGAATCAACTGTAATCAACTGTGTGATTGTGTTAGTTTCAGTAGTGTGGTTTTGTGTGGTCAGTTGTCGTGTTAGTACTGTGTTGGGTTGTGTGGTATAGTGTTGGTTTGTAGTGTTCGATGTTAGTTTGTTCCGTGTGGTGTGGTTATGTGTCAGTGTTGTGTTGTGTAAAGGCCTATATCTGTTAAAACTGTTCAGAATAATTTATCGTTGATAACTTTTGACAGTTGATAGTTGCTGTTGAAAATTGGTTTATAATAGTGGTTTAAAAACATTGATATATGTTATAAATTGTTGATTACAGTTCAACCATGTTGAACTTCAGTGATAACTGTTCAACTCAACTGTCGTCAATAACTCCTGAAACCTGCTGATAAAAACTTGTGTGTTTATTTTTGATTGTAAAGCCATCTCTTAAATTCATTCTTTTATGTATTTCTTTCTCCATCAGTGGACATTTTCCCTACTACTAAGCTTATGCTACTCTTTGAATTTGAGCTTTGAAAGGTAGTAGAAAAAAAAAAAGGTGATCTGAAGAGGGGCAGCGGCCAGATTTCTCTTTAGCCCTGTATCTCACTTGCACTAAAACTGGAAAAACAGAGGACATGGGTCTGTTACTTTAGAGGAACCAGTCACCCATCACAGAGTAACCTCAAGGGAACATGTCATTGGAGAGTAGGGTGTGCCAGGTGTAGGGCACTATTGGCTCAAGGCATATGTATTGGCACGTGTGCACAGGTAGCAGGAGGAGGAACATGCACACAAAAATACACCTCATGTGGTCTGACTTTCTGTGGCACATCTTTTAAATGTTAGGGTTAAAATTATCATTGTGTGGCTACAGTAATAAACAGGTGGGTCAGGTTCAGTAAAATAGCCAGTGAATGAAGAAGGATCAGCATGTCATTCAGGTGTGTGTTTCTAAGTTAGTTGGTGAGGGCATTATTCAGACGTGTGTGTGCATAGTGCAGGTGTGTGTTTGTGGCCATGTATTCGTGACTAATTGGGAATTGTGAGGCTCCATTCATCTGTCTCTATCCCCATGACAACCCCCAAAGGAATCCCTTCACAACCTTGCCCTTATCCCTTCTCCTTCTCTCTACTCCCTGGTTTTACTCTTTCACAAACAACTTAGCCACACTGACAGTCAGTTGATCTTCATCTGTATCCCAGATGGAGCTGCAGTAGAGTTTCTCAATTCTCTCTTTTCCCTTACATTCCCTTCTGTAAGGTAACAGAGGGAGTCTCTGTGTGTCACATCAGGAGATGTGAAGATAGTAGTTTTTATTAGCAGTCTCTATCTCCACCTCTCTGCTTCTCTAAAACTGATGATCCATTTCTTTCCTTCCTGACTAGTTCATGCAGAAGTTGGACTCCACAACCTGCATAGCTTCTTATTTCTTCTCTGGGATGTTTGAGCTTCTTTGTTTTTGCTCACTTTGGAAAGTTTCTTTATGCTCATTCCTAAGAGCTGAGTCTGTGACTGGTAATCAAAGACTCAACTATTGTCCAGTGATGCTTTGAGAATTGTTTATTCTCACAAGTGAACAACAGCGAGAAGGAGCATCATTAAAAGCAGAACATTTTCTACTGACAGGTTTCAGCTGGGGACATGATGACATCATTTATTATTGACCATTACCAATGTACAATAATAAACAAATCTAGATCGCCTCATCATCATCATTGGCATTAGCAGAGGAGATCATCCTTTCATACATGAGATGGAATCATCATCATCACTGCATTCTATTTAGTCTGAAAAAACTGATAGGCTTCAAAAGAATTCAACTGAGACATCACCCACATTCCTTGGTTACACTGATGGTAACAATGGATTCAGGGTTCTAATAAAATCACAAAAAATCAACACAAGCTCAGTCATCCTTTTTGAGACCAATAAACCACAGGAAAGAAGATATCAGAGGACTTGAAAGACAATTCAGGTTTCCCAAAATCCATTTTTTTAGCTTTATAGTAGATCCAGGACATAGACAGCAGATCAGATCAATGATGTTCAGACCAGGGCAGGAAACCAGGAACACCCAGCATTGAAACTGTTGAAACAGCAGCCACTACTACAGGTGAATCCCAGATCAGGGGATCTTACCCTTGAGAAGACTCGATGACTGAGTTGACCATAAAATTCCAGTTTAAAGGCTCCTTCATATGAGTCCTTCTTTTGGAGATAACAAACACCAACTGTTGGAGCCTTCTTTCATTGCCCAACATATCCCATGATTCATAGCACACTGGCAATGAAAACAATATGACATTAGACCTGAGAGAGAGCCTAACAAATGGACTGTTAAATTCTGTATTGTGATTGAATTCAGCAGCAACAATACAACTGTTAAAACCAGGACCTGTGGAAAGTTACTGTGAAAAGTTTAAGGAGTTGGAAATCCCCAGTCTACTCAGAATCAGAGAGACTATAAACACATGAGATGACCTTATTTTGCTGAAGCTCAGTAGTCATTGGGTTTTGTTTATGACTAGAACATCAGAAACATCAGTTTCTATATCAAGATGACCTCAATATAAGATGTTTTGGAAGAGGTAGTGTAATCACTACTACATCAAATCTACAGTGTCCTGACATGAATTTTGGTTCCTAGTGTGACAGCCTACATTCCACCTAAAATATTTATGTTGAATCTAAGAACGTTGTGGCTAGTTGTAGGGCCCTTGCAATGAGACAATAGGTAAGTCAAAGAAATTAAAACAGGACGTACGCCTACAAAGTCAGATGTAGTCATGGACTAAACTAGCGCAAAAAAAAAAAAAAAAGAGTGAATACTGAAATCAATCACCTGATGGACATAAACACATTAATATAATCAGCTGAAATCTTTATACAGAGTGATGGGCCTATGGTTCAATATTTACCTCCTGCCTCCCAGTGATTAAAATGTGTTGAATACATCTTAAACCAAATTATGCCATAATGTATCCTGCTGATTCAAATGTGGACTTAGTCAGCATGTCAGAAAATCAAGTCACATGACTTCTTTTAGTATAAAGAGCTTTGACCATGACAGTCTATTATAAGTGCTCATTCACAATAGGCATACGATAATGAGTGGATTCAAATATTATGGAACTCAGCAAGGTAAAAACAGCTTGATGGAAAGGAGGGAAAATCTGAATGAACAGAAATTAAGTGGATGAAATGAGAAGGATTGAGGAGGGCATGGGAGTGGAGGTGGAATGTAGATTATAAAGTGAGAAAGAGAAGTGAAGACAGGCAAATGAAAACCACAAAATGAAGGAAGAAAGGGAGACTGAGATGGAGAGGAGTACATGGGAGGAGGAAGGATGAAAGGATGAAGGGATGGATGATAAAGGGGTGGGGTGTGAGGGTTCAGTGCAGGAGGGTGGTTTTGGGTGACAGGCCTCATTGAATAGGCTTCTATTCTCCCCGCCACTGGCTTCTCTTCTCATGCAAAACAGGCCTGTTCAGCCTCCCAGCCATCCGTCACACAACAGAAGGACCATGGCAGGCCCTTTACGAGCCCCACATTCGCATAATCCCCACCCGCCATCCACCCCACTATCCAGCCCCCTATGGGGGGTGGAGTAGGGAACAGGATTGTGTGTTGGGTAGCTGGGGGATGGGCACAGTGTCTTCACCATAGAAAGTGCCTTTGGAGGACAGGCCACCAAGGCTGAGAGTAGGAAAAAATGCAGAGACATAACATGTTTTGAAGCCGAGGGTCATCATATTGGGGGATTGGGGAGGTTGGAGAGGTTAACCTGCCTTGAGCAGGATGGGTTATTGATGAATGCTCGTACAGGGACCTCATTCACATTTATTGTGCATGGCAGAGCTGCTTGTATGTGTTTTCTACAGAGATGCTTTAACAGAGCATGAATCATCTCATTTAGACCTGTGGTCGTAGAATACAGACGAAATCCCATATCATCATCACATAACCTTTATACTGGGGACAGATAGGCTAGTTTAGATAAGGATCACATGCCTTTTTTTGTCATTCTGGAATTAGCATCTGGACCATCATCACTACAGAATAACTCACATTGTGAAGTGGCAGTAATAAATAAACCCATACATGAGCACACCAATGAGAAATGAGCTAGATGCACCTTTCTCAACTCAGTAACTAGTAACAGAATAAACTGCTCCCCTACTGCACCTTAATTTCATCATCACAGAGATGAGGCTATTCTCAAAAAAAGGAATCTCTTTTAACCACTTCCATCTATCTGCAGCAGGAGGGAAAATGTCCTGTGAAGAGAGAGTTCATAAGGATTGAAAAAAATTATTGGTGACTGTTCAGCTTTTTCCTATTTAAACCAACTTATATAAATTCCACTATAACCACAAACTGGGTATTTACCTTATTGATGTATCAAAGTGTAACTCAAGTCACTGATCAATGATTTCTGATCATGATGCTCTGATTATATATCATTGTTAAAAATTCATTCCCACATACATGCCTGAAGGTGAAGGGGCTTACAGGACTATTATGTGTGCTGCGGTGAGCAGTGGTTTGATTTTAGCAGTTAGCAGAGCTCAGTGACTGACTGAACAGATATCAATAGTCTGAAAAGACAAATGAAGAAAACATAAACAGAACCAGGCAGCAGATCTCAAAATCTGTAAGGACTCCAAAAGAACTGAAAGAGTGAGAGTTCTGTAAGAGGACAGCAGGGAGATCTGTCTGTCAATAGAGGAAATGAAGTCTGAGTCTGGATGTTCTGATGCTGTGACAAAGTTCTGATGTGTACCTTTTATGGTTGTGTAGGAGCTGAGAGCCCAGGATCTTGTGTGAATTTAATGTCCAACCAGTATGAAACACCTGCTGATTGCTTTGCACAGTATGATACAACAGGACAGATATACATCTATAGTCAGAGACCCAAATCTAGATCACATCACAAATCTGACAGGAAATGAATAACAACATTTCCCTCTAGTGGAGCTATACGATTTCTCCTCACTGACTTGCACTGGTCTGACTGCTGGGATTCAGTGACCCCTTTTGTTAAGATGGACCTTCTCAGACACAATCAAGGAGTTAACCGTGTTCAGATGCCTAGAAACTTAGCAAATCCTACTCAAATAATGTCACAAGTTATACGTTTATATCACTTGTTTTGTATGTAATGTTTATTATCACTGCTTCCTGTGGGTTGTCAAGTTTCTACTTTACTTTCTTCATGGTCAAGTCATAAATGGAAAATGGGCCAAATACAGCAGTTAAAACACCATCAATGTTTTTAAATTTTCTACACACTAAAAATAGGTAGAAATTCATGGTATACAAGATGTGTCACAGAGGACTTTCCACATTCAACTGCTACCACATGACTGGCTAAAGGTAAAAGCATATTTTATGTGGTCCTTTTTTTAACTTTTCTATGTGGCTTTATTCAGTTAAGCGTTGCTAACCACTAAATGCATGTGTGGTTTTCAGAACCAAAAATCATCCAACCATAGTCTTAGATCCTGTATCTCTGGTAACAGGTCCTTGTCACAAGTCTCCTCTCTGATGGACTTTTAAGTGATCCTCTTCAATATAATCAAATAAAAAAAAATAAAATAAAAATAAATAAATATAGTTAACAATCCAATTACAAATTCCTGAAATGGCCAGATGGTGGGTCAGGACTTGGGGCTGAGGGCAATGATTGTTTTGTGATCTCACCTATTTCCAAGTCCTGTTCCTGACAACCAATCTTTAGGTGCAGCTCTGAACATTTCCCTATGGATTAAGTACTTTCTATCCAAAGGCAGAATTTACATTAAAAGCGAGAGCAACTTTCTACTCAAATACCACATGGATTTCTGCCTGAAAACTGTATGGCCCAATAACCAGACAAGTTGCAGGGCGTCAAAGGGAATCCAAACTGCTGTGTCAGCAAGATGGAGCAGATCTGTGTTGAAACATCAGGAATGGGGACATCTATTGTCTGTCTGTGGTAATGAGAATGCTGAGATGTAGGAGTCGATGGGTATGTTTGAGGTCTCACTTTACAGGCAGCGGCTGTCCCAACACACCAACTTTCCATAGGCTTTGCCCTGAATTTTTCATGCTAGTCAACGATGCAGAGCCAGGTTTACACTGTTAAAGGAGAAACCTTTATTTTATTTATTTATTTTTTTAAAGACCATTAAAATAAATACTATACAGAATCCAATGTAGAAAACTTGATACATGGCTTCTGTCTCAAAAAAGGTTAACAACTTGATAAGTTCATTTTAAAAAAATAGCAGTGACCCCACACCCCAAAACATGGTTCTCCTAAACCACACACACACTCCACAATGAGTGGCATTAAACGAGTGCTCAGAGAAGGGAGGGGGTCATTGCTCCATGCACATCATTGCCTGTAGTTTGGTCCTTTCATGTCAAACAATCCGCCTCCTCCACGTTTTGGCAAGGTGGGTTACCTTTTGACTCCCCCACCCTTCAAACCACCACCACCTGAATCAAAACCCTAATACTTGTTGAGGGGGGAAAAAAAAAATAAAAATAAAAAAAATTAACAATAAAATTCAGAGATGAAAGATGAAAACCCAACAAGGAGTTCAGGGACAGAGGTCAATGCTCAACAACTCACCGTCACGTCAGCCTCCCCTTCCACAGCTGCTGGTTGGGCTCTCCAACTGTATGCTACTAGAGAGCGAGCGTACGAGTGGAGCAATATGTACAATAGTTAAAAATAATAAAATAAAAAAATATGAGTATGAAACAGCAGGAAACAGATCAAAGGGTAAACAACTCATTCATGTTGGATTTTACTATACAGCTCTTTTTATTGAATATGCCCTGTGGACTCTAGATCCCACCCGACCCCCCCCCATAACCTGCATTCTTAACATGATCATAAATGTGTTAAATGCTGTTTTAAGTACACTGGACGTTTTTTGTTTTGTTTTTTTAAATACTGATTTGGTCAAATGGAGCACATCTAGTTCATTGTGTTAAGTTCAGACTGAACTCTGCAGCACCTGCTGGAGGTGAACAGGTGCAGATGACCATCACATTTGACAAAGCTTCACCACTGCAACAGTTCTGCTAATTCATTGCATGTTAATCCTTGACAGTCAGAGCTAGAATAATTTCAACATTGTGTTAATGTACTTGTGGGAAAGTATTTGCATTTTGCACTCTTGGAACTTGATTTAAGTCGATGTTCTTATGAGTGCCAACTGAGAATTGGGCTAATTGGAGTGATGGACTGGAAGGAGATCAAGCAAAGTCATCTTTCCATTATGTCCAAAAACTGTATCAAAAGTGAGGGAGGAGCAGCTGCACCCCCTCCATCCACCCCTACCTGTGAAGGTTGGGGTATGGATAGGGGTAGGCAGAAACAAGCTTCAGCTTCTAAAATAGGCAGGGCAGGGGCAGACAAAGGGCATGTGGAGTCATCTAAATAAGATCAGCCACATTCATCGGCATTTCCTCAATGGTCGTGTTGTAGAATGTCTCAATGTCCCTTAGGGTGCGCTTGTCATCCTCAGTCACCATGTTGATGGCCACACCTTTCCTGCCAAAACGACCACCCCGACCAATCCTAGTGGAAAGAGAAGGATTATCAGCCATCAAAAGATATGTTTAAGTGGAATCCGATTGGTTCAGATACATATAATTGACAACTGGGGTGGGGGAATCTTCCATCTGACAGAATTTGGCTAGAGGATCGATTATGCTGATGCACTGAACTGGTTTTACCTGTGGATGTAGTTTTCCCTGTTGGTCGGAAGGTCATAGTTAATGACAAGTGACACCTGCTGGACATCAATACCCCTGGCCTGAGAACAAATAGGATCAGTGTTAATAAGAAGTCAAGCATTGTTTTCAGATTGTTACAAAGAAACAAGCTTCACACAGCATCCATTCACCACAGACAAAGATAGTTGTGTTAAACAATGTTGAGGAAGGTTTCCTTTTTATTCTAATGGTAGTGTAATCCACCAGTTAGTTGTGAGTCCAGGATTTAAACCCAGTCACAGTGGAGGGCAGACAGGCTTCTTTACCAAGGAACTTTCAGTCCTTCACCAGCACTGCAGATGGGAGGAGAGGGAACCTTGGAGCAGTATTTGGAAAACAACCCTCAGAGCAAACTGATGCGAGACCAGCAAACTCTTTAGTGGAGCTCCTTGTGAAGAGCCAGGGTGAACCTACCAGCAAGTCAGTGGTGATCAGGACACGACTAGAGCCAGAGCGGAACTCCCTCATGATCAAATCTCTCTCTTTCTGATCCATATCACCATGCTAGAAGAAAAGATGAAGACAGAATGAGTGCTTTCATAATGGATGCCAGGACAGGTGGGGTTTAGGGGCTCTACTACCTATAAAACTAAACCTATAGCCAGTTGTGCCATTCATTTCTGGGGCCACATTGGTCATCAAATCAGGGCAGCTCAGGTTGGGGACATGGTGGCCAGAGGCTCGTACCAGAGCAGAAACTGTGAAGTCTCGGGCATGCATCTTCTCAGTGAGCCAGTCCACTTTCCTCCTTGTGTTGATGAAAATTACAGCTTGTGTAATGGTCAAGGTTTCATACAGGTCACAAAGTGTGTCCAGCTTCCACTCCTGAGGAACACAACCACATGAGATAGTCAGAAGATGCCCAGAGGCCTCAGGTGGTGCACCATCAGCCTGATAGACCAGGCTTGAGACATGGACATAGATACACTTCCCTGTGTATAGGGAAGATGTGTGGAATCCACACAAGTTGCTGTCCCTAATTCAAGCACTAACAGCACAGCTGTTGCTTGACAGTGTCACTGTACATGATCACATTTTTCCGCACCTCTTTCTCTACATTGATGTAGAACTGACGGATACCCTCCAGAGTCAGCTCCTCCTTCTTCACCAGGATCCGGACTGGCTCACGCATGAACTTCTTGGTGACTTCCAATACGTCAGCGGGCATCGTGGCTGACAGAAGGACAACCTATCCAATACAGAATCAGACAGGCTGGCATCTTAATCCCAGATCAGGTCAGACTATAACTACCTTCAGCCAGAAGCCCTTACCTGTGTGCTGCTTGACAGTTTCTGAAAAATCTCATAGATCTGGTCCTTGAACCCCCGACTAAGCATCTCATCAGCCTCATCCAGCACAAACATCTTGATGTACTTGGAAGCTGCAAAAACAAATGCAACATATGAACATCATTGGCACAGCCAAGAAAAATCCTTATTATTTTATAGGCCTTTCTCTCCATACACTTACACCCTGATGTTGCAAGCTAAGGAGGTGAGAAATTACCATTTAGTCTCATCCCTATGCAGCTGAGGGAGTGAGACCCTTGGCCTCTTCAGGGCTTGAACCAGCACAACATGCATGGTTTTCATCATACAGCAAATCTGACTACTCATATCAAATTAATCCATCACTCCAGGGAAGGGGAAAAAAATAAATAAAAATTAAAAGCTGCCTGCACATGCTTTTTGTTCTTGATGTTTGGTGTCACTTGGCTCACAGCAAGACCATGGTTTGAGGTCCACTCAGGTCACTTATTCTCATGACGACTTACACAGGTTTTTGCGAGTCAACATGTCAAAGACACGGCCAGGAGTTCCCACCACAATGTGAGGTGCCTCAGCCTGCAGCTTCTGGACTTCACTGCGGATGTTGGTCCCTCCAATGCAGGCATAACAACTGGCCCCCATGTAGTCACCCAAGGCGAGCACCACCTTCTGGATCTAAAAAAAAAAACAACAACAAAACAAAGTCAAACAATATTTTTCAAACCACATTAAACTCAGCCATACAGCCTGAGATTTTGCACCACTTGAATGGGGTCAACACTTCAATCTAGAAAATTTCCAGATATTTCCTCAGGAGACTATGCGTCATCTCTGTCCCAGAGCCATGCATGAAGAAAGTGAACACCACTGACTTTAACCCAATGTATGTCAGCTGATAAATCGCTCTCACTCTTGTGTCAAAGGAACTGGCACCTGCAGCACACACCTGTATCTGAGACAGCTCTGACACGTAACAAGACCATAATCTCTACTACTCTGGGGGGGGGGTTAGGGTTAGGGTTAGGGTTAACCCTAACCCTAACCCCTAACCCTAGCTCAAATGTGTGCCCATGAGGACAATTTACAAATATTTTTAATTTTTATTTTTAACCCTAACCCTGACAATTTTCTGATCAGCTCTACTGTAATGATACTTAACACTAAACATTTTGTACCATACACACCCATTAAAATGAAAATTAGAGCATGACACTTAAGACTTATTGCTCAACATTAATAAAAAGATGAAAACTGATTAATAGAGAATTCACAGCTCAACATGTACTGAACTGATTACAAAACTGAGGTACATAAAAATGCCCCTCTGAAAAAGAAGTAAAACTAAATACACATGTAATAGACACCCATTCATCTTTTGTCACTTCTTTGCCCCCAAAAGTGTCATTAATAAAGAAGAATAAGAAACACGTGCAACAACAGTGTCTTGGGGTAGAGGCACTGGCTATAGCGGTCCACTGACTGTGCAGGGGCCTGTAGCTTTAAAATTAAACATGACCAAGAACAATAGTGACTTGGGCTAATGCTGTATTCAGAAGTAGTGTTGCATGATCATGTCTCTGGGTCCTTGATGTCCTGAGGGCTCCAGCAAACAGAACGCTTACTGGCGCTACAACACCAGGAGTTTAGAGTCAGTTGACACGCATGAGCTTCATCATCATACAGCAGGCCTGACTGCAGCTGTTCTATGATCTTGGCCACAATTCAGACTTTAGCCTATTCAGCAGCAGGGATGAGCCCATCCTTAGTGAGCATATTGTAGAAAGGCCACATTGAGTTTATGAGTCTAAAATTGTTAAATTGTTTCAACTGTTTCTCACCCTCCTTGGGGTGCAAGTGTGTGGTTTTCTTTGCATTCCCTTGGTATTTTGCCTATTGCATTAAAGAACTGAAATGTGTAAAAGAGACTGATATGTGGTGATAGCAGTGGATAGGACGTGAGGTTAAGAGACATTTATGAGGTCTCAGAGCAAACAACAGATCATGAAGAGGAATGAGGTGTTGCTGACCTCAGATGGGCTTGGGTTGAGGCTTGACTGAAGAATTAGGAGGTCAATGGTGCCATCTTTCCGGCATTTGAATTTCAACCAACTATTTGGTTGCAATGATTCAATGCAACCAGGGACGAGTCCAACCCCCCCGTAAATTCCTGATATTGAGTTAGGATTGTATGCAATATCTTGTTTCTGACACAAGAGATCAAATCAAGACAACCTTTGAAAACAGCTACACTACACTGTGTTTTAATGAGCACATACCTGCTGAGCCAGCTCCCTGGTGGGAGCCAGGACTAGAGCCTGGGTGCTTTTCAACTCAACATCAATCTGCTGGAGGATGGATATGGCAAAAGTGGCAGTCTTCCCAGTGCCAGACTGGGCCTGAGCGATCACATCGTAACCTTAGGAAAGAGGGGGGTGGGGGGGGGGGGGTGGGTAGGTAAAGTACACATTCAACTACTGTTGTGCACTTAGAAGGCAGAAAATAATGTTAATGGAAAAGCTAGTTACTGCTGTGGAATCATGTAATTAATGTTTACACACCTCAATTTAAATATCCAGTAGCTTTCAAGTATGATGGAGCTCTTTAAGTTAAAGAATCTGACCCTAGTCAAAAAAAAAAAAAAACAAAAAAAAAACCTGTTTGGTTTAACCACTGACTACCCAGCTCTTGGTGGTCGTGTGAAACGTGCATATCATGAAATGCCATGTAGTTAATAAGAGTTAACTGTGGTGTCGCAGCATTTAAGATATGCTGTTCCCACACAGGAGTGAAGACTACAATATCTCACAAGATGTACTGATTGCAGAACCTTAACCCATTTTTTAAACATACCCTTGATGCAAGGGATAATGGCCCTCTGCTGGATAGCGGAAGGCTTCTCAAAACCATAGGCATAAATTCCCCTGAGCAAAGCCTCACGCAGGTTCATCTCATCAAAACTGTCCACGATCTGGTTCCAGTTGCTCTGCAAAGCCAAGACAAATAGGAGAAATCACATACAGACAAAAAGGTTACCACGCTCAATTAATATTTACATAAGGAGCCCTTTCCTGTTTGCTCTACATCACTTGATGACATTTAACTAAGCAGAAATATTACTGTGGAGAGGTTTACCATCTTTATCAGCATGGACAAAACTCACCTCAATGATCCCATCTGGCTCCATGCCCTCTGGGCCATTGTCTCTGAAAGACCAGACCAAAAAAAAAATATTAATAATTATTATCCATATTTAAAAAGATGAGCCCAACAACAGAAATGTACTTGCCAGGAGTTCTGCCAGTCTGCCAACTTTAAATTTGTAGGTCTGTCAAATAATGGCAATTTCATATGAAAAGAATCAGTAGCTAAAGAATAATATACTGCCTCCTCTACAGCAGACACCACCTTCATGGTTGTGAGCTCTTTTCTCCTGGTACCTCACAGTTGACTTTCGGAGTCCGCCATTTCTGCTACATACATTCAAGATGGTCGTTTCTCCAGTGAAGGCACAAAGTCGGAAATGAGGTGATAGTATAACAGCCATGACTGCCACAGCTAGTACACTTCAGCTACTTCACTAAACTTAATTTAAAGACTGAACGTTAACTGTGACATTGGATTTCAGAACTATACGCTAGCGTTAAGCCGTTGGTAACAATAAAAACACAATCTCGTCTACCTTTAGCACTGCGCTGCTAGCGCCACTGCAAACAGGCCCCGTTCCCCTTTGTGTGGCCTTTTACATTTCTTGTCCGGTCGGCAAAACCTATTAATAGGCACCTCTCATCGACAACAGCCACACATTTGTGTTACAGGCACAGCACAAGAGCGGAAGCGTTAGAAGCAGTTTCCAGCGGCCTGCGCTGTATTATCCAAAGTCGCCGGTTTTCACTACTGCGACCATGTGGCCCGTCGATTGAGAATAAAGATTCTGCACGTTTTCAAAACCGGCCCCTAAAGACGTCATCTACCGAAAGAAGATCCGATAGTTGTGCGTGTTCAACAAACATTTATCGTTAATATCAGAGGAATAATCATGTAGCAGTTCAAAATTAACAGCGACTGAGGCCTACACGAGCCTCACTAACGTGCCACTTTTCCATAAGAGCCAGCTGCATTTCATTCCACTGTACAGAACCCCCACGAACTAGCAATATTTATGCCGCTTCATAAAAACATATTTTCGACAGCTTACCAAGCAACGATTGCATTTTAGACGAAAATACTACAAACGCACCCCCGACTATTTGGTACCGTTTGGTGGAATCTAAGACAGGCTTTTCACATGTAGGCCTCATTGCTAGCCCGATAGTCACACAAAGATTCTTCACTCAAATTCCACGACCAGGAGGTCATCGATAACAGACAATGACAGACTACCGCTACCAGATACATTAGCGTCTAGGCTTTTGTGTGATCGTGTTAATCGACTGTTAAAAAATTCCTTACCTATTGTCATATTCTGCCGACATTATTCCAAAGAAAGATACTGCGGCAGAAATGACTTATATACGCTGACAACACGCTAAGAGGTTCTCTCATTGCTACAGAACACCGTCATTTAGCTCTGCTCCCGCCTATCGACATTTCTGATTGGTCAATTTGTACATCACATTTGAAGTAGGCGGGTCATAGTGTCTTCGTAATCCACGATCATTTCTGCTCTTACACTAGATGGGGCGGAGTTGAAGTTTAGTAGCCATTCTGTCTGAGAGGTAGGCAGAGTCCTATCAGTGGGCTACCCAGCTAGAGCCCACGTCCCCTTCACATCGCAATTTGTCCACGCAGATAGAAGCGCGGAGTGTAGCTTCCCGTTACTTGTAATCTTTAGCAGATCATCAAGTGGAAAAATACAGTAGTGACACAATCAGTGATGTAACGACGCGTCACACTGAGTTCCCAGCTCCTATCATAGCCCGATGAATTAAAACTACTGGTTTCGCACGCTCAGTCTCCAGACCCGAATAGACACCCCTTCCGAATATGGCAGATTAGGGGGACCAGTAGGATGAATGTGATGCAGCTATTAAGATCCAGAACACGAAGTACGGAGGATCTTGATCATTAGCGTTATATATATATATATATATATATATATATATATATATATATATATATATATATATATATATATGTATCACTAAAGAGCATCATAAAGCACACGCCCCTTTACCAAAACATCAAACTCGTCTCGTTTTCGTCTGTAAAGACAAACTCTAAGAATAAACGCATTAAAGACTTAAAATTTGACTCACTCCACCGTGCGTTTCTACAAGAAGTTAGTCAGTATGAGCTACAATACTTCCACCTAAATGTAAATTCCCTCGTAATGTTGGAGGACATGTGGTAGCATCAATAAAATGCAAGATATCATTTGCCACACGTTTTATTTTTAATCAACCATAATGCATTGTAGAAGATATATAAAACTGTTGAATCTGTTGCATCAAGTCGTTTGAAAAACAAAACGAAAACACAGCTATCAACAACTCTGTCTTTCATAAAAAAAAAAAGAAAAAAAAAAAGAAAGAAAAAAAAAAAAGAAAGGAGGGCACTGTAACTCCATTGTGTACATGCTCATTCTATGTGTAACTCTTGTGGTCCTCACTAAATGGCTTCAAATTCTCAGAAACACTAACCAGAAGGGTTCTCTGTACCTACTCCAATAACACTATTTAGTCATCCTCCTTTTAACATGTTTAAATCAAGAAGCATATCAACACAGTTACTGACAGAGATTGAACACAGTAAAAGATAAATGCAATGCAACTCCCCCTGTCCCCCAGGCTAATGTTATCATTGCAGGTTTTTTGGGCAGCGGTTGACGTATGCAGATCTGGTCTCTCCTGTGTCAGACTGGCAAGACAGATGAAGGCAGAGTACGTTTCTGGTATGGGGGTCAGGATGTGCTGTGTCCCATGATGTAAATCCTGATTTCCCTCAGAGCAATGAACTCGAACAGCTTCAGCAGTTCTTGCATCAATTACACATTTGATTTCCATTCTCAGCATTGGTTTAAATACATCTAGATGTCAGATAGGAAGCTGTCAAACAGGTATTATACACTGGAAAGGTCATGTGGCACTTCAGTGGCAAACATTATGCAGTGACATGACAGACAGTATGTCAACATAACATTGGTAGCATGGTGAGTGTTCCATGTTGGATGATGCTGTGAGTTGTTCTTTTTTATTCAATGAGACTAACCACACTGACATTTGGAATGGAGGGCATGAGAATCCACATTCACATCACCCTGCTGTCTACACACTCCCTCTGCACTCACTGCTCAGGAATCTGAGAGTAAAATCACATTGGACTAATGGGTCCAGTTCTTCATCTTAACCGCTTCTTCAGGTATCTCAGAGACCTTTTTCCTGCTACCACCCAGACTGAAAAACACACATTGACTACAACAGGATGAAAGATTACCACATGAACCTAGTCTTGGCCTCTGTCAACCACAAAGGAATAACCTGGACATTAAATCAGAGGTTTCAAAAGTTGGGAAAAGGGAAGCAAAGAGAAAAAAAACAAAACAAAACCATGACATCACCCATAGTATACATTTCTCTGGATATTGGCAGAGAAATGCAATGTTTCTCATTTTCCAGTCAATCACTCGCTCCCATCATTCTCTTCTTGTAATATCATTGTCCCTCTATCTTACAAGGGTTAGGAGCGAACAGTGGGCTCATGATGTTTTTTTTTTTTTTTTTTTTTGGGGTGGGGGGGGTGGGGGGCAGGGACAGGTGATAATGGTGGTGGTGCGGGGGGGGCCTGATGGTCACAGGATGAGCTTGCAGTGACACAGTTCCTTGTACATTTGCCTCCTGAGCCGGGGCATGTCCTGTTGGCCAAAGCTGAACGGCTGTCCTAGCGCCAAACACTTGCAGTACTGCAGGAGGACAGACGGACAGAGCAGCAAGTTATTGCCTGGATCAACAAATAATTCAAAACCATACATTTGTATTTCAGCATCCACCCTGTACTCAACATGAACCAGGTATCTGTATGAGTTCCATTCAGTTACTCCAGTTCTGCCCACACTTCTAAGACATGCTCATTTAGGTCAACTGGTGACTAAAATTGCCTGTGAGCATGATTGGTAGTTTGTCTCCATATGTCAGCCCTGCAATATAATGGCTACTTGTTCAGAGTGTACATTGCCCTCACTGATTGTCAGGTGGTATTGACTCCAACCCTATCAAATCTGTGACGGATAATTGGTACAGATAATTGATGGATGGATCTAAGAAAGTATCATTACTGAAATGAAAGTCTGAAGAATAATGGCTAGTGAACAATGCTGAGTAAATTGTAATAGTTCAGCTAAGTCAAACATACCATCAGTCTGAAAGCCAGGGGCTATGTCATGCAGTAAAGGCTCCTGCAGCAGACTGACTATTTGTGCCACAGGACATGACATCATAATTTGATCATTTGAAAGGAAAACATTACCCCAGCAACCAATAACAATGCTACATAATTAATATGTACGTCTTTGCAAATAACCAAATTTGACTGTAAACGGTATGAATTATGTAATCAGTCCTGTCCTCCAAAGTTGTCATATTTCTAGACAACTGTAACATGCCAACTAGTACGCTGAATCGTTGTTCGCGAACATTAGCTAGCAAGCTAGCCGAAGCCCCTCTGTCCTGTATAATTGTTCCAATGCGTGTGTGAGTTTATTCATCAAATGAAACATGAAGGATGTACAAGCAGTGAGTAGAATAAATTCTGGCATTGCCATTGTGGAAAATGTACCAGCTGGGGTAAGTGGTTCACGGTTGGTTTCTCGTTTTTATGAACCTTGTCATCGCTCATATCGAAAGATTTCAACTCTTAGCCCAGCTTGGTACTTAGGGCCAAGGGGTAGCAGGCAAGGGCTAGTGGTGGTGGTGTTGGTAAGGGGTGGGTATTGGGACTGGGGCTTAACCCACCTGCAGCACAAAAGCCCCGCAGTCACTGTCGTTGTTCTGACGACCCACATTCTGCAACATAATGTAACATTAACAGGAGGTCCTGAGGTCAAACAGGAAATCTGTGAGTCATGGCAATAATAGACGATGATTGACATTCAAACGTCTCACCATTTTAAAAAAGCCTTTCCATCCCGTCAAAAAGTCTCGTTGCTCTTTTTTGATGGCTTCTGCTTGAAGGTACTTAAAAATGTGCTGAAACAAGACAGGTCACTGATGTGCGTGTGTATCAACAATAAATTTTCAGGTCTATAATTAAGTTTAAACTCGCTCCAACCACTGTCTGACACGCCACAAAAACAAAATCGAGACATTGGGGAGATGTTAAGATGACAGGGGTGCAAAGTATGTATAAAAATAAATTAATTACCAAAATAATTGATGATTTTTATGTTTTTGTCACCACATTTCTGTATTTCATTTCCACCAGACAATCAAAAAGCAAATTTGGCTCTACAAAGCAGGAGAAGGGAGTAGAAAGGGGCAATGGAGGTCCTCCGGAGAGCCTAATCAGCCAGTTTACAAGCTGGACCTCTACTTTCCTCGACTGCTTTCCAGCTCTGATACAGTTAATGATTGCTCAATCAGTTTATGATGTAAGATCTTTCAAGTCCATTACTGGTAAGGTATTTCATATCCACCTATCAACCCTGTGCTGACTGTCAGGTGCCCTAAACTGCCTGGTGAAAACAGTACATTGTGTAACAAGTCATTATGTTACAGAGAAGCATGGTAGGCACCATCATGCTATATGGGCGGTGAGGCTAAAGGTGGGCATGATTACATACACCTGCCTATAAACCATAGCCATTATGTGAACCAGCCTATGTGTAAAACTCGCTTATGACTCACATAACAGTTTCTCTACTGCGTCTAACAATAATGATGATGATCTAGTATGAAAGCATGCGTTATGTCCTACCTTTGGGCAGCGTCTGTTAAGGGTCCGCTGAGAGTCAAAGTATGTGATGGCTCGACTCGGAATGTCAACACTGACCAATGACCAATGAACCTCGAGGTGGATGGGGATCAATAAGAGATCCTTCTGGAAGATGTCAACCTGCTCAGAATTAAGTCAAGTGAGGAGACAGAGGAAAGGGACGGAACAGAGAAAATATCAGCAGTATACCTCACAACATGTGAGCACTCAAGACTACCTCCTACCAACAGAGGGAGAGAGTATTGTTACAGCATACTCGTTGCATTTCAATTAGTTTTCCGCAGAAAAGCAATATTGCTAAAATTTTGACAGAGTACAATTGCAACTTGCAGGTTTTTCCATTTAAGTGTGTTTTGTGAATGGACTGTAATTCTTGTCTACTCTCGTGACATGCCATAATTCTTGTTAAATGTCTTCCAACAAGACTCCACTTTGAGGAACAATGAAAGCATTTAGCAATTTCATGGTCTTGGAGCACTGATTTGCAGTGAACTATGACCCTCTACGTTACGTCCAGTGCAATATCCACCTAGATTGACACGTCTGGAAAAAACCACCTCACAAGAGCGTAAAAACTTTAGTGATATATTTGATTTTTTTTTTTTTTTTTAATGTAGGCGTTTCCATTACCAGTTTTTTATTGCAATATTTGGATTTTGTGCATTTGTTGGGGTAATGGAAACACCTACTGGTACAGACGTCAGAACATGTTGGGCCACAATAGTGTGTAACATCAGAGCTGGACTTCAGTTAGCAGGATAAATAATTAAGGTGCCCCCCCCCTTCAGATACTGCAACAAGTGACACTCACTTTTTCAGTCTTGTTAACTATAGCACTGACTGTAACTGGAGGGGGAGACTTCCTGGTTCTAAAGCTGGTACCATAAAGTTCAAAGATCCAGACCCACAGAATGTTGCATTCAACCCAAAGGACTCACCGGGAGATTCAAAGAGGCTGAGGAGCACCATGTGAACAGCTCCAGTGACAGTACAAATCAGACTGATCAAAGGAACACTCTTTTTTTTTTTTTTTTAAGTTCCCTGCTGAAGAAATTCAGTGAGGAAACATTCACTTACATTTTTTGTCCATCGTTTGACTCCTTCATAGCCTTTAGTCCTGAGCTTATCATAAAAGAAACTGTTGAAAAAGTGAACCTGTGAAAGACAACAGAGAAACTGCTCATGTAGTTGAGCTATTAAGACATCACCACTCATACTGATCTTTTGAAGCAGCACCTCAGCAACACCAAACCCTAACCCCCCCAGACCTATCTTCACTTTATAATCATTTAAATTAACTTTCCATACCCTCTCTGGCACAGAGTCCATGACCAGATCTCCATACATGTTCATCACCTGGAGGGGGGAAAAAAAAAAATCCTCTGTGAGCTTTTCTGTTCAGGTAGCAGCAATGGCTGCCATCTGCTGCATTTCTAGGGACTGATCTTTTAAGTATTCTGTCCAAGTTTAAGGGGAGGTATGCATTTAGTCTTTGCCAATTAATTATTTTATCATCTACACTATAGAATCAGAAATACAACAAGCAACATTATTTGTTCTGCTATAAACTGCTGATGCTTCTGTACTCATGCAAACCACTTCAGAGATCATCTCTCTCTTCAGCAATGAAACATCCTCCAGGGAGGTGGACTGCAATGATTTCCAGGTCAAGGGTGTGTGGATATAGATATCATTCAAAAAAGATGTATGGGGTGTAATGCTGTACCTGATCGTTGAGCCAGTTCTGTCCATAGAGAGTACCCAGGTCATCCATAGTCAGAACATGGCGCTTATAGTTGACTCTGAATGTTTTAGCCAGGGCTGATCCTGATGAACGTTGGAAGGACTGTATGAGGTGCTGGACCACTGCTTTCCTGATGAAGAGCATATCAAATACAGCTGACTCGAACAAATCAACTCACAAACAGTTAAAGTTCAATTCTGCCACTAATTAATTAACAGTTAAACTGTTATCAATACCAATTATTAGATGAGGACTCATTTAGTTTTTATTCTTAGTAGTTAACGTTGGTTTACTAAAATTACAATTAAGCAAGACAATAATGGATCCCTGCACTGTTCACAAGTAATGATACCATGGACTGACAAAGCAGCCTGTCTGACCTGTGTGGCAGTGAGAAGCTTTCACTGAAGATGTCCTGCAGCTTCTCCATAATGTCGTCCACATGGATGGGGATCAAACTGCCATACTGCTGTAGAGACTCCTCAAGAATGCCTGAACACAGGTGCCACAGGACATTATCATCATATTTGTCACAACAGGCCAGAAAAGATGACTGTTGTGCCCATGCAAAAAGATTGACATCTCCCTTTAAACCTTTCTGTTTGAAAATAAAAATGAGACTACCATCTGTCTCTCAGTTCCAAATATTCGTACCCACGGCAAAATCTAATGACTTATTATTTGGTCTTGGTGTGATGTTTCATCCATCCATTTTACTTACAGCATGAAGGAGCATCTCTTTCACAGTTTCCTTTGGATGTCCAAGCACTTCACTCTAAAGGTAAAACTGAGCCCAGACACCCCATAAAGGAAATTAATTTTAGTTGATTGTGTCTTTAATCCAATTCTTACTGTCACTACTTAGGGCTCATGATTAGAGGTGAGGGTTTGAATAAAGATGAACATGAAAAAGAGAACTTTTAATTATAATCTCTCTGCACCACAACTGTCTGGCAAAATAACTGCTGCTACTGCCACATTGAACTAATCTGTTGGTCAAGATTATCCTCCCTTCATCAGCGAGGATCCCATCTCACATTTGGCAAGGGTAGGGTACACCCTGGACAGTACGCCAGTCCATCGCAGGGCCAACACATACAGACAGAGGGGAACACACTGGCACGGGGAGAACATACAAACACAGCACAAAAAGGCCTGGCTAACCACTATGCCATACTGCCATCCTTTGGTTAAACAAAGACATAATAATTCAGTGATTCATAGGAAAGCTAAATCAAGCATTTTTAGTATATGCACAAAAACTTTGAGTTTTTAAAGAGAAATGTAGACTCTACAATTTTTTTTAATACCCTAATTAATTTTTCTTCACTTTTTGTAAAGAAATAAATTGAATGCATTTCAATGTTTTGAATTAGAATAGAACATGCAGTTTTCCCAAATACATTAGCATGTATGGAAATAAAAGCTATTATAAGGATCTGTATCTTTACTCACCTTTTTTCCCCTGCTATTATTTTGAACACAACCAAAGGCCAACCAAATCCGAAGCCCTTCTTTACCATGATGCATGACACCATAGAAGGGAAACTGTCTCTCTCACTCACATCCCACAGGATTGTTCCCTAATTCCCCACATGGGGATTGAAGACGCTTTCCATGATACCAGCCATAGACTCCAAGAAGGCCTGGTACAATGAACATGTCTTGGGTACATAACAGAGCTTTCGCCTCAGCAGCTGCATAGAGACAACCCATCTCCTTCACCAACTAGAACTTGGTGCTTAACCAGTGGCTTATGAGCCTATTACGTTGGGCAACTCCAGGAAAGATGAGCCCTGGTCCTCTCCTGGAATTTGGTTTCAGTGTCTCTGTTTTGCACCAAGATGAGGCTATCTGTATATAGATGGGACCTTTCCATGTACTGCACAGGCGACACTCCATGTGTCTAGGACCACTATAACACTGACACTGTCAGCATTCCTTACCTTCATCTGCACCTCAATCAACATCACACCACACTGCAGCATCCAGCACTGGTCACCTTTAATATCTGCCTCCAGTAGAGGTACCTGTTTTTCAATTTACAGGCAAGGAGCAACGGCCCTTACATTGCTTTTGTCTTTGAGATTATATTAACTTGAAAATCTAACCCTAAGCGTGTCCATAAAGAGTTATGCTGTTTTGGTATTTTGGGGTTAGTGGTTACATGTGAAATCATTTGGTTAAAGTATATATGAAGTCAAAGTCTTCAGTAAGCACATTTACATGCACAGTTAAGTCGAGCTATGGTTACAGCTCGATAATGCCATCTCATCTGACTTCTGTCCTTGTCCCAGTACACATGTGCAGGAGTGAAATCGATTTATTTGTTGAAAACATGCTGCCTCCGCTATGATAGGTGGCGATATGCACGCTTTTGGTTTGTGGGTAATGGGCCACTACCGATTGACCTATGACGTCACACACAACAACAGAGGTGGGAAGAAAAAAAGACTGGTGAGCTAGCAAGTTAGCCTCTGTATCGGTCCAAAAATTAGCTTTTGCTGCAGCCATGTTCGACACGTTACAGTTAGCCAGCTTCTTTTGTCGGACCTCCTATGTTTGCGTTTTAAATGCCGTTCAAATTCCAGGTCATAGCTTCGCGCAAAACTTTAGCACATGCATAGATCACCTCCAGCTCCAGTCCGAACTATTCGTATACATGCAGCAGCATCGACTGCATGCATCGACTTTCCATTGCATTATATGCATGTGTTAATCCAACAATTTTAAGTTCGATTTCAGTCGAGCTAACGTGTTTACATGCACTTTAAAAGTCCAGTTTGGTCAGACTAAAACAATAACTCATGTAAATGTGCTTAGTGTTTTCTTCTCACCAGTCACACAGGTCATATGTTCTTCAGTAAGAGCCAGTTCCACTGGTTTCACCTCCACTTCCCGTTTCCCTCGGACCTCTTGCTTCTCTGGACAGCAGCCATTTAACTGCTTATCTGCTAGAGAGGAAAAGACATTTTATTTATTTATTTATATATATATATATATATATATATATATATATATATATATATACA
Organism: Echeneis naucrates; assembly: GCF_900963305.1. Taxonomy (NCBI): domain Eukaryota; kingdom Metazoa; phylum Chordata; class Actinopteri; order Carangiformes; family Echeneidae; genus Echeneis; species Echeneis naucrates. The sequence continues at coordinate 14,504,879 of NC_042528.1, read as the reverse complement.
CACACACACACACACATACATACATACATACATACATACACATATATACATATACACACACACACAAATTTTTAAAAGACCAATTTTCCACTCAGCTCCAACTCCATCTCCTGTGTTGACAGCTTTATAGCCAACATCTACCCTAACAACAGATGTCAGACTGTTAAGGACAAACAAATGACCTATGTTGTTTACTAGCTAAAGAGCAACATAGTCAGCAGTTAAAGCAGCCTCCAATGAACAGACTTTAAAATTCCTTGTTTGGAGAATTTTTAGTGTCCAGCTGGAGTACGAATAAAGCTACATATTGATGGACTTCACCAATAACCTTGTGGCTCAGAGCCACCTATAGAGAAGACGATAGTAATAGTAAGTTAGTAAGTTAGATAGTGATAGTAAGTTTAAGTAAATACATGTTAGTACCTCTATTGGACTCTGTGAACCTCTCATCAGTGCTGTCGTCCTCTCCATCGGTGTATAGTGATGGCTGATACCTTTTTATCCTCCTCTGCCTGCCGTAAAGATTGTACCTTTGGCCTCTTCGGCTCCACCGGTGCCCCAGAAAGAACACCCACTGGGCCCTCTGGCGCCAGGTTTTCCAGTGCTGAGTGAGTCGAAATCCAAGGCTTCCATGAGATCGCAAGCGCTGCCAACGGCGGAGCCTCCTCAGAGCTCTGTATCTGTTAAGGTGGGACCTAAACAGGTCCCCAGCCTCAGCCTGGGAAAGGGTCTGCACTGCAGTGACACCAGCACCGTCCTCTACTTTCTGCTGCTGTCCATGTTGTTCTGAATGGGGCTGATCCGTGTGCTGGAACGGAAACTCTGGGATCTCCCACTCCACTTCTGCTTGGTCTGTTTCCTCTTCTACCTCCTCTTCCTCATCGTACTCACCATCATCCTCATTAACATCCCATTCTCTGCCCTCAAACTCACCCTTGTCTTCCCTGTTGTCTTCTTCCTCATCAACTATGGCCTCGATCCCTCCCAATCCATCTTCCTCCTGCTCGTCTACATATTCATGTGTCCACACTTTCTCTTTCTGTCCCAGTCTGAGGTGCATGGAGCTGGGCACACTATGGCCTGACACTGGGACTATGAGATGGTCTCCAGGAATGCCACCTAAGCACAAACATGAGGAGAGATTAATTGTATAGGCTAAAGGCAGGGGCAGCCAACCAGTCAGACAGGGCCACACCAAGCACCCCTTCCTCTGCCTTATACATACATTCACTTATCCGATGAAATTTTAAACAACTTAGAATGACACACACAAACACCCTCATATGCTGCTCAGTCACACTGCAAGTCCTGTTATCACAAAGGATTTGAGCAAGGTGCAACAAGGTGGAATAGTGGCTAATGCCATTCCAGGGTTTGATTCCCAGGTCTGGGACCTTTCTGTGTGGAGTTTTGCATTTTCTCCCTGTGCGTGGGTTCTCCACGGGTACGGGTAGCCAATCCGGACAAATAAATGGCATGGATAATGGGACAAGATTTAAGCAAATCTACATGAAAATGTGATCATTTACAAAGCATCCACACATCTCTGCACAGCAGATTTAAATATCATGAAGGACACATGCACATTCACATGAAATTTAAATTTACAATAGCATTCAATAAATATAATGTGACAAACGTTTTCTCTTTGCTTTGCTAACAATGCATATCAGGCAAAGCAGTTTGACATTAATATAAAAAAAAAAAAAAAAAAGTAAGCATCTTCCCCATCTATTAAAAATGTCTCATGTTTATCCTCAGAGTTACACTTAGTTTTACAATTAGTACTGTTGTTTTGGATTTTAATATTTAAATAAAGATTTATATTTTTTTAATGTGCTTATTCATTCATCTTCAACTGCTTATCTGTTTCTGGGTTGTGGGGTCCTGGAGCCAATCCACCTTTCTGGGTGGATTGGCTCCAGTGGCAACAGCATTAACCACTATGCCACCATGCTGCCCAAAATATGTTTATTGATTGTTCAAATGAGATTAATTATGAGCCCTGAAAATCTTGTAATGACAGCCTCACATTAGTGCCAACATCATGCATAATAAGACAGCTAACTTGACTATGAATTTTGTTTATTAAATAACAAATAAAATGTTCACCTCCTCCTGTGTCCTCCTGCCCCACAGCAGTCAGACCCAGGTCTCCCTGCCAGCAGTTCTGGGTCAGACTACCACCACTGTCTCGCATTATCCACGGACAACCCGCGACCTGCGCCAGCTCGGCACCTGCAAAGAACAATTACAGTTATTGTCTGGGTGTGAAAATTCAGTCAACTAAAAAAATTGATTCAAGAAACTGTGACTATGACTGATGTAGTCTTTCTAGTTGGTCTGACTTGTCACACTCAAAGCTGCTTGGATGCTCAGTCCTGCACTTGAATTGTCAGAGCCACTTTAGTTTTGTTTTGTTTATTTTTTTTGCATGTACCACAAACAGGGAACATTGTTGTTCCACAGTGAACAACTCTCACTCCACACTGCTCACTTTTTCAATTGATAAAATTTTTCCAAGCTAAGGTTCTTATCTATGAAGCACATCACTGTGTTTCTGTACCATGAGGTACTCCATCAACTATTCTGCAGGCTGCATTGCTGAGGCGTGCATTTGCTCTATCAATGACCTTACAGCGCCAAGATATTCTAGAGTCAATTTAAACCCTGCACCGATCATGATATCACACATAATCACACATTCAAATGTATTTAAAGTTCTGTAAGGACCACATGTCAGGGCAGCAGAGATTAAAAGCCTTGGTGCTAGGTTCGTCGAGGTGTGCAGATAGAAAGACAAAAGCCTTGTTAAGATGTAAACCCCTGCTTGATATCAGATGCTCTACTTGGATTAGTCGGTGAGCTACACACTGGCTCTGCCTTCTAGGGACAGTCCTGCTACTGGCACTAGAAGCGAGAAGCTGCATCACTTCCCAATGAATCCACTATTACCCACATATAAACTTCCAACATTTATTTCACTAAACTAAGAGGCAGCTTCTAGTTGGATCTAGTTGTGTGCGATAAAGAATTCAACAACACCGGACTCTTTTACCATGTGCACCAAGTCAGAGTGCAGATAAGTGCTATCGCATGCTAACTGGAGAGAGTGGGTTTGATGTACCAACACTCGCCCATATGAGAACACTGAACAGCTGAGTGGATTACCATTTATAACACTGAATACTTAATGCGTATTCTGTGCGGGTGGTTATTAGTCAGAAAAGCGTATCTAAGATGCGAACAGTTCTTTCTGTTGCAGGAAATAGTCCTCGCCATCGTTCGCTTGGACGCGATGGCCGCTAGCAACATCACCACCATAGTTTAATTACTGAACATAAATAATATGCACACCAATTGCAAACACTTGTTAGTTGCTATGGGAAGCCAAATCAAGCGCACAATCATTAAGAACAAACGGCAATTGTCAGACTTCTTCCGCAATCCGTTTTCTGTCCATGCTAACAAATTAGCTGATTAGCTTTGTTGTCGTTAGCTAGCTAAGCGTTACTTAGGCATATTCCCTGTTAGCAACAACAAAATGAAACGCCCGGTTTGAGGATATCTTAAATAGGCATGGACTAGGCGTGTTCGCTTACCGTTCACCCGCAGATTTATAAGAGTATGTGTCCGGCTACTTCTGAATGACAGTTGGGCGATTATATATTGTAAGCTACCGAACCAAAATAGATGCTAATTAACGTTAACCTCATTCAATGAAGTCAGGTGTGAAGCAGCCAGATGTCACCTCCTTGCGAACTTTGATTTCTTTTTGGTGTTCCGGTTCAGAGAAAATTTTGAATACTCATCAAAGACGGTGGATTAGAGTCTATGGTGTGCGTGAAAGCGAAAGGAAGGATTTATTTCAGCCTAAACAGGTCTGTACGCAAAGAAGCTGTTCCCAGAACCGGGCCGCTGCAGATTTTTTGCTCTGATAGCAACTACAAGTCTGTCGCGGAGCATTGGCGTCACACAGTCTGTTTTGTTTTGTTGTAAGAATGGCAGTGAAATTGAGATCCTCACCTTGGTCCTCTAAGAAACAGAAAGTAATATATTTTCCATCCATGGCTAGGTTTGATGAGGTAATAAAAAAATCGGTTGATTCAGTCAATATCTGTTTGTTAACTGAATTAGATTTGATTACTTTTCATTCATCTCAGTATATGAATATATAACAATAAAGCTTGCATTTCCTTTATTTTTCCCTGATAATATTTGGATTAGTTGTCAAGCGAAGGAGACAATCAGGAGAGGAACGGTTTTGATCACTATTCAGTGCATTAATGTAGGCTACCCTTTTGTCATAGGAAAACATTCAACCATAGGGTGTGGGCCTTCAAGGTATTCAGTGAAGGCCTACGAAAATATATTGAAATAATTTTTGTACTACTAGTTATTATATATATATATATATATATATATATATATATATATATATATATATATATAACATTCATGTGACAGGGCTCTGCCTATTATTTGTATTGCCATTTTTAATCTTTTACTGCTACTTGTGGTCCTATTGAGGGCCCAGGGTCTGGATCCACAGTTCGCCACTGCATCCAAGTCCTCATTTTGATCAATGTGAAGTAAAGGCAACAGTAGAACCAATCCCAAATGGTAGTGAGCAAGGGACGCAGACACCCTGAACAAGATGCCAGTCCCTTACAGCAGCTGTGTATAGCGAACACGCTCAAATTGACGTCTACACACAATTCTCTGTAACATATAGTAACATATAATACACAATATAGTAACATATTGTGTATAATAAACGTGTGTGTACATGTGCGTGTGTTCACGTTCATGTGTGTGCATCAGTAGGTGGACAGAGGTATATGAACTATTCTAATTTTATGCTTCCTGGTTTCTTTTGGGAACAAATGGCCTGTCTGATAACAGTGAGTCTCAAAATGGTATAACAAGCAGTTACCCATCAATGCCTGTCATGAATTTTCTGACATGGTATAAATGTGAGGTTATTTATTATTTATATGCATATGTATGCTTCCTGAGGTGGATGAAAATGATTAACAATCACTGAAAATGCTTTACTAACAACAAGAATTCCAGTATAACAAAGACTTTAAACGAGCCTGCATTTTTCTCTCCAACTCAATTACCTGGCTGACCATATAACTGACATGTAGAAAAGAAATCCAGTCTACCTGCTCACACAACACACTGGACTACTGCTACACATCTTGAAAGGATGCCTAACAGTCTTTCCCCCATGCTTCTTCGGGTCTCTCTGATCACTGTCTGTGCCATCTCGTACCTACCAACAGGCAGAAAAACTTCTAAGCCAGTTGTGAGGACAGTGAGGAAATGGACAGATGAGTAAAAGCTGGAGCTACAGACTGGCTTTGGCTACATGAACTGGGGAGTCTTTGATGCAGCCACCAAGGACTTCAATGAACCTAGTTACACTGTGACATCATTTCATCAGTTTTTGTGAGGATGTGGGTGCGGACCAAAACATTTTCATGAGTATAACAACAACAAACCCACAGTTCCCTCCTGGTCTGAGGAAACTTGGTCTGGCCAAGGAGGAGGCCTGCAGGAGTCTGGACCAGCTCCTGTTCAAGCGGGCCAGGAATAGATTGACAAAGGGGATCAGAGTTGCTAAGAGGAATTCAGGCAACAATCCTGTCATTCTGGAGAGGCCTTCAGAACATGCCCAACAATAGAAGGACACCCTCCCACCCAGGATGGTAGATGATCTTTTTTTTTTTTTTACTTTTTTCATGACTTTTTTTTTTTATTTTTTATTTTTATTTTGATGCGCTCTTGACTACGTAAATTTCCCCTTGGGGCTCAAAAAAGTTATATCTAACCTCTATGAACTCAACTTTTACACCAAGTTTGAAAGGAACTCACTTGCACCCCGCATTAACTCAAATACACAAGGACTATGTCAAGTTTATGTTAGTTATATACTTCTATATTTAAATATGTACATTGAGACCAAAGCTCAACTGGAGTCAAATTGCTTGTTTGTGCATGCATATATCGCCACATGGGCATCATTTGGATCCCCCTTATTATGACATGTGCCCCAGTAAAATTGAAACTTTAACCATTAACCACTAAGTTTCAGGGCTCACTTTTGCTTGAGGCTATTTTGCCTTACATTTATTTATTATCTCGGGACCGAGAGCCGCTCTACCTTCTTCTCGCTTTTCTCTCTTACTTACTAACACACACACACACACAGACACACTTACATTCAATCGCGCACGGTTCGCCCCGCACATCCAATCGCTAGATAACACCGGTATAGCCTTATCCCTCCGTTATGTGCTATCAGATTTGTGCGTGTGCAGAAACGCCCCCGACCAAAGGTTGGCGCTGTCTGCCATTGTTAACCGGAACCGCGGCAGCTCAGCCGGTTGTTTAAGTGCCTCCCTCGGAAGCCGCGCTATCTTGGACCACATGACTTCTCACGTGGTCTAGGCCGGCCATTTTGAGACACACACATATACAATTACATACACACACACACGCTGTCTTTATACCACTGTTGTTTTATGTGTTTTGCTTAGCGTTAGCTGGTAGTATACCATTTATTAAATCAAACAATTGTTGACTTTGTTAATTATTGTTGCACTACTGATAATATAGACAGTTTAGTGATCTTAATGATTGTTCAGAAAAAAAATGGTAACTTGTAAGTTTATTTGTGCCGCAAATGCCATGCAAAAGTGCTTTGCTGAAAATAAAAGAGCATAGATTAAGATTACAAACCAGAATACAAAAAAATGAAATAAATTTAGTAAATTTTCGAAATGTATGCATTTAGTCTGTGGCTACTGTTTTCCAAGGCTGGTCCTGCGATTTACAGATTAAATATTTTGTTCCCCTCGAAATTCCCCACACAATCCCCTATAATGACAATGCTAAAAAAGTTTGAAAATGTAAAAAAAAACAACCAAAACTCTAAAATATACGTAATTATTCAGAGCCTTTGTTGAGCCACCCAATTACAGCCTTAAGTCTTTTTGAGTATGATGCTACAAACTTGACACATTTTTCGGGAGTCTCTTGCATTCTTCTTTGCAGAAGCTCTCAAACTCTGTCAGATTGAATGAATGAATAGTTTTGTTTTGTTTTGTTTTGTTTTGTTTTTTTTACAATATACAATACTTAAATTGTGTGCAATCGACTGACACAACACTATGATACATACTTGGACTAAACATTTTTCATCCATCTTCTACTGCTTTTCTGTTTCCGGGTCACGGTGAGTGCTGGAGCCAATTCCAGACAACGTTTCAGGAGAGGGGCGGGGTACATTCTGGACAGGTCACCAGTCCATCACAGGGCCAACACACAAAGACAAACAGAGATGAACAACCAATCACACTTGCATTCAGACCTGCAAACAATTTAGAGTCACCAGTTAACCTAGACATGAATGTCTTTGGATGGTGAGAGGAAACCGGAGTATCCGGAGGAAACCCATGCAGACACGGGGAGAACATGCAAACCCCGCCCAGAAAGGCGGAGGCCTGAGCTGTCACATAAGCTCACTTAAGCGAAACTGAATGAGAATCAAATACATGTCTGTACCATATCTGATCTGAAAAAAATGTCACCTTTGAACAGACTCACATTAGTGCCAACATCATGCATGAATAATACAGCTACCCTGACTTTGAATGTTGTTTATCAAATAATAATGTTTAAACCCACGCAGACAACATGCAAACTCTGCACAGGAAAGACTCAGGCCGGAAACTTAACGGCAACCGGCAACCTTCTTAATGTGGGGTGACAGTGCTAACCACTGTTTTTTAAATAATACCAACAGATTTCAGAGATAATTTTAACAGACATTTTCTGTTAAAATATTCTAATCGTGGCTTCGATCTGAATTTATGATTAAAATTGCTCCCAAGAATTTATTCATATATTTTTTTAATTTTGACTCCATTTAGTATTATTTTAAATTTCTTTACCTTTTTTTTTTTTAAACTCAAGAGAGATCTACACAATTTCGATTAATCACTGAGTCCATTCCATAATTTAACTCCCAAAAAGAAAACACATCTGAGTCTGGTTCTGCCCGAGGTTTCTGACTCTGAAAGGAAGTTTTTCCTTGCCACTGTCACCAAGTGCTTGCTCATCGGGCGCTATACAAATAAATTTGATTTGATTTTGATTTGATCTGTATTTAGCATTGTATTTACACATCCTCTTAAATTATATTTTTTTCTTTTAATTTAAAAAAATTGTGAAAACAGGTGTGAAGACTTTCATTCTTTACTCGAAATTTTACCAGTTAATAGATTCAAATCTACAGCAATGTGTGTGTCGGTGCGCGCGCGCTTTTTTCAAACGCAATGTTAATTTAACGTTATCATTTCAGTGTTTGCTTGTGTCCTGAATTCTTTGGTGTGGGGAGTTAATTAAACTGGGTAAGGTAACGTTATTAATTTGTAACGTACGTTATTAACTTTAACACAGATTGAAATTACTTTGGGGCCAATATATTAACTTATTAACGTTAGTCATGAAAAATTTCACGGTGAGGTTAATGATGTGAGGCAACATGAAGCTATAGTCGGCTTTGCGAAGCAGCCCGCTTTTAGTTTGAAAAAACTTTGCCAGCTTGGTCTGCTCTGTAACTTGCAGCACTTTGGTCGGCTCGTAACATTGGAACACTAGTTATTTCAACTAGCCCAAGGTAACAGTAATCTGTTAGTGTAAAATGCCGCTCATTGTCGCAGTGATGTGATGTGTCATAAGTCATGGCAGCTGTCACCTCCAGCTTTGTGTTTTCTCATGTACATTAATGATAATGCGCTAAAAAGAGACCTTTGATCGCGTTTTTTGTTTTTTACAAGATGGCGCAGCACTAGTGGCTGACAGTTGCAGCAGCTCTGAGCACTGAGACACTCTGCTGTAATCACAAGTGTCGTCTTTTTTGAGAAGCTGCTGTAAGTTAACGTGAATCCCAGACCAAACTGTTTATAAAATGACATGACTTTTCTTATTCTTTAATTGAATGTGATTCATAAAAGTTGGTCTTGCTGCAGGGCTGTTCTATTGTAATGCATTCACTTGTTGTTATATTTGTGTGTTTTGATAATGAGGATTTTGTGCTGATGCTCTCTGCAGGAATCATGTTGCTCAAAGCCAAACTTGGTGTCCAAAAATTTGTGAGAGTAACGGAGCCAGATCTGAAAGAGTTTTTATTTGCAGGTAAGAAATTGACACTGTGTTCTTACATTAGCAGTTCAAATATGTTCCCTCTCCATCCACATTCTTTAACTTTGAATGCATATGTTGCTTCAAATGCAGTTATACTACAAAGTAAGTTTATTTCACACATTATGTGTTAGTTCAAAAGTAATGTTCCAGATTCATTGAATATTGGTACGTCAATTATTAGACAAATGTGAACTCATAAGTTACAATTACCTCTTGGTTTACGCATGCTTTTGCCCTGTTCTGTAGCATTTGCAAAGTTTGGTGTGCCAGCTATAACGGAAGGCGCAAAAGTTTTTGACAGTTCGGGGACTGAGGTGGATGATGACGTTTTTGAGGATGTGGTTAAGGATCCCTCAACTGGAGTGCTAACCATCAAATACGACACTGGTTTGTTTCAGTTTAATTTCTATTACAATCTGTATGTATTTATTTCTGATCTATTTAATGGATATGCAAATTATTTGTGATATGAATGCTGTATTGTTCATTTGATAAGGAATGGATATATTACTGCAGAGAGCTGTGTAACATTTTTGCTTCCTCTATCGTGGTCAGAATCTGTCTCCGCGGTATCCTCTCCTGAACAGTCCCACCCACCATCCCTTGATTCGTCTGACTCGCAAGATACAGTCATCATTTCAGAGACTCCTTCCAGTAAACACCAGAGGCTGGATTCAGAGGCCAAGCAAGTAAGAATTAACACACAAACTGAACTTTTGGGTGACAGGGTTCCCATGGTCATGGAAACCCTGTAAAAGTCATGTAATTTTCCAGGCCTGTAAAAGTCATGGCATTAAGTAAAATTGTCAAAAGTTATGGAAAAGTCACAGATTTTCGTTGTCTGTAATTTAATTGATTAGGCTATACATTAATAATGGGTGCAAGAGTGCCATCTTTCCTAAAACCTCCTCTAGGTCATGGAAATTTATATTATGGGTCTCTGAAAATGTGTGGGAACCCTGGGGTGAAATGTTGCTTTAACTGTGAATTGTTGAATCTATATATTCCCAACATGCGGAATTGTTTTGTTTTGGGTTTTAAGTTGGTCGAATCCATTCTGACCAGGAAATCTGGTGGGGAATGTATAATAAATGAATATAATCAAAGTGAGTCCTTGGCGGATGAAACCAAAAGGAAAATGGTGAACATACTGGCAGCTGACATGACTGAGAAGAATGGGTAATTTGCTCATTGATTTTAGTTAGTCCTTGTGCTGTCAATCTACTTTTCAGATTAATTTAAAATCTGAGTTAAATTCAGTATATATAACAGAGAAATCCTGTCTTTAAAAAATAAATAAATAAATACATAAATAAATATTGCAGTACATCACCACCCAGACAGGTGAAAGAAATGTATGCCAGAGGAATTGTGAGCTTATTCCCCTACCTCAGTGACCCATACTCCAGGAATGGTTATGTAAGTCACACACTATAATGGCTGTGGCAATGTTGAATACTACATTGAAATATATTGATGATTCCTATCAGAGCATGTTGTTTCTAAAGGTGCTGCAAGTGCTACTTTTTGATAAAAATGGCCGATATTTAAAATCACACCCTCCCCTTTTTCTGTGTGCGTCCAAAATCACTTTGTAGCATCTCAAACTTTAGATTTCTTTCATTTCAACTTTCATTCTTTCATCCTCAAAGGAGCATTATTACGATGGTGAGAGTGGCACTGGGTACTTAGCCTGGAGGATTAAAACTATTCAGAGATCCACTGCTAGAGACAGACGGTCATCATTTGGAAGTAACACTAATAATACAGGATGATCTTCAGAGCCTTATATATATATATATATATATATATATATATATAAATGTGTAAAGTTTTTTTGCCTGGCAGTGTAAATTGTTGTCAAACAATGGTATTTCCTATTTTGTGTAGTATCTGAAGGAACATCTCATGAAGACCGGTCTGGAGGACCAGCTGCCAGATGAGAGTCTCAGTTTTTTTCCTGAGTGAAGAATCAAGACGAAGATGAAGCTGACATTTGACTATCGCTGTGAAATGGTCTTTGACCCTCAGCAGTCAAGTAACATACTATCTGTCTTTCCACGTTTCAAAGACATCAAAGGCTTGGTAATATTTCCTCATTTTGACAATTTAATAGTTTTTATTAGACAATATCACACTGAAATAATTGTCACAATTAACTTTGTCTTATAATTGTTGCCCATTATCACCACTTTAGGTGGAACAGGATTTTGTTCTGATGTTCGGCGAGGGTGTCTTAGGCAAACTTCTGGAGAAATGCCCTACTACATTCAAGAAAAAGATCATCCAACAATACAGAAAGCTTCCATCCACCAGTGAGCTTGAAGATCTCCTGGCAGCTGAGCCACCTGAGGATGGCACTGAAGTGGATGTCAACTTTGGTAAGTATGACCTTGAAACCACACACACACACACACACACATTCCATTGGCTGCACTTGTTAGGCACGCTGCGCTGTAACACAGGGATAATGTTCCATGTTTTAACAGTTGATTCCATTTTATTATCACCTGTTTATCTGTGATTCCATCCACATTGTGGAAATCATACTGTAGGAACCAATATACAGTTCTTGTTCTATTGCACTCAGACTGAACTTTTAGACTTGCAATTTATCGACATGATGTATCATGTAAACATTTATACATATTTAAAGCTCAATTGAAATATAAAACATAACAGTGGGAGAATTTATGATCATATAAAACTGCTTTCTTTTTGGTATTTTCTAAAAGATGTTGAAATTGCAGAAGCACTGAATTTTGATAATGGTCCACTTAACATAAAACAGATTGGGACAGTGACCTCTCATCGATTTTGCTGCTGTTACACCTGATCCCACCCTCTGCACAGGGTTGGAAGAGACCAGGAAAGGTGTCTGCTTCCCATGCAGAGAAGCATCTGATGGTGATCAGGAAGGTTTGTATTTGTTTGTAATTTTATGTAACCTTTTATTCAGTGATGTGTCAAGCGAGTGTGACCCTCTGTTTTGCAGGAAAGCCATTATCACATTCACACAATTACACATATTCAAAACCTAGAAGCAGTCGAGAGAGACACACACTGAGACAGATTAAGAAACAGAGAGAGACACTGAGACACAGATGGAGACCGGGGGGGGGGGGGGGGGGGGGGCACAGAGAGAGAGAGAGAGAGATGCAGAGAGACACACACAAAGACACAGATCTAATTGTCTCCATGTGTTCGTGTTTTATCTTCTCAGAATGGAACCAGCATCCAAGAGCATCTTGATGCCATCAAGATACCAGCAGGCAACCCTATCTTTTGGCTGTTGGAGTTAGGGAGAATGTTTGTTTTGTTTGTGAAACTGAGTTACCTTGTGCAAATAAGCTTGTTAGGCATTTACAAGTAGTTCATGGTTACTTAGATGGAAAAAATCTTTGCCTTAAATGTTATCAGAATGGATGTGGCCGTGTGCTTGTAACTTTTTCTGGGTTTTGTATTTAAACAGCAAACACACTGACAATATTGACCAACAGGTTGACAGTGACATTAATTTAAGCAGAGCAGACCTAGGTGATGCAGAAGTGCTAATGTAGACGAGACAGCCACAGTATCTACACTGTTGACAAAGTGCAATAGCAGCACTTTAGATAGGTGTGCCACTGCTATCACACAATTTAAAGCAGCTGGATTAAGTCAGTCTAATGTTAACAGGTTTGTCTCATCCATGGAAGAAGTGATTTTTGAGATTCAAAGTCAGGCTAAAGATGGAGCTTTGCAGTGCTTATCTCCACAGGATACAGAAAATAAGAATAAAATAGAACAGTCCTTCCAAAAGTTGGAAAATCCATTCACACATTTAAATTCTAAAGCTAGATTAAACAAGCACTTGAGAGAGAAATGGGGACTTATTGAACCTGTTCAAAAGGTGCTTGGCACAAGATTCGACAGCAGAAGAAACAAAACTACTGGGACATATTGTTATTGTATTTTATTGTATAATTGTTACTGATAGGTTTGCATATGTTCCCATTTTGGAAACACTCAAGAGAATTTTGCTAAATCTGGAGCTTGCAGACATGTTCAAGCCAAGCCAAGAGATGCCACCTATTTGAAAGAAAGTCCCCTTTTTCCAAAGAAAAAGATGGTTTATATAAATTAGGTGGTATATATTTTACTTTAAGGAATTTCCCCCTAATCTTTAATTCATCATTGACTAATATTCATTTATGTGCTCTATTCTATGCCACTGCTCCTTCGCGTGGAAAGGAGCCAGTTGAGGTGGTTCAGGCATCTGTTAAGGATGTCACCGGGATGCCTCCCAAAGGAGGTGTTCCTGGCATGTCCAGCTGGGAGGAGACCACGGGGCAGGCCGAGGACCAGGTGGGGAGATTATATCTCCACTCTGGCCTGGGAGCGCCTTGGTATCCCCCAGTCAGAGCTGGCCGATGTGGCCGGGGAAAGGGAAGTTTTGGGTCGTCTGCTTGATCTGCTATCTCCGCGACCTGGTCCCGGATAAGCGGTTGAAGATGAGATGAGATTCCATGCACAAGACATCAATCATTCCTATCATAAAACATGCGATTCATGGTACTCTAGTTCAGGTCACTGGGGATAATCTTGGTCTGCATGGACTGTTTGGCTTCGTGGAGTCATTTGCGGCTCGTTACTGCTGTCGTTTCTGTCTCCTTGAGAAACATTGTTTTCAAACTGTATTCTGTGAAGATGATCCAGAAGTTGTTCTAAGAACTGTTGATATGCATGCACAGCATTGTCAAACTGTACAAACAGATCCTAGGTTGCCTCATGTATATGGTGTGAAACGTGTTTGTCTGTTGAATTCACTCCAGTATTTCAACACAGCCAACAATTTCTCAGTAGATATAATGCACGATATTTTAGAGGGGGTTGGACAATTTGAGGTGAAACTGGTTCTGAAGTACAGCAACTTCCTAAATGCTGAACAAGTGGCTGGTAGAATATATGCTTATGACTATGGTTTCAATCAGCAGAAAAACTGTCCGTCTCCACCAACAGATAAGTGGAAGCAATGATTTGGGGTTGAATGCAATACAGTCTTGGTGCTTATTACGCAATATGCCCTTGCTATTCGGTGATTTGATGGAGACAGAGAATTACCATGCCTTTAAGGTCAGGCTGCATCCAGACAGGGTTCCAAAGGTGTTGCACATAGATGATCTTTTCACATTAAACCATTTGATGTTCAAATAGTCAGGTTTTGAGTTTAGTCTGTCTAGTGTTCTGTCCCTGTAACTTCCTGTTTTATTTTGAAGTCCTGGTTCTGTTGTGTTCCCTGTTACTTTACTTCCTGGTTGAATCCCCTGTTTGTTTTCCCTGTCCTAATGTGGATCACCTGTGTCTTGTCTAGCACTGTTTTTAAATCCTGTTTTCGGTTGTTCGGTGTGAGATCCTTTCTGTTGTCATTCCATTGCCCCTGCTCTGTCTAGTCCTTGTTAGTTCTTTGATTCTGTTCCTGCTCTGTCTGTTAACTATTAAAGTGTTTTTCATCGTCACCTACCTGGTCTCCGGTTCCTGCATTTGGGTCCTCACCCTACAACGCACTTCACCACGTCTCCCGGTGTGACACAAATGAAGTATGGAATGACAGATTCCTCCTTGTATGTTGTTAAATATTGCCATTTTATGCAGACCTTGGGTCAATGTTTTAAAGTGTTGTTGTTGAGCTGACCAGAAGATTGTTTTTCAAGTGATATTTTTATGCAGACTCTGGCGTTCATTGTTGTAGGGCCATGCCGCGTCTTGCATGCTCAAATAGTTCAACATTTTGGGAATGCCACAAGGGCAGATGCTACAGATGAGTTGTATTTGGTTGCTTGGCATGGCAGGCATACCTGCAACGGTCTTCCTGATAAAACTTTCAATTTACTGTCCACTCCAGAGCACTTTAATGTGCCTCATGTATACAAGTTGCTGTATTGGGTTGCTTGGCACAGCTGGTACACCCATTGCTCAACTGTCCACTTCTTTTTAAAGTGCAGCATGTGAACATGCCCTTACATGTTTTTTTTACAATCTTATATTGTTAAATGCCTCTTTAAAAAGCACTTTTGTACAATTTTGAAGATAGAATAAACGTATTTTTAAAAAATAAAAAATGTATTTTTGTGGTAACTTTTTTTACTCATTTAATAGTACATTTGAAAAAGCAATACTGCAGTGTTTGAAAGGATGCAATTTGATACAACAAAAGGGTAAATTAAAGTGAAAAATTAACACCAATCATATTTATTTGTGCAGTGTTAATGGGTGTTAGGATGTGACTCTATTCAAGTATGTTTTGCACTGCAACAGAGTAAATTATTAGCACAGTAATGTGTACCATTAACGCTTGTTAGAGTTAAAATACCCTCCAGTGTTAACCTTAAATAACTCAAAACAGTGTTAATATGCATTAGAATCAGAGTAGATTTGTTATCTCAGAAGAGTAAATTATCAACTCTGCCAAGAATCATATTTCCACTCTCCAGAGTTATTTAACCTGTAGTGTTAAGTTTAAATAACACTATGCAGTGTAAGCTAGTGTTAATTTTTTACTCAATTTTGAGTTAATTTCACTCTGAAATTTTAACACTATGGAAAGAGTCAATTTAACACCAATTCCAATAAGGACAAAATACACTCGGGAGTAGTATTAAATTTAACCCTTTAAGTGTTGATTTAACACTTCCAAATTTACTGTTCATGTTCTTCATGCATTTCCCCAAACCTCAGCGCAATATGACGTATATGCCATTATAAGTGAAAAATACAATATATGCAGACCTTTCTTGTTCAACAAACTATCCATCACAGGAAAATTTTGAGTCACTAGTTAACCTAGACATGCATGTCTTTGGACAGCAGGAGGAAATCAGAGTACATGGTACAGAGTACCCAGAGAGAACATGCAAACTCCACACAGAAAGGACCCAGGCCAGGATCCAAACCCGCAACCTTCTTATTGTGGGGCGACAGTGCTAAAAACTATGCCGCAGTTCCTTGTTTTGTAAATAATACCAATAGATTATTTCTGTTTAATATATTCTATATGTGGCTTCCAATTGAATTTATGATCTACTCCCAAGAAATTTGTTTCTATACTTTTTCAATTTTGACTCCATTTAGTATTCAATTGGGGGGGGGTGATGCTGTAATACAGAATTAATGAGGATAAGGGAACAGCAGGTGTTGCAGGAACATAGGATGGCGATGAGTCACCACCTGCAGGATGAGGACAGGGAGAGTACGGAGAGGAGATGGGAGAGACTTCGGGAAAACATAGTTAGTAAATGCAGTACATGTCATAATGATTAAGATCTGGACCCAAGATGCAGAACAGAGATCAAGCAAAGGTGAATCCAGTGCAGGGAAGCCAGGAGATGGGGGTGTAAGAGAGTCCAAACCAGAGTGTAGAGCAGGAATTCAGACAGTCCAAGGGGTAGTGGAGAGCAACGGAGGGTTGCTGGGGAGCTGGGACGGTGTGGAGTTTTCTGGAGCAGGAGGGTAGCTGGAGACTGGGAGTCTGTGTACAGAAAGGCAAGTGAGCAAAAACAGAAGGCAAAAAGACAAAAACTTTAGTTTTACCCATGCGGTATAGACCTGTGGCTATGCTGCATGGGTAAACTGACGATCTGGCGAGGAGTGGAGTGCAAAACTGGTCCTAAATACTGTGAATGCAGGCTTGGTGATTGCTGGCAGGTGTGAAACTGGCTGATAGGTGACAGGTGTGTGGACTGCTCAAAAGACACTCCGACTCCGCCTGGCTTGAGGCTCACCTCCAATGCATACTAAAAAAAAAAACACAAAAGGTCTACACCCCCAAAAGGGAAGTGGGACAATGAGGAAAAGCAAAAAGAAGGAAAAAACAGGGACCCTGACAGTACACATGGGGGAGAGAGAGAGATGCTCAGTCCTTCCTCCAGTAGCCTAGGCCTATAGCCACATAGCTAAAGAGTCGATGAATTTTAACTTTTTAACTATAAGCTATGCCATACAAAGAGGTTTTAAGTTTGGTCTTGAAAATTGCTCAAGCGTTCGCCCCCAACGGATACTGGAAGCTGGTTCCATAGAAGAAGAGCCTGATAACGGAAAGATCTGCCTCCAGATTTACTCTTGGAGACTCTTGGAGGAACCACAAGTAAACCTCCATCTAGAAAGCGGATTGGCCTGCTAGGACAGTAAGGAACTATGAGCTCTCTGAGATATGATGGAGCTTGGCCATTAAGAGCTTTATATGTTAAAAGAAGGATTTTGAATTCTATATTTTATATATTCACTATATTTTACTGGCAGCCAATGAAGAGCAGCTAACACAGGAGAGATGTGATCTCTTTTCCTAGTTCCTGTTAATATTCGTGCAGCAGTGTTCTGAATCAACTGAAGACCTTTCAGAGATTTGCCTGATTTTCCTGATGTTTCTCAGGTGGAAGAAAGCTGCCCTACTGACTTGTTTTATGTGAGGGAAGCCAAAGTAATGCCGTCCATACTGATTAGATGATTAGGTAGCGTTTCTCTAAGGTGCTTAGTGAGTACAATAACTTCAGTATTGTCAGAGTTAAAAAGTAAAACATTTTGGGTCATCCAGACGCATGTCTTGAAGACATGTCTGCAGTTTGACTATCTGACATGATGCTGCAAACCACTGTGCTTCTCTGTAGGGATGGTATTGACCAGGTGATGGGCGAATCCCGGTTTCCTTCAGACATGACACGTGGCATTTTGGCTAAACAAGTACATTTTGTTTCTCATGATCTGAGAAAACTTCGGGTGCCTTTTGGTATGCTCCAGGCAGGAGTGGCTTCCGTCTGCCCATTCTACAATGTTGCCACTCTCCCCCCATGCTCCCCCCTATAAATTTACTGGCCAACCCTCTCGCCGGTTTTAAAGATCGTAGATTATACGTTATTACGGTATTCAGGATTTCATATGCTTCGTGAATTTATATTAAAAGTGTGCACCAAAATTACATTTGTGAAATCCGAAATACAACTACGAAATATATGCATTCGTGAAAAGGCCCGCAAGAATTCATTAATTATGAGACTCTCCGCTCTCGACCTTCCATCACCAGTGGCGGACTTAGCCATTTGGGGGCTCTAGGCGAAAAGTTTTTTGGGGGCCCCTGTATCTATCTAAATGTAGAGAGGGCGTTTTTGGGGGCCCCATAGCATCGACATATATACATAGACGCTGCATTGACTGTGGAGAGAAATGCCTAAAGCGCTGCCATCTTGGTACAGGGGTAGCAGAGGCGGTAGTTCATGTACATCTATGGAGGTAAGAGGTACTCCACAATTTCAAAGTAGAATTATTCACTGAAATCTCGACCGATTTCCAAACTGTTTGATTTGTTAAAAATGTCACACATGTAGCAATGGCACAGTATGCTTGGATATTTTAAAAATGTTGGTTTTACTACCCAAACACAAATTCTGCTTAATGTTTTCAGCAGACGATCATGACAATCCTGACGACAAAATGCTGGACTTTTGTGCTGCTTATGCTTGTTCCAATGAGGGGAACATAAATATCAGGTCCCGTTGAATCACTTTTCACAGTTAAGGTGTAAGTAAGAGACAATATCAAGTGAGCTGGTTGTTAAATTGTGAAATAAACTCCAACAGGACATAATATAACCAACTCACTTTACGTTTCCCTGCGTATTACACAGCTGATTATTTGTGAAATAACTAATTTTCAAATTAGTCTCACAGACAAAATGCGGATTAAAATGCAATGTTATTTCATTTATAAACTGCCTCTGGTCTGGAAAACAAAATAAAACAAAAAAACAAAAAACAAAACAGACCTTATACTGCAGTGACACCAGTTAGAAGATCAACGGTTTGATAAACTGTTTATCATCAACATTGACACCTTGATGCTGATAATACCTGAGCTGCTTCAAGTCCAGCGGTATGTCTGCACCTACTGGTTTAGTCAAGATCACTTGGCGCTTCTCTTTAAGTCAATCAGAGCATCAGGTAAATTTCACATTTTACAGTCTTAAAAAAAAATCATGTGTGACCACAAATACCTTCCCATGCATTTTGGGGTCTTGTGGACAATGCTCTGGTGTACATTGCAGGATTTGTTGTTGGGCAGGTTCTGAGAAGGCTCTCTTGTGATGTGTGCCGTGCCAGCTTTGTGAAAGACATCATACCCACGTCATTTGATGAGAGCTACCACCTTCTTGTTCTGAAAAATAATGGTGACCTGATACCATCGGATTGCACAGTGAAGGTGGTGAAATTAGCAGAGCGGGTGATTTGCCAGGTCCAATAAGGGCAAGTTCTCAAGGCGTCAGTGGTGACTAATGTTGTCCATGAAGATATCAGTACAGATAATGTGTTCTTGCTCAGGGAACATATCGAAGAAACACAATTTGGCATCAACTACCACTATTCAAATTTACTGAAATTAGTAAAGTGTCCATGTTTCTCAAGATTAGGCTGCACCACATTGCAAAGATGACATCACTCAGGTACCATAGTGGCAGCAGAAGAAGGTAACTGTGAAACAGTTCTCTTTCAGGAGTTTTAGCCTTGATGGGCCTGATTAGTGAAAGACAGGTCTTGTAAATATTTCGTTATGGTCTTGCACTTACATTAAATAGTTCTGGTATTTCATCCTACAATATTAATGATAATAAAATGATAATGATAGTATTAATTATCATAGTGATAATAACGATAATATATATATATAATAGTAATCAAATGAAGCAATTCTATAAATAAAGACGCGAACACACTAAAAACGTTTTCTGGGCTCCTTTTGTTCTATTTATGTCTTTGTCTGTCTGTGCCCCATGTCTGACGTTTGTAACAAACAACCTGCGTGAACGTATGTTGACAATATGTTTTATTACAATTGAGCGATTTAATGATCACTTAAATAGTGCAAACACGTCATTCCTCTATAGATGTAATGAGCCGTAGGAGCGAGTGGCACTGTACCAAGATGGCCGCCGTGTAGGCACGCCGCTCCAATCGGCAGCAGCAGTATGTGCTCCTAAGGGCCTTGTATGGGGCCTGGGGCTCCAGGCGAATGCCTGATTTGCCTACGACGGTTCGGCTCTGTCCATCACTCACAGTAGTACCGCCCCCTCGCCGCTGTTGAGCGCTCCGACAGCAGCGGCTTAGCTCGTGCATGTTATCGATCTCGAGCGTGAAGAGAGAAGACGAAAATTACATTAGAAATTAGAAAATTACAAGTACGTAAGTAAGACATACATTTCTGCAGTAAAAGGGACGTGCTTTTTAAAGCCTGGTTTATGGTCCTGCGTTAAAAATGAACGCCGTCGTCAACTCTTCGAACAGCTTCATCATGTGCAATTTACCCCCAGAGCGGTAGGAAGCTGCGCTCCTGTCCTGATTGGTTACCGTCGTCTCTGATTATTTCGTTAGCTTCCGACATTTCCGGTCACCGTGATCAATAGCTACAGAGAAAGATTAAATCTTAATGGAGTTGGTGTTTTTTTTTTTTTTTTTTTTTTTAACTTCCTTTATTGGAGATATGCAACAGTACAATATAAAACAGCAACATACAAATTTCTGTCCATTTGTACAAATTCTGTCACAATAAGAACAAAATCACATCTCCTGCATTATGCAAAAATCAAAAACACCTGCTATAAAGGGAGAAAAATTTAATAGCAAAAATAAAATGAATACACAAAAAACTGCTGAGAAAAAAAAGAATGGTCTTACCATTCAATCCATTTGTTGGGTTGTTTATTTAACCCAACCTAGAGAGTTACATTAACTTTATTGCTGGGTTGAAAATTAACCATTGGGTTATTTTCATCATCTTGCTACTTTTACATGTAATATTAAATAATGTGAATATTTATTTAATATTTTGAAATTAGTTAAAAATTGTCATGTTAACTTGCGGGGGAGAGGGCAGAGCTAAGTGAACTTCATTCAACCAATTACATAACTAAACTAAATTATTAATCTTATGGTTGGGAGAAAACTATACAGAAAAAATAAAATAACATAAAATCAGCATGGATCATGTATGCACAAACAGTTCTTAGAAACTTAAGTGAAAAAGATTCATGTCCATCAATGCAGTATACAGCCTTTTGAATAAATTCCCAGGTGGGGAGGCACTGCTGTGTATCATTTATGTCCAGAATAAAGAATACATTGAAGCAGACATCAACGCTCCCAGCAAAGACTCGGATTCTATTGCATAGTCTGTGATGATGGTGAAGGCCTGGGATGTGGTGAACTCATCCCCAAGGCACAAAATGTGAGGAAATGGTAGCCTCTGCACTGCAACCCTAACCCATGGCAAACATGTTTCAAATATTAAATACATAAGTGTTCAGCCTCACTCACTGCTAAAGAGATTACTTGAAACAAATTATAGTATTAAGTACTTTAATTTTAAATCACACTTGAATGAGTCATTTTTGACCCATGTGTATAAACTTGATGTAGTAAAATGAAATATTTTTGTTCCTTAAGTATGAAAGGAAAAATGGAAATAATGATTGGTGGTCATCAAAAACAAGATATTTAAAGAATACTTTGAATATTTAATCATGAAATAAATTGATTTCAGCCTCACTGTGGTCTGAGCTGTCTGGTCGTGTGGGAATTGCCCTGGAAAACAAGTGAAGAGATCAGTGGCAACCAGAATGTTTTGATAAGTGTCTGTGGGCCAACCAAGGGATAGAAAATCTGGCCCTATCACGTCTAAGGGATAGAAAACAGTAATAGGGATTAGTGGGGCGCTGGGTTCTACCCTTTCCCTTTGCAGGCTACAGGTAACACAACTCAGATGGTAAGAACACACCTCCCCCTCCATGTCCGGCCAGTAAAACGAATCTGAGATAAGGTCCTATCCACACCAGCATGGGCAGCTGCTTTGTGGATCTTCCTCCAGACTTCCTGAGACCTTGAGCACAGAATCTGCAAATGCTCCTCATCAGTGCGTGAAGCAATCACCTTACAACACAATATATTATCCCCGACTCTGGGGGACATGGCGTGCCATTCAGGTCCTGAGGGTTTTACTCATCCCTCCTCATACCTCTTGACAGTCTGTACGTCAGGGTTGCCAGCTTGGGCTTCCTCCCATTCACTGTCAGCCCACTCCTCACCCCCTCCTCCAGGGGCTAGCTCCACAGCCGCTGAGAATGCAGAAACTCCATCAGCATGCTCTTTAGCTGGGGTCTCCACTGGAAACCTGGACAAGGGATCTGCATTTACAGCGCCTTTGCCTGAACAGTACTTGATGTCGTAGTTGAAGGAGGCGAGCCACCCCACGTTGATCCACGGGACCAAGATGAGCTGTCTGAAGATGAGCAACAGGGTTATTATCAGTATATACAGTGAATTGTGCCCCAGTCAGGAAGTCTTTGAATTTCTTGGTCACTTCCCATTTAAGAGCTAGAAGCTCCAATTTGAACAAGCTGTAGTTGGCATCGTTCTGCTTGGTTGGGTGTAGGCCTCAGCTCACATAGGCTGACACGTTCCTTCCCCTCTTGAACTTGGGCTAACACTGCTCCTAGCCCCTGGTTACTGGCATCTGTGTATAGGACGAATGGGAGGGAGTAATTCACATATGCCAGCGTAGGGGCCTTGGTAAGCGCCGCCTTTAATACAAGAATGCCTGGCATTCTAGGGACCATTGCATTGACCGTGTCTGTCCGTTTATCAACCGGGGCGCCTGCCAACAGTGCATTTAGAGGGCGTGCAAGTTTGGAAAAACCAGCTACAAAACGTCTGTAATAACCAGCCAGTCCCAGAAAGGCTTGTGCCTCTCTCTGAAGAGGGAACTGGCCAGTCCAGTACAGCCGAGACTTTATCTGGGTCAGGCCTTACCCCTCTCTAGTCCACTACATGTCCCAAGAATTTCACCTCATGCTGCAGGACCTTGCACTTATCCAGTCGTAGCTTCAACCTGTGCCGCCACAGCCTTTGAAACACTTCATCCAGATGCTGCAGGTGATTGGATAAATTAAGTGAGTAGATTATAATGTCATCCAAATATACCAATAGTGACTCTGTTACCTGACCACTCAAACACTGTTGCACCAGTCGTTGAAACATGGCCAGGGCATTACACAACTCAAATGGCATGCGTTCAAAATGGGTGGTGAAGGCGGTTTTCTTTGTCCTTAGGATCCATCTCGACCTGCCAGCTGCTGGCCAGGTTGAGGGTGGGAAACCACTCTGCTTGTGTCAGGTTGGTCAGTGTGTCTTCAATCCTGGGCAAAGGAAAGGCATCTTTATGGGTTACAGCATTTAATTTCCTTAAATGGACACTGAATCTATCACCAGTGTGGATCTGGTGTGGTACCAGGTCTGTCAAGCCGAAGTCCTCATGTCTTGCAAACACTGTTTCCCACTTGAGCAGCAGGGTAGGCAACTCCTTTTGTTGCTGTTCAGTGAGGTTGGGTCAGTTAGTCAAATCGCTCACTTCCTTAGGAAGTTCCCGTTGTAGAATCCACCAAAGCCACTTCAACAACTCCATCCTCACCCAGGGACAAGCTGAGGTCACAGGGTCCATGCACAGCCGCTTCATCTATGAGCTACAGCTTGCCCAGCTTCTCGTACTGACCTATACACAAACTGTAGGGGTGGGGATTACAGATACACAGAGACTCTTCTGTTCCTTAACACTGTCAGTGTCCTGGCCATCCCCACACGTCCGACAGTGCTTCCACCAGGGCACAGAGGTCTGTTCCTCTCGGGCCCCTACAAGTATGGCCCCACACCAGCACCTCACTCTTTAGGGGACCCGTATGTTGCGCCAGCGTGCTGGCCACACATATCTGAGCAACATGTCTGCAAGTGGCGAAGGCATCTCTCCAAACACTTTGGTTCATCAACTGTTGTGGGGGGGAGGAGCAGACTTCCCGGGCCACTTAAGCAGGGCGTTCCAAGCAGTCACAATGTTCATACCTATAATGAGCGGGTGTGTACAGTGCTCGTCCTTAACAACAATTCCCCGCCCTGGTATGCTAATGCCTTCAACCTGAAAATCTAACACTGCGTAGCCAGTGTAGGGGCTCTCTAGACCACTGGCTGCTCTCAATTGGAAAAAGGGGCCCTTCCAAGTTCAGCTTGCTTTTCACCATCTTCCAGGACACTAACCCGGCGTTTGGCTTACCCAGCTAGCGCTGCCAGGACAATATCAACCTTCTTACGCTCTGCAAATACCTGTGATCCTAACAGTCCTGTTATCTGCTTCTTCCAGTCACAATACTTTAAAATCATCCTCAGACCCTTTAAACTTAGGCAGCCAAGGAGCACCAGGATATACAGGATATACATCATGATCACATTCCTGCCAACAACGCCAAGATGTAAAAAGTAAACATGACCTACGTTGTTCTGTAGCGATTGTTGGAATGACCTGTGTACACATATGTTTATAGTTGAAGGTCAGTGACGCCTCCAGTATTTGCCAGTACCTGCTTTTTCACAGTAATTGAATGGTTTTATTGTGTTTTATCGCACGTTGCTTTGATTGCATGTTGCATGTTTTGTTGTGCTTTTATTTTGAAAATCCTTTACCCAGTGCTGACGCCCGACTGCTGCAATAAATTAATGATCACCTGCACCTGTGATTGGCGCGAGTTGGGGACACTTAAGTGAGCAGCACAAGAGAAGACGGAGAGAGAGAGAGAGAGCGCTCCCGAGAGCAAGGAACTTTTGGCTGAAGAAAGGGACAGCGTGGGCGCGAGGGAAGCTGGGACAGTTAAACTCTCAGAAGGAACAACACAGACAGCGGACAGAGACAGCTAAGACTGCTTCCCCTGGATCACTTTAGTGGACTTTTATCTTTTAGTTTTTATTAGGCCTTGTGTTTATTTCTGTGAATAAATTATTTCATATCCTTCCTTCTGCTTTTAGCTTGTTCTTGGTTTTAACATACTGTTTCCACTGAATTGTTTTATTTATTTACATAGAGACCGGGAAGGGACAGGTTGGACACAGCTGAGAAATGTTAAATGTACAAAGTTTCAAAAAAATAAATAACTCAAGTGAAGCAGACTTTACAAACTTATCAAACTTTATTTAAGTACAGCACTCAAGTAAATTTATTTCATTACTGTCCATCACATTTATTTATTGTATAAATTTGTAAGAATTTCAAGCAAACTTTTTCACCTTGTCGTTTTGGGGCCCTGTTTGCAGAATTTTGAGATGAAAAGGAATTTAATCCATTTCGTAATAAACCTGTATCATCATAAAGGTGGAAAATGTGAAGCGCTGTGAATAACGCACAAAATCCTGAATGAGCCCTAATTAAACATGCCTTGGTTCTGTCAGTGGGATGATATGCGGTTTAATTCGGAGATGGCACTAGTTTCAATAATGCTTTCTTCGATTAGCGGGACTTTATTTATTTACGTTGATGGAATACCCCCATATGGTGACGGCACTCTTGCAGAATATACACCGGAAATGTTGATGACGCTAGCGGAACTTACGCAGCTGGAGGCGTCACTGACCTTCAACTATAAACATATGTGTACACAAGTCATTCCAACAATCGCTACAGAAGAACGTAGGTCACGTTTACTGGTCAAACTAACGTGCGAGGTAAGACAGTACTAACTGTTACTACAAGTGCGAACTGTTGACGATTATGCTAGTTTTTCCATGACCTGGAAGCAATGATACACACAACGTGAATATTAGACGAACGTGAATATTAGAACGAACACACACATACAAAAGTATCTCTCTTCTGGTCAAGCGCTAAACAATATCAGTGTGAAAACAGGTTATTAGCTGGTTATTATCTTGTTATTAGTCATTATTTATCAATTCAGGCTACTTCCCCCTTCTATTTCTAAGTTCTGTGAACCCACAGGCATGTTGAACCTTGGACTCCGTTCAGAGATAACACTTTATTGCCTGTTCGCACACAGAAATTTGTCCTGCTTGCGAAGCAGAGTACGTACTGGTATTACAAAAAGTGGCAGAGATAAGTGTACTGCGTGCTGTTCTCTGAGTGGTTTATTGTTGTCAGCGATAGCAAACACCTGAAGTTAGTGTGACGTTGGAACAACGTTGTCTCCCAACATTTGATTATTATTGGATTATGATATGGATTCGGAAATTGGGTTTACGTTAAAAACCTCACGTTGGCTTGATGTCTAATTATAGTAAGGCAACACAGACTAAATGTTGGGTGATGATTGGTTGACAGTACTACATAATTAGTTATCTAATGTTGACTGACGTTGCTATCCGTATCCAACCAAGGACCAACGTTAATACAACGTCTCTGTGTCAGCTGGGAATGATCAGACGATCATCAGCGGCTTCGTTTCTTACCAAAGTGGCACTAAATTATTTTGACAGATTTTTGAGCACAGTATACCATATAAAATTGGTCTAGGTCAGTAAGCACAACAAGAATTCATACATAAGGCGCACTGCTGATTTTTGAGAAAATTTAAGGATTTTAAGTTTTATATATATTTATAACCATGCAGCACTTTGTGCGACTTATCTGCTTCCATAAATTTAGGTTCACACAAGCGTGCGCATATGCATTCCTGGTGCCATCCAAAGACCTAACTTTGAAGACATGTATTACATGACAAAAATCCAGTGTTATTATTAAGTTTGACCCTCTAATCTCTCGCATCTCAAGCGTGTGCTTTGAGTAGCTTAAATAAAGTTTAACATTTTGACCTTTATTGTTGACAAACAGAGAAATCCTGATGAAAACAACAAAATAAGAAAATAGATAAATAAAAAGTACATATAAAGATTGAAGGGAAATGTAAAAGCAGGCCTACTGGGCATGTGTAGTGAAAGGTTGGGCGTGGTTGTGAGCGATGACTATACTAGGGACCTCATTTACAGAACAATGGTGACAAGTTGGGCTGCTCACACTTGAGTTAGGATATTAGTTCCAGACTAATCCAGCCATATTGCTGCCCATTGGGCTCTGTGGGTAGAAAAGCCAAATAGCTGTGGTAGTTGTAGTGTTAATAAAGGTCTGTCTTGGGTGCACAAGCTGCATGGCTATGGGCCAGAAGAGGTTAGGCAGCAGGATGCAAGATAGAACTTGTGCTCAACATACAACACAAAGTGCAATACACTATCTGACCCAAAAATTCCCTCAACAACTATACTCCAGCATACTTTATTTGGGTTTAAGACCTCTACAACATGAGGTTATTAAGAAGGAGCATTCTGATGACTATGTGCTTTTGTTGATAAGCAATTTATTGGTGCTTTTCTGTATCCCTACATCCCAAACCAAATTATGTTAAAATTATTAAACCAACTGACACTAGACCTAAACCAGCTGAGACTATGCACAGTTGTGATTAAAGCTACTAAGTTTGAAACATACCATTGCAGGAAAAGCTAAACCATGGATCCTCTGCACTGACCTATATTAATATGTAAATGTGTCATCATCAAAGTTTCAATAAAGAATGAACACAATCAGTTTTAACTATTAACAGAAGTATTTGTTCATATTCAAAATTTTTATAAACATTCACCGCATAGTTTGGAAAAAGATTTTGAACCCCTTGGGGCTTATTCACTCCTGGGGTCAGGAGTTCATACCTGAACTTCAGTCAATTTAAGATGTGGATAGAGTGACTTAATATCTAAAAACATGTGAAGATGGATGATCATAAGAAGCTCCTGCAATTATGAACTATGCTGCACACACTGCAACCTTTTCTTGCCACTATACATACATTCAATCATCTTCTACTGCTCACCCATTTCACAGGGGTTGCTGACAGACAAAAACAACCACTCACACTCACTGGCAATTTAGAATCACCACTTAACCTAAACATACATGTCTTTGGATGGTGGGAAGACCTGAGTACCCTGAGGAAACCCACACAAACAAGGCCTGTTACAGGTCTGGGAACCAAACCCACGAGCCTCTTGTTGTGAGGCAACAGCATTAACCGCTATACTACCACCATACTTCACCCCACCATACATACCAGACTGGTGTCCAGGTTTACCTGAGAATCCCATTTTTTCCATAGTTTGCCCCCAGAGACCACAGTTTCTCAGGACCTTGCATGAAACATCTTCAATCTGAACACAAGATGAATGAATATAAAGTGGCTGACCTCCCAAGTGGCCCCCTGGATATCTACAGGAAAAAAGCCTCATTCAACTGGAAGGAAATGCTTCTCTTCTTAGATGGAGAGGAAATCCTGGCATTCAAGGTAACATTAGCTTCCCCTGGTTAACTTTTCTATAGTACCTTATAATTTTTTGTTGGTAGTTTCAGAAATACACTACAGCATCGTACTGGTAGGTTCGTGGACCTCTTTAATGGAGACAAAAGTGATGCAAATACTCCTCAAAAGAGTGAAATTGTATTTAGCTAGGTAATCGAAAAATATACTGATCATTCAACATGTCATTAGTCCAAAATGATTTCACATTTGTTACAACTGAAGGCATTGCTTGTACAGTGCATTTATTTTCAGCATTCTGCTGCTCTTGTGAAAAAGGGCAGGATCCCATAGGTGGGAAAATTAATTACAATGTGGGTGTTAAGCACACTTTAATTTTCCTTTAACTGTTTACTATTCTTTAATGTAATAATCATAAAATAATGGGCATCAATCACAATCAGGAGAACAACCACATGTTTTTAATAATAACCATCCATTGTTGTCTCCTGTGTCCTTCCAGTGAATATTTTTTTTCATACGGTACATATTTTTTGCCTCTGCTTGCAGGAACATATCTTCCGGACCATGGAGAATGATCTTCTGTTTGCTCATCAGCCTGGTGATGATATTCCCATGGAGAAAATGAGAGAGCTCACCTTCCTGAGGTTCAGGATAATTCATTTTAGCTCCAGTAATATTGTCATATTGTTACATATCAGCTTTTCATCTATACACAGAGACAAACATAAAGATTTAGGTGAAAATTCACAGGGTTAAGAAGCTGTTCCACTACAACTTCCTTCCACAAGAGGAAATTATGTCTAATCCCTGGAAGACGGTGGTCCTCAGTGACTGTCTTGGAATGTATGACCCTGCCTTGCTCGCCAAGTTCTTCCTTAACAAAGGGGTCAGTGAGTATGCATGGCTTTGGTGGGATG
Source organism: Echeneis naucrates (assembly GCF_900963305.1). Lineage (NCBI taxonomy): Eukaryota > Metazoa > Chordata > Actinopteri > Carangiformes > Echeneidae > Echeneis > Echeneis naucrates. The sequence continues at coordinate 14,475,587 of NC_042528.1, read as the reverse complement.
CATAATTAAACACTGGATCTATCAAGGAGGCTCAACATGGCTGTAGCTGTAATTCAATAAATGACATTCCTTCCTCCATGTCAGATGTTTAAAGATGTTGTGACCAACTCAGGATCAGGAAGACACAGCAGATATGTAAAAAGTACTGAAGACATGACAGTAAGCAATCATGGGGTGAAAGTCACAAATTGGAGAATCAGCTGCTTACCTGAGAGTTTTGAGTTTTTAGTTATACCTGTCTATTCATCTTTTCATAGACGTTTGGCTGCTTTGCACTGACTGAACTTAGTCATGGCAGCAACACCAGAGCCATAAGGACTACAGCCACATATGACCCCATGACCCAGGTCAGCATACACAGCACTCATATTCTGAATGTCTTATGGCATGCCAGATGAACAAAACAATCTGAAGATGGAGTTTTCCTTGATGATGATGTTTTCATCAAGACCAGAGATTACTTTTGGTCTGTTATTTTGAATATTGTAGTTTAGGTTAAATAGGTTAAAAGGTAGGTTAAAATATGACAGTGTGTTTCGGCCTATGATAAAAAGGAAAATGAGGACACAATTTCTCTCTGTATTACTCAGATAATGGGCACTGGTATAAAATATCTTTGCCCATACTAGGGATACAACAATAGTCAATATTTTATAGAGCCGTTCAATACATCTTGTTTGGTTCAATATACAAAGGCAAACAATGGTATTTCAATAAATATCAGCCTGTCACAAAACTTTATCAAAACTTGGTGCAGTGCATGATGCAATTCCAATGCGCTCGAAGAAGACACAGGTGAGAGAGCAGCACTTCTCTGCTCATGTTGCCTTCAGAGCCAATCAGTAGTCCCTGAATTTACCAGGAGCCAATAGGCGCTCGGATTTAGCGTCAACTACGATGACAACAGAAAAATTACGGCTGTGATTGTGTCAATTTTTTGGTTTCCCAAAAAATGAACAGGTAGAGGATGAGAAATAGATTTTTTCAGATTTTCAGATTTTCTTTTTTGAGTGGGTTTTAGATGAGTGGAAAGATCCTGAATTCAGTTGACCACTTCACCAACAGCAGCTGATAAATTCTGCTGGTTCAACCATGTTAAATTTCTCAATCCCTCTGTTATGTGTCTGACAGTAACATTCTTTCTTCAGGAGTTTGTGATCCACTCTCCCGACTTTGAGGCTGCAAAGTTTTGGGTGGGGAACCTTGGTAAGACTGCTACCCATGCTGTAGTGTTTGCTCAGCTCTACACACCTGACCAAGTCTGCCACGGCCTGCACTCTTTCATCGTCCCAGTAAGACTCTGACCATGAACCCCTTACCATATTTCAGCTGGTTGCATCATTGCACAGCTGATGTGTTGTTGCATAGCAGTGACTGAGGAGACTGAGAGAGGAATGCGGTGATCCCTTGTAGGCATTGATTTTGCAGAACTCAACAAAGACACCAAAATCAAATCAAATCAAATCAGATTTATTTGTATAGCGCCAAATCATAACAAAGTTACATCAAGGCACTTTACATATAGAGCAGGTCTAGACCAAACTCTTTATAAATTTATTTAAAGAGACCCAACAGATCTTCAACAAAACTTCATTATGTACCTTCCCACTCTAATTAGTAGCATTCATTCTCAATCTATGGGGAAACCACTACACACATTTACTGTATAAACATGCATAATTGTTTTAGCCTAGTTATATCTATGTATACACATATATGCATAACATACACCACATAATCTTGCCCAATGCTTAAACATCAGTTTCAATAACATTCCATAGTTGTACCCAGTTCTGAATCACGCTCCTCCTACGACTAGCAGGTGGTTTGCCACAGGAAATATGAATACTTCCTGATACCGTAGTTACTCCTATTGGTGGAGGAGACCGGTGAGTTCAAGGTAAGACTGAGTTTTGTTGTATGTTAAGAGAGTGGCCCACGTACCAACAAACAATAGACATCTGGCATGCCTGTTTGTGGTATTTGCCCCACTGCTGATTTATGTTTCACATTATGTTTGGGACTGACTTCCATAGCTGCCAAGAGCTGCAGGCTGAAGAATCCTCCTATGTTTCATAAGCAAAGCAGCATTCCTTGTTTAGTTGGCTTGCCACAACCACTGAGGATCTCCTCCACCTTACAAAACAGGAAGAATCCCAGCAGGAGAAATCTTCATGCCAGTCTTGGAACCAGTAAATGAAAAAGAAAAGACCTGGCCTATATAGGACAGAAATAGGTCAATGTAGTATTCTCATAAACAAAAATATACCTTTACATATAGATATATAAACACACATATTACACATGCACTCCTACATTATAACATTGTTTCTAAATTATTGTAACAGTTTTTGTTTTTTGTTTTATTGTCCATCATATGAACTGAACACATTTTTAAATATTAACATGAAGCAAAATGGCTGAACATTTATTCTCTGTTCGCCTCCCCTTTTTTTTTTTTTTTTAAACCGCCACTCACTCACACAGAAAACACAGTGAGGATAATGTAAATAAACCATCATATGAACAATTTTCTTTTTAAACAAAAAATACATGAAATCAAACTGTTTTGTTAATCTGTTAACACTAGCACATTTTACTCCATTTATGAGACTAATATCAGTAAAGTTTTCTCACCAGAGACTCAAGCATCATTCACACACACAATTTCCCTGGCACAAATGTAGATCACACGAAGGTTTGTCATCTGTTTCATCCAGTGAAGCTGTACACCCATATGCTGCAGGTAAGAGACCCCAGGACTCTGCTGGCTCTGCCTGGTGTGCTGGTGGGAGACATTGGGAAAAAGCTGGGCCAGAATGGACTCGATAATGGGTAGGAATAAACTAGGAAAAACAATGGTCTGTGTGAGCCATCGGGAGGTTTGATATCAATTCTATGTAAAGTGGTTATTCTCTGGCTGACAATGTGGCATTGCAGTTGATGTAGTGTAAGACAGTTATTATTGTATGATTTCCTCATCTGGTCATACAGACCAGATGACTTTGTGCATTGTAGCTTCAAATATGGGCAAGCTCCCTCTTTCTTCACTGTCTTTGTGGTCTGTCTTTCAGATTTGCTTTGTTCGACAATGTGAGGATACCCCGGGATAATCTGCTGAATAAGACAGGAGATGTTACTGCTACTGGATGCTATGTGACACCATTCAAAGTCAGTCCTTTTCCCATAAATCTAATCACATCAAATTAATTTACATCATACCAAATCATAATAAAGTTACATGAAGGCACTTTGCATGTAAAGCAGGTCCAGACCAGATTCTTTCTAAAATTATTTAAAAAAGACCCAACAAATATCCATGACCAAGCACTTGGTGACAATGGCAGGAAAATTTTAGCACTTTGGAGCAGAAAGGAATCACCCACCTCCATCACCTCTCCCAGGAAAACCTACTTTTGAAACACACAGATTTATATGAGACTTTTGGAATAAAAAGTGGAAACTTTCTCCAGTACCTCCAGGTGATTTACATGTAGAACCTAGACTTAGGTTCTATATGTTAGGTGTAGACCAAACTCTTAATAAAATTATTTAAAGAGACCCAACAGATCCTGATGAGCAAGAAAAACTTCCTTTAAGAGGCAGAAACCTTGGGCAGAACCAAGCTGGGTGGGGGGGGGGGGGGGGGGGGGGGGGGGCATCTGCCTCGACTGGTTGGGTTGAGAGGGGGAGGGAGAGAGAGAGAGAGAGAGACGAGGGGTAGAGTAGGGAGAGAATGAGAGCAGGCGAGGGGGATATTCAAAACAGGTGTAGGCAGGAATGTGATGCTGTATGAAGTTCATAAAAATGATGCTGGATGGAGTTCATGAAGATATGGGAGCAGCAGGCGTTGCAAGAACATGTGATGGCGATGAGTCACCACCTGCAGGCTGAGGACAGGAGGAGAGAGAGGAGAGGAGTTGGGAGAGACGGAGACTTAGGAAAAACATGGTTAGTAAATACAGGAGACATGACTTTAACTTTTTAATAATAAGTGCTGTTATACAGAAAAGTTTGCCTGGTCTTGAAACTTGCTGGAGTCCGGCCACCGGACTGATACTGGAAGATGGTTCCATAGAAGAGGAGCCTAGCCTGATAACTGAAAGATCACAGATCACACTGAAAGAACCACAAGTAAACTTCCATCTAGTGAGTGGAATGGCCTACTAGGACAGTAAGGAACTATGAGGTCTCTGAGATATGATGGAGCTTGGCCATTAAGAGAGATTTGTTTGGACATCCAGATAGTAATGAGTTACAGTAGTCCAGCCTAGAAGTTATGAATGCACGGACTAGTTTTTCTGCATTCTGTTAAGAGAGGAGGTTTCTTATTTTCTTGATGTTCTCAGGTGGAAGAAAGCTGCCCTACTGACTTGTTTTATGTGAGGGACAAAGGACATGTCCTGGTCAAAAGTTACTCCAAGGTTTCTTACAGTGGAGCTGGAAGCCAAAATAATGCTGTCTAGACTGATTAGATGATGAGATAGGGTTTCTCTGAGGTGCTTAGGGCCGAGTACAGTAACTTCAGTTTTGACAGAATTTAGAAGTAAAAACTTCTGGGTCATCCAGACTTTTATGTCTTCCAAGACATGTCTGCAGTCTGACTATCTGTGTAACTTCATTTGGCTTCATTGATAAATACAGTTGAATGTCGTCTGCATAACAATGAAAATTTATGCTGTGTTTCCTGACAATGTTGCCTAGAGGAGGCAGATAAAGAGTGAAGAGGATTGGTCCAAGTACCGAACCCCTGGACCCCATAATTGGCTATTGTGTGTGAGGAGGAGCTGTTGTTAATGTGAACAAAATGATGTCTATCTGATAAATAGGATTGGAACTATCTTAGTGCAGTTCCTTTCATTCCAATTTCATGTTCCAGTCTCTGTACTAAAATATTATAATCTATGGTGTCGAATGCAGCACTAAGATCTAGAAGGAGAAGTATGGAGGCTGATCCATTGTCTGAGGCCATTAGAATATCAGTGCAGACTTTAACCAGCGCTGTTTCTGTGCTGTGATGGGCTCTAAATCCTGTCAGAAACTCTTCAAACAAACCATTCCTATGCAGATAGTCATAATTTCTATGCTACTGCTTTCTCAATGATTTTACAAATGAATGGAAGGTTTGATATGGGTTTGCCAAAACATCTGGATCAAGATTTGGCTTTTTAAACTGGGGTTTGATGACTGCGGTCTTAACACTATAGTGTCGTCACTAAGAACAAAGCAATGGAAATATAATTTCTTTGCATTTTTATTTCCTTGTGCAATAATAATATAGGCCTCTACCAAACAGTTGAGAGGACACTTAATGGTAAATGTATTAAAATACATTCAAATATCAAAACGTGTTCTACCAAACAGTTGAGCAGGACATTAAAGGGTTAAGAGTCTGAGGTACATATAATCCAATCTAAAATGAATGGCTCAGTTTAGTAAAAAATCTCTCAGCACCGGGTCTAAAATACAGGTTTATGGTTTAGATGATGAAACTATAGAAGCTAGCTAGATTCAGAGATGAGAATGATTCCACATGTAAATGAGGCATTGCAGTTGATTCAGGAGTAGCTGTATTCAGTAGAAGATTATTGTCTAATGTAGGTAAGAGCTGATGAATTCTTTCTCTGACTGTGAGAACTTTATCTGTAAAAAAGTCCATAAAATCATCACTGCTTAGAGCTAAGGGGATCACTGGTTCAACTGAGCTATGGCTCTCTGTCAGCCTGGCTACAGTGCTGAAGAGAAACCTGGGGTTGTTCTTGTTTTCTTCTATGAGTGCTGAGTAATATGAACTTCTAGCACTGCGGAGAGCTTTTTTATACGTCTTTCCAGGCTCTGTGTGACTCTTCTGACTTACTGGAACGCCAGTTTCTTTCTAATTTCCTTGATGTCTGCTTCAAGACACAGATTTGGTAACTATACCAGGGAGCCATCCTCCTCAGATTGAATACTTTCTTTTTGAGAGGGGCGGCATTATCAAGATTCGAACGCAGTGTGGCCATAGTGCTAGTCACAAGGTCATCAACCTGCGTATGGGAGAAATCCTCATTTGAATTTAGATATGGCATTGTTGGGAATGATGACCAAATGTTCTCTTTAAATTTAGCCACAGCAGCTTCAGATAAACATCTTCTATAGCTGAATTTATTCCTCAATGCTGTGGAGCCCATTAAAGTAAACTCAAATGTAATAAGGTAATGGTCAGACAGGAGAGAATTTTGGGGAAGAATTGTTAGCTTGTCAATTTCAATGCCATAAGTTAGAACAAGATCAAGGATATGATTGTAAAAGTGAGTGGGTTCATTCACATGCTGGGAAAAGCCAATTGAGTCTAGGAGGGAAAGAAACCCAGAACTAAGGCTGTCGCTTTCTACATCAACATGTATATTGAAATCTCCCAGGATAATGATTTTTTCTGTACTGAGTACTAACTCTGATATAAACTCAGAAAACTCTGATAGGAATTCTGAGTACGGACCAGGTGGACGGTATACTGTAACTAACAGAACTGGTTTTTCATCTTTCCAGTCTGAGTGGGAAAGACTAAGAGTGAGGCTTTCAAAAGACCTGAAGCCAGATTTTGGTCTGGGGTTGATTAATATGTTTGACTGAAATATTACTGCCACCCCCCCTCCTCGACCTGTGGTAAGAGGGATATGAAAGTTAACATGAGTTGGGGGTGTAGCTTCATTAATGCTAACATACTCATCCTGCTGCAGCCACGTTTCAGTTATACAAAATAAATCAATATGGTGATCAGCTATGAGAATGTTAACTAGTAGAGATTTTGATGATAATGATCGAATGTTCAACAGTCCACATTTGATCGCAGTGTTATTTGAGACTGAATTTTTGGCTGTTTTAATTACAGTTAGGTTTTTGTTTTTAGCTCCTGTTCTGTTTAATTTGGGTTTTTTAACTTTTCTAAATTTAGGTGGTCGGGGGACAGACACAGTTTCTATAAAGCTAAACATAGACAGAGACTCTATTCTATTCTCGGCAGGTGACCGCTCTGACTGAGGCGCAGAGGAGCGTGTTAAACTGCGGCTCTGCCTCCTGGTCTCGACCCGTGATTGTCAGGGTTTTGGATTTCTAATAAAATCGGCCATATTTCTAGAAATGAGAGCGGCCCCGTCCACGGTGGGATGGACACCATCTCTCCTAATTAGACCAGGTCTCCCCCAGAAAGACTTCCAGTTATCTATGTAGCCCACGTTGTTTTCGGGACACCACCTTGACACCCAGCGGTTAAATGACGACATGCGGCTGTACATGTCATCACCGGTCCGATTGAGGAGGGGGCCGGAGAAAACTACAGTGTCCGACATCGTTTTAGCAAAAGTACACACCGATTCCACATTCATTTTTGTGACTTCCGACTGGCGAAGTCGGGTGTCGTTACTGCCGACGTGAATAACAATATTAGCATATTTACGTTTACCCTTAGCCAGCAGTTTCAGATAAGACTGGATGTCGCCTGCTCTGGCCCCCAGGATACACTTCACTATGGCCGCCGGTGTCACTAACTTCACGTTCCTCAGAATAGAATCACCAATCACTAGAGTCGGCTTTTCAGCGGGTGTGTCGCTGAGAAGGGAGAACCTGTTGGAAACGTGAACTGGTCGGTGGTGAACCGGGGGCTGCTGCCTACGACTATGCCTCTTGTCTCGGACAGTCACCCAGCCGCCCTGACTAGATCCCGGCTGCTCGGGAGCCACTGGGGGGGAGGAAACTATCTTAGCTGCCGTATGAGCTCGTCTAGGTTGGCCCGCACCGGCTACAGAGGGGGGGCTAGCTACACTAGCATAGGTTGGGCTAGCTAAAGTGCGGAGCCGGGATTCTAACTCATTAATCTTCGCCTCCATTTCTGCCATCATCCTACATCTATGACAAGAGGTGCTATCATAAAAAGAGGCAGAAGAATAACTACACATGAGGCACAGAGAACAGGAGAGGAGAGGAGGAGGAGAAGGAGGAACAGAGAGTGGAGACAGAGAGCTAGAGGACATTGCTAATCGGGTAGTTTGATTAGCGGAGGAGCAGAAACGGTTATAAACTTTGGAAAAAGGGGAGATATTGACTTCTAAAACCTAGTGTTGGTGTGAAAATAATTTTCTGCCTGATTACTCGAGTGAATTAGGAAATAATTCAGCAGAAGAACAGTAGAAACAACACAGAGATGACAAAGCACAATAGGGAACACAACCGCCAGTGACCGGAAATGACGCAACACGCTTTTCGCCGGCACCACAGCACCAAAAGTTCTCTACAAAAAACTATGTTACAGTTCAGAAAATCATAGCTATAGCACAAGACATGCTTTCAGTGTTATTTTGCACTGCCACAGATAAAGACAAACGATAGTAAAAGACTAGTGATGTACAGAGCTATGTCTGCATGGAAATGACTTCCCAAAAAATTATTCACACTGTTAGTTAAGAAACATCTCTTAAATAGATACATATAAAACTGATGTAACAATTATTAAATAAACAATATAAATAAATATTTATTAATAATGGTCATTGGTTCAAATTATGATAACTATATATTGTTTGAATTTGTTGATGCTGGTTATAGAATCTATGAATATGTATTGTTTAGATTTTATTTAATGTTTAACGGAATGACTTTTTTTTTTTCTATGCTCCCTCTGAAAGTTTGCTGTTAATTTCTTGTTGTATTGTATTACATATGATGTGTTGCACCCCAGGAAAAATAGCTACAGTTTGCTGCAGCTAATGGGGATGCAAATAAAACTGTAAACTATAAACTTTGAATCCTCAATTCCACAGTGTATACAAAGCCTATTCTGATTTTCTGCATATGCCCATGGCTCATCTCTGTCCTTCTCTTCAAGGACCCCAAAAAGCGTTTTGGGGCGTCTCTGGGAGCCTTGTCTGGGGGCAGGATTGCCATTACGAGGATGGCTCTAGTCAGCCTGAAGCTGGCTCTGGTTGTGGCTCTACGCTTTTCAGCCACCAGGAGACAGTTTGGGCCGAAAGACAAAGAGGAAATCCCTGTGTTGGAGTACCAGTTGCAGGTCAGTCTTTTCTTCCTTTTTGAAAAATTTCCATTTAACAAGCATTGGACAAGTACATTGATATATTGATATATTAATAAACATGAAAAAGTTCAAGAATGAAATTAGACACAAAGACCATTTCACAAGTTCAGTCACTAGTTCTTTTCATTTTAGCATATGCCAGTATCATGTTTACATTTGATGACGCCTCACAACATCACCAAACTGTGTCATGGTTTTGTCTCAATTTCTCATGGCATAAAATCATTTCCTTAGTGGTCCTCAGTGCTGTAATTTGGCTCCGGTATAGGGACACCCAGTGCTTTGCAGGTCACTTGTAATTTTTGATCCGTCTCCTGGGAGCTGTAGAATTCAACTTTTGTTGCTTCAGTCTGAACCTTGACTTTTGAAGGGGATCATCAATGGGTGAAATATCTCAGTGATACTTTTTTCTCTTGCGATGAGCATGCTGGTACAGTCTGCAGAGGTTGAGTGCAAAGGGCACCTCACTGAGTCTGGCATCCAACAATCGCCCATCAGAGTTATGTATGACCTAACGTAAGACCACCAACAAGTTCCACTTCGCATTCAGCATCATGCATATACCTTAAACAGAAAAATTTGTGAAGAGCCTGGGAAATGTGGGTTTGCTGGGTGTGGGTGTCTGATGTTGAAAGACCCCAAGACACCCAATGAATTTCTCTCACATCACTGATGATGTTTCCAGATGCAGCAAGATTATGTATGTTAGAAGCAACAACATCAGAAAACAAAGAAGCCTCCCTTAAACATCAAATCTCCGACCTCTTTCACGTGTAGCTCACTTTGGCAGCATAAGCATATGTGGGTATGTCTCCAAGATTGCTGCGTGCATGTGTTGATATACCTCTTATGTGTTGTTAAAGCAATGCCGTCTGATCCCGTACTTGGCTGCAGCATATGCTCTTGAACACTTCTCCAAGTCCATCTTCATGAACTTTGTAGAGTTCCAGTTTGGACAAATAATGGGAGACAACAATGACAGACAAGTGAGTGAAAATGATGAGCTTGTATGTTTAAAAACTGTATTATGTCATTTCTAATTAAATATACATAAAGTAGAATGTTTAATTGTCCAAATATTACATTCCAATTTTTGTCTCTAGGCAGAGATGGGGAAAGAGATCCATGCCATAGGCTGCTCAAGTAAACCACTGGGCTCGTGGACTGCCCAGAGGGGGATCCAGGAGTGCAGGGAGGCCTGTGGCGGACATGGATATCTAGCCAGTCAGTCTCAAGCAAACAGACATTCACACACAGTTTTTCTAAAGCTGTGAGGACATTCATTGATATGATGCACACTCCCCTACCTGAACAGTCAGAGACCAGCCTGACCCAGTCCTTCCTCTTTCAGTGAACCGGCTTGGGAACCTCCGTGATGACAACGACCCAAACAGCACATATGAAGGAGATAACAACGTATTGCTGCAGCAGACCAGCAACTACCTGCTTAGCCTTCTCCAAGCCAAGATTGACAGTCAGTTCTTGGACAGTTAGGATTAATTTTGGCAGCTAAGAACACAGAGGTGTAACACGAATGGCTTACACGATTGATAGAATTGATGAGACATTTAATAGGTTCAGGTTTGAGATAAATTGAGTATCACCTGGAAAATGGAGAGTAGAGAGAGTCTTTGATTGGTTGACTGTTTTCCAAGTGATCTAATAAAATCATAGCAGATTTCAGGTGAGTAAACAAAGAAGCAAAATCCTGTAAGTTTGACTGGTGTGTCCAGGCAGCTGAGGATTGGCTGCAGATGAGGCCAGTGATTGCTTTGTTGTGACCTCAAAAAGTTCCAGAGGTCCTGACTGCTTGTTGAAAGGCCTAAAAATAGAACCTTGACTTGCATTATTATCAAATTACACATGGAAGCCTAGCCTGAGGTTATCTGGACCTTTAACATTTATCTTTAGACTGCCTCAACTTTCAACACCATGATGATGTAATACTGAGGTCCTATCTAAACCATACCTTTCACCTGGTGGACTTTTATTTGTTTCCATTGAGTTAAACTGTGTTTTGTCTTTGGGAACTGTATGCCATAGGGAGTCTTCAGTTGAAAGGGGGGTCAGAGCATTGACACAGGTGAGCACACGTCTGTTATTAGTCCTTTGGCTTAAGCTGCTGTTTTGTCTCGTTTCAGATGGAGTGTTGATCGAATCCCCACTTCATACGGTAGATTTCCTAGATGATTTCCACAAAATTCTGAGAACCACATTTACAGCAACAACATTGGAGGAGTGTATGAACCCTGAAGGTAGTCCAGTGCTTCAGCAGACTGTTCTCAGTTCATAGAAACCAAGTAACATTTTATACTAACACGAGTCCCATTCCTCCAATAAAAGAGAAGACAGAGTACAGGTCTGAGATGTGATGAGTTTCAGTCAGGGCAAGCAAACAAACACAGATGCAAAATAATTTAACTAAAAGATAAAAATACAGTTAATACAACAGTTTCACTAAAATAAGTGGTTAATATAAAGCTAAAGACTGATGACTAAAATAAGGTTAAAGTTTTAGGGCAGACTGAACATTAAATTTAATAAAAAAAAGCAAATAATGAGTAAAATCCTTCAGATTTTTAATCAGACACAAATTTCTGGGGACAGGGACAGGATTCAGGGCGAAGCAACAGGTGGAGGAGGTGATCTGGTCCCATCACTAGACTGAGCATTCTTTAATTTATCTAGTCGAAAGATTATAAAAAGTGACAGTATGTTATTACCCTTCGTGATCCTATGGCACATCACATTAACAATTTATTTTGAGGTGACACACTGCAGCTCTCTGGATGTTTCTGTGCTGTGTTGCTACATCTTTAGAATAATCTCTTCCTACCTGTCAAGCTAACCAAGTAAGCTCAAGCTCTTTGTAATGCCTCATAAATAGACCTGATGATGTACCTGGTCCAGTTTGATAAATGGTCAGGATGTGTTTGTGTCAGATTAAATGTGGAGCTTCAGCCTCAGTGGATATGAACTTCAGACCTTGTGATATAATCTGATGTGTGGTTTCTTCTTACTGTGTGTGTGCGTGTGCGTGAATGTATGCTAGTACCTTTGTCAGCCTATAGGTGGCTAGTGTGTTTCCTGTTGGTGGAGAGTCAGAGGAGATTGGAACAGCAGCGAGCCTTAGGGAAAGAAGAATTTGAAGCTTTCAATGACAGCCAGGTGAGAGGCACACACACAGCCTACATCACCACAGCTGTTGACCACATGTGTACTCAAATCAGACTCATTTTAGGACTATTCAGTTAAAACTGAGGGTAGACCAATGGCTTCATCCAGTGTTGAAGTGTTGAAGCCTGACAGTTAAGAGAAATTGCAGAAGCATCTGTGTAACCTACTGATGATCAATGTTGGGCAAGTTACTTAAAAAAAGTAATCAGTTACAGTTACTAGTTAGTTCCCCCAAAAAGTAATTAGTTACTCAATTACATATTATAAAAGTAACTAGTAAATGCAGAAAGTAACTTTTGCATTACTTTCAAGTAAATTTTTAAATGCTCAAATGTATCAGAATTTGGACCCCACCTCCACTCCTCTTTAACGGAATTTAAAATACATGTGCATGTTCAATTATAAGATGCTTGAGTAACTTTTAATTACTTGATACCAAGGAGGGAAAAGTAATGACTATACTTCCATTTAGAGAAGGCTACTTTCGGGTTATTTGGGCTGCCATTCCGATTTCTCTTTGACTGACGCACTTATGTCATTTGTTGTGTGCTTGTTGTGCTTTCAAATTTCTGTAAATGTCTGCCCAACTCTACCTCTGACTGGCTTACTCTACCTCAGCCAATCCTCATCATTCATGCAATTGTCTCATGCCCACTAATCAAGGAAGAGCAGTAAAAATGTTTCTGCCTCTTGGTTCAGAGATCTAGTTGGTCTAGTAAAAAAAAACAAACAAAAAAAAAAAAAAACCCAGCTTCAATCATAGTAATGTGCCACATTTTTTGGCAGTAATGGTAACAGTGTTATAAAGCTAGAAAGAGTAATCAATTAGATTACTTATTCCTGAAAAAAGTAGCACTGCTAGTAACGCCATTATTCCTATAACTGCTGATCAGACACTGGATACATCATCAGAGATGATAATCTGTTGGTGAAATGAGCTCTTAGTGAAGTAAGACAGTTTGCACCACTCTCTGGCCTCTGTGATCCACTGTAGTCTGGGCCTGGTTGATCCTCTCTGAAAATGCGTTCACCACTTTATGTTTAAACGTAAATTAACATTGTTCCCTTTGTGTGTGTTCAGGTATACTACTGTCGGCCCCTGGCCATCGCCTACATTGAGCATGACTGCCTCCGGAGATTTTATGAGCAGACGACAGACCAAGACACACCAGCTGGTCTAAGACCAGTACTCAGGAAGCTGTGTGCCTTGTTTGGGCTGTGGAGCCTGAGCAGCCATTTGTCTACGCTGTACCAGGGTCTATACTTTTCTTATGACATGCACTGTAAAGGACACCTTCTTTTTTTTGTGGTGTTACTAACGCTAATCTTTTCAGGTAATTACCTAAATGGGCGGGAGCCTACAGAGCTTGTCCAGTTGTCCATTATCTCTCTCTGCTCCCAGGTACAGAAACATCTGTCTTTGTCAGCACAACTTTCCCAGTCTCTGATCCTCTTACCTAAACAGAACCAGAGGTCCTGTCGACATGTAATTCACTTACACGTACATGAACCAGGGTTTTCTCCCAATATGAAGAGCTGTAGCTCAGACTGAAGTCAAACCTATGAAGTCTTTTGACTGGACCTGAGAGTCCCCTCCATCTCAGCTCATTTGGAGCTTTACTTAAGCATTAGTCATATAGATTACACAGTTGTTACCCAGCATAGTATTTGGTCTTGTCTGTCTGTGCACACACAGTCTGGTATCAGCTTCCACACTGTTATCATGAAAATGTGGCTGCTGCTCCCGCTCTTGACTGTTTTGATATGTGTTCCTCCTGCAGCTCAAAGACGATGCAGTGTCATTGGTGGATGTTTTTGCACCAACTGATTTCATCCTCAACTCACCTGTTGGCTATGCTGATGGACAGGTAAGGACACACTGATGCAGAATTTTGGGACAGCAGGCCCATGAGTGATGAAGGTGTGTCATTGGTAAGATGAGATGAATGATAAGTTTCCTCATTGGCTGCCTTTTGTTCTGAATGCATGGCCATTAATGGTTTCTGTTACAACAGCAGAGGGCGTGTACAGGCAGTTGTTTGCATAAGAGCTACATTGTCAATGGCCAGGCTTTTATTGGGCAAAAAAGCGTAGAGAAAATTAGGGGGGGGTGATTTGCAGTAAAGAGACTGGCTATCCAAAAGTTGAACCAAGGAGTCGCTGTTGCATTGATCATTAAGCTATGGGCTTATCCACACGTTTGTTGTGTTTGGGTCAGTGTGCAGAAAGACTATAACGTGATTATTCTGAGACTTTAAACACATAATTTTATTAGAATTTTATTCAAATATTTGAATATAGGATTGTTTGGGTGAGTTAAATTGCTGAATCTGCTAGTGTAGCTTGTATTGCCTCCACCTCCTGTACCCACTATACTTTCATGCCCCCTACCCGAACCAGGGTCTGTATCCCATCCCTACTTTTATCTCCACCTCTTCTATTTCTCCCCCCTACCTGAACCAGGGTCTGTATCCCCACCCCGCTTTCACTGGTGCAATTGGTGAGAGGTTAGAGTAGTTGACAGTGGTGCTGCTTGAAATAGTTCGTTGTGTTTGTGCCTCTTTGACACCATGCGGTTAGCCTAGGAGAATTGACCTGTGTTGGAGTGTTGGCTTTGGCTGTTCAGGTGAGTTTAGTTGCTGAATCTGCTAGTGTAGCTTGTATTGCCTCCACCTCCTGCACGCTCTATACTTTCATGCCCCCTACCCGAACCAGGGTCTGTATCCCATCCCTACTTTTCTCTCTCTTCTATTTCTCCCCCCTACTCGAATAGTTGACAGTGGTGCTGCTTGAGACAGCTCCTTTTGTGTTTGTGCCTCTTTGACACCATGCGGTTAGTACAGGTGAGTTGGCCTGTGTTTGAGTGTTGGTGTTGTTTGAGTATAGGACTGTTTAGATGAGTTTAGTTGCTGAATCTACTAATTCAGCTTGTATTGCCTCCACCTCCTGCACCCTCTATACTTTCATGCCCCCTACCCGAACCAGGGTCTGTATCCCATCCCTACCTTTCTCTCCACCTCTTCTATTTCTCCCCCCTACCCGAACCAGGGTCTGTATCCCCACCCCGCTTTCACTGGTGCAATTGGTGAGAAGTTAGAGTAGTTGACAGTGGTGTTTGTTGAAATAGTTCTTTGTGTTTGTGCCTTTTCGACACCATGCGGTTAGCCTAGGAGAATTGGCCTTTGTTGGAGTGTTGGCTTTGGCTGTTCAGGTGAGTTTAGTTGCTGAATCTGCTAGTGTGCTAGTGTAGCTTGTATTGCCTCCACTTCCTGCACGCTCTATACTTTCATGCCCCCTACCCGAACCAGGGTCTGTATCCCATCCCTACTTTTATCTCCACCTCTTCTATTTCTCCCCCCTACCTGAACCAGGGTCTGTATCCCCACCCCGCTTTCACTGGTGCAGTTGGTGAGAGGTCAGAGTAGGTGATAGTAGTGCTGTTTGAGATAGTTGTCTTTGTGTGAGGAGTGGTGATGGCTGACATTAGGGGGTGACTCTGGGACGCCAGTGATCACTGTCTAACCTTCTGGAGGTGTTGTGGGCCTAATTAGACGAAACACTGGTGAAAGGAGGTTCCCACCTGATGACCCCAAAGACATGATAGCTATCACCGCTCACTGGCCTAGTTGGATATTATCTGTAGGGAACATAGAGCAGTGTGAAAGTTTGTTGCTAGGAAGGTGATCACTGAGTCTGGTCCATTTTTTGTCGCACAAGTTTCTTGTGTTTTTTCTAAATTTTAAATTATTGTGGTGTTGCATGGCATCATGACTGGTGTGGCAAACTGCGTTGCCTCAGCAACCATGAAAAAGCTAACAAGCAAACATCTCTGATTTGCTCCTGTTTTATGAGGCCACAACTGTCAATTTAAGGACAAAGAGCTCCTTAGAAAACAGACTTGACTAATATATTAACAAAAGACTATGTAGCAGAGCTTCAACTCTAGTTAAACTGCAGTTGACCACCATCAACACTCGTTAAAATTAAGCTGACCACTATCAATGCAACCCTAACCCTAACCCAACTGACTCACCTGATGAACAAAAAAACACAATATTAGTCATAACATTGTTCAGGACTTGGTCAACCTTTTCCTCCCAAACTCCCTGTTTGTTCTCAGCTGTACAGGAACCTATGGGCAACAGTGCTGCAGGGCAACCAGGTGCTGGAACGACCTTCCTGGTGGAAAGAGTTCTGCTCAAACAAACCTGGAGATGGATTCCTTGCTTCAAAACTGTAGAATCAAGGCTTTCTACAGGAGAACTAATACCTATGGTCAGTGTCACTGCAGCTGTATTTGGTTAGTGACCATGAACATATTTGAAAATGTTCAGTTAGATAATCGGTTAGTTAGTCAAAGTGATTTTCCGTGAGAGGTTTAACTTTTCCCAATGAGCACTCTTGATAGTCTCTAGACTAACTCTAGATGTTATTGTGAGCTTCTAATCAGACAGCAGTTTAACAAGAAATTAATCAGTCATTTAATCAAAACATCACGTAAAGACAGCAATTATCACATCTTCACTGTGAAAGATAATGTTCCAAGTGGCAACACACTATGATGTCATTCTTTGGTTTGTTGACTGACGTGTTGAAGTTTAAAACTTTCAACTTGCCTGACACCATGTTGGCCTTTTGAAACTGGAAAAAACATATTTGGAGAGGAAGTTGGAACTGAGGAGGAAGTAGGGGTGGATCTGTCTTGAGCAGACAACTATTTGGAAAACTATTTTCCTCTGAGTGGGACAAAAATGGAAAGAATTTACAGCTTGTCATATGGAAAAAGGCTTAAAAGTGCAGTTTGTGACCATAAACTAATCAGGAACCCTTACTTACTTATTCTATATATCAAGTGAGAAGCAGGACAAATTTTCCCATAAACTTCTAGACAGACCACTCAATTTTGCCACCAGGGAAGTCACCTCCTGATGGGTAGAAGACAGCTTTGAAGCACTTTGCGTTGGCTTTAATTTTCAGCCCCAGCATTTGAGTTCATTTTCGTAAACTGAGTCCGCTTTGACCACTACACCAACATTCCATCAACTTGTTTTCAAAACCTGTCAATCAGGGATGTGTTGAGTAAAAAATGCAAACATTCACTCATCTCTGAAAGTTGTTGTAATTAACTGATTAAACTGGTTTGACCTCAGCTGTAAATCAGTGCCTTTGTTAAAATCAGTAAATTTTGATCGCAATAAATATATACATCTCAAACTTATGAGCCCTCCACTGTGATGATGATAAAGTTACAAACGTGTTAATTTTTTTCTCCACAAATCTTAAACCTCCTGGGTTCTCCAACAGTGAGTTCTAGTTCACTCGTGCAATGTTGTATGCTCGAAAGCAAAGGATTTTTTGCATTTTTTTGGTGCTGTAATAGTCAAATGACTTTAATCAAAATAGTGTGATACTGTATATGATCTAAAATTATCAAATACTTGGCGATAGTTTTTGCTAAAACCAGTATAATTTACAGCCTCGGTCCAGCGCTAGTTATCTGAACATTGGTAATGTGTGGAGAGGGTGATCACACAAATTAAACATACATCAATGATGAGTGACACATTGAGAGCTGTGTACACACTGTGTGATTGTGATCCATTCTCAAACAAAGAAGTCTGGGAGAAGTCTCTTAAGCAATGCAGAGGAAGGCAACATGAAACAATGATTACCTCTGTTTATGCATGCCAAAAAGATACTTCAATATTTTAAGTTCTGTAAGCTCCCTTTCCTCAACGAGGTATACATTTTCATCTTTGAAGATCCCCTCCTTATGCCTACAGTAGGGGGAAATAAATCTTGAGCGCATCAACAATTTTTCAGTAAATATTTTTCCAATCAGGCTATTCAGCAGACTTTGGTATTAACTGAAGAAACCCACACATGGAAAAGAATATTAAATATGCTAACTGAAACCTATTAAATACTTAGTGCAGGAGCCTTGCCTTGTAATAACAGCTCATTGCCATCAACCTGGTAGATGGCAGCAAATTATTTCAAGAAATTGCTGGTACATGGCTCCATTCATTATTCCATTAATTATATGAAATGTAGCAGTATCATGATATGCAAAACAGCCCCATAACATGATGCTTCCACCTCCTAACTTCACTGTTCTTAAAGTGCTTTTTTTGGGGTGACAGAAGCGGAACTCTTTGTCAGGCAGGATGACATCTGTGTTAAGGGCTTTACCACTAAAGCATAGAGAGGGCCTTCTTGAAACACTGTACCCCAGTGTACAGTGCTCTTCCTCTTTGCTACTTATTCATCCAACTTCAGCTACAACACAGTCATGTCATATTTGGGGAAAAAAAAAAAAATTGGTAATGGATTACCGGAGGACCAAGTCCCCACCTTCTCCTGTCTACAGCAGGGGCTAACATAGAGACAGTAAAAGGATACAGGTATTCACATGTTCTACAGGACAGAAAGCCTCTAGCAGTGTCTTCACAGATCTGATAAAAAAAAAATCCATCAAACAGCTGGAGTTTATTTAGAACCATGTGGCCAGAGTCCTTACGGATTCTTCATGAGGGCCAAAGACATTACACCTATTCATCGATTTTAAAATCCTACTGCACGTTAACATACAGTTGTTCATTAAAACTAATAACTGCAATTGAAAAGGGGTTACATTAATTGATTTGATTGTGGAACCCTTTCTTTTTGCATTTTCAAACATCAAGTTTGATTTATTCTGAACTAAATATATGTCCAAAGGATCTAAATCAAAGCTTTTGATTTCTCTCAAAATATATACATTTTTTTCATGACCTGTAGGTAATATTTTTATTTTGAGAGAAATTGCATTCACAGTCCACCCTGCACAGTTGGAGTCTCTTTCATTTGACATCGTGAATATCATTTACATCCTGGGTGGATTTTGTCTAGAGATAAACGTTAGCAGCAAAGCAGTTGCAGATAATAAAAGTTTTAGTATTTTATGTCACAATAGCCCAATTTAAGCTGGCTGGCTAGCTAGCTAGCCACCGCCAAAGCTAGCTAGCTACGAGTAGTTATCGTTACATGATTGTAGCCGGCAAACTAGCTAGCTGACATTTAAGTTGGTTTAAGATGTCTCCTATCCAATCATGTAATTTTCAGAGGAATTTCTTTCATTTGTTCTAATGTTAAATATGTTGCATATGGTTCATATGATATATGATAATATGAATTCAGAGTAAACACAAGAAACTTGTACTACTTATACAAAAAATGGACCAGACTCAGTGACTAACTACCTAACAACAAATTTTCCCCCTGCCCTCTGTGCCCTGAAGATAATATCTAACTAGCCCAGTGAGCAGTGATAGCTAACATGTCTTTGGGGTCATCAGGTGGGAACCTCCTTTCACAGGTGTTTCGTCTAGTTAATCCCACGACACATCCAGGAGGCTAAACAGTGATCGCTGGTGTAAAACAGCACTACCTACACCTACTCTGACCTCTTACCAACCAGTGAAAGCAGGGTGGGGATACAGACCCTGGTTCAGGTAGGGGGGATGAAAGTATTTTTCCTTTTTTCTTTCCTTTTTTCCTTTCATGTGCTTCTTCAACTGAATCCTCCCACGGCACAGTCAGCTCTATGAAATATACTCTCATTCTACTCCTAGACCACAAAATTATATCAGGCCTTAGTTTTGTACAGGTTACTTCCTGGGAAACAACAAGCTTTCCTCCTAAATCTACCTGCATCTCCCAGTCACTAGCATCCTCTAAGCTGCCTTGCCTCCTTGTTATCTTGTTAACTTTCCCTCCTTCTTGAACAAACTGAACTGCAACTCTCTTTGTCTTAGACGCTCCTAGATTTGCCTGCCTCTGTATATCTTCAATGCCTGCAGCTAAGCTTTTTAAAACTTAGACTTATGTCTCCATGTATCCCATTCTTGTGACAGACTAACCTTACAATCTGACAAGATGTTCTTTAGAGTTTCAGTACCTGAACACAACAAACATAGCAGGTCTCTGCGCTCTCATTTACCCGGAGTTTTAGGTTCTGGGGAGTTGGCAATACATCATATGTTGCCCCTATCAAAAATCTAATACTACTTTGCTTCATACTATATTTCCTCCTGTCTACGAACCTGCTCCAGAACTAGTTTCCTCTTCTCTTTGGAACCTGCTCTACTCCACACCGGTTTGCCTAAGCCAAGCCCCAAGCATCCCTGGCCTATTTTTACATTACCCACAATCTCTGTATGGCTAAGAGTTGCTTTCCATTCCATTTTCTTCCCTTGGTTGGGTTTGGAACCACCTTACTAACTACCACATCTTTACTGCCAGATAACAGGAGCTCTGTCCTAACCTTAGTACATTTAAACTCCTCCACTAGACTAGATACTGGGAGCTGAAGTATGCCTTTCCCATACAGTGCCACAGTACTTAAACATCTCGGAACACCTACCACTTGCTAATATAAAAGCCTACTAGTCTTTCAATTTTCTCTGCAGCAGATATCAGAATCTCATGTACGGACAGTGGCCATATCAACCTGGGAAATAATCCAAACTGCAAACGCCCCAGCTTTAACTTTCCTGGAAGTCCTGATTTGTCTATTCTATCCAGTCACTCAGCAACATCCTTCTGAAACTGCACTACCTGTTCTCTGTCGTGAATGAGTACATTTAAAGTAATCTCTTGGCCAAGTGTCTTTTTATAGATTTAAATACATTAGGTTGGTTCAATTTCCATATATTACTTTGGTTCAATAACTGAAATGTTATGAAAATCATTTGGATCAAAGCAAAGAATTAAGGTTAGGTCAAGTGCAGTATTGTTTGCATCAACATAAACTAATCAGGTTGTAACAAGTGACTGAATGTAGATTCTGTGAAGTAAAACATTTTAGATGCGATATCTGAACATCTTTTTTTTTTTTTTTTTTTTGAGCAAGGTTATACTTTTTTGGTGGTCTTTAAAGCAATTCATGATCTTGGGACTAAATAACTAAGAGACCTCCTAGACCCCTACGAGACATTCAGACTCTTCAGGTCTGCTGCGTTTCTTTCTCACTGTTCCAAGAACCAGAAACAAGCAGGTCAGCTTTTAATGTTTATGCCCCTATGGAACAAACTGCCAGAAAACCTAAGGTATTCAAAGTCTGTAACCTCCTACAAGACAGGGTCTAAAAACATTCTTATTTACAGCTGGATTCACAAAGTCTACTGAAACCATTGCTCCCTATTTAATAATTGATTTGTAATTTATTTTTTAAATAGATTTTATTACCTTATTTTATTATTATTATTTTTAATGCCATGCTTTTAATGTTTTCCATATTTGAAATGATATAAATTTTTAGCTTTAACACTGTAAAGCACCCTGAATTACTGAATGTGTGAATGATGCTATACAAATAAAGTTGCCTTGCCTTGCCTTATTGTGTTCTTGTTATTTTTTGACTGCACACTAGCAGGGTGGGTGGCTGGGCATTGTGAGCTAGTCTTGGCGCATCACATCTCCATAAATTGAGCCATTTTGATGGTGCTTCACTGGCACTGCACCACGGGTCTACTGATCTTTTCATCCAGCACAGTTCAGTCTTATGCAAATCTTGGCTCAGCTCATCACTTTCCAACAATTTACTCCCAGGTTATTAGTCCTGGACCTGCCATGTCGTCCTGTGTGCAATTTGTGGTTGGCATGATTTCTCACTTGGACAAAGTCAAGGAGTCCCTAAACATGAAAAATCATGGAGGGGCTTGCCCACCACAGTGAGCAAATGGCCGCCATGGCCAAAACAAAAATGGCTGCCATGGTGACTAAGGGTAACAACCGATATCACGATTAATTTTACAGAGTTGATTACTCATATTAAGACAAACAAAGGATGTATTGAAAGTACTATGAAGGTCACCAACCCACAACTGACACCTATGTGGCAGTGGATGGTGGTAAATCCAACACTTCTTAAAAAGTAGGGAATGGACTGCTCCAGAGTCCCCAGAGCACTTAATTGGGACCTCTGACACAGCAACTGTACCTTAAGACACAAACCCCTTTCTGTACATCTTCTTCAGAGGGATCTACATACTCAGCGATTTCTAGTACTTGGGGAAGAACACCTACACAGGCTATAGACTTTGCTTCGTAATTTTGCAACTTATGACAAGCAGACTTAGTGTGGCCAGGTTTCTTACAACAAAAGCAATAATGAGTTTGAGGAGCAGAAGATGAGGGCCTGAAACACCCATCCACCACCCAGCCTGCCACATCTGCCACTGACATCTCACACTGTGAACTCCATCCCCCACTCACCGGACAAACTGAAAGCATCCCAACCCAGACCCAGCAATGCTCCTGAAGGCGGACATCGGAAAAGCAGCCGAATGCATGCAGGATGCATGTGTTGTACCCGATTGTGGCTGTGAGAAATTACATAGTGGAAAGTGTGTGGTGGTGAGCGTAGTGTAAGTGCAATTTAGGAGGCAGGCAAGTGAGGCCCATGTGCATTGCCTCTCTTCCCCCAACGAGAGGGCTGGGACACCCCAGGATGCATGGAGACTCCATCCACCACAAGCCTCTTGGCCCCAGAAAAGAGGAATGGCCCCCTCCGCCATGCAAACAGGGAATGCCGCTAAAGAATTGACCCCGGGGCACCAGGTCTGAACCCACCCTCAGGAACCAGCTGGAAGGCCCCCCAGGCCAGAGAGGGCCTGGCTCCCTGGGGGAAGGAGGAGGGAGCAGTAGAGGAAGGGAGAGGAAAGACTGGAGAGCCCGCTGGCCCACACTGTCAAGGCCCGCAGGGCAACCCAGAAGGAGCTGACCATCAACACCCCCAGACCCCAGGACACCAAGCAGACCCCGGAGCCAAAAGGCTATCCGGTAGGGTGCCAGAGCACCCCCACGTGTGTGTGTGTGTGGGGGGGGTGGGGATCAGCCAGGCAGACCCCTCAGAGCCGGAGATCAGGGGTGAGCAAAAGAGGAACGCTCCTAATGCATGCTCAAGAGATCTAACGTTGTCATCCTGGATACGGAGGATAATAAAAATATTGCCATAAACAAGAGTTATCAGTTTAGCAGAGAGAGTAATAATATAGTGTAGGGAAGGCAATATATGAGCAGAGATGGCATATGCTAGCAGGCAAGGTTGAGATGCAGATTGAGGTTCAGAGAGTTGCTGAATGCAGATGGAGGGTGGCAACTTTGTGCCCCCCTCAGCTAGACCAGCCGTCCTCCAGTTGGGGTACAACTCCAACATTGCCTGCCATCCAGGAATCCAGATGACACTGGCTCTCTTATGTCAATGTTTCTGGTGGCTCTCCATGGCGGTGGACACCAAAGAGTATATGTTGGTCTTCTCTGTCTGTGCCCATGAGAAATCCTCTCATCGAGCTCCTGCTGGCCTGCTTTGGCCTCTCCCAGTCCTGCGGTGCCCTTGGTCACACATTGCCCTGGATTTTGTCACTACCACTACCCTGAAGGTAACAGTCATTCTCACCATGGTTGATTGGTTCTTCAAATCTGTCCACCTCGTTAAAACCGAAGTTACCCTCTGCCATGGAAATGGCATCCCTGCTCATCCAACGCATGTTCCATCTCCACGTCGTCCTGGAAGACTTACTGTAGTTTTGAGCCTTTAATTCTAGATCTGATTAATTTGACCCTATCTTTGGGTTATGTACCTCAGACTTTGAAGACCGCAGTCATCAAACCCCAGCTTAAAAAGCCAAATCTTGATCCAGATGCTTTGGCCAATCATAGACCCATATCGAACCTTGCGTTCATTTCTAAATATATTGAGAAAGCAGTAGCAAACCAACTACACGACCATCTGCATAGGAACAGTTTGCTCAAAGAGTTTTAGTCGGGATTTAGAGCCCATCACAGCACAGAAACAGCGCTGGTTAAAGTCTCCAATGATATTCTAATGGCTTCAGACAATGGATCAGCCTCCATACTTCTCCTTCTAGATCTTATTGCTGCATTCGACACCATAGATCATAATATTTTACTACAGAGACTGGAACATGAAATTGGCATTAAAGGAACTGCACTAAGGTGGTTCAAATCCTACTTATCAGATAGACATCAGTTTGTTCATGGTAACAATTAAGGCTGAAACGATTAATCGAATAAATCGAATAATTCGATTAGAAAAATGCATCGATTACATTTAGTCTGCCTCGATGATTCGTTTATTTATCCCGGAACTATGTACGCGCAGAGCATGTGTCCGTGCGGCCACTGAATTTCCGTATGGCCACTGCACTTCAGCGCACATTGCGTAATCAGCAGGACATGTCCAGGCAGCTTGCAGTCTTAGGTGGCGAAAATGTCGAAAACCTCAAACAAAGAATGGGCAGACAACGACGGAGAGATGGAACAAGATGGACAAAGAAAAAGACAGAAACTCTCTAAAGTATGGGACCAGAGCAAAGTTACATGTTTGCACTGCCACACGGAGCTCGCATTTTACAACAGCACAACATCAATGATGCAGCACCTCACAAGAAAGCACCTGGCATATTTTCTGAGTGCAAAAGAATCCATGGAGGCGTGGTCAGTCAAACTTAGTGGCTAGCACTTTTTTGCGTGTCTTAAACGTGTGTCTTTTGTGTAACACATGTTTGGGTAAATGACAAGAAACACTTAACTTAGGTTAACTTTTACGATGTTCACAGACAGCATATTGAGGGCACAAGTTAAGTGTCTGGTTTGACACTTTTTCAGATTTTACGCATTAACAGACCTCACACATTCAAAGAAAAGAGATAAATATGTGGATTTGAACATTATTCACAAAAAATGTATTCACAGTACATATTTGAATACATAAATAAAACACTCTTGCTATACTTATATGTTGAAAAATTCATAATATGCAAAGTTGGACTATTAAAATTTCTCTTTTTGGCAGATCCCAAACCAGTATGGAAACCTATCTCCGAATGGCCGCACCATGCTCACCACAGCAAGCAGCCCAAGCTCATGTGAAGAGCTTTTACAATGTTGCTTGTTGTGCAGTGAAAATAAATGTTTTTTCAGAGTACAAAATCTTGAATAATGTGTTCATTAAAAAAAAACAAAACAACAAAAACATGTTTTATCCAATTACTCGATTAATCAAAGTAAATAAGCGCTAGATTACTCACATACTAAAGTAATTGTTAGCTGCAGCCCTAGTAACAATAGCTCCTCCTCACACACTGTAGCCAATTATGGAGTCCCACGGGGTTCGGTACTTGGACCAATCCTCTTCACTCTTTATCTGCTTCCTGTAGGCAACATTATCAGGAAACACAACATCAATTTTAATTGTTATGCAGATGACACTCAACTGTATTGATCTATGAAGCCAAATGAAGTTAGTCAAATAGTCAGACTGCAGACATGTCTTGAAGACAAAAAAGTCTGGATGACCCAAAATGTTTTACTCTTTAACTCTGACAAAACTGAAGTTAGTACCTCAGAGAAACTCATCTAATCAATCTGGATGGCATTACTCTCCTACACTGTAAGGAACCTTGGAGTAATTTTTGACCAGGACATGTCCTTTGTCCCTCACATAAAACAAGTCAGTAGGGCAGCTTTCTTCCACCTGAGAAATATTAGGAAAGTCAGAAACATCCTCACTCAGGATGATGCAGAAAAACCAGTCCATGCATTTGTAACTTCTCGGCTGGACTACTGTAACTCATTACTATCTGGATGTCCAAACAAATCTCTGAAATCTGTAATTCAGAATGCTGCTTTACGAATATTAACGGGAACTAGGAAAAAGACATCACATCTCTCCTGTGTAAGCTGCTCTTCATTGGCTGCCGGTAAAATTCTGAATATAATTTAAAATCCTTCTGTGAACGTCTACAGCTCTTAATGGCCAAGCTCCAAGAGTCTCCAAGAGTAAATCTGGAGGCAGATCTTTCAGTTATCAGGCTCCTCTTCTATGGAACCAACTTCCAGTATCGGTCCGGGGGGCGGACTCTTTAGCAATTTTCAAGACCAGGCTTAGATGTTTTCTGTATGACAGAGCTTATAGTTACAAAGTTAGTCCATCTACTCTTTAGCTATGCTGCTGGGGGAAGCATTGAGCACCTCTCCCTCTCTTTCCTTCCCCCTTGCATGCGCCGACATACCAGCAACCATGTTTCTTTTAAATCCCTTTTTCTCCCAGTTGCAAGCATGTGTACTGCATTTACGAGCCATATTTTCCCAAAGCCTGCTGCTCCCTTATCCTCATGAATTCCATACAGCATAATTTCTATGACTTCTATAACTTCATGCAACATCATCTGTTCCTGCCTACACCTGTTTTGAATATCCCCTCCTCGGCGGATCACGTGATGCGCCGACATGCGTAGACGCAAAAAGTTGGGCTACAGCTGGATTGTGGTGAAAAGTAAATTTTAACAACTCTTTAACCAGTGGAAAGTCACCTGGAGTTCACATTATGTCCACAAAGTCACTAGACGACTTCTTCACGCAAGCTGGGCCGAGCAAGAAGAAAGACGGACGGAGAAAGGGAGGTAAAAACAATGCTAATGCTACCTCGGATAGCCATAGCCAAGATGAGCTGGACCCGGATGCGGACACACGTGAGGCCAAAAGCAGGGAGTCAAGTGCACACCGAGACAAAATGATAGTGGAGAGCGTCAGTGCTAATATAGAGAAGATGCTGGACAATAAACTAGCTAACGTAATAAAGTCTGTCAGCGAAGTAGGTATACGCGGCGAGGGACAAAGGTATTGTGATATGTTTAAAACTAATACAGTGGAATCGTGATATGTTTAATACTAATACACTATAATGGTTATATGCATAATACCAATACACTATGATCCTGCAATGCTTACTGTTACAAATTTACAAGTTTAGACTGTGTGAACCATAGAAAAGTAAACTGTTCATCTCAAGGCTACATTCACCCAGAGGAGGAGATCAGTCAGCATAACAAGAGAAGGGAGACCACTTTGAAGGGAAACATCCGCGCAGGTGCAGAGCTGTAGGAAAAGTATCAAACTCACTCTAATTGCCAGTTACTGATAAAAACGCATGCTATGGCCTTGTCCTTGAGAATAGAAGCACTGAGATGACACAAACGCATAGCCTTTGGAATGTCTTAGATATGGGGGAGACTGAAAAAACGATTATAAAGCTGTGTTTGAGAAGGGTGGATCAGATCTCATTGGTGTTGATGCAGAATTGACTCTGTATTGTGTGATCTCCAAAGATCTTTGCTTTTAAATAAATCTAGATGACAGTACTTCAACAGCCCCGACTGATCTTCTCACATCAACCAACTCGGGGAAGTCTAGTGACTTCAACAGTATCATTAAAGTCGATGGTGGAAACGCCCGCAGTGCTGAGAGAAGCCGGGATCAGATATTCCTTCTTATATCCGGCTGTCATTATGATTTTCCATCTTGACGGATCCAGCTCTTCTTTCTCCCCCGTGGGAGAAATTAATGACTATGTCAACACATTACCCTCATGAAAGTAAACCTCTGGCTTGGAGGCTAAAGGGACTGTGAATGCTACAGGTATGCATGCGGTGCAAAATGCGCAGCTCATAATGCATGTCGAGACTTACTCTATTATTCCTTAATGTTACAAAAGAACAATGGTATCACAATAGCAATCTAGTGAAGGTCTGATTTCTTGTTGGTCAGTTGACGCCCACAGCTGTACTTTATACAAGGTTAAAGTACAACTAAGTAAGTTAGTTTATTATTTGATTGTTTTTTGTTATGTCTGTTTTACGTGCTACGTTGTTGGTGATTCCAAGCTTTTGGCTATGTTTGTGCTTGGAACACACTCTTTAAGTTCAATGATGTGAAGTGTACACCTAAAGCTACAAACTGGTCCCTTTTATGTTTAATGATTGCATACAGCACAGAAATCATAATACAACTTTTCTTCCATGTCTTTTAAGATAAGTGCTTGGAATATAAAGGACTGTAACAACATGGTAAAGAGGAAATCTGTCCTGGACGCTCTTAAAAAAGATAAAATTCAAATAGGTTTCCGACAAAAAAAAACACCTTAGTGATGAGGAGCACAAAAAATATCATAGGGAATGGGTTGGTCAAATTTTTTTCACATCACATTCAACAACTAAGAGGGAGTGATTACTCTAATTCATAAGAAATTGCCATTGACAGTGAGATCATCCTGTAAAGATACTGAAGGGAGATGCATTTTAGTTAAAGGCGTAATGCATGGTGAGAATATTTTGCTAGGTAATGTCTATGCTCCTAATGTTCAAGATGATGCATTTTATGCATCTTGACTCAGTCAACTAGGCGATATGGACTATCCTAATATGATAATAGGGGGCGATATTAACTGTGCATTATACCCAATGATGGACAGATCTCCTTCTCAGACAGTTTTATCGAAAAACGCCAAGGCTGTCTTGAATATAAATAAGGAGTTTGACCTCTTGGATATATGGAGATATCTTAACCCACTTTCAAAGCAATATTTATTTCACTCTCAGCCTCATTCATCAGCATCACACATTGATTATATTTTCATGTGTAGGTGTCTGACTCATTTGGTTGAACAGGTAAATATAGGCCACATTGCACTTTCAGACCATGCTCCTGTAGTCATGTCACTTCAACCTGGAGACTGAATACAAGATTGCTTATGGATGAAACATTTATTAATTATTTAAACGATCAAACAGATTTATTTTTAGAATTCAATGATAAGGATGCAGCTGACCCAAGAATTGTGTGGGATACTTACAAGGCCTATATGAGGGGCATGGTTATTTCATATGCTAGCCAAAGGAAAAAAGAGCAAAGTAGCAAAGAAACTTGAAATTGAAAGGAAGATAAAAAGGTTAGAAGAAGACTATTATGTAACAAAACGAGAGGTGACCTTGATTGAAATTAAAGCAACCAGGATAGCATTACATAACTTGATAACTAGGAAGGAAGAAAGGGATGTTCTATTTAATAAACAAAAATGATTTGAATTGGCCAACAAACCAAATCACCTTCTGGCACAATTGGCAATGAACGCTCCTGTTAAATCTTTAATTTCAGCCATACAGGATGAGAATGAGCAAAGACATATAAACAATTGCCAGATGAATGAGAATTAAAAAAAATTCTATGCTGATTTATATAGCTCAGAAATCGACCTAGAGAGGCTCAGAATGGGTAATTTTTTTGGACAATTAGATATTCCCACATATATCTCAAGATCAAGCAACATTATTGGAATCCTCTATCTCACAATTAGAAAAAGATAAAGCCATCTCCACACTCCAATCAGGTAAATGTCCAGGAGAGGATCGCTTCCTGTTGAATTTTTTTTAAGTGATGAAAGGAAAAATCAGCAGTTTGCTGTTGAGGGTCTTAAATAAGTCATTTGAAGATTCTAAACTTCCAGACCGAATGTATAGAGCCAATATAACATTAATAGCGAAGAAAAACAGAAACCCAGAATTATGCTCCTAGAAACTCCTTTTATAACACAAAATGCCTTTTCAGCATTATTCACTACCTTAACTCATATTAAATACCAAGTGCTATTATTTCAATGGATGCCGATTAGGCGTTTGATAGAATTGAATGGGAATACATGTTTGATATCATGGGAAGGTTTGGATTTAGGTCAAATTTGATTTGGCCCTAGAGCCCTTGGCAATGGTCATTAGACAAAATCTGAATATTCACGGAGTTGATATTGGCACAAAACAACATAAAATTTTACTTTACGTGGATGATGTCCTTCTGACACTAACAGACCCAACCAGATCACTACCAGCCCTAATAGAGTGTATCACAGAATTTGATTTGAC
The DNA here is from genome assembly GCF_900963305.1 of Echeneis naucrates. Lineage (NCBI taxonomy): Eukaryota > Metazoa > Chordata > Actinopteri > Carangiformes > Echeneidae > Echeneis > Echeneis naucrates. The sequence continues at coordinate 14,445,584 of NC_042528.1, read as the reverse complement.
ATCCGGATATAAAGTAAACTTCGATAAATCAGAAATAATTCCCCTGAACAGCAACGATAACATTAAACCGGCTTACGTGAAGCCTTTTCGCTGGTCCCTACTAGGATTTAATTACTTAAGAGTCATAATTACTCCTCAAATGAATCAACTTTATGCAGAAAATGTGAATCCCTTAGTAAAGAATCTCAAATAAACATTGACAAAGTGGAGGAAACTTCCTGTCTCATTTCTGGGCAGAATTAACCTTATCAAGATGACAATCCTTCCAAAAATATTATATCCTCTATCAATGTTATTTGTGCTCCTTACATCATATGACATAAAGGTAATCAGTAAAATTATATCAGGCGCCATTTGGGCTGGAAGGAAACCTAAAGTGAAACTGGAGACACTACAACTACCAAAAGAATGAGGTGGGTGGGGTTTACCAAATGTAAAATATTCTGCACTTTCAATGCAAGCCAGAATTATTTCTTTATGGGTGAATGAACATTCATACTCTGCTTGGCTTGACTGCGAAGTAATGATGTGTAAACCCGTCTCTCCTGTGAATTTGTTAGACACACGCCTAAATGAATTACCACATATGGCTAAGAGGAACCCACTAATAACCAATGTACTGTGGTCATGGAGGAAAATATTCAGGGAGACTCATCCACTCAATGTCTTGAAAACACTGAAAGGAAACCCAGAGCTATCATCACAGGGGCTGGGTCCAAATCTTATATCCTGGCAAAGAGTGGGCAGTACTACAGTGCATGATCTCTTTGAGAGGGGGAGATTCAGAATGTTTGAATCACGACAAACACAGTACCACATATCCAAGAATGACCATTATAAATATCTACAGGTCAGACATTATGTGCAGGAGAAAACCAAATCACTGGAATACTCCAAGGAGTCTTGTCCAATAGAGATGTTTTTTTCTGAAACACATAGAGCAAAAACATTTTGTGTCGAAATTTTATTTTGAAATGTTCAATTTAAATGTGGAAAAACTTGCATGGCTTAGAACATCATGGTGTAATTTACTGAAATGTGTGATTAGTGACGACATGTGGAATGACATCCTGCGGTTACCTTCCAGAATCTCAGTTTGCAACAGATATAAGGAATTGCAATATGATATCTTACATAATATCTTTATATTGCCGTATATTTACAGTAAATATACAGCAGGAGTTTCACCAAATTGTCCCAAATGTAAGTCATGCAGGCACTAGGTTGCACTGACTGTGGGAATGCAATATAATCCAGGTATGGTGGAGGGCAATATGCGCAAACATTAGTATCGCAATAGGACAACAGGTGTCAGCAATTCTGGTTTTATATTTGCTTGGAAGTGTCCCCAATTCTCTTAAACAACATGAGGAAGTGATTCAATAACTCTTAATGTTGGCAAGGAAAGTAATCCAGGTAAAGTGGCTTGGAGATGACCCTCCCTCTGTTCTGATTTGGAAATCTCTGATATCTGAGGTTGTGACTCTTGAAAAATTGGGACATTACATTAATGGGAGGATTCAAACGTTTCAGCAGAAGTGGAAGAGACCACTGGAACTTCTTGGAGTTACGTACAATATGGAACTGAACTAAATGGACCCACGTTTGAAATGGTACATCACCAGAGTCTGACTTGTATGTGTTTCATTTACTGGACTAATTTTCATATTGTTAATGAGCCTTGCTTCTACTGTCACTTATGGACCAGTTTTTGTAAATGTGTAAAAATGATAAGTTTGTAATTTGATTCTTTGTATGCTTTTGGAAAAGTAAAAAAAAAAAAAGCATATCCCCTCCTCCTGCGCTCATTCTGTCCCTACTCTACCCAATTTTTTTGGAACCTCTTTCCTGTAGGTTTGAGTGGGATTATGGAGAATAAATAGTTGATTTATGGTAAAGTTTTCATTTTAGCCGTAGCTATATGCCCCATAAGAGATATAGAAAGGTTGTTCCAGCGCCCAAGGTCACCACAGATTTTCTCCAGAAGTGGATCAAAGTTCAAGTGGACTAGCTCTGATAATTTAGGGGAGCTAGTTATACCCAAGTGTTTAATATTGCCTGTGAAGAAGAAAATTTGGAGATTTTGGTTTGCAGGATCCCATGCATTCTCCATTATTGGTAATATTGTTGAGTAGTCAGAGAGGGTTGAAAACTTTGAGATGCATTTATATGCTTTCTCTAATGATCTTTGAGATTGTTGCAAGTAGAGTAATACATTATCAGCCTATAAATTGATTTTGTGTTCAGAAAAAGCCGAGTGTTCTGACATATTGCTGATTAAATATAGCAAACAGTAGGGGAGAGAGGGGACATCCTTGTCTGGTTCCCCTCTGCAGAGTGAAGCTTTGCAATGTGATCCCATTTATGGTGACTGTAGCCTTGGGTGAATTATACAGTGTGGATACCCAGTGGATAAATGACTCTCCAAAGCCAAATTTTTGTAGGGTAGCAAAAAGGAGGGACCTCTTGGTTTGAAAATCTCTTCATTTACCACCATATTATACCATATACCATATGGTATGGTATATAAGAGATTTTGGACAATTTCATGCTCTCAACTTTGTAGGAACAGTTTGGGGATGGCCCCTTCCTGTTCCAACATGACAGTGCACCAGTGCACAAAGGGAGGTCCAAGACATGGATGATAAAGTTTGGTGTGGATGAACTTGACTGGCCTGCAGAGTCCTGACTTCAACCTGACAGAACACCTTTGGGATGAATTTGAGCGGCGACTGAGAGGCAGGCCTTCTCATCCAGCATCAGTATGTGACCTCACAAATGCGCTTCTGGAAGAATGGTCAAAAATTCCCATAAACACACGCCTAAACCTTGTGGAAAGCCTTCCCAGAAGAGTTGAAGCTGTTATAGCTGCAAAGGGTGGACTGATGTCATATTTAACCCTATGGATTAAGAATGGCATGTCACTTAAATTCATATGTGAGTCAAGGCGGGTGAGCAAAAACTTTTGGCATTATAGTGTACATAATCACCAATAAATGGTACCAATCAACAGTTTGTCCTATTCACTTGAAAGAGAAAGTGTGTCCAGAGTGTCCAAACCCTTGAACAGTACAGTATAATACAATCCCCAGCGCACTATCCATAATCACATAATCAATTTATAAACACCAATATATTATCACTGTTATATAAGTAGGCATAATTAGCAGTTATTCCAAAAATTGTAAAATAGTGCAGAAAGATTATTGGCATAAACCTCAAAGTCCACTAAGTGAGGTACACAAGGAGGGAGAAGGTCATTCTAGCAGACCCTCATCTTCTATTTTCCTCTCTTCTTTTGATGTTATGTGCTTGCTTTTGCCATTTTCTGCTGTGAATCAAAATTTCCCCTGAGGACAATAAACATTTCAGATTTTTACAGTGGGGAAACATTTCTACTGTAACTATTACTTCCCTTTTTGCAATGATTTGCAATCTTTATGCTCTGCAAGGTTTTCCATGCCTTCATTCCAGCTATGTCCCTGATTTATTTTCCAAAGAGAATACCCAAATATTTCGACAGTTGTTTCAAAAAGATCGTATTCTTGTCTTCAACTGAGGAGGTCAGGTTTGTCTGTATCTCCCTTCCTGGAGGTCCGAGCCATTAACCCATGATAAAGCAGTCATGACAAATTGAGCACAGAGAGGGATTTAATGTACAGAGAAGGTTTGCATCACTGAGTGCATATTAGAAATGATTTTTGCAGCCTACACATCTGCCATTTTGCATGTTACAATGTTAATCTTCTACTGCAATAACTTCTACTGGCGTAAAAAGGACAATATTTTCCTCTGTAATTTAAAAGTATGAGGTCTCACAAAATGCAATTACTCACAAAATGACTACTTATAAACTAGTTTACTAAATGTTTATCTCATAACTAACCCAGACATTCTGTATCACAGCCATCTCTAATCTCAGTGTGCTAATGTACAGCTTTTAGTCTACTCTGCATAAAATCTAGTCTTTATTTAAGTCACACTGTATACAAACATCTTTGCACGTTGTCTGTAGAACAATCAAGCCTCTCACATGAACTGTGGGATTTTTTTCTTGACATCAAGATGTATGACAAGTCATTACTATTGTACAGGAGATAGGAGCATTATTGCCAAATACAACTAAAGTGCATGCTGCTTTATCCACTAACTCAATAGCTTGTACAGTAAGTCATAAAACATACATTAATATAATACTTAACCTTGTGGGAGGCTCTGCAGCACAGTGTGGTATCATTTTATCCGCTTGTATACAAAGTATAGCATCATCACATTTTTTAAACAAAATGCTATAAATGAGAAAAAAAGTCAACTACTAATAACATCACATCTGACCTCTGTCTGTGTGCTACACTCATAGATAAGCGTTCAACTAAAAGTTTTAATGCTAATGTACAAATCTAGTTAATTGGTCATGAGATTAGGCACATCTCTGACTCTCTTAAAACACACACTGGGCATGAAAGGACCTGTTGAAAACACTCTGGTCCTGAATTGTAAATGTTGGTGATGTGTACGATCGAGAGGCTGAACTAATGATCCCAGCATTTTGGAGCAACATAGTTAATAGATCAGCTGCATTGAGTATGTGTCAATTAACACTTAAATTAACTGACTGACAAAGACCTGTTTGGGTTTTGTCCTCTCAACCATCTTTAACTTAATGACAGCTTAAATAATGAGACAAGTCAGATATTTTTTTGCCATGTACTGATGGCCAGTCAAGATTTGTCTCAAAACATACAACCTTATTATTGTTTGAATAGCGTAACAAAGTGCTCCTTCAACTGACATCTCAAGCATGGTCACCTTTCATTTAACAGCATTAACAAACCAATTAGCCTGTTGATCCCAGACCTCAGATGCAGCTGAAGTCATAATAATGATCTATTAACATCACTGTTAGGGTTACAGTTAGTTATTGAAGCATTCACTGCTTTCTGTGTTAAATTAGGGTCAAACTTACAGAGGGTATATTGATTGTGAGGAAACTCTCAAGGTATTTTTTACCTTTCTTTTTACCCAGTTAGAGTTGACTATACTTAATGGTAGTGTGTTTTTGAGGTGGGGAGGTGCTGCACATGCACATTTATCAATGCTGGAGAAGGCTTTTAAGGTTATCACCTTTATATACGTTTGCACATGGGTTGTATAAGATTATAGTTTTGTTTGAGTTTTTTTATCAATACATACCGAACGAACTTCTCATTGTCATTACAGAAACTAGACATGTCTATGGGGCTGAATAGGAAAAAGGGGCAAAGTGACGACTCAGAGTAGAGTGTGGACCTGCTAACAGGAAGCACAACTGCCCGGGGTCTTGTGTATAACCGAGCATATGAAGAAGTGGGATCAGTGATGCCACAGTAGAAGTAGTACAGAAGCTGTCCCAATGTGTTTTGGTGTAGCTTGACCTGGATGTACCAGATTCTATCCATTCCAGCCTTCAACTGCAGTCATGATGGTCAATGCTAACTTTGGTTGAAAGATTGAACCTTCACACATCAAGAAATTAAAGAGTCCTGGAGTCTTATTAATATATAAGGAAGAGATGGATCAACAGACATATGGGTATTGCAAGCTGTATTGGCTTACTAAGTGACCATTGATAATTGATATTCTAACCTTAAGAATCAATAATCCAGAAAAATTAGTTGGTGGTGCTTTCTGGACGTCATGGTGACAGAAATACACAGCTCATTAATTACCTCAGGAAGGTCTGCAGAGGATGCTAAATTAATTTGGCCTATCTTCCCAAGACTTGCCACTGAAATCATGAGCCAAATAAGTTTGGAATGATCTATGACCAACCCTACATCACATCTCAGTGAACCACCTGCTCCCTACTACAAGCCACAGATTCTGTAGGACATTAGCTCTTCACAGATATCTCTCGGAATCAGTCACAATGGTACATAGTTTGGTTTTGATTTGTCAGGATAAGAAAACAGCTTGTATGAAGAATATACCCATGACCTCTCAAACCTTGCATATTTTCACCTTGCTCTCGGCAGCAAACGATAGGGCATCATTTCCAATCCAAGAAAATTGCATACCAGAAGAAGAAGGACGTGAAGATATAATCTGCTCAAAGCTGTGGGAATGTCATATAGTTATTTACAACTGAGGTGACAATTTCAACATTCATTCATTCATTCATTTCATTTCTGGGTCGTGGGGAGTGTTAGAGCCAATCCCAGGTCCCATTGGGCCAGGGCGGTCCTCAATTAAATATTCACATTTGGCTCAGACTGATGATCCTGTTGTACACATTCTACCTTGACGTGTAAAGGTGGATTTCAGCGTAAGGATGGTGTAGAATATATGCAACTACAGGGAGATGTATACCAAGGTGGAGTTCATTATTTGGCATATGGCATGCCATATGCTTACACCATGGCCATTGAACAAAGACACAAGTCTGCAGCAGTGCTAGCAGGTTTGCAAGGCTGAACTTAAGCACAAACACTGAATATTCTAGATAAAAAACCAGCAACTTCAATGTTGCCTCAGTGTATCTTGAAGAGAACATGAACATGAACACTAAAGCTTACACTATTTGTGGCTCTATAGAAAGTAAGAGGATTTCCAGTCACTTGGAATTATCTTCAGGGGCCATGACACTCATGACAATAGAAGCAACAGTTTTAAGATTCTTATAAGATTTATAAGTCACTTTTTATAACAGTGCAGTGCAGTGTGGTAAAAATTACATGTATGACTGTCACAGTCTCCACATGTTAAAAACCCCTTGATTGGCACTCCATGCACTGGAACAGGAGCCTTAGTTTTTCAAAACAACTGATTTGTTTGTTTTAGGTGTTAATAAATAACTGCTATGCAGAAATGAGTACTGTCCATGGCCATAGTATAAAAAATAAATGAATGAATCTATTTTTTGATGACAAACTCTAGATGAGTTTGCTCATGGCTGAGCCTTCTCTTATCACTAAAAATGGAACACTATCATTTTCTAGCTAATATTAGTGATAGTTAAATATATACCATTATATTCTAACACATTTGTTTTTATTCTGGTCCCTGTATTAGCGCAACCTGTTAGTAAACTGTACAGTAGTCTGCTAAACATTTTCAAGCATTAGATTTTCGTTTGGCTGTATCCGATTTGCAGGAGTAAGTCTAGTTTATACATTACAGCTTCAGTAGTTAATCATCTCTGTTAATATTTTATTGCAACATTTAAGTGTAACATTAAAATAGTAATTTAATAAAAGTAACAATATTCATTATAATGATGATGATGATAATAAAAAGCCTAAAGCGAAGACATAATCATGATCATAACAAAGGGTAAACTGAAAAGAATTAACTAACAGGCTTTGTTTGTTGTTTCTGTTCTAAAGTCATATTAGTTCAAAGACCCATCAGTATGAGAGTGATGGAAGCGTTGAATTAAGTCCACTTGATCCTAAATGACTCCTCTTAAATCTTAGTTCAACACAACCTTTCTGTGTAGCCTTAATAAAGTGCCCTTAGAGTTGTGCACAATTCAATTATCCAACTCAACTTGTGTAAATAATTAGTTTTCACTATTGCTAACGGTGTGAGAAAGCATAAGCAAACTCATCCCTCTAATTATACGATTCAACATTATGAGAAATGAGGGAGTACATAAAATCATAAACACCTGCAATCATCTTCAAATTCAAGCTAAGATAAGAACATTATGATTCAACTACACTTTGTAGTGGTGGACTCTACTTTTGGACTTTGAAACCCAAATGGGCATGTTGATCAATTGCAGATTGACCAAGCTCAAAGTTTGACAGCTCATAGAAAAACTATGATCATTGGCATTTAGTATTTTTCTACTGGGCCCATTTTAGATTCCATTCCAAACTCTTTGACCCATTGAGACCTCTACTGGAATACCTCCCAACCCCCACCCCCACTTTTACGTATACCAAGTAAACACAATACTGTAAACGTCCAAACAAACAATGAATTTATACCTGTTGTAGACGATTATAGGATGGGTTTGTGATTTTATGTCCACAATTAATGCAAATTTGTGTACTTTTTAGTCAAACTCACTGCTTGACCTACATTTTTTTGTAGAAACATTATTGTGTTTATATTGTTTTTGTCTCAGATTGGATTTTTCTAATAAATGTATATTAATTGTGTCCATTCATCATTGTCTAGACCGTTGTCTTCCTTTCAGCCTAGTATCCTCATCTTCTACTAACTTCTATCCACCTTCTGTAACTAGGCAAGGTCTGATTCAACCACACACTGCTCAGTGTACTCCTTCACCAGCTCCACACTCAAGGTGTTGCAACAGAATTCGGCCATGGGCTTCCAGAGCGGTGGATCCAGGAACATCTGGCACATGACATGACCCTCTAGGGTGGCGGTGTGGCGCTGCAGGTGGCACAAGAACTGCTGCCGAGCGAGGTCAAGGTCTTTACCGAACATGTCAATATTCAGGTAATACCTGGTTCAAAGACAGTGCATTTGATGAACAACCTATTCTGAAAATCTGTAGCCTCTGTCATGCCATGAGAATCTAAAATACACAGTGGTCACTGTTAACATTATACATCTGTTTATGGACAGCAGCTGTGCCGGGCTTAGCAGCAACATATATTTAGCATGAAACGTAAGTAAAGAATAGACGCTTACCAGTCATCTCCAATGGGAACCCTGAAAGGGAAAGTACAGAGGCTGGCCACAGAGGGGTTGGACACATCGTTGACCATCCAGTCAATGTTCTTCTTCAGCAGGATGGCCATGTTACTTGGCAACGGCTTAAATGGCTGCCAGTCTTGAATGATGGTGGAATTAGGAAGGATCTCCTGCATCAGGTCTGTGGTCAGATACAGCCGATGGATTGCTGTATGGTCGAGACGCACTGGCGGAGTGTTAGAGGAAGGGGTGGACACAGAAGATTGATGATCTACACCCAGACCAAGCTCAGACAAACGAAGCTTGAGATCTTCAGCTCTGAAGCGCACCAGCAGAATACCCTGTCAAATAAAGTCAGTGTTGGAATTAGTAATGGGCTACAACTGTGTAAATGCTGAAAGCAAGATTTAGAGCTTTGTGAATGAAACATGCTGTTCATTGCCAACAACTAGGGATTAATCAAAAGGGGTTTCATTATTTATTCATGAATATTATATACCTGCTTGGTTATAATGCGATACTTCTGGAAGTCCTTGGGTCCAAGCTGATCATCACGAGTCAGGCGGCTTACTTTAACCTCTGGGTATTTAGATTTGACCAGTTCAGAGCAAAAACGCAGAAGAACTCCTGCCACACCTTTACCTCGCTCCTGAGGGGCAACACGAAGACCTTCCACCAGCATGGTCTCCCCATCATCAATCACACACACTGACTCTAGAGCAATCTGTCAGGGAACAAAAAGGAACAAAAGAAAAATCATCACGCTGATATTGTTCTTTTAGAATCTGCACATCATTAGTATAATGATGTGTGGGAGGATTGATCTGTAGCTCCTCCTGTATGCATGTCAATGTGTCCTTGGCAAGATACTGTATTAAAAAAATGAAGTTCCTTCTGAAGGCTGCTCCATCAGTGCAAGAATGTGCATATGTTTGGTATCATCACAACAAGAGTAGTAGTAATAGATTTTCTGTATGAGTATTACGTAGAAAGCCCTGCAATTCAGGCCGACTTTTATGCCACTCTAGATTAGCAACTCATAATTCACATTAAATTCTGGTATTAGTTGCATTACTGTTCAAACTGAGGTAGCATTTCAAAAAATCTTATCTGTTTCTGGTTTAGAACTGCATATAAAAGTGGCCCAAATCTGATTTCAAGTAATCACATTCCATGGATTTGTGTTGTTCACAATCAGATCTGGGTTGCATACAACAAAAAAAAAACAAAACAAAACACATCACATCGCACAGACAACATGGTCTGTTGTAATGTATTGTCTCAATCCAATCGGTCGAGGCAGATGGCCGCCCCCCCTGAGCCTGGTTCTGCTCGAGGTTTCTGCCTCTTAAAGGAAGTTTTTCCTTGCCACTGTTGCCAAGTGCTTGCTCATCAGGGGATCTGTTGGGTCTCTTTAAATAAATTTATAAAGAGTTTGGTCTAGACCTGCTCTATATGTAAATCGCCTTGATGCAACTTTGTTATGATTTGGTGCTATATAAATAAATCTGTTTTGATTTTGATTTGATTTTATTTGAATGAACATAGCCTTAGTACGAATGGGTCAATGTGGCTTCGATAGTTTTTGTTCCTGTGTTCTTGATATGAATACACAGACCCACTCGTATTAGAATTACTTATATTTTCTTATAGTAAGAAATTGTGAATTATGATCGAAAAGATTTCTGTCTGACTGATTATCTGAGTTGATTTGTTCATATAATGTGTGGAGGTGGCTTCCTTTCAGACCATATAACAAAACTTCATCACAGTCAGAGTGTACCTACCACTTTTCCCTGTTTGCGGGCCAGTATGACTGTGCGGTTGTTCTCCTGAAGCCAGCTGGTGTACCTAGTAGGCAAATAGTCAAGACCCCCATATATGTCCTGGCTCATAGCCATGATCTCATCGAAGTCCTCCTCAGTAGCCACAGAGAACTGTAGACCTGCTTGGGTAAGGGACTCTGGGAGCTGGGGCATAGTCAGGCTGGTATCAATCTTCATCTCGACACAACTGATGAGATACAAAGTGGGGGAAAAAAGTCATTATGGTTTGTATTTCTCAAGTGTCTCAGAGCAGGGTGTCATTCTCAACCAGTCAAAGATGACCAGTTGGGAGTGACACCTTATTACTTTAGATATCACAGGTGTATTAAACTTTTTCAATATTGTCTGAAACTGTGCTGTAGGAAAATCAGGAGCAGTCCTAACCTGGGAAATCCTGGCTGGTTCTTGGTAACATAGAAAAATAAAATATCCATTGTGATTGGAAGCAACAAAAAGCTTTAAAGATGTTTCTTCTTGGATAACAGTTGTTTATCTGATGTTGTCCAACTTAACACTTCAACAATATAAAACAACTCTATCCACTTCTCACCATGTCTCTGACAGGTGAAATGATGTAATCGTCTACAGAGTAATCAAATCAATGATTTTGACTCACAAAGGAAAATAATACCCTGATCACCAACCACAACATCTGCAGCAACAACACACTCACCACAAAAAACTATACTACTTGCTCTGACAGAGGCTGAAGAATGCAGGGACAAAACCTGGGTCAGAGTTTTGGCAGAATCCATCTATAACATTCAGGGTAAATTTAGACATTAAGCCATCTTAACAAATGACAAAAACCGACTATGGAACCGGGTCCAGAACTAACACATCTCAATGCTTTAAAATAGATCATATTTATTTGGAAGTGAAAAAAAGAGAACGTTGTGAAAGGGACAAGATCAGTGTCCCAAGGGAGAACCCAGCACGTGAATGCTGGAGAGATCAATGCCAGGCCACTGACACTTGATGAAAAACAAGCAAAGGTGGATGAATGGACAAGAGACTGAAGAGAAAGAGAAACAGAAACATGGCACAAGACATAGGAACAGAGAACTAGTGCTAGTTTTTATACTTATACCCTAGGAAACCCATTCCACATTACAAACACAGGTATTTGTCTAAGCTTGGAGCTTAAATACCCAAGTGGTTATTTAGAATTATGAGAGCAAAACACAGTTTAATTTTTCACATGATGCTACTATTACTGTTAATGTTATGCAAGTGCCAAGTATATGCTCTCTCCTCTCAAAAAAACCCCAAAACAAAACAAAACAGGAGGCTCTTTAGAGGATTTTGTTTAATAAGGTTAAAACATGTTAACACAGGATGGAGCAGTGCAATCAGACAGTAACACAAGCGTCTGCAAAAATAAAGCACTCAATATACAAAACAAAGGTGATACAATGATGACATGCAACAAAATATATGATTATGATATTTACACAGTAGTATATGATTTGGGCTGAGAATTGAATGTCAATTATTGCGGAATATTTGTCAAATTGTCTTCATAGTTTCAAAATCTGTTACACTGCATTGTCTCAATAAATATTTATCTATTTTTCCTGCAGTCCTTTCTTTCATTCTCTAAACATCAGCTCCACCTACAGAAAATGTTTGGTAGTTCTTTTGCCAGCTACAGCTATGAGTAGCACTATGTAATACTTTTATTATAACCATGAGTCCCACATTGATTTTGATAAGTAGCTCCTGAAATCAATGCAACTGAAAAACACCTTCCAACGACTGACCTGTGCTTACCACTACATTGAACTGTGACCAGGCTGAACAAATGCAATCAGTGCATGAAGTCCAACCTGTGTCCAGCTCTAAACACAAAACCTGGGAGAATTGAGGCACACCCTATGGAAATATGTAGCTGTGTCTTACTCCATCTACTTATGCTGGTTGTGAGATATCAACGAGTCTCCTTACAGACCATCAGGTGTTGTCAGCTGTCCTGCATGAGCATCAGTTTTACAATCTGGACCTCATTTGCCCCATCAAGGACAAGCTGTAAATCATGAGGATTAATGAGACTGAATGGGTGCACCATTCATAAAGCTGGGCAAACATGAAAGCCAGATGAGAGGCACAATGTCAGGAGGGGCAAACCAAGAGAATGTTTGGGAATTATTTTTATCCTGCTATCCATAATGGTCAAGGGGGGGGTGGGGCAATCCATCACAGCGCCAACACAAAGAGACATACAGAGACGAACAGCCATTCACACTCACACTCACGTCACGCCTATGGGCAATTTAATGTCTGACCTTTTAATGACCTTTTTGCCCCTCCTATATCCTTAATATCCTTGTGATGGTCTTCTGTGTATGGTGCCCCCCAAAAGCCTAGGATCCCCTGAGACTGAAATTCAAGTCCATTCATTCATTCATCTTCGACCGCCAACCAGGGGTGCTAGAGCCAATCCCAGCTCACACTTAGCGAGGGCGGGGTACACTCTGGACAGGTCGCCAGTCTATCGGAGGGCCAACACACAGAGAAAGACAGACAAACAACCACTCAGACTCACACTCAAACCTACAGACAATTTAGAGTCACCAATTAACCCAAACATGCATGTCTTTGGACGGTGGAAGGAAACCGGAGTACCCAGAGCAAATCCACACAAGCCCACACAAGCACAAGCACAGGGAGAACATGCAAACTCCACACAGAAAGGCCCTGGGCCAGGAACCAAACCCACGACTTTCTTATTGTGGGGCAACAACGTTTGCCACTATGCCACCATGCTGTCCATTATACTTCAAGTCCAAAACCCAGAAATTAAGCAAAGGCCACGAAGCAACTTCCAAAGATGTGTCACCCAAGGATGAAGTGTTGTGTTGAGGAATAGGAAGAAGTAAGAAGTAAGTCTTGTAGAGGAGTATCAAGCAGCTACCTCCTCCAAGTGCAAGAGTGGTAGTTATTACAAGAACAAGTGATCGAGCTGAGCTTCCTAAACGAGTACAGAAACACTTGAAAAAATCAGGATCCAGGTGGAACTGATCAGAAAAATGTAAACAGCAAAGGTAGTCCACAAAACCTGCATATGAGGCTTCAATTGATGACTCAAGCTTATCTGTGGAAATTAAAATTGTTTGTGGTCATTCATTCTGAGCTCCTGTTTGTTGAAGCAGAGTGAGGTCTATTCACACTGTTATGTCTGCCGAAGCCATCCATCTGGTGGACAAGGTATAACAATACTAGAGGGGAGGCTGGTCAGTCCCACAGAGGGCTTGTTGGTTTGCAGAGGCTGACACGGAAATGCTAGACATGTTCCAATAATCTATCAATCAGCCATGTGAGCTGTGGGGGTATTTGCAGTACAAACACTGTCTGGTCACAGCAGACACACACATGGACACATGGTGGACACTGGTACTTTTCCATCAAGCATTGGTGCTGGGTGGGGAGGTGCAGTCTTGCCAATGAGAGCAATGTTGTTTTGTTTTACAGTATCTGTGTCCTGCTCTCTTTCACAGACTCACTGCTTCACGTTCCCCCTGCACACTCTCATGCTCTTCCCTGCTTCAAGTTGTTGCCTGGCAGAATACTCCAAATGAAATTTGGCACATTTGCAAAGACTGTGGTGATGCCACTATGAACAAATGCCAGTATGCTTGCTGCATATTGTGGTCTGGCCACAAAATGATCCCAAGCCCACATGGGGGTGCTGGTGCTATGAAGCAGGTGTGTGAAAAAATAAAAAAAAAATCTCCATCACAAGGCATTGGTGGTGAATTGATGGACTCAAGGGCAATGAAGGGGACTGTGCATGAAACTTCTGCAGTCACCTGAATCTGCCCAACAGCTAGACACTCATCGGTGGTGCCAACAGCTAAGGGTCCAATATATGGTCGAGTTTTAGTAAAGTCCACATTCCTCTGAAAAAATGCCAACAACTTTATTAACACACCAGTTATGTTTTATTTGGAGCATGCTGCCAGTTCTCTTTAACATCCCCACACCTCCACATAGAACAGATAAAACCATTATACTGAATATAACAGGAGCCGCTGAATAATACAAAACTCAAAGGAACACACCATGTCTTCAGTAGATTATCCTGTTGGTCAAGTGATGAGAACATGGGCATCAAAATCATTCATGTCTCCTGGGTAGATCCTTGGCTCCAGTGCTTCATGCCAGTAGGCTCCATGCTGATGTAAACACATAAGCATACCACCCTGTTGTGCGATAGCAGGCTCCATGTCATTTTTCCCACGCAGCCCCGCCTATACATGAAACAAACCTGTGACAAACAGGCACCAGAAAATGATTAGTTGGTGAATCTGTCAATCATCACTCTGTGGTTGTTTCCATGACAATATGACAAGTGTATGACATTGTCACCTACACTTTCACAACTTTGCAGTGAGCATTAATAGAATAAATCAAACTAAATGAAATCAAATTTATTTATATTGTGCCAAATCATAAAAGAGTTACATCAAGGCACTTTACGCATAGAGCAGGTCTAGACCAAACTCTTTATGGATTTATGGAGTTAAAGAGACCCAACAAATCCCTCCAGGAGCAAGCACTTTGCAATGGTGGCAATGAAAAATTTCCTTTAAGAGGCAGAAACTTCAGGCAGAACCAGGCTCTGGAAGGGCAGCCATCTGCCTCAATTTGTTGGGCAAGCATTTGCTTTAAATCATAATATAAAGTTTTACCATTCATTTTTGCCCCCCTACTGAAATTCTGAAATATGGTTTGATCTAGTGCCAGCATAGGGCACACAGCTGACCCATGGCTATTATTACAACATCAAAGCCACAGTACATGAGAACAAAATGTCTGTGTTTTATGTACCATTCCAAATATTATAATCTGCATCACTGCATTTGTCAATTTTATCAATAAAAAGGATGACACAATGAAATTGAAGATGATGTGAGTAAGTTTTTTCTGCTGCTGATGTTGGTTTGTTGTCAGCTGCAGGGGGGTGGTGATTGTCACCTGCCTATAGCTTCAGCCAGTCCACTGTTTTCACTGCATCCTCTTAGTAACTATGCCTTAGGACATACTGGAGGCTGCAATGAATCTCTGAAGAAGAGAATGAAATGGAGTGGGGCTAGCTGGTATGATACTGGTACTAACTTCACTCAAAAAAGAAAAACAAAACAAAACATTTGTCTCCACCTCTGGAAACAGATGCTGGTGAGTAAAGGGCGGCTTTAAGTTGGATGAAAACAGAGATAACTAACCATTTCTTTTACACTGGTGAGTCTGGTGAGTCAACAGCACCAACAGCTTCTTTGAAAGATTCTTACATCTACTTTATGTTCAGTATAGGTCAATGAGATGATATATACCTTCAGAGATACAACAATCTACAAAATCTAATCTAAGTCACTAATAGGTAGACTGTGGTCCAGACTAAAACCCAGATGTTAACGCAACCACTTTTCTTGACTTCCCTTGATAATTTGTTTTCTGTGGATAACAGTACTATTAATGAACTTTCAAAATGTGGGTTGAGGTTAAGGGACCTTAAGAACCTTGCCCACACTCCATTGCTGCAAAAGACTCTTAACCTTCACACTTAAGAGTATGAAGGGAACATCCAATATGGCAACAAGGATGACACATTATAAAGCAAGAGGTCATGATTCGTGGCAGCCTATAGATTTACCGCTATTCAAGAGATAAACTTCATTATTAATATATTTCTACTGAGGAGCAGCTTGCTTTACTTAAATGTTAAAGTGATTGAGACTGAGGTCAGATTCAGTGGTTTCATTTTAGATTAGGTGTCTTTTTACACAGAGATGCAGACTAAGTTGGATGAAAGGCATTATGTATAGGGTAAGACATTCATTCTAAATTTAGCTGTATTGTTATTGTTATTGTATCTATTTAGCTGTATTGTTCATAGCACTGCATAATTTATAATTTCAATTGGGATCATGAATAATCCTGAACCTTCAAAATAGTTAGCTACTTTTTTCACTTTAATTTATTCAAAGAACAAGGGAAATCATTTTACTTTGTTACTGTCTGTTCATACTTAAGCTGCAGACGACCAGCTCTGCTCATACCAGCTTTCCACCCCATACGTGCTACTGGACCAGGTCAGCATTAAAGCATAGTATCAGGCAGACATGAGTCATAGAGAAATGAAGTGAATCTTTCAGTAAGTCAACGGGACTATACAATGTTATCCATTTCAGGTCCAGTTCCAAAGCTATGGCTCCTGCAGGATCACCACAGTCAGGACCATGGTGAATGCATTGTCTAGTCTAGGGAGACAGGAGTCAATTGTGGTGATATAAGTTATCTGCAGAATAAGATACATTCACCATGCTTATCCAGTAGGTGAAGAAACATGGGTACTATGACTGGCACTACCACAGTAAACCACGAATTTATCATTTCCCACAGCTCCATGTTTTCAGAATTTAAGAGAGAAGCTGCTCAACATTTTCCCTGCATGTACATCGCACAAGTGTATCACAGGTGAGAAGGAAGAGATTTTAGTAAAACAGCATCAACTTGATTCAAAGGAGCCACGTCTTCACTAAGGCCCAAAACTCCTTCAGGCTAATTAACTGGCTTAGTGCTATCTATTGTAATTAGCCATCTTATTAGCTGACAGTATCTTCAGCCAATTTACAGCCAAAAGCTACACCCATTTTGTTCAAGAGTGTTCAACAGTGCACATACACTTTACATTGACTACATCTGCTTGTTTACTGCCACTCTTCAGTTAAAATTAACTTGTTTGATTGTGTGAAGTTTTGTTGCTTTAAATAATTGTATTTCTTAAGAGAGAGGAGATCTACCCATCTTGGTTAGCTGAATTTGGTTTTAAACTCAGAGCAGTGAGATGACAGGGTGGAATGACACACATGGTGTATCAGTAATCAGCCTGCAGGAAGTATTTCATGATGAAATGTTTATTTATATAGCTGACATTCAGAAACAAGGTAATAGCGAGACTGTTTCAAACGGAAATACATGTAAAAAAATATGACATAACATTTAAATGACAAAAAACAAAGATGCTCACAAAGGTGCAGGGTAAAAAAAAAAACAATAAGACAACTTTTAAATTAAACCCTTTAAAAACTATAACAGAAGCACAAAGAAGAAAATAAATAAATGAAAAATTCAGTTTCTGAACTGCAGTGAAAAATAAAGTTGTCATATGCAGCATTCTAAATATTCTAAACTCTCCTTTGATTCCTGGGACATTGAAGCAGATTCACTGAGGCCAGCTGTACTTTTAATAATCAATAGCTGATATTTCATTAAGTGTGCCAAAATTGTGTGACACAATCTGTGGCCAAACATAGTCATATTATTTATAATAGCTTTGTGGATGCATTGCTCATCTTGTTTTCCATTGCCTCAACAGGATTGAGGCAATGGAGTTTCTCCTCACTGTTTGGGCATCAATAGCACTAGGTCGAGGTCCAACATAGAGGGAGGGGCTGGTGAAGGGCTTGTATGGACCTAGTCAGTCTTGGGTTGATTGGATAACAGGAATATGTTGGTGCCACATGATAAACCTCATCTAACCCAGTTATTTGCAACCTTGGAAAAGTTTGCAGGTATGCTGCACGGGCTAGAACACAGTGATTTCCTTCCGTTGTGAAGTGAAGTTGGACCTAGTAAATATCTGATCTGGTACTATACAGACCCCACTTTGTTGATCAAGCCATTGATCCTGGTTTAGTCAGTATTCAGACATGTTGTAGTGCTGGTCTCAATAGGCATTGGGTTAAACCAGGCCATAGTGTCTGTAGTGTGGAGCTCAAAAGTGGCTGTGCTAGATATTTGATGTTCCTGGATCTGATCATCGGTTGGTTCTGAATCAGGAAGTTGTTTGTCCTCTTGTACAGTTGAAAATCTATGACTTCCTGTTTTATTCTGGTCCAGTAGCTGGTTCAGTCAGAGAAGGGAGAGGATACAAGAAAGTATCTGGAGCAGAAGTCTGGCTCAGTGTCCTGATGGAAAACTGCTCACATGTAGATGTTTTTGTCAGGGTAACTGGAAATATCTCTCTTTGGATGAAGGAAAAATTGAGGGCGAAACCAAGAGATGTGCTTGTTGTGGTGAAGTTACATCACTGCAGAGACTGGATATTAAAAGGTCTTGTTTCTTGTTAGTACCTGAGGGTTAACATAGGTTGAAGTTCTAGATCAACTCAAATCCACTAACCCTGTCAGTCAGAGACTGCCCAGGTTGCAGCAATCAGCACAAATAAGACGCAAACACTGTGTGTTTTCTTCAATGTCTTTATTTTTAGAGCTCAGTGTGGGTCTGACATCAATCAGGTCTTAATGCTGCTTCAGACTTCTCTTCCTGCACTGCCTCCATGTTGCCACAGACTGAACCTCTGGTGCTGATGGAATGATGAAGATTGAAGATGACTCTACTGTTTCTCCTAGAAGTAAACAAACAAGCTTAATATAATGATATTGGTGTGTAATTGAACTCCAGCATGATGTCATTTCATTAATGTTGTTACCTTGAACAGAACTTCAGTGTCGCTCAGCTGCCATCAGAGAAGCCACTTTCTGAAACCTCACGTTGCTTGACGGTTTTAATGGTTAAAACCAGCACCTGTATAATGCAGCAGCAGTCATCAATAGTGTGCTCACCAGGCAGGATATATAATTTAGAGGTGCCCAGTATAGTCTTACCAGGTGCTACCTTGTAATCTTCTGATTGGGTCCTGATACAGTGTTGTGTGATGCTGTTGTGCATTGTGTTGAAGTCAACAGAAAGCTGTTTTCAGTTTCCTTCACCATCATCAGAACAGCAGAGTTTGTAGACTTGTTTGTGTTAATAAAATGTGACACAGACTGAGCCTCAAACTCATGTTGTAAATCATTACGTTTCAGTCAGTGAAGAACAAAAATGATCCAGTGTATGTTAAAAGATGCCCCTGGAATACTGTTCTCCTCCAAGCCCTGATCGCCGTGTGGACGTTTCTCTCTCTCTCCTCTTCGTGTGTGTGTGTGCTTGTATGTGTGTCTGTGTATTTGTTTGTGTTTGTTTTGGGGGAAGGATCTGTTGGGTCTCTTTAAATAATTTTATAAAGAGTTTGGGCAAGACCTGCTCTATATGTAAAGTGCCTTGATGTAACTTTGTTATTATTTGGTGCTATATAAATAAATCAGATTTTTTTTTTTTTTATTTGATTGGATTTGATTTGATTGGGGGAGCTACATTAGACCAACTTCAAGTGTGTATCACTGTTCTCACAACTGACATCGGGCTACGTAGCTAATGGGATAACAAGCTGCAACACTCACCTGCTTACACCTTTTTTCTTTCTTCTTTCACCATTATCTAAACAGAATATACATTGCTGTCATCTATCAAGTCCAAAACAGTCCTTTGTCAAATTCTTTTTCTTCTGATCACTGGTATGGTCTGGGATCAGGTTTAGGCTGATTTCTGTGCTTCTTGTTTTGCTGCAGCAGCTGTTGGTTATTATTCAGACTTAAATCTTCATTGCCCATATAGTACAATCAAACCACCAATATTTAAAGGATGATTTTTTCCTTTGTTGATTGATGTCTGACTTTCTCCTTGCCTTTTTCCTGTTTTAATACTAAACTAAGCTAAACTCCAGTTTCATGTGAATTTTCCAATGTGTTGAAAATGTTTCTCAATCTATTACAAATTGTATGTTCTTCACAAACATGTTATAGTAGTGCTTACGATAATCTAAAATATCTACATTGATATTGACCAGTAATGTGTGGTTCCTAAAAGGGAGGCTATGCTAAAATATAGTAAATTTACTGAACAGGGTTATGACCTGCTCAATGTATTGATTTGATGTTGATGTGACTCTGAGCATGAGCTATCAACATATGCACAATTAGTATAAAATTCAGAGATGTGGATAGGTAAACCGGGTATTCTTAAAACCATTCCCCTGGTCCACATTACATGATCTGGATTGTTACACATGTCAGCAGTGTCTGCTCATAGCCTAAAGATTTGCTATAAAATATGTGGGGGTCAAGGGGGGATGTTTGACAGTATGTATGTGATAACTCCTCCCCCCCGCCCACACACACACACACCATCTTACATTTTACTTTGACATATGGCTGTTTTAAGGTAATAAAACTGTTCAGACATACCTTCATACTTCCTGTACATAATGCCTATGTGTTCTCTTGCCACTTTTTAGAATTCTATTTTAATCCTAATTTCTTTATTACCTCATTCACAAAATCTTATGAGCCATTTCAGGTCCTATTCCCACCCCCCACATTCACCCTGCCCTACTACCATCCCCCTACTCCTCTCTTAAATCTGTCATTGCTTCTTTTCTGCCTCTTGTCAACCCGCCCCCACCCCCTGCACTGCTGTGCCTATGTGGTCATTATTCTCTAAAATACTTGCAGAGTTACACACAGATTTTGTATGTATGTCACTTGTGTCAGTTTACCGTGAAAAGTGCCACTTAATGCAGATTTAAACGTTAAATGACCTATATGCAGGGGTATTTTTTATAGCTAAATAGATAACATTAGCATTAACACCTGTTTAATCACCAGTGTAAAATAAATGTAGTTCAGCATCAAACTTCATCCTTTATTTACCATGATGTCTTTCATTTTACTGAAGTTAGTTCTTCTTATCACTTTCCAGCATGTACCATAATCATTTGTCTTGTAAGCAAATGTGACTCTTAACTCCTAAAACTCCTAACAAACTGGAAAGTAAACAGCTGCTAAATGTTATTTATGGACCAATGGCAAAGCTTTACTTATAGCTCCAATGTTTGTTATGTTCTGCAGGATGTATTTTTTTTCTGCACAATAAAAATGATAAGATAGTTGTTGTCCAACAACCATGCATGTTATCACATCAAACATGCCTCTTTTGATCATATGCCACACTTATAATCATGCATGAACATTTGAGATCTCAGCAAGAATATATCTGCAATGTATAAGTGACAGTCATTTGACACCTTCATCAGTCCATCATAGAAGGAAACACACATCCTATTTAAGCGTAGTTTGTCACTATCATTTTGATGGTGTCATTCCTTAAATCAGTAAAGTTGATCAGATGCATAAACTAAATCAGTCAATGTTTCACTCATGGGGATAAACAGTAAAAATGCAGTCTGCTAACTTCCAACACACAGCCTACTGCCGTTAACAAACACATCATGTCTAAAAGTGTAACAGTCTGTCAGAGGTGGACTAATGTGTTCACATTTGTGTGTCTAAAACTTCCTCCTTATCTAGTTCTCAATTTTTCTTGTTGTACCTAAAAAAGACCATGTTCAGGTTACATATTGCAGAAATGAATTTCACTTCACTGCTCTCCAGCTATCATTTTTGTTAGGAAATAAGATAAGGTACATTTATGGAGGCTCCATCCATCTTCTACCGCTTTTCTGTTTCCGGGTGGCAGGGCTGCTAGAGCCAATCCCAGCCAACATTCCAGGCAAGGGGCAGGGTACACCCTGGACTTGTCGCCAGTCCATCACAGGGCCAACACACAAAGACGAACAACCACTCACATTCACACCTACGGTCAATTTAGAGCCACTAGTTAACCTAGAAATGCATGTCTTTGGATGGGAGGAAATCAGAGGAAACCCACAGAGACACGGGGAGAACGTGCAAATGCCACACAGAAAGGACCCAGGCCGGGAACCAAACCTGCGACCTTCTTATTGTGAGGCGACAGACCTATGGAGGCTCCACAAAGTCCAATTAATGTGCACTACCAGTCAAAAGTTTTAGGACACCCCAATTTTTCCAGTCTTTTATTGAATTGTGCAGTTTAATGTCTCATTGTACTCTGACATGAAAACACAGAACAAATAAGTTGAAAAAGAAATCATGGAATCAATTTATAGACCAAAATGTATTCAAAACTATTGACTAATCAAAGTAACCACCTTTGGCAGTTATAAGAACTGAACACACTGATTTCATTCTTTCTACAAGGAAAATTAAATATTCTTCAAAAATCTCTTCTAAACTCTGTTGCAAAATTTCCCATAAATGCATGACACTTGTAGGCTGCTTTGCTTTCATTCTTCTCTCCAGTTCATCCCAAACCACCTCCAAGGGGTTTAATTTTGGAGACTGCTGGCCACTCCATGTCAAGCTTACCATTTTATTAGTTTTTCCTCGGGTAGTTCTGGCATAACTTCAACTTATGTTTTGGGTCATTATCTTGTAGGATGAACTAGATGCATACCAGAGGGGACTGCATGGTACTGCAGGATTCTGTGTTTTGGTTCAGCGTGCCTCTCAATCTGTCCAAGTCACCGACCCCCTCCGGAAAAACAGCCACATGATACTTTGTCCTCCATGTTTGACAGTTGATTTCACACACTGATGAACCATGCTTTTGCCTACTTGATTATGTACAAAAATCCTGAGATTTCAAATTTTGATTCATCAGTCCCTAACACCCTCTTCCAGTCTTCAGTAGTCCATTAATGGTATTTCCTCACCCAGGGAAGCCAATTTTTCTTATTCTGACGTCTTAGCAATGGCTTTCTTGCTGCAACTCGACCTGTCACCCTGAAACTTGAAGTCTTCTCTTCACAGTTGAAACTGAGACTTGCTCACTGTTAAGGTGTGCTTGAAGCTGTTGCCTCTCAGAGACTTTGTCTTCTGATTCTGCTGTGGTTTTGCATCTGCCAGACGTCTTCCTATAAAACTTTATCCCATTTTCTGAGAACCTTTTAATGTTGATGAAAATTGTACTGACAAGTTGATTTCTGTGCAATTTCTATGTAGAAAAGGCCTACATTTTGAAGTGTTATGGTCTTTTGTCCATTGTTAATTGCCTTTTTCGTGACTTTCTTTTTTTCATAGCAACACACTACTTTCTACAGTACAATACCATTCAAATAATCCTCATAAGGTAATGGTACCACAGTTTGTATGCAGACACAGGGAGTGATCAAGAAAAGTTGGGGCACTTGTAGGAACTGGAAGCACCAACTCTCAAGGCTTAATTAACCTCCACTGCTGCAGAACAGCTGTACGTTGTCAACCAATTTTTGGTTGCCTGAAAAAGGCCTTTATCACTTCTAGGTAACCTTAGCGTTTGGCAGTTCACCACCTATCTTTGTATTATATCAAGCTATTCATTGGACTTAACCTACTTGGAAATCAATCAAAAAAATAAAAAAATTGGGATGTTTGGAGCAGCAGTAGTGTATTTTTTAATGTTTAAACCATCTTAAATTTGTCCATGATCTATAAAGGTTGATAAATCATCAATAATTTAAATTAATCATCAAGTTATTGTTTATAAATGCTTATAATCACTTTATCAAGCTCTTAGTTAGTGACTAAACACTGGAGCCACCTCTCAGAAGAGAAAAGAACAAAAGAAAAAATTCACAGTCTAGGAAATGTCTTCAAGCTGTTTTATTTCAAACACTGAACTAATGTGATGTTGACACCTGAGGCTAAAAAAACACTGCTGCAGAAAACATGTCTGTATGTTATCACACAATGTTGTTTTTAAGGATCATGCGTGTGTCAGCTGTCACGCTAAAGGTATTTTCACTTTTCTCATTAACATCTTCTCACTTTTATTTCTTATTTTTTTATTATAATTCTTTTGCTTATTCTTTTTATTTCTTAGATGTATCATGTTTAATTTTCTTC
The DNA here is from genome assembly GCF_900963305.1 of Echeneis naucrates. Lineage (NCBI taxonomy): Eukaryota > Metazoa > Chordata > Actinopteri > Carangiformes > Echeneidae > Echeneis > Echeneis naucrates. The sequence goes on along the minus strand of NC_042528.1, from coordinate 14,421,463 downwards.
GTCTTCCTTTTTTTTTTTTTTACCTCATTTAATGTTTGTGAGTTTTTTGCCCTACTGCTGCAACAGTGAAAATTGTCCACTGTGAGAAAAATAATGGAATTTGATTGAACTGAATAACTTCTCATAAGTGACTATATATATAGTCACTTATCAGTGATAAGTAACAACAGCTTATTCCTACAATGATCCCATCATCCTGCAGAACCAGGTGTGCAAATATGTGACTTTGACTGGAGGCAGAAATTCAGTGAACAGCAGCTCTGTAAAAGACCTTCTGAGGGCTGTCAGATCTCAGAGGAGAATGCAAAGATTGGTTGGATTAAAGGCCACTCAGCTTGGTGAGAAAGAAGCCTCAGATAGAAAATGATAAGACCCAAACTTCTTCAGCTTTTAATAATTCAAGCATTAGTTTTTAGAATGCTTACACAAAATGTGCTGAATAAAGCACTATCTTCAAAAATTGGAATGTGACAGACCAGGACCAGGATTTCAATGTTGTGCTTCCATTTTATTTTCCTTCCCTCCTATAATTAATACAATAAAGTCTCAATGTTATCAATTACCACTATTGGAGGACATCACATCACCGCCACAGATCTCTCCCTCCCTCACAGTTTTAAATGATCTCAACCTCTCCTGGTCCTTTTCTCCTTCTGTCCTGCCATGATTTGCCCAATCGTGACAGCACAAATCCTCCATGAGTCATCATGGAAATCACAGATGTATGTTTGGTATAGAATGATTATGATGGGTGTGACTGCTACATCATGTGCCATCATTATTAAAGCTGCACTTACCATTTCAATGCACTTATTGTCTTTCAGCTCATTGTTTTGGTTTCACTGTACAAAAACAATGATGTCACCTGCATTATGACAAGCAGCAGACAGATGAGTACCTAGCGAGCATAGTTGATCCACAGCAAACCACTGTTTGAGAAAACATATTTATATCAGGCACTACAGCTCCCAGCATCCTGTTACAGCCACACACACAACTTAAACAAAAGGCTCATTGGACCTGCACAGACATGTTCTAGCAGGTTGTATAAGACAGCTTTCCACCACAATCCCTGACCTTAGTGAACAGCTTTATTAAACTGGGTTCTGGTTCTGTTCAGGTTCAAAATGTTTTAAATAGAAGCATTTAATCCAGCCATTATCTACAATGCTTATTTGTGCAGGGCTACACCTACTACAACCCACTGAGAATCTGTAAAGGGCCCACGTTTGGGCTTTGAGCCCAGAGCCCTCTTGTTGTACCACCAGTTCATAACAAAGATCAAATGTATTACATGTAGTGGATTATTCTGTTGCTGATTTTTCATGAGGACTGGCTCGCAATTCATTGACCATGACCCCCTCTGCACATACCCCCCTCACCCCACCCCTAGCCAAGAACAGGACCACTGATAGTTACAACAGAAGTGCAGCCGTTGGGCCATTATCTGTTTATTTAACATGAGTTTCAATTATCTTCTTACATTCTCAGTAGTTTAATTTCATATTTCTTTGCAAAGCTCAGCAAATCAGTGTGCAACATATATGTTACACAGCTGTTACTATGTCAACCAGTGTATAACACAAGCTTTTAAGTGTTGTGAACTTGGGCAAGATCCGCAGTGAATGATTACAAACAGTTTGGACTGACATGAAAATTTATGGTCTTGTCCAGTACTTTAAGATACGACACCAATCCAACTAACCTCTCACTTTGACATAATGCTAACATAGCAACTTCATATGCTAACCTTGGTAGAATACAGCATCGTCACACTAATATGCAAAGTTTTGCAGCCTGAAGTGCTGGCATGTTAGACCATTAAATGTACAAATTACTGAATTAATCAAACTATGCAAATGTTGGCATGCTAATATACTATTAGATGCGTAACATTACCATGACTTGACACAATAATTAAATTAAGTGTTAAATATCACACACTCAACATGTATTAACATATATTTGCTAAGGACTGAAATGGCATATCACAATAGCATAATACTTACTGTATGGTGGGTTTTGCTTTCTACCCAGTGTGTCCACTCTTCTACAGAGAGCTAAAGTTTATCTTAGGACTAGATTAAGTGGTTTTTTTAAATAAATTGTTGAAAAGGTTACTGTAGAAGTGGTTTAAGTGCCCATAAAAACACACACTAATGTTGGAATCAAAACTATTCCTACCAAACCATTTTGAAAGAACAGCCAATGAACCAATGAAGTAACTTTATTCGCTCATTCAGTGAAAGACATTTACATCTACATAGCTGTGGCTCAGCCCTTCCAAATTAAAGCTGGAAGGAGTGACCATCAGTGAAAGTCCAATTAGTGACCTAACACTGGTTATTGGTGCATATCAGGACGGTCTGGTGTTAGTGGGAGTTAACTAATTGACAGAAGAAATGAGACATCTCCCACAACATACATATTAGGATTTGGAAGTGGTGCCAAATCCAATAGAAGAAGCATCAGTTCCAGTGAAGGAGGTTGGACTCTGTGTCCTTGGTTAACTGGTTTATCTTGGAGGAACTAGTTAACAGTAGGTCATTTTGAAAGATACTGATAACCTATCCTACATTGTCATCAGCAGGTATTTTTATTAATTTGTCCAAAAAAAAAAAAAAAAAAAATCACAAAATATGATCAAGTTCAAACTACAGGTTAAGTTAATCAGTTGGTCGAATAGCAGAAACTTTATTAGATCATAGTTGACGTCCCCTACTGTAGTATTTCAAAAAAATTTGCTTAAAGACCAGACAATTGATCAAAAAATAATAAATAGATGGACTGAATTAACTGATGGCAAAATAATGGCTTGAATAGCCAAATCTCTGATTTAAAGGCCAGAACACTGATGAATTGTTAGCCAAATCATGATGAGAACCACTGGTTTATAAATATCCCAAAAATATGTTACGCAGCCTATTCATTTAGTCCCCATTGATAAACATCAAAACTCATCTGTGATTGAAAGCCTTTCTTTTTTACAATCTGCTACTGTTTCACATCACCAGGGTAGAGAAATCCACTAACCCAAAAAGACTTCTCTATCCTCTTCATCAACAAGATCCACAATCAACACATTAATCGGACTGACCATCCTCAACATCATGGGAGTTGCAGGTTTTATGTTTTGATAAGAAGAAAATGTGCGCCTAAAAAAGCAAAGTGTGTTGGTGCTGCAGCCATAGAACAACAGATCATCCTCTCTATTAGTGAAGATACATGACTGTTTGTTCTGATCCAAAAATCAACACAAATGACCATTCACACTAAAATCTGTAATACCATCACAGTATGATTTTTGCGCCTAAATCTGTCAGCCGCAGGTGCAACTAAAGATAGTACGGAAAACTTATATAATGAACAGAAAGCAGAGAGAAACGTCCAGGATCAGTGTTTTTTATCCTCAAAAAACGGAATGTATTTGGTTTGTGATGATTTTAAATAGAAGAGAAGATACAGAATCTAATCCAAAGTGATGGTTGGGGCTTAAAAAAGCTGCTGTTTCAAATGTTATTCAGTAAAATACTAAAGCACCATTACACATAATGTAGGTTATCTATAGATGTTACACACCATGTTACTATTGTTATTTAATGTTGTGTTAGAGGAGCAGCTGATGCAGCAACGTGAAAATGACCTTTCTGTTGTATGTTTAACGGAGACACTGAGGTGTTTGATGCTCCAAGGATCCTTCACGGCTGTGTGACGTCATCAGTGATACCAGCGTGATAACGAAGATGTACACGAGCCTAAAAAATCCAACAAGGTCAGTGAGCTGTTATCACCGAGGAGCCTGCACTACATTTTTTTTAGCAGGTTATGCAACAGCAGAGCAGATAGCAGATAATTCAAACAACACCATCAACCCGAAACGTCACAATAAAGGCCTGCTAAGCGTTGCACGCGCTCACTGCCCATAAGTGATGTTATAGGCTGGTGGTTTCCCCTCGCCCTGTTGGACGGCACTGTTATCTAACCACCTCCAGCCGTGTGCAGAGCGGGTCTTACCGCAAGTGATGGCTGCTTTCCTTCGTTTCGATGTTCGGTGGAGACAGGGTGGAGAGCTCAGCAGCTGCCGGTGTACTCGGTGCTCAGTAGCGATGATGAATGAGACAGACAAACTGGCTCTGTCGGTGATCTGCTGGACATTCGATACGAAACTCAGGCCCCGCCCCTCCCAGTCCCTTACGTCAAGCCTTCGTCCCGGACTCACTGGAGCTCAGCATCACTGCAGCGCTCCCACTTCATTCTGCATATATGCGCGTAAATGTGTGTCAGCGTGGCCAAGACGTGCAGTGCAGAGACTATTTAATATTTAAAATAATGATCACAGGCTGACGTAAACCGTGACAATGGGAGGCTGTCTGACAGACAGGAGAATGTGTATATGTCTCATTAAATTTAAGCCAAAATACGGAAGGTAAAACGTGGAGGATCATCATAAGAACAGCTCCTGATGATTAGGAGTCAAATTTTAATCAATCGAAATAAAAACCTCATCAGCTGTTGACCTCTGACTTGCCACCTGTTCCCTCTCACAATAGAGTGACAGCTGGCCAGTGCTCATTAGAGGAATCATATAACCTCATGACAAATTTCTCACAACTCTAACTACTCGATTAACCCATAAGGGCCCACAGTGACACGTTTGTCTCACGCCCTATTAACGTTTTGGAAGGTTCCATGTTAAGCTAAATCCTTGAGTAGGATTCAGATGAAGTTCCAGAGTAACACAGATAGTGCATTTATGATAGGTCATGTGACCAGTGGGGTGATCATGTGTTTCCATACCAATCAACTGAACATGACTGAAAGTTGCATTTGGAAAAACCAGCTAGCTACCTAATTTGAAGCTAGCACTTTCTGAGGCTAAAAGGTAAGATTTATCCAATTCAAGGATTGCAATGTTTAAATATCATGCTGTTTGTTAAAAATAAACTATTGTTTACACATTTCTTGAAGAACTTTGTATAAAACAATCAAGTAAATATTGTTGTGACACAAATGTCACATCGGAAAATTTGCCTAAAAACCGTTGAAAAAAATCGTTGTGACTTATGTAAGAAAACTAATCATGATCTGATCAGTTTACTTGATAACCCTATTTGCTAACCCTTGATTTAATTATATTTAGTTAGATATTGTTTGTTCTAGCTTAATATATAAATGTATTATATAAAAATCTAATAATTTTATATAATTTTATTCATGGGTTGCAATAAGACCTGTTGGGCACCAAGTAGCTAGCTACTAACATGGCAGGTCTAGGACTACATCATGACATCAGCTGTAAGGCATGAATATTTCCAATTTTTTTCTCCCTAGATGAACAAGAAAAAGAGATGGGATTGGGATAAGCATAGCCATTTGATTCTGGACATGATTCAGAATGGAGATGAAAGTGAGATTGAGGGATTTGGTAGTACCAGCTCAGATGAAGATGATCCTGTCGAAAATCCAGATTATACTCCCTTGAATCAGGAGTCTAGTGAGTCTGAATGTGAGTCAGAAGGGGAAGTGCCTCAACCAGAAGGGGAAGTGTCTACCAAGAGAAGTACCTCAACCAAGAAAAATCCTACTGGCCAAGAAAATAAGTTTTCTTGGAGAAAGAAACCTTTCGAAGCCCCTGACTGCACCTTCAAAAGATAGTGTCACACCTCCAGACAAGCTTCCCACTGGGAAAACAACACAAGGTGCACTGCGGTAGCTGATAACATGTCACGCAACTGTTTTCAGACCCTCCTTGCATCTCTTCACTTCGCTGGCAATATGTTTTCATCAAACAGGCAAGAAGGGGACAAATGCTGGAAGATTTGTCCATGGCTTGATATGTTCTGCAAACAATGTCTTGAGATCACCCAGGAAAAGTACAACTCTATGGTATCTTTCAGAGGAACGCACAGCCCTATAAGGCAGTATGTCAAAAGCAAGCCCCACCCCTGGGGATTCAAAATCTGGGCCCGTTACACTTGCACAGGAATCCTCTGTGATTTTTAGGTGTATGAAGGTGGCACTGGGAAAAGAACCACTCTTGGCATGGGAGGAGACATGGTGCTCAAGCTGTCTGAAACATTTCTTGTTGTTGATCTGAGAAAATGCCTAGACTAAACCTACAAAGAGTTTTTTTTTTTTTTTTCATTATTCAGATGGTATTTATGTTGTTGGGTGTTGATCTGAGGATATACAAACAAAAAGACAAAGAAATAAATTCTCAGGCTGATTTCATAAAAAAAAAAAAAAAACAAGATTAAGGTTTAGCATATTTAACTATTTTACGACCAAAGTGACATCTAAGTCACTTTTGAGATCTTTGCAACCTCGTGCCAGAATTTAGAAATTTTTTTGAGAATTTTGTTATGTGCTCTATTTAATCTGTTTTATGTCCCTCTTAATTTTCCTTGCGGTAGAAATGGGTCCGGGTCTGTGTTTTGGTCCTGTGATGGACTGGCTACCTGTGAATGAACTATGAGTTTGAGTTGTTGTCTTAGCCTTCAAATTCCCCAGATCTCTATTCAATCAAGCATTCATAGGAAGTGCTAGACAAACAAGTCTGCTCTATAGTGATAGAGCCCTACTGCATCTCGTGGTGTTACTATCCTTCTGCTGCTTCAATGGCCTTTTTGGAGACTTAAACATACTCCAAAATGTATGAAAGTCGGTGAGATTGTCAGGACTGCATGAAATTTTCAGTTTCATTGGTTGCAAAAATGCGCATCAAAAAATTGCTCAACTGCACCACTTTGAAAATCAATTAAATTGAGCCCCTTGCTCAAGATTGACGTACATGAATGAAGATTTGTGAAAATTATGCTTGCTTGGAGTGGTGGTGTGGCGAGTTTTTGAGGCTTCATCCGCTTTTGCCATAAAAAAGATCCTCATAGCTCCTCAAGTCCTCATAACTTCAGAGTTCTCCCTAAACATGTCTATGTATAAATATTGAGTCAGACTGAGAGCACCATCGGCACAGTAAGTAACCCTCAAAGGCCATGCCTCAAAGATGAACAAACTCTCCCTACCTTGTTAATCCAAATGATTTCACAATTACTCAGTATCATCTCAAAACTATCAATCTTTTGTTTTTTTCTGTTATTCCCGAGGGGCTTGGCATCACGCCAATTTCAATGTGTTGGCATAAAAGAGGAAACCCTCATAACTGCATCACACACTCTCCACACTAAAAAAAATAACTAAACCTAACCCTAACTCAGTTGACTTGTGGGCAGGATTTCCATCCAATGAATATATGTACCTCCAAACTAGGTACATCCATGAAACATAATTTAACTGAGTTAATCCAACTCACTTATCAAATGCAGCTAAAATTAAATAATTACATTAATTACTGTAACTTAATGTAATTAATTTCATTAAGTTAAATTTATTTTTGTTTGTCCAACTCAAAGTAATATAATTAACTGGAAGTGAAATAATAAGGTAACATCTTTGCTTCATTTGATCCCCCATTCAGACAGTGGCAAGGAAGGACAGTGGGAGAGAGAGAGAGAGAGAGAGAGACAGGCATTGGAGGGGGGGGGGTGTAGGCAGGAACATGTCGTTGCATGAAGTTCATGGAGTTGAGCTGTAATTAAGAAGGATGGTTTTTCTCAGCGCATGCAAGGAGGGAGATAGAGAGAAAGAGGGAGAGGGGGAGAGGGTGACAGGGAAATTGTTAAGTCCCTTCACATTCCACGTAATAAATGTAGTAGAGCCAAGTCCAGCTGTGTGAACTAGACTAGGAGAGGTGGTCATATCCACAACGGTAAAAAACAATAATGGTTAGAGAACAACAACACAATAGTACAATATTGTTGTAAACTGCAGCTGAAAGAAGGAAACAAAAAAAAAGTGTGAAATTACTCTTTAACTTCTCTCTTCCCAAACAGGAGATAACCTCGACCCTACCCACGAAAGAGCTTATATGTGACATTTATAGCTGTTGATCCTCCAAAACTAAAGTTGCCCCAAACATGGAACGCCATTGGAAAAATATTGATATCTGACCAACTGTAATGTCAGAAATATGAACACCTGTTCTCAAGATAAGCACTCATTTATTTTTGTGTAATTCCAAACAAAAGGGATAACAATGACTCACATTTGGCTTATGATTGCCGTTGCCTATTTTTAAATAAAACTTGAGGCTTATGATCAATATCTCACACTGCACTGTACCTTTTATCCCGTTTTATTTGTCCTCTGTTTTAGTTTTTGATTCCTAACTTTTTTTTTAACTAATTGTACTATTTTATTTCCAATGTAACTTTTCCTAATTGTATTTAATGTCTTTTCATGTGGCTTTTATTTGATGTATGTTTTATGTGAAGCACTTTGAATTGCCTTGTTGCTGAAACGTGCTATACTAATAAACTTGCCTTGCCATACAATTACATACACTCATAGACAAACAGTCAAACTTAAAATTATTCTTACTCTAGTACAGCAGAGGGCAGACCGGCGGGCCGTTAAAACACACAACAATAACTGAGCACTAAGATTGTGAAACACACCAATCTAATGTCTCTGCGGAAGCAAGCTCTTACTTGTGTCGTTCTCCTAAGTGAACTGGTGTGTATAAGTCCATCAGTGTGATCAGTGTTATCAGTGTGATGAAACACAGGATGGCCAACTTAACCAGTAGACAACGGGGCGTAGAAGTTAAACGTGTCCCTGTGAAGAAACCCCTTCTTCTTTCTGCGGGTAATATCTGAGAGGTCAGTGGGTTGCAAGCAGCTGACTCTCAGGGATCCAGAAAATTGTTCAGGTGAACATGGGTTGGGTCTCGTCTCGTCCAGTGAGGGTGAAACTCCAACAAGGGGGAATAAGCATGCATGTATAGGTCACTTTCGTCTGTGATCTACCTGATCGAGAAGGTCGCCTGAGCATGAATACCAAAAAGAGGATGAAATAAGTTCCCGGTCCATATTTAAAGAGGGAGTGACGTGACGGCCCTGTTATCTCGGTTCCCTCTGTCTCTGCCAACCAGAGAGGAGAGCCTGACACCCCCTGTTGGGTTCACACCTGGATGTGAACTACAAGGGATGAAGGAAAATGTAGGTGGATTCTTTTGTCTCCAGAAAACAAAGGCCCCAAATAGGGAGTAAGAAGAAGAAGAAGAAGATGGTGAAATCCTGGTAATATACACTACCAGTCAAAAGTTTGGACACACATTCTCATAAAAAAAAAATAGGAAAGTGAAATACTTGCAAACAAACTTAAAAAGCATAATCCACCATGATCAGACTGGATTCATCCCAGGTAGGTTCCCTTTTTCCCAATGTTAGACGACTGATGAATATAATGTATTCCACATTTGACAAATGTTGTGCTTAGGATTGTGTACAGTATTGCCTTTTGTCAAGTCTCAATCTAGACGGGATGTTCTTTACTGTGGATTGACTTAAGAACAATTACTGAAGAAAGGAATGTAACAATGGCTTAATTTATGGGGGTTTTATTAATTAAAAAGGGGTAAATGAAAACATGCTCATCTACAGGTTTAAATCAAAGCATAAACTAGGTGAAACATGTCAGCTTGGATATGTAAATGGAATGGCATAATATAACAATGATAATTAAGCGGCTGGTGTTTCTTGAGGATTTGGGTAAATGAATGGCAGATTGTTTACTGGCCACGCAAAGAGCAGGAGGTGTCCGACGAGAGTGGCTGTGTCGAGGTCCTTTGTCGTGGCCTCCCAAGCTAGACTGGTCCTTGTTACCCTGCCCTGGTTACCACGGCAACTCAAGACACTGGAGGCTGGGTGCAGTGCAGCCAAACTTGTTCCGGTCTCCAGCAGCCTGGCTTTAAGTTGTGACTCAGCCCTTGCTCTTTAGCGGCTAACGCCCAAGCGTTGATGTACTGGCAAAACGCATACCCAAATAATGCCACCAACTCCACCCCTGCGTGGCTTGCAATCGAACAGTTCTCTTCCCTCCCTTCTTTTCTCGTTAACCAAATCTCCTAAAACTATCATAGGTAACAATTTCATGGTTCCCAGCTCCCTGAAAATTTGGTGTTAAATAAGGAAAACACTTTACCTGACATCTCAGCTTGTACGCCCATCTGCTGTAACCACAACTTACCCCCTTCACTTACTGACAATACTTTTATGCTCTTGAAAACTAAAGGCCTCATTACTTTAGCAGACTTCTACAACGACAAGACCTTTGCCAGGTCAACGCCAAGTGCGCACTTCCTCCCTCGCATTACTTTCATTTCCTTCAGATTAGAGACTATGCCCGCATGAACATATCTAACTTTGAGTCACTTCCAACCTCCCCCGTACTGTACACTATCAAGAAGCAAGCCCTGACTCAATAAGACTTGTTTCTCGTTATGTTGTTGTTTTCAGTGCACATGACACGCCACCCTCACAGCATTTAAAGGAATCCTGGGAGGAAGATCTTGTCATCACAATTAGTGTTGGTGACTGGGTGACCTGCCTTACCACCATCCACAACCGCTCTATAACTCCAGACACCAACTTATACGATTCAAAGTAACCCAAAGACTGCACTACTCCTGCACAAAACCACATTATTTATACCCTTCTGTTTCTCCAATCTGCCCTAAATGTCACTCAGTGGAAGGCACATTGGGTCACCTTAAATGTATTCGTCAAGACTGACCTAAATAATTTGTGTATAGGCCTGTACCCTCTATGATTATACATGAACATACATTCGATGCTTGTGCGCTGTGTTCCTGTTACGTATATAGTCGTCACTCAGCTAAGATAATGTTTCATGGGCATCTATTCCATGGCTGATACTGATTACCCTATATCCTGTATCCCCGATGAGCAGATCTATTTGTTTGTTTATTTGTTTTTTTTTAATAGCTACACTGTTATGCTTACTCAGGAGGCAAAGGCTTTTCTCATAATAATAAGGAATAATAACCTTGATTTGTACAGAACTTTTCAAACAATAAATACTTTCAAAATAAGAAATTACATCAGATGCTCCCATAAACATAAAAGCTACAATAATAAAGATAGTATAAAGAAATAATTATTATTAAAGTCAATACATTTTTAATTATATTAAGTGTCTAAAATCAAAGGGTGTCATAAAGTGCATGAAGAAATTACCTTGTTTTCAGCATTTATATTTGTACATATTGTTGATGTTATGCCTTTTCCACTAGATGGCACTGGAGTCTCACAATAAATCAAATCAATATAACAGTATAATATTGTCAGTAAGCTCAGTTATTTCAGTTATGAGAATTATCTTTGAACTAACAACAATACAGTGAATTACATCAACACATCACCAAAAGGCTCTGAATGTGAAGTTTAAGATTTAAATTTTCTTTAAAAATCTATAATAAATAAAACTGTAGTATTGAAACTGACAATGCTCAGAGTGTCTTGTTGATTCTTGGGTGGAGCTTGGAGCATAGCTAATGGTGATGACTGCAGTGTTGTGACTTCGGAAAGCTCTAGCACAACTTCTTTTAAGCCGTGTAATTACAGTGAATTGGATCTGATATATGTGAAGACCACATAGTGTTATTCCTTCACAAACATCTTTTCAATATCTATAACTATTACTAGACCGCAATGTAGAATCCACTTTTGTCCAGGTTTAGTATTTTAGTCTTATGATAGTTTCAGACCTCTTTGAACTTGACATAGTCTCAAAATGAAACAAGTGACATAATTAAATTTCAAAATATAAAAAGACAATAAGAGAAGATAGTTAATGAAGCCGCAGTATAAACTTTTGATAGATTCTGCAGAGTCAAAAAGACACACAAGAGAGAGAAATCTTAAGATTGATCAACTTCCTGTGTGAGTCTACCACATCAGCGCTGTGACAGATGGAGCAGTATGTCAGTATGCTGTGCTGATAGCGTCTTCTTTTCTAGTTCTCCTCTCCAGGGAATTTTCATCTGTTCTGATCACAGCAGGTAATGTCATTCTATCTGTACATTGTTAGGTCATCAGTTACTGAATATCAGAAATTAATACAATAATACTTGTAATAATTGTAATAAATGTTGATCTGGACCAAATGATGATCTCATTTCAGTAAAATATTAACTTGTAGTTACAACAGCAATATAAGCAAGGCTATGAAATACCTTACACTAACAGAGAAATATAAAAATAAAAGCAGAGAAAAGAAAATTGGGGTCAAACCAAAGCACTCTTCTTATGATGAAGACTTCCATTGAACAGGTGAGTTCAGTGAGGGAACTGATAAAAAAAGCCACCAATTCTGGACACACACAGCCATCTTTGTGCCTCTGGTGGTCAGATAGGATGGCCCTCCAGCCTGTCCCTGGGTGGGGGACCCTCATGTGGCTGAATCTCCCTTGATGTTGATTCCTTTTCAGGATTATGCCCTCTCAGTGTCTCACCTTAATGAGGATAAACAAATAAGCGGTTGAAGATGAATGAATGAATGAATACCTCACAGGCCTCGCAGACATTTGTCAGTTCTGATTTCCATACTGTGGATGGTGCATAAATTTCATTGGGGCCCATCATTTGCATTGCCCTAGCCCCCTGGCAGCCTGTAGTTCCACAAGGGGACTCAGCTCCTGCTAGTCCAGCCCGTGCTACTTTCACTGTTCCTACTTCAAATAAATATCTAAAAGAGTTTCATGCTCGTTGGAGGAACACTTAAACCTTATTCCATTCTATCTCTAATGCTTGAACCCTGGTGGTTATGCAGGGCAGAGCAAATAATGGACTACAATTGCTTCACAGTTGCACTAGATTTTAGGAGAGCCTCGCTTGCACGGACTCATATCCCTCAGCACCATCGCACCTTGGCCACAGCAGATGGAACTGGGACATCCTTTTCTAGGCTCTGGAAAAGGCTGGTAGCTGAACACAGTCTGAAAGGGGGTTAGGCTGGTAGATGGATTGGGCAAGGTATTATGAGTGAATTAAATCCAGGGGAGGCATTTGGCCCAGGAGGAGGGGTTCTGAGCAGTCAAACAACGAAACCCTGTTCCTAGGTCCTAGTTTAGGTGCTCTGCTTGATTGTTACTTTGGGGGTGGTAGCCAAAGGTGAGATTATAATTAATCAAGTCACAAAATGCCCTCCAGAATTGGGGAATGAACTGGATCGCTGGTAAAGACAGAATCCAAAATCTTGAAATACTCATGAGGATATCAGCAGTTTCTTTTGCAGATGGGAGTTTGGGGAGTGGAATGAATTTAACTATTTTGGAAAATCATTGTACTGTTGTGAGGATGACTGTTACCCTGAGACTCAGGCAAGTCCACTGAGATGTCTGACCAAGGGTGTCGAGGGATGGGCAGAGGTTGGAACAGACCAGCTGGGGGAGCAGTGGACAACTTCTGTTAAGCACAAACTGTACATGCAGAGATGAATTCAATGGCATCCTTCCTCATTTAAGGAATTTAAAAATCTTTCAGCCATTCTAAAAAGTGTGCCTCCTGGAAGGCCAGACAACTGAGAAGAATGACCTCACTCCGGCGATTGGCGGGCACAAACGGTTAGAAGCCAACCAGACAATTCCTAGACCCGTGTCATTGCCTTCCATCACCTTGGATTCAGTGGTCCAAGTGTAGCCCCTCTTTTTGAGGGCATGATGGGGGAGTATATTTCCTATGGTTCCTTGGGGGAAAACATCCCAAAGAATGAAAAGAATCTGGCTTTTTGTTCTTCGAGCCTGGTCTGTAAGACAGGACATAATCAAGCCTTGAGCATCAGCTTTGATGATGAATTGCTGGTCAGAGTTCAGCAGGGGGAGGGCAGGAGCTACAGCAAAGGATTCCCTCAGGCACTGGAAGGCTGCTTCTGTGGGAGGAGACCACTGGAAAAGAGTCTTGGAAGAGGTTGGTGCATGAAGGGGGGCAGCCACAAAATGGAACCCCTTGATGAGTTTCCTATAGAAGTTAGTAAAACCTAGGAAGCATTGAAGTTCCTTCCTGGAGGTTGGAGTGGTCCAGATCAGCATCAAGTGAACTTTTGAAGGGTCCATCTTCCCTTCCGGAATTACAAATCCCAGGAAACTAACCTGGTCTTTGTGAAATTCAAACTTCTCAGCCTTAACATACAACAGACTTGTGAGAACCTCTCTTACAGTGGAGTGCTCTGAGAGTCCCTGATAGAAGCGCTGATTGATTCCAGCCACTGTCAGTAGCTAAGGTATGGAGGTATGGAACTTGATGGCCCAGTCCCTAATTGACCGTCTGCCCTGTTTTAGATTTACTAGTGCCTTAGCAGCCTCTCTGCCTGGGGTGGCAGAATGAAAAATCAGTTTGAAGAAATACAGGTAGCGAATTACATACCCCAGAGTGTCTGTTCCACTCTGAGGTGGCCCAGGCTGTAGCTGTTCAGATGAGATATGATGTAAGCTATCTTGACTCTGTCTGATGGGAATGCCAGGGCCTGGAATTTGAAGTGTAGTTCACACAGAGTCAGGAAGGACCGACAGTCACCAGAGATGCCCGACATCTTATGGTGCAGGGCTCTTGGAGGTCAGGCTGTTCTGCAGTGGTGGCTGGAGGAGCAGGAGAAACCACAGCAATGGATCCAGACGATGCATGCAGACTCTGTGCAGCTGTCCCACATGATCAGTCACCTTTAGAGACTGTGACACTCTGAGCTTCAGCACAAGGTGGAGGTGGAGGTGGCTTTTGAAAGCTCATGACGGATCTGCGCAATCTGTTGGTCTTGCTGGTACAGCTGAACCCCTTGTGCATGCAGCGTGGCTCTGATATGTTCATAGTCTGGCCAGATCGTACTATCAGGTACGGAGCAATGGAGGAGTCAGGGTTCAGGCAGGGTCAGTGGTCGCTTATTAAGAATCAGGGTCAAATCCAGGGAATCAGAGAATCGGGCAGAGGTACAGAGGTCCGGCAGGCAAAAGTCAGGCGACAATAAACGAACAAGGGTCACAACAGGGAAACACTCAGGAGAGAAAAAGGCTGGAATGCTTCTGTGGAACCAACAAGATTATCTGGCACAGCAGGAATGGGGAACACAACTCATATACACGAGGGAGACAATGAGACACAGGTGAAACACATAAGGGTGGGGAGAGCAATCACACAGGCGGAACTAGACGGGAAGATAGGAGAATGAAACAGACAAACAAAATAAAACAGCATGTGACGAAAAGAGGACAGAACACTGAAATGACACTACGTGTTCCTGACATCGTTTAAGTCAGGCTTATCAGGTCTTAGTTTGTGTTAATTGTTGTAAATAATCTACACACAACAATGAGAAGATTTATAAAATGTAATTCAATAGAAACATATTCAAACCACTGTATAAATTAACAAACAAAACTATCTATCTGCTGT
This sequence comes from Echeneis naucrates, assembly GCF_900963305.1. Lineage (NCBI taxonomy): Eukaryota > Metazoa > Chordata > Actinopteri > Carangiformes > Echeneidae > Echeneis > Echeneis naucrates. The sequence goes on along the minus strand of NC_042528.1, from coordinate 14,406,161 downwards.
GTGTGCATGATTATGCTGGTCAGAGAGGGTGTAATCACTCTTTTCACACTCTTCTCTTTCCTCCCTCATTCAGGCCATCATGTCCATCAACAACTCTGCCTGCCTGCACAACAATACTGACTACTACAGCAACATCTTCACTGTGTGTATCTACTCCTTCATCTCCATTGTTGGTCTCATCTTCAACTTCGTAGCACTGGCTTTTTTTTTCAGTTGCACCAAATCCAGATCACACACTATAGTCTACATGACCAACCTTGCCATTGCAGATACACTTCTGATCCTCACATTGCCTGTAAGGATCTACTACTATCTGGGTTTTACTGATCTTCCTCAGGGACTGTGTGATGGTCTCGGTCTAGTCTTGAAGGCCAACATGTATGGGAGCATCTTCCTCCTCACTTGCATTTGCCTTGACCGTTGCATAGCTGTAAACTTCCCAATGTCACTGCGTGTCAAGGAAGGGAGGAAAAAGGCACCACTGGTTTGTCTTGGAATATGGATGCTCACCTTTGGAGCTAGCCTGCCTATTTACTTCTCCAAGCACAGACAAGATTCTTCCCAGAACTGCTTTGATAACTTGCCAGTTTATGCTATTCAACCTCAAGTGGTTTTGCCCACATTGCTAGTGGGGTTTGGTGTACCATTGGTAATCATGCTGGTCTGTTCCTGGGGTTTGGGCTATGCTGTTCAACAAAGCGCTGCTGCCCAGACCAACTTAGTGGACAGCAGAAAGATCCAGAGAATGATTGCTTCTAGCCTCTTAATTTTCATGTTTAGCTTCCTCCCTTACCACGCCACCCTGGGTGTGCTCTCTCTGTACCAAGGGAACATAACATGCTCCATGAAAACTGCATACCAATACAGTGTGATGGTAGCATCTCTCAATACAGTACTGGATCCCATGGCTTATTATTTCACCACAGAGACGTTCAGGAGTAATGTAGACCTTGGTGTTATTCAGAGGATGTTCCCTTTGAACAGTCATAGTTCTGAGATGAACATCAGGAGCAGAGCTAACAACAGCTAAAGGGCTGCTGGCAGCATGACATTGACAGAATAAGGGTGACAGAGTGAATGAGTGAGTGAGAATTAGGATGGCAGTGACAGAGTGACAGAATGAGGATGACAAATTTAGGATGACTGAGTAGGATGACTCAATCAGGGTGACAGAACAACAGCATGGGGGTAGGAGAATGACTGATTAAGAGTTAGGATGACAGTGTGAGCATGATACAGTGAGGATGACAGTGCAAGGGTGAGAGATTGTGGGTGTAAAAGCCTGAGGATGACAGAATAAAGATAACACAGTCATGGTGACAGTGACAGAGTCAGAGAGTTGGGGTATAAATGATAGAATGAGGATTACAGGGTGAGGATGACAGAATGAGAGTGGCAGAGTGAGGGTGATTGTGACAGAGCAACGAAGACACTGACAGAGAGGGTGAGTGGGGGAGTCAGATTCAAAACAGACAAAAGACCTGTTTATGCCCATTCATTTTATGAAAATTGACAGATTAACATCAAACAACAGCTCTGCATTTGTCAACACTTGTCTCCAGGTGAAGAACTATAATGTTTGTCAGGAAATGTGGGCTAACTTCAAGTACTGGAGGAAGCTGTTCTTCTCCATCTTCATATGTAGGACAATAGATGGAGGCGTTGTCCTGACATCAACACTGTGGCATTTCATACACCACTAACTTTGTTTGTTCAGTTTGTAAATATCTTGAAATCATTTTTCAGCCTGTCAGAGTCAAGGTGTCAGTGCTGTGTACAGTAATGCAGGAATTCATGTTACAATTTATGTTCCATTTTCATTAGCCCAATCTGTAATCATTTTGCTTGGCTAAAAAAGGTTCCTATACAGTGTCATTATAGACAAGATTTATGTTTATTGTTATCATAAGTTTGAGTATGATGTGACGTTAAAATAAAAAATATTTACATATTAAAAATGTTAGTAATTATAAAATTTCAACGTGTAAGTGAATGAATAAATAAATACATCATTAATCTTGTATATATTATGCTCTTTCAAGCGCCAGAGGATGAAATAATGAAACTTAATTAAACTTTTGCCTTTAGTGAAATGTGTCTGATGTTTCATGGGCTATATAAAAAAAACTCCACCCTCTACCAATCCTATGCCAAAAGATTTAACGAAAGCTAAAAGACTAAGAGAATAAATCTATTCAAGAGAGCTTACTCACATCCCTTCCACATATAGAGATGTCCTTTTGGCCCCACCATTCCACCCATTATCAGGAACTCAATGACAGCATTTCATGGCCCTCAAAATGGTTAGTGGGTTCTTGTCTAACAAGCATAACAACCTGCTTTTTGCCTGGTCATCTGAGCTCAGTATTACCTGGCCTTGAGGTTCCTCCATAAGTACTCAGCTTGACAAATGTCGCTAGTGACAGTGACTAATGCCACTAGTTGCCAAATAATAAAAAGGGGAAGGTGAGATTTCAAGCAGTAACCCCAGTCAACCAGTAATTAATAATAGATATTCCACTATATAGACACAAGCCAAGCACTCTGAATATCACTATTTATTTCACAAAGACATCAATAGACAATTAGTGTTCCTGAAGAACAGCAAAAATGCTTTCTGAAGTAAGAAGTGATGAATGCAATGTATACTGCAGAAGGAAACAGAAGGGAAGTTTAGGTGTGTGTGTGTGTGTGTATGTGTGTGTTGAAGTGTATGTGTTTAACTGTTTGGTGGTGGGTGCGTATGTGTGTGTTAGAGTATGGAGCACAAAATGGTGGACCTGGTGGTCGATCTCAGGATGGATGACATCAAGATGACCAACACCAAAATTTCCTTCTTGGGATGGAGGCCAAAATATGCGTGTGTACGCCGGTATGTAGTTGTGTGTGTGTGTCTGTGTGCTCTTGTGGACACAGCAATCCATCTAAACACGGCGACTTCAAGCTATTTTCAAGTTATAAACAGCAATATATATAACTCTTTGTGGACTGGTCAAATACTGTCAGCAGTTACAGTGATACAATACTAGCTAATTGACACTGTAAGCCTCTGAAGATTAACTTTGTGGCCCTTCTTAAGGTGGATGTCAGGGTCAATTAGTGCCAAGTGTCTATTGTTAGGGATTAGTTGAGTTTTCTATTCTCGTTGTGTAACTTCCTGTTTTATTTTGAAGTCCTCGTCTTAGCCCTGTCTTCTGGTCAAACTTCCCCGCCTGAGTGATTGCTTTCCCCGCCCTAATGTTTTTCACCTATGTTTTTATCCCCCTCTCCTTGTGTATTTAAGCTGTGTTTCCCTTCCCTTCTGTGTCCTTTGAGTCAGTGCTCCAGCATTGCATTTCCTTGAGCACTTTCCTGTGAATGACCCAGTTTTGATTGTCCCGACCATAGCATTTAGCCTGCCAGATAACTGTACCCTTGGTGTTAATTTGCATACCTGGTTTTGACCCCACCTGCAATAAATGAATCTGAGTAAGCCTGAGACCTCCAGTTCCATTGTTTGTGCCTGAGAGAAGGGAACTCTCTGGGCCTTCAAGTTATTCAGTGAAGGCCTCAGAAAAAATATTGAAAGAATTTTTGCACAACTAATGATATATATATATATATTTACTTAATTATAATTTTTCAATAATTTTTATTCAGTCAGTAAATCAAATCAAATCAAGTCAGATTTATTTGTACAGTTTCATCAAGGCACTTTACATATAGAGCAGGTCTAGACCAAACTATTTATAAAATTATTTAAAGAGACCCAGTTTGACTATGTCACTGACTTCATTAGACTTCATTGATAAATACAGCTGAGTATTGTCTGCATAACAGTGAAAGTTGATGCTGTGTTTCCTAATAATGTTGCCTAGAGGAAGCAGATAAACATGTTAACATGAACAAACTGATGTCTATCTGATAAGTAGGATTTGAACCACCTTAGTGCAGTTCCTTTAATCCCAATTTCATGTTCCAGTCTCTGTAGTAAAATATTATGATCTATGGTGTCGAATGCAGCACTGAGATCTAGAAAGAGAAGTATGGAGGCTGATCCATTGTCTGAGGCCATTAGAATGTCATTGGAGACTTTAACCAGCGCTGTTTCTGTGCTATGATGGGCTCTAAATCCTGACTGAAACTCTTCAAACAAATCGTTCCTATGCAGATGGTCATATAATTGCTTTGCTACTGCTTTCTCAATGATTTTAGAAATGAATGGAAGGTACGATATGGGTCTATAATTGGCCAAAACATCTGGATCAAGATTCAGCTTTTCAAGTTTGGGTTTGATGGCTGCAGTCTTAAGAGCCTGAGGTACCTAACCCAAAGATAAGGTCAAATTAAGCAGATCTAGAATGAACGGCTCAATTAAGTAAAAAATCTCTTTAAAGAGGCTAGTTGGTACTGGGTCTAATAGAGAGGTTGATTATCTGGGTGATGGGTGAAGCTAGCTCTGAGAGATTCAGAGGTGAGAATGACTCCAGATGTAAAAGAGGCGTGGCAGTTGATTCAGGAGTGGCTGTATTCAGTAGAAGATTATTGTCTACTATAGCTAAGAGCTGATTAATTTTTTCTCTGATTGTGAGAATTTTATCTGCAAAAAAGTCCATAAAATCATAGCTGCTTAGAGGCAAGGGGATCACTGGTTCATCTGAGCTATGGCTCTCTGTCAGCGTTGCTACAGTGCTGAAGAGAAACCTGTGGTTGTTCTATTAGTACCGAGTAATATGAGATAGCACTGCAGAGAGTTCCAGCAACTCTTCCAAGTTGCTGGAACTCTGTGACATCTGCTTTAAGGCATGGGTTTGCAAGCCATATTTGAGAGTTCTGTTTTATTACTTTCTTTTTTAGAGGGGCAGCATCATCAAGATTTGAACACAGTGTGATTATTATCACAATGGTAAATGGCACAGATTTCCAGATCGCTATGCTAAATCATGCTATTTATAAATCGATATGTCGTTTTTTTTTAAACAACATTATGTCTCATTAATTTTTGCAGTTGTAAGCCCTTCAGGATGAATGGGACACAAAAACGACATTCTTCACAACAACCTCTTCATTATCATTATGTGTATGTATGCTGTAGCTTCTGTAGAGGAATTGCTGAGCAAGGTTGGGAAATGGACTCAAGTTCGCAAGGCTGCTCTGGTAAGTGAATGTCACAACGTCCAAAAATTGCCCAACACAAACATTACATTATTATAATTCAAATATTTCTATTGATTGTCACATTATACATTCACAGTAGAACTCAATACACCAGACAAGAGAGAAAGTGAAAAATAACAGAATAAAATAAAATACATAAATAATAAGAATAATAATGCTAATAATGATATTATAATAAAAATAAATGAAAAATCAGGAAAATATTATATACTAAGTAGCCATACGTACACAAATATGTATTGATATACATATATATAATATATAAACACATAAATGCACACACACACAAAAGTGGTGGTGGTTAGGCTACTCTATTTTGAGGGGTATTCATCTTTAAAATACAACAGAAATGGTTGCCAGACCTTATAAAATCTATGGGTAGTGTCCCAGGCAGTGTATTTAAGTTGTTCAAGCTTGAGATGGGACACACGTCCTCCACCCAGCGCCTATGAGAGGGGGGCGTGACCTTCTTCCAACTAAAGAGTATCAAACGTTGAGCTAGCAGAGTGGAGAATGTTATAGCCTCAGCCTGGTGCCTAGATATTGGTGTCTTCTGAGGGGTGACCTCAAATAATGCAGTAATTGTGTTGGGACTGAAAACATTATTACGTATGAAAATGTATCAAATATGCCTGTTCAAAATAGATCTAGTTTCAGCCAAAACCAAAACATATAACTGAAGTTAGCTGGGTCCTGCATCTGAGGCAAGTTGGGTCTAAACCAGGGTAGAGTTTGGCTAGTTTATTTGCAGATAAATGTAACCTGTGCAGAACCTTAAATTGCAGCAGTCCATGTCAAATCGAGGAATAGTGCACCAATGTAATTGCTGCCTGCCAGTTTGCGTCTGAAATGGTGGTTCCTAATTCTTTCTCCCACAGCCTTACTATACAGTTAAGTGATATGGCAGCGACCGTCTGGATCTTATCATACAACACAGACACTAGATGTCTGTCAACTGGGTCCATGGTCAGACATTCATCTATCCATGTACTCTGAGGGGTTGTCAAAGAGAAGCGTGTTTTAACATAATTCTGCACCTGTAGAAATCTAAAGAAATGTGACTGAGGGATACTGAAGTATTTCTTTGGCTGTTCAAATGAGATGAAGTGCCCCTCCTTAAAAAGATCCATCACACATTTAATCCATCTTTTATGCCACAATTGAAAAAACTGATCTGTGAGATTTGATTAAATTGAATTAATGTTCGCTAGAATAGGAGAAGTAACAAGAGCTTGCTTATGCTTAAAATGAATTCTAAACTGCATCCATATCCTCCAGAAACTCGAAATTATTGAATTGTTTGTCCAACACCGTTTACTTAGGGGTAATGGGGAGCAAATTAAAGAGCGGCGCAAAACTGGATTACTCAAATACAGTTCCATTCGGCACCAGACCAGAGAGTTGTTATCTGATGTATCAGAGACCCAGAACATCAATTTGTGGATATTGGCTGCCCAGTCATAATACAGAAAATTGGTAGAGACAGCCCACCATCTCTCTTCTGTCTTTCTAAATATTCCTTCTGTATTCTGGGTACTTTTTTGATTCAAATAAAAGTAGATTTGATCTAATGTAAATCCTTAAATATTTATGTAGATATGAATACTGGTATTGCTTGGAACAGAAATAAAAATCCGGCCATGATAGTCATACTGAGTTAATCCTTCTGGCAAGTGACAAAGGGAGGGTTGACCAAGAAGTCAACATTATCCCATTTGGGAGCATAGACATTTGCTAGCACAACAGGCCTATTGAAAAGTTTCCATTGAATGATTACATAGTAATCATTTTTGTCCCTTATGATGTTAGACCCTTCAAACAGCACGTTGTGATGCAGGAGAATAGCTACCCCCTATTTGTGTGAATCGTCCTCTGCGGAGTTTTGCTTGGTCCTTAATTAACAGGTTGGTTTCCTGCAAATACACTATTTCGGCTTTTAATTTGTTTAATTGAGCGAATACCCTACTTCACTTAGTCGGTTGGTTCAATCCTCTCATATTCCAACTCACCAACGTGGTGGGTATCTGAACACAAATTCAAAAAACATTAGGCAACATGTAACTCCTACAATCTTACACATTGCAAACAAAAACATGAACATGAACACAGGATCCCTTGTCTTGCATGGCGACTGTCTGCACTTCCAGTCATCTTCTTCTCCGGAACTGCTTGCCATGTGAGCTCCCCACATGAACAAATATAGAACTCAGGGAGAAAAGTTCAAAATAAACAATCCTTTAATGGAAAAGTATCAATGAAAAATTACTATACTCATGCAGAGGGAAATATCTAACTACAATAAAAAAAATAAAAAAAATCGTTCACTCGGAGGAAACAGAAAATGTTCTTTCAGGGGAAAACTACTATTACTACGGAAAACATAAGCAGGACAAAGTATCACAATAACATGAAGCAAATCTAAGACGCGAACTATACAAAATATCAAAGGAATACACAACCTGAGCGGATATAAAATTTGGCATAGAATTTGGCGTAGGTTCTCTGGCTAAAAGATGAACTGGGACAGGACAAAGGGAGAAAAGGATTTTACACACACACACACACACACACACACACAAGGTAATGGGAAACAGGTGGAACAATCAGGGCGGGACAGACAATCGGACAGGTGGGAAACACACAAGGTTAAAGGGCAAGTTACCTGAAACGAGGAGAGTTAGGTTTCAAAATAAGACAAGAAGTCATGGTACAACAAGACAAAAAACTACACATAACTTATCATGATTTCTTGGACATGACAAGTGTGATGAATTTTGAATAGGATGATATTTTCTGACCATGATAAGAAATTATTTCTGAATTTGATCAAAATGTTCAGCGCCTTTAATAGAAATATTCCCTGATTGAGGTTAAGATGTTCTGTGACTTTGATGAAAATGTTTTCTGAATGTGATGGGAATATTTTCTGACTTTCAAAAAGATGATATCTGACTTTGATAAAAAATTTCCCTGACTGTGATGATTTATACATTTATACTCTAAGAGGACAGAAGGGTTTTCATCAGGGAGATGCTGTTAAATTGAAAGATTCCATTAGATTTTGAATATTTGCATGACTAGATCTATAACAACAAGCCCTATCTTTGGATTTTATCTTCAGATTCCCCGGATTATAGTGAATATAACTTATCCATCCATCTGCGACCAGAGGAAACCAGAGTACCCCTAGGAAACCCAAGCAGACATGGGGAGAACATGCAAACTCTGCATAGAAAGGACCAAGGCCTGGAACCCATAACCTTCTTATGGTAGGACAGTCCTGAAATCAACTTATGGAAGGTAAAATTAAAGAATATCGCCAGAGTGGAGGACTTCAAAAGCTTCACTGAGTTCCTCGCAGACAGCCCGGCCCAGAGGAAAAAGGCTGATTCCTCCATTATTAGAGTCAGAGTGCGTAACTCTTTCAAATTCACAGCATCAACTTCTGGTGTGAATTGGAGAAGTACAGCACTGTGCACACATTTGTGGTTTCCTGTGTTTGTTGCTTGTTTGTATGAATTTGTGTGTCCTCAAGACATACATGAAAGCCACTGCAGCAGCTGCCAGTAAAACCTCAATATGCTTCTGAGGAATGCACTTTGTTGGGTGTGTGTCTTCAAATAGAAAAAAGTGCTTTGTTAGTGTTTAGAGGGTTAAAACACACTGCTGTCCTTACAATTTTGTTCATCTTTTTCTGTGTCACAGATGTTTCACACAACATGAAGATAGAAAATATTTGGTAAACAGCTTGTGTTGTTACTACAGGTCACCAGTCCATCACAGGGCCAACACACAGAGACAGACAGACACGAAGAACCTCTCACACTCAGACTCAGACCTGCAGACCAATCAACAACAAAGACATGCTCTTTTGGATGGTGGGAGGAAACCGGAGTACCCGGAGGAAACCCACACAGGCGCAGGGAAAATATGTGGGAACTCCACACAGAAAGGCCCCAGGCCAGGAACCCAACCCGCAGCCTTCTTATTGTGGGACGACAGTGCTAACCACTACGCCATGCCCTGCATCAAAGTCCAGGGGCCATATTTACATGCCATACATATGGATCAATCATGTCTGGTGAAAGCCACTGATGAAATTCTAATGGCTTCTAATGACAATTGACTGGCCTTCATACTTGTCCTGTTAGTGATGTATTTGACACCATTCACCATAAGATTTTATTACAGCGACCGAAATTGAGACCCACACTAAGGTAGTTTAAATCATATTGATGCTCATATTGATTGCTCCCTCTCTCTTTCTCAACCCAACCAGCCGAGGCAGATGGCCGCCCCCCTCAAGCCTGGTTCTGCCCGAGGTTTCTTCCTCTTACAGGGTCTGTTGGGTCTCTTTAAATAATTTTAGTTTGCTCTAGACCTGCTCTATATGTAAAGTGCATTGATGTAACTTTGTTATGATTTGGCACTATACAAATAAATCTGATTTGATTTGAAGTACTGAATCAATTTTCATTGATATACAAATTACACTCACTTATACTTATTAATTAAGCCAAATGAAACTAATCAGCAAGTTAGACTTCAGCAATGTCTTCAAGATATAAAGGCCTGGATGACCAGAAACTTATTACATATAGACTCAGGACAAAACGTATTGTGCTTGGCCCTAAAAAACTTAGAGAAGCATTATGTAATCATCTAATCATTTTTGATGGTGTTACCTTACCATGAGATGTTTTGGTTGTGTGTTAGGGTTCTTTTGAGGCCTCATTGCTGGGCTTTTTTTCCTAGCACTATGGGGTGATGGGTCCATGACAGCTCCCTGGTGGTCTGTGTGGGTCTGATGCAGGCTGGTGTGTGCTGGGCTGCCACTTCCTCTCTCCCTTCTGGGGTGAGGGTGGGGGCTTTTCCCAGTACATGGGAGATTTCCTTCTCCCGCAGTCTCTTCGGTCTGTTTACATTAGTGGTGCAGGTCTGGCACCATGTGGTACCAAAGTCCCCCGCCCCTGCAGCCTTCCCCCCCTTCGGGTGCTTCACTGGTGTCCACCCACAGGGGCATTGCTGGGGATCCCGGGTGGGTATCCTTCGCCAGTGGGCTGCATCAGGCTCAACCAGCGGGAAGGGGATGGGGTTCGTGATGTGACATGTCGGTGGTGGGTGTGGAGAGCTGGGTGGTGGATGGTGGGTGATGGGGGTTTGGAGACTGGGGACTGTGGCGCCTGCATGGCTGCAGTGGCTGTCTGGGTTTGGTGCTTCTTGTACTACCTCACATAGGGTGGTGGGCCTGGTGGGGCCCCTGACTCTGGGCCCTGGTGATGGTCTCGGTCATATACATATATACTGTATATTTTTTTTATCTTGTATTTTTTTAGATAGTCATCCTGGGTTATCATTCAATACTTGAAGAATTTGTCTGATTTATGAAATATCTGTTATATGTGTCTGTACGATTGATTAACTCATTGACTACTGCTGCAAGTATGCTGGCTACTTAAATGCATCACTTCCTGTTTTTTTCTTGTGATATTTCTTCAGTGTGGGTGAGCACATCTAACACCCCAACACACACAACCTGAAATAGTAATATGGGAAATCCTCTCTCAGTGGTTTCAGTTACAAAGAGGAAACCACATCACTGCTTAAACCTTTGCTTCAAACATATCGATGCATGCAAAATAACCTCAACATGAACATGTGCTATATGCAGCACAGAAGCACATTCATATTTTTCATACAGACAGATGAATAAAGACACAAAAACATAGCTTGATAAAAAGAATTTTAGGAGCTACTGTGTTCAGTTGGGCAGTGCAACAGTAGCATTAACTGAGGTTATATTTTCAGGGGACCTCTGGTGGCTGCAGTGATTATGACAGGAGCAAAAGAGTGATGGGAGGGTCGTATATTGGAGTGAAAACAGGAAGCCTATTCTCTTTGTTTCTGGTTAAAGGATTGTAAAAAGGACTTTGTAAACACCAGCTCAGGAAATATTCAGCTTTTACTCTCCAACATAAACAGCTAACGAAACTCCACAATCTTGGTTCTTGAAGCTTTTCTCGTCTCAATGAGACAACTGAGGTGTTCTGGGACAATAAATACAGTCACACAGCCTGTAGCTGACAGCTTCACACCCTTGAAACAAACTCTTTGACCTCCCTCTACCACCAGGACTAAAACAACCACAACAACGGGTTTTTCCTGTCTGCAGTTGTCTCATCAGCATCTCTGCAACAGCCCCTTCTGTATATATTTACCTTGAGAATATTAATATCTTCTCTCTTTTTCTCTTACTGTACATGCTTTACTTTGTTTTAATGTAAGTTTAGGTAATAACTTACATGCTTCCTTCCTTTCTGAAAACCCATTTTCTGGCCTGGTGTTCTTTCAGACCTGCACATGGGTGAAGGTTGTGGATGGAAGAAGCCACATCCTTATGAAACAGTTCAACTCCAACTTTATTCTTTATGTGGGGTCAGAGGGGTGGGGCAATTAGTTTTGAAGTCAATGTAGGGGAAGGACAGGGTCCAGAGGCCTTGTCTCTGTTCAGGCATCAATATGAGAGTCAGGTCACCAGGACCTGTACTGCCGCCAAGCAAGTCAAAAGAATAAATAAGTTGAATACATCTGTGGTGTTGGGGAAGAGACACACACACACACACACACAAACACACAGTGTTGTGCAACCACCATGGTTGAGGTTCAAGATAAGGGTGAACGCTATCCATACAATACACACACATAGCCTGACTTTAGTATTAAAAAGCATTTCACATTCTGTAACGTGGCATTTGTCTCTGAGTACTTTATTAGCAGGGCCAATATGAATAAAAAGATTCCACATCTGACACCTGTGTCTCAACCATCTGATTCCTCTTTTAAGCCTCAACATAATTGGTGATCCTGAGTTTGGATCCTGGGCTGTGAGGGAGGCTGTTGCATGCAGGTCCCAGGTGAAAACTGCAGTTGAGGTTCTACAAGCAAATTCTGTAAAAAGTGTATGTGCTGTGTTTATGATGTTATGGATTTATGAGAAGCACAGAAGGTACTCTGTGACAGCTTGATCAACGTAGCTGCAAATTCCATTTTGGCTGATTGGACATATCTGGCAGTGGGACTGATCAGTCATAGTGCCTGGATAGGCTGTCTAAGAGGAAAAAGGGCATAGCTGGGTCCCTTTTGTATGTTAGGAAAAGTTAAGCTGTCCAACCACAGAAAGGAACTGGAGATGCTTGAGCTGTGTGCTGTGGAGTTTTATGAAGTGCTGTATGATAGTGAAGAGCTGGTGCCAGGAGCCCCCTGGCTGTGTGCATGTATAACCACAGGCTGAGGATAAAAATGCAATGGGAAGCATACTGTGAGCTATACTGTAAATTGGTGGGGCTGAAGTCAATACTCCAGGGAAACCAGGAACCCTAACCCAAACTGTTATTATTATTATTTACCTAATAATAAATATATTTATTGAGAAAAATTGTGAAGTGTTCAATACTTATTTTACCCACTATATATCTTTCTAAAGGTGCGACAGACATGACATTTTCACCAGATGTCGGTAACAACCCATGCAACCCGCACATGCAAAGAAATTAAAAACCTTAGATGTCCATAAATTATGTGTAATAAACTTACTTACTTGAGTATCCTCAAAGGGCAAGGTGACAGTTGATTATATATTTACTGCTTTTGACTGTCTGGAAAATTGTTTTGAGTTTAAGGTTTTATTGGCAACTGAAATGGCAAATAATTTTGCATTTTCTGCTTTAATAGGAAATCACTGCCAATTGCCATACCACTCTCTGCTTTTTATTAAGTTTTGTGTTGACTGTGTAAAGTCTGACCCTGATAATTGGGATCTTCTTTAAAACAGGAATTAATGGAAAGTTTTACTTTGCCCTCCAGTCTATCTATAAGGCACCTGTGGCCTATGTTAAGATAAATTAATTTTATACTGAATGGTTTCCTACACCCTCAGGAGCGAGCCAAGGTGATTCTTTATCCCCAACTCTGTTTGCTATTTTTATTAATGATTTAGTGAAGGAAATGAAACACCTGGGGGTGGGGATAACATGTGGGGAAGTAAAACTGAATACTCTGCTTTATGTGGATGATATAATTTTGATGGCAGAAAATGAAAGTGATCTGCAAAAAATGCTAATGTGCAGATCACTGGTGCAAGAGATGGCGGCTTTCCATTAATCCAAACAAGACAGAGATTATGGAGTTTAGAAAACCTGATATGAAAAGAAGTGAATTTAAATTCTTTGGCAAAAACAAACTTGAATTCACAAATCAGTATAAATATCTTTCCTTGACAGAATGGGTTAGGGTTAGGATTTTTATGTGAGATCTCTCAATAAAAGGAGAATGGGCATCAGAGATGTTTTGTCTTCTTCAGCATTGAAGTATGAAATATGAGAGTGAAAGATTTGTTATGTATGACTTATCTAAGAACCAGAGATCTCTCTGTGCTCAGTTTCATTCTGGGATACTGCCATTACATATTGAAACAGGATGTTACACTGGAATTGAAGAAGATCAAAGATTATGTCATTACTTTGATCTCAGTGAAGTAGAGAATGAAATCCATTTTCTATTGCACTGTCCGTTTTATGATGACTTAAGATTAACACTCTTTGACAAAGTATCAACACATGTAAATCTGCACTTGGATAGTGATATAATTAAATGGTTATTTAATAACCATGTATTTGAAACATCAGAGAGTAATATGCAGCCCTGGTCCTTTGATCTTGGTTAGTGTTTCTCTCCATCAAGGGGTAATCACTCGGGAACACTGTCAGGAAGAAAAAATAAATTACCCGTATGTGGGCCTGTCCTCTCATTCCAAGAAAGGATAAGACCCCCGATTCCAATGTGTTGACCACACAACACACAAGTGACAGAGACCATTAAATAATATGAAATAATTTTAAAAGTTGTGTTTCTCTCCATTAAGGGGTAATCACTTGGTTCTATGTAAAACAGTCAGGGTGAAATACAGAAATGACTGGTGAGACCATCAGTGTGTCTATTAAAAAAAAAACAAAACAACATTGACAAGTTATCTAATTCAATATAATATAATTCAAGTACGACTCCTCCCCTGACAGGCATTCAATAGCTGTAGGGTGTCAGGTTTTGGGTTAAAGCTGGGGTTAGTGTTCTGTCCATGTCACTTTCTGTTTTATTTTGTAGTCCTGGTCCCTTCGTGTTCCCGGTTATGTTGCTTCCTGGTTGTGTCCCATGTTGATTGTCTTCCCTCCCCTGATGTGGATCACCTGTGTCTTGTTTAGCACTGTGTATTTAAGTCCTGTTTTCAGTCTTGTCCTTGTTGGATCATTGTCGCTGTCATTGCCATTGTCGTCATTGTCCGGTCTCTGTGTTGTGGCCTTGTCCATGCCTTGTCCATGCCTTGTCCATGCCCTGCCTAGTTGTCTTGCCCATGCCCTGTAGATTTTTTGCTCTGTCAGTTCTTGAGTAAAGTCCTTTTTTCCACCTACCTGGTTTCCGGCTCCTGCATCTGGGTCCTACCCGCAACACGCTCACCGCGTTCTGCCCCCCCCCAGTCCTGACATAGGGATGAAGGAGTGCTTATGTCTGTTACTCTTAACAGGAGGGAATCTGAGCGAAGAGGGAAACGACTGGAACTCATAAATTTACGGATGGGAGCTATCTTAAAGAATGACACTAGCCTTCCGAAATATCTGCCCATGATATAGTTCAGTGTGCACTGTTACACTCCAAAGATCTTGTTGCATGTCTTCACTCTGCTAAGAGCATTTTGGTCTTAATATTAAGTTTACTAAACAGCAGCAGAGAAGCGAGAAAGTCAATACAGATTCGATGTATGATTTATAAAAAAAGAATCATGAACTTGGACAGTTTCCTCAGACAGGAACGACACTGCTGACCTTTTTTACACAAAGCATTAGCATGGCAAATAAAATTAAGCTTGTTATCAACAATAGTCCCAAGATATTTGTACTTTTCCACAACATCTAATGGCTGCCCTTTGATGATGGTTGTTTTGTTGATGTTTATTCAAAATCAATGTACATGCCCTTAGACTTCTTCACATTTAGTTGAAGGAAAGCATTGTTGCACCAATCTACAAAGTCAATGACTTGTATTAAACACTGATGAGAAATCTGCAAATAGCAGCATTTTATAAGAAAGCAGTAGCATCCTCTACTCCACGGCCAGCCCTATATGCAAACTGTAGAGGATCCAGTAGGTGTTCAGTCTTGTTAAGTAGATCATTTTTTGTTAATTTTATAGTTGGTTATATCACTTTATCACAACTTATGTTGTGAACCTGGTCGGGACTACCCTTTCACCGTTCATTCTCCTTGAACATGGCCTCACCGTTTCTGAATGATCCAGTGGATTTTGGTGCATGCATTATTAGAGGTGCTCTTTGGAAGGAGAGGGTTTTTCAAGACCGGAGTGATCCGTTGGCGTTTCCTGATGATATTCTCTATGAGTGATAAAGATTTTCCGCTGAGGGAATACGTTACATATGCAGTCTCTTGGAGCAATATGGAAGTAATGCAACAAAACACAGCCATGCACTAATGGTTGTGCAAACTATGCCTCTCACGCAGCAGGGCTGTGAACCAGGGGCATGGTTTACGTTCCCGGGCTCTATGGTAAAGCTGTTCCTGTTTCAGTTGGTTTTTGGTTGAGGATTAAAAAAGTTAAAACTCGCCTTTGTCTCCTGGTTTTTCCTCATCCTGCCACATTGGTGAATAAAAATTACCAGAAGCTGTTTGGTAGGAAGGTGGCACTGCAGTTCTGTCCGCCCTCCCGATACACTGGTAAGCATTTATGAACTAATTTTTAATGTAACGTAACTCAGTTTTAAAATAATTTGTTACTTTTATTAATTTTTGTAAATGAATCGCTTTATGCATATTGTTTCAGGAGAGCTCACAGGGGTGCAGTATGTGCTCTAGCAGACTGGTCAGGTGCTGCAGGATATGCACCCTGATTCAGAGGAGACAGCTCAGCTCATTGAGGAGCATGATGTGAAGGGTGACATGAAGGAAGATGAGGGTTTCATTGATAATCTAGATGATCCCACAGTGCTGGAGGTCCTTCATGCCCCTGGCACATCCACTCTGGCTTACAGCACTCTGCCCTCTACTTCCTCTTCTGTAGCTGGACTTGATATTCAAGCTGAAGACAAAAGAAATGGTAAGTATCAGTGTATCCATTTGAGAATGCTAGAATATAAACATCAGCCTATCTCTTAACTATTTTTGAGTACATATTTTTACATATTTCATGAAATCCACAACATCAATGGTTTGTCATTTAAGTTCTGTGTCAGTGCAGGTTTCACATTGACATCTAAACTTTTTAATCATTTGCACAGGCTATTGATGAAAACAACATCCCTGGGGACCAGCATGTGGACAGCTTGGCAGAGTCTCAGCAAGCAGCTGGCAGACAAAATCATATCACTGTGGCAGGCCCTGGATGAAGGTGATAAGCAGCGGGACAGACTTTTGAGTGGTTGGTTTAGGATGCCGTTTGTTTTGATTAAGTATCTTTTTAAATTGAGTTTCATAAATAACTTTTACTTATGCTTGTGTTTAACTCCTTTTCTTTGTTGTTTCAACCCCAGTTATAGTCTAATTCTCATACTAATTCTTATACTAATTCTCATTTGATATTTTAAATAAAAATGTTCTTTCTCTATCTACAGTCTCTGCCTCCTCAGTTGCCGAACCTGTGTCCTTTCTTTTTCCTTGGTTGTGATTAATTTGGTCCTACTTCCTGGGGTGAAATTCCCCAGGTGGCGTTATTGGTTCTTTGATTTCTTTAATTCCCCCCCTCCTTTTTTATTCAAACTCTTCACTATCCCACAGGCCTACTCCCCTTGCCACAGTTAGATCATTCTATGTGAGATGATTGGAAGGAGGGTGGGAGAGAAGGGGAGAGACGAGAGGAGAGAAGTGAGAGCAGAGCTCACATGTCATTAGCTCGTTAATAGCTTGCTTTTGTTTGTGTGGGTTCTTTTTTGGGGGGGTTGTGTAACTGTAAGGACTTACTGGGCAAGTGTGACTGAGTTCGCTGGTGACGTTGGCGCGAAGTTTAATTCGGAAGGTGTTCCTCCAAGACACTAGAGGGCAGTTATGTGTTTTTTGGTGGCCGAGAACTCGCCACAGGTGATTTAAGTTTGTTGATTATTTGTTGATCCACAGGGGCTGCTGGGGAAGCAAACAGTTTTTGACTGTGCTCAGATTTACATTTTCGGTTTTTGTTATTGGTGATTTATGTTAAGAAATTGTGATAGTCAATTTATTGGAAGTGATGGGTGACACAGCAAATGGTGCAAGAAAAATAAACCAAGCTCATCCCAGCAATTTGCACATTGAAAAGACGGGAAAGGTTTCCAACGGAGATAGTGACCAGCAGAAGAAAAGATCAGAGAGCTGCACAACTACCTCAACATGTTGTTATACGGGCTGGTCACAGTAATGGCATTTTGCCCATCCTTTCTGTGCAAGTGAAGTGCACAAAGGGAAATAAGGTGATTGAGACATATGCTTTTCTAGATCCAGGAAGCACAGGTACTTTTTGTTTTGAAAAACTTCGAAGAACTAATATTCATCTACGCACCATGGGTCATAATAAAGCTGTACCAAGCTGCATTATTAATGGTTTGGAAATCTCTGGATTCTCTGGAAAACACTTCTTTGGGCTTCCCGAGGTGTTCACTCAGAAAGAGATGCCTGTGTCTACTAACATCATCAGTCAAAAGGAGTTGGCAAAGTGGCCTAATCTTAAAGGTATTCAGATTCCTCGCATCAGAGCTGACATTATCTTGTCAATCGGCACCAATGCCTCCAAATTGATGGAACCTTGGGAGGTGGTTAACAGTCACGGGAATGGAACATATGCTGTCAGGACCTTACTGGGATGGGTAATTGATGGCCCATTAGCAGATAGCAATGACAAGCAAAGTAGGAGTGGCTACCCTGCAGTCATTGTTAACCAAACCAGTGTCAACAAGATAGAGGAATTGTTACACAACCAACACAACCACAACTTCCATGATGGGACCTCTAAAGACCAGGGAGAGATGTCAGAAGAGGAAAAGATGTTCGTGAAAATTGTGAAAAACAATTGCGTCATTTCCGGTCACTGGCAGTTGTGCTCTCTGCTGTGCTCTGTCATCTCGTGTGTTGTTTCCACTGTTCTTCTGCTATTATTTCCTAATTCACTCGATTAATCCGACAGCAAATTATTTTCACACCAACACTAGGTTTAAAAGTCAAGATCTCCCCTTTCTCCAAAGGTTATAACCGGTTCTGCTCCTCCGCTAATCAAACTACCCGATTAGCAATGTCCTCTAGCTCTCTGTCTCCACTCTCTGTTCCTCCTTCTCCTCCTCCTCTCCTCTCCTGTTCTGTGTGCCTCATGTGTAGTTATTCTTCTGCCTCCTTTTATGATAGCACCTTGTCATAGATGTAGGATGATGGTAGAAATGTAGGCGAAAATTAATAAGTTAGAATCCTGGCTCCGCACTTTAGCTAGCCCAACCTATGCTAGTGTAGCTAGCCCCCCCCTTGTAGCCAGTGCGGGCCGACCTAGACGAGCTCATACGGCAGCTAAGATAGTTTGTCCTAGTCAGGGCGGCTGGGTGACTGTCCGAGACAAGAGGCATAGTCGTAGGCAGCAGCCCCCGGTTCACCACCGACCAGTTCACGTTTCCAACAGGTTCTCCCTTCTCAGCGACACACCCGCTGAAAAGCCGACTCTAGTGATTGGTGATTCTATTCTGAGGAACGTGAAGTTAGCGACACCGGCGGCCATAGTGAAGTGTATCCTGGGGGCCAGAGCAGGCAACATCCAGTCTTATCTGAAACTGCTGGCTAAGGGTAAACGTAAATATGCTAATATTTTTATTCACGTCTGCAGTAACGACACCCGACTTCGCCAGTCGGAAGTCACAAAAATGAATGTGGAATCGGTGTGTACTTTTGCTAAAACGATGTCGGACACTGTAGTTTTCTCCGGCCCCCTCCCCAATCGGACCAGTGATGACATGTACAGCCGCATGTCGTCATTTAACTGGCTGTCGAGGTGGTGTCCAGAAAACAACGTGGGCTACATAGATAACTGGAAGTCTTTCTGGGGGAGACCTGGTCTAATTAGGAGAGATGGTGTCCATCCCACCGTGGACGGGGCCGCTCTCATTTCTAGAAATATGGCCGATTTTATTAGAAATCCAAAACCCTGACAATCCCGGGTCGAGACCAGGAGGCAGAGCCGCAGTTTAACACGCTCCTCTGCGCCTCAGTCAGAGCGGTCACCTGCCGAGAATAGAATAGAGTCTCTGTCTATGTTTAGCTTTATAGAAACTGTGTCTGTCCCCCGACCACCTAAATTTAGAAAAGTTAAAAAACCCAAATTAAACAGAACAGGAGCTAAAAACAAAAACCTAACTGTAATTAAAACAGCCACAAATTCAGTCTCAAATAACACTGCAATTAAATGTGGACTGTTGAATAGTCGATCATTATCATCAAAATCTCTACTAGTTAACATTCTCATAGCTGATCACCATATTGATTTATTTTGTATAGCAGAAACGTGGCTGCAGCAGGATGAGTATGTTAGCATTAATGAAGCTACACCCCCAACTCATGTTAATTTTCATATCCCTCGTACCACAGGTCAAGGAGGTGGGGTGGCTGCAATATTTCAGTCAAGCCTATTAATCAACCCCAGACCAAAATCTGGCTGCAGGTCTTTTGAAAGCCTCACTCTTAGTCTTTCCCACTCAGACTGGAAAGATGAAAAACCAGTTCTGTTAGTCACAGTATACCGTCCACCTGGTCCGTACTCAGAATTCCTATCAGAGTTTTCTGAGTTTATATCAGAGTTAGTACTCAGTACAGATAAAATCATTATACTGGGAGATTTCAATATACATGTTGATGTAGAAAGCAACAGCCTTAGTTCTGGGTTTCTTTCCCTCCTAGACTCAATTGGCTTTTCCCAGCATGTGAATGAACCCACTCACTTCTACAATCATATCCTTGATCTTGTTCTAACTTATGGCGTTGAAATTGACAAGCTAACAATTCTTCCCCAAAACTGTCCCATGTAAACAACAGCTCCTCCTCATGTACTGTAGTCAGTCATGGAGTCCCGCAGGGTTCGGTTCTTGGACCAATCCTCTTTACGCTTTATCTGCTTCCTCTAGGCAACATTATCAAGAAACACAGCATCAACTTCCACTGCTACGCAGACGATACTCAGCTGTACCTATCAATGAAGCCAAATGAAGTCCCTCAGATAGTCAGACTGCAGGCATGTCTTGAAGACATAAAAGTCTGGATGACTGGAAATTTTTTACTACTTCTTCCTGCTGATGATGCTTCAAGAGATATGAAGGCAGAACATCTGGCCAAGCAGAGATGGATTGAAGGCCCAAAGTTTCTTTGGGAACCTGAAGAAAAATGGCCAACATATCCAGTGGATTTCAGTGTGAATGCAACTGCTGTTGACAGTGATAATCCCTCTCATCATCTGATAAGCTCCTTTTCTGACTGCCAAAGGTTAGAGGTCGCAGTGGCGTGGATCGTCAAGATGAAAGACACTGAAACTGAACAAGAAAAGGAAACAATTGGAGCTTGTTGGTACCAGTGATTCCACCTCCATGGATAAAGAGATGCAAGTTTTCAAAACGTCACTGGGAAAACAGAAAGTGTCAATGGAAGATCTGTCAGATGCTGAGACAGCGATAGTTTTTGAGTCAACGAAAGAGATTCCCCAATGAAATTGCTGCATTAACCCAACAAAACAGACATCAAAAAAGGCAGTACCATCTACAAACTGGATCCAGTTCTGGAAGGACAGCTTTTGAGAGTTGGTGGTCGACTGAGCAAAGCAGCATTACCTGAGAAAACAAGACATCCTCTCGTTTTGTCCAAGAACCAGCACATCTCCAATCTCATTCTTCACTTTATGAACAGCTGGACCACAGGGGAAGATATCATGTGCTTTCTGTAATGTTTTTATGATGTTCCATGTACCAATGTTTTTTTTATTGTGAAATACCAGCACCAGCAGTGGAATGTAGCATAAATACATGTCTATAGTTACTGTTACCAGGGAGACAGGAAATAAAAAATAGCGGAGCTACGGAGTTGCAATGAAGGCCTCCGGTTGGTCAGGATGAATTGTAAACACATCGTGAGTTCTCTATCACAGCATGGTGTCAGAGATTACTAATTAGACTGCAGACCCGTAAAAAAAAGAGAGAGCGAGAGAAAGGAAGATGCGAGAAAGTGTCAGAAAAAGTGTTTCAATGGACAAGAAAGAGATCCAACAGAAGAAGAAATGGAAGCCTTCGGTGCTCCTACCTCCAAAATGGATTGGGACTTGAACAATTTACCGGATGGATTTTTGCTATGGATTGGCGATAAAGGACACAACATCCTGTGGCTACACAGTCCTTAACAAGCAACAGTGATGAAACAGGGACCATATAGTGTTCGCCACCAACTCACCGATAGTGCGTGAGAAGTTGCTTAGCAACAGACCGGAGATGATGCTGGAGGAAGCCATAAATATAGCACACTCATGAACTGTCACAGGTACAATTGAAAGCTAGGGCAAATGAATGTCAAGTGCATGCTGTCCACCACAGAATGGGGAAGCCAGGCGCAAGGGAAGGTGCTGGTAACAAGCCAAATGACAGCCAGAAGAATCAGGTGGAGGATGTGTGGAGGAAACCATCACTACGCAGCAGAATGACCTGCAAAAGGCAAACGTGCAAAAAGTTCAACCACTAGGCAAGAGTGTGTAATACAAACCCTCAAACTCAGAATAGAGTGAGGTACAAGAATGTGCACACCGTTGAAGAAGTTGATGAAGACGGTGACTCTGAACTGTATTGTGGACATTGTCACTGCAGAAGGAGAGGATGAGGAAAGTGCATATGCATATATCAGACTGGGACCACAGAACTGACAGCTGACATTCAAGCTGGACACTGGAGCTCAAGCCAGCATAATCCCTGCCACTGCTTTTGCCACACTCAAAACACCATAAAAGGCCCCAGATCATAGGCTAACAGGCTGTGGGGGACACTCACTTGAAGTGAAAGGCTCCTGCAACATGGAAGGGAGGTATAAAGAGAGGTCAACCATTCAGAAGTTCTATGTAGTGAACTGTAATGGCCCCCCTATCCTAGGCTTCAGAGCATGTAAAGTGCTAGGGCTTATTAAAGTAGTTTATGCAGTCAGCAGTGAGAAAGAGAAAACCACTCAGTCAGAAAACATTTTAAGTGAGTGTGCGAATGTTTTTAAAGGCATTGGCACATTCCCTGGTCAATGTAGTTTCATTATTGACCCAGAGGTAGCCAGTAGTTTGTCCACCATGCAGGATACCATTTGCATTAACAGAGCATCTAAAAACAGAATTAGACAACATGGAGAAGGAAGACATAATTAGCAAAGTAACTGAGCCTACACAATGGGTTAATGCCTTAGCACTGTGTGAGAAACCAAAGACAGGGAAGCTTAAAATATACCTCAACCCGAGACCCTTAAACAAGGCAATAATGAAGCCATATTACCACCTTGAGGATGTAACATCCAAGTTAGCAGGGGCAAGATTTTTACAGCATTCTAGATTCAAGATCAGGCTATTGGGCTATTAAGTTAAGCGAGGAGTCATCACTACTCACCACATTTAACACCCCGTTTGGTAGATATCGCTTCCTCAAGTTACCCTTTGGCATTGTATCTGCTCAAGATGAGTTTCAGAGGAGAGTAGTTGAGACATATGAAGTCCTTAGGGCCGTGACTGGGATAGTTGATGACACCGTTGTTTTTGGAAAAACATAGGAGGAGCACAGCCGCATCCTCAGAGTAATGCTCAGCAGCGAGGGCGAGGGATGACGCTGAATCCTGAAAAGTGTTGCATCTGCTTGCCTGAGGTGAGCTACTTTGGACATAGGCTCACAGCAGACGAAGGATGAACGAAATCATCACAAAGGAGCCAGGGCTGGTGTTGGCCTATTTTGAAGAAGTGACACTGCAAGTTGATGCATCAAAAAATGGCCTTGGTGCAACATCATGCAGGAAGGGCAGAATTACGCCCAAATAGAGACAGAACTGTATGCAGTCTTTTTTGGGTGTAGGAGGTTTCATGAATACCTCTATGGACAAAATGCTACTGTGGAGTCAGACCACAAACCATTAGCCATACTCTGAAAACCAATAGCACATGATGCTGGCACTGCAGAAATACAGCACCACTCTCATTTGCAGGCTGGGCAAGGAAATCCCAGTGGCTGACACATTGTCCAGGAAGTCTATGGATGATGAGGACAGCTCAGTATCTAAAGCTATGGAGACTCAGACACACTGTGATCAGTGCAGCACCTGTAAGCGCAGACAGGATGAACAACATCAGAACAGAAACTGCTCAAGATGAACAACTATCCACTCTCAAATAGGTTATCTGGTCAGGCTGGCTGGAGACAAGAAAAAAGTGTCACCCACATGTCAGTGAGTACTGGAACCACCGTGATGAAATCACTGAGGCTGTAGGCATCCTTCTAAAAGGTGAGAAGATAATCATTCCTCACAGCCTCAGACATCATATGCTACACTGCACACACACTGAACACTTTGGAGTGGAGAAAAGCAAACACAGAGCATGGGACATTATGTTTTGGCCAGGCATGAGTCAACAGATAGGGGACATGGTAAAACAGCGTGACATCTGCCAACACACTGCAGCGCCAACACAAAGGAGCCTATGCTCTCACATGAGATCCCAGAGAACCCATGGGAAACCGTAGGAACAGACCTATTCTCATGGAACTCATGGAATACAGCAGATCTGCAAAACCCCTATCGCCACTACACACCGGAGCAGCCATCCGTTTCCAGCAAGGAGATGGCACATGGAAACCAGCAACAGTCATCCAACCAGCTGAAACACCACGGAGCTACCACATCAGAAGTGGCGATGGACAGCGCCTTCAAGCGCAACCGACATCATCTAATCAACAACCACACACCCGTCATACAGCAGCTAGAGATCAGTGAGGACGACATTGGACAAGACACAGAAAATGACCAACAGCAAATTGCGTCTGAGTGAGATTAAGCCAAGGAAAGTATGTCATCCAGCTGTGACAATTTGAATGTGTTTGAATGAAATTTGAATCTGAATATATGTTTGAAAGAAAATTAATTCATTTCAATTAATAAATGCCCTGAAAGAATAAGGCAGTTTTTTTTTTGTTTTTACAAATGTTTTATTGCCATGTTCAGAAATATTTACATATGGGCTAAATCAACAAGGGAGTGTTAATTATTAGATAGTTTAGATCGAGATATCTAACTTGTTTGATGAATCATTTGTTTGCACTATGGAACACTTAAGATGGCAGCATACTGTTTTTCTTTTATTAAATGTTGAAACTCACAATTAACCCATTTACAGTATACTGTGTTCTTTAATGCACTACACTCAAATGGACCGTCAAAGTATTTTACTATTTGCAACTTGCATAAGCATGGCTTATTTTATTTATTTTTCTATTTATTTATTTTGTTGAAGGGGGATGTAATGTTTTTATGATGTTCCATGTACCAATGTTTTTTTCATTGTGAAATATCAGCACCAACTAATGTTGGGGTGAATTATTTTGGTCGGATCGATGTAAAAAGAGGACATAGCATTGTGAAACGCTACAGCATTATCTTCACTTGGCAAGCCGGGCAGTTCACTTGGAGTTTGCCTACTCTCTGGATACAAGCTCATGCATGCTAACGCTTTTTGCGAAGGTTACAATACTGAGGACTTTGTTAGTGTTGGACATTCCTTTAGTTTCTGTTTTAGGTCCAAGTGATAGTTTTACGGGTGGTGTGGGCTCAGGAGGCTCTCCTTTGTGCCATGCCCTTACCATGACTTCTTTATCTCATCTCTGCCATCCAGGGTCTGCTACACCATCTTCTTTATAATAGGGATGTATATCTCCACCACCAAGGTCGATTCGATATGCATCTTGATACATTGCGACCAATACATTATAATTGCAATACACTGAAACCCCCTGTCGATACAATGTGATTCAAAACTTATTTGATAACGTTATGACTTAATTTAAAGAGGATTTGGTTTGATATGTGATCATTCAATACAGTTAGTTGGGGTTTGAGAATGTATTAGTGTTACAAATTAAGCTTTATGGCCTTGGATAATAGGGAAAAAGAAATGGGTAACATAAGAAAAGGACCAAACTGAGGAAGAGGGCCAAAGGATGCTGGTCAAATAAAAAAAGGAATAAAACATAAAGAAGACTCACTGAGCTATGTATATCTCTATTATTTTGACACCAAAAGAAAAGAACACAAAAAGCTACCTGTTTAACTAAAAAAATGAACTACAAAGAACCAGCATCCCTGGACCTAGGGTATCCACACATTTACAAATATATAACAAAAATATATCAAACATCGGTTCTATTATATAAAGAAATAACCTGGCCACACTTCTTCAGAGGGCATAAATATGGAAAAGTTGAAAACTAATGAAAAAGCCCTGTTATAGGGAACTACCAAAAATCGCCAATCTCCAATCTCCTGAGTACAAGGTATAGAGCACAAAGCACAACCGAGATGAGCTGTCTGTCTCAGACAGCTGCCTGGACTGAATGACGAGCTGAACCTCTTGTGGGCAGCAAACAGGCAATTGGCAGGAGGCAAATGGCAGAGAGTCTGCCATTTACTAATGCTATTGGAAAAGGAAAGCATTTGCATAACATTTGGGGGATGTCATCTGAATGTGCAGTGCAGATATAATAATAATACCTAAATATAACTAAAAATAAATTTGTTTTAAGAGAGCCTTTCAAGTCACCCAAAGGACACTTTACAAACAGAATAAATTAAAATCACACAATGAAGTGAACCATGGTAAAAAAAATCAGCACAATAAAATAAAGCATGAATGGTAAAAGCAGGGAGGTTAGAGGGAGTATGCAGTCCGGAACAAGTAAATTTTGAGTCTTGATTTTAAGATGGGGAGAGACTCACAGTTATGGAGGTCAGGTGGTAGGGTGTTCCAGAGCTTGGTGTTGAGGTGGACAGGGGGCACAGAGAGGTGGATCTGAGGGAACGGATGGGGGTGGTGGCATGCAGGAGGTCAGGGAGGGGCGAGGTTGTGGATGGCCATGTATGCGTACAGGAGGAGTTTGTAGTTGATCCGATGTTTCACAGGGACTGTTGGAGGTGCTGGAGGACGGGGTGATGTGGCGGTATGTAGGGGTCATTTTGATGATGCGGGCGGCTGGGTTTTGGACCATTTGGATTTTATGGAGAGACTTATGAGGGAGGCCGAAGAGGATAGAATTACAGTAGTCCAGACGGGAGGTGACGAGTCTGTGAACTACACTGCCGTCTGTGGCCTCAGTGTAGGGGGTGAGGGAGGGGCGGAGATGGAAATATGCAGTACAGGTGATGGTGTTGATGTGCGAGTGAAAGGAAAGTGTGCTATCGAGGACGACACCCAGACTGTTTACCTGAGGGGAGGGCGAAACTGAGGAGCTGTCAATGGAGAGAGAGAAACTGCTAACTTTAAGTAGGGTGGATTTGGTGCAGAGGAGAAGGATTTCAGTTTTATTGCAGTTTAATTTATGGAAGTTTGAGGTAAACCAGGTTTTTAATTCAGAGAGACAAGAGGTGAGGGATGGGGGTGGGAGTGTGGAATTTCGACTCTGGGTCTGGGTCAAATTTATGCCCACATTGACTTGAATTACATGGGCCTTCATTATAGCCACTGTTGGTCCAGCAGGAGGAATCGGTGCTTTAATAGCCTACCCTGATACCATTGGAAAAAAAAATTGTGATTTCTTGTTCTGTTATATTAACCCATTGTTTCCCAAGAAATAGTAGTCCAAGTTTATAACAATGATCAAGAAATTGTTGCTAGTTCTGACTGAAAAAAAAAATAAAAAATTTTGAATATAGAGTACAAAAATTCTTTCAAAACTTTTTCTTATGCCTTCACTGAATACCTTGAAGGCCCAGAGGGGGACCCCCTGGGGGGACCCTCAGTGCTAGTTAACCCATAGTTCCATGACACTTGAGTATCGGTTGTCACATATCAACATATTGGTTTATCAGAAAATGTACTGATTCAA
This sequence comes from Echeneis naucrates, assembly GCF_900963305.1. Taxonomy (NCBI): domain Eukaryota; kingdom Metazoa; phylum Chordata; class Actinopteri; order Carangiformes; family Echeneidae; genus Echeneis; species Echeneis naucrates. Next base: position 14,378,857 of record NC_042528.1, on the reverse strand, counting down.
AGAAGCTTTCCTCTTCGTGTGACACAACTTTAAGCTTCATGTGAAATGGACCCACAATCTAGCCACATGCAACATCTCACTTTCCATCAAGAGATCAAATGGGGCTCATTGTCATACCTAAGGCTTTATTGTAGGCTTACACTCAGACCATGTCTTTGTACAAATAATATGATAAAAAAAAAAAAAAAAACACACAAACACACCCACTACTAGAGGAGAAATATTGCAGTGTTGTTCCACTGTGTCAGATGTCAGGAGTTTGTTGACTATAAAATTGTCTAGGAAGGTGATAAAAGCAGAGATGAACAAACAGAAAAGTTCCACTTAATAAAGACCTGACTGAGTGCATCAGCACTTGCTCACATTATAATCGAGGTCATTTGTCACAGTTCTGTTCTTGAATTAGCATTCAAGTTAGAATAGAATAGACAGCAATAATATTTTGGTTCAAATCCCAATTTTGGGTCTGTCTGTGTGCTGTTTCCAAGTGCTCCCTGTGCCTGCATTGGTTACTTTCAGTCTTTTATGTTTCCTCCAAAGACATGCATGTTTTACCTGGAGGAAACCCACGTAGGCATGGGGAGAACATGCAAACTTCACACAGAAAGAACCCACAACCTTCTTGCTGTGATCTGTATCAGAGCTAACTGCTATGCCATCATGCTGCCCCAGGAGAAACCATTGTGTCTATATCTTCTGACTGGAAAAAAATAAACAATAAATAAAGAAAATAATATGTATTCATCAGTTCAACAGAACATTCATGAACACTGTTTTTATCTTTGTAAATGCTGCTCCATCATTTCTGGGCTATGGGTATGCTGCACATTATTAACATTCATTATATGGGTTTGGGTTGAAATAATTCCAGCATTGACCTCATGTGAACAACAGAGAGGTACAGTTCATTTTCTACCATGCCATCCTTGCTGATGTTGTCCTTTGATTTTGGTACTTTCAACGTTTCCAACGTTTTCTCACAAAGGGGCTCAGATGTTGGTTTAACTGCAGGATCTACTGCATAATAACATCAGGTTCAATGTTAAAAAGCAGGTCATCATTGTCCCGTCTGACTTCCAGTAGCAATGCAGTTTCCTCCTGCAGTGCTCCTTGAAGGTCAGCTGTGGTCATCAGAGGTTTACCATTCAGTTTCACAATAATGTCACCATCTCTGATGCCACCTCTGTAGAAATAAAGACCATCACAGATCAATGCTTCATTGAAATTTAGAAAATACTTTAATCTGAGGATTGAATGAGTAAATGAACCGTACTTCTGTGCAGGTGAGTGAGGAATCACCTCATGGACATAAATCCCACTGGCAACATCAGGGAAATCTGGGTTTTGCTGTTTTAGTTCTTCGGTCAACCTGTAAAACACACACATTCCTTCTTATAGAAAGTCCATTGTTTAACCAAATTGTAATGTCTTTTTGAATTAATCTTCATTCAACAACGCTTTGTTCAGGCTATGGCACAAAACACAAAATTGTAGCGGGAAGGTCAAGCCGCATATTTCCGTCCTGATACAACCAAAGACTGAAAGAGTTACCAAACCCACCATGGTTACACAGGAGGCACGCACCGTAGCTGTCATTGCTGATCCGCTGTGGAAAAATGTGTGCGTGTGTTTTCACATCACCATTGCCTTACAACAAGGAAATCCTGGGTTGAATTCAGTAACTAATGACCATCAAAAGGCAAACATGCTCATCCTAAGAGCCAATGAAAACCCGGGACATTATACATATAATGACATAAAAAATGACTGAGCTAGTAATACTTATTATACAAGTTATCTAGGTTTCGCTGTTTTGTTTGGTGTCTAATTAGTGAACCATATCAATTCATTTCATCCACTGGTCAGTTTGCATATCATTGCATTTCATGGTCTTACCAACCACACAAACCTGCCAAAGGCAACTGTGCTGTTTTAATCAATGTGGTCAGTGTTATTACAATCATACTGTGCTCTTACCTGCTCTGACCTTGTCTTTTAGACATCTGTGTTTTGAAAAGCAGCTCAATACCTGGACAGTATCAAAATTTGATTGGGATAAAATAAAGAATGCTTTACTCTACTCTTATTTCTGCGTGTAAAACAATGTGTATCATCAGTTCAGACTTACGCTGGTGTGATTGTCAGCATTCTTATTCCGATGAAACGCTTCTTTTTTGACTTCACATCTGAAAGAAACTCTGATTAATGCTGGATATTCAGTAACAGACTCAGTGATGTCACTGTCACTAACTGCCTAACACCTTTGTTGTGTTTGTCCAGGGAATCGTTAAGGAAGCGAGTGATCCTGTCAGAGGGAATTGCAAATGAGATTCCTGCTGCGACTTTCAGGGTGTTGATGCCAATCACCTCCCCGTCCTCCAATGCAGACACACAAAGCACATTACACGAATTATAGGGCAAAAGGTTTCCAGGTAATTGTCATCAAAAACCAGTGTTCCTATGTTCCTCTAGGTAAGAAACCAAAAGCTCACCAGATTGACCAGAGGCCCTCCCGAATTGCCGTACTGAAAGGAAAAAATTACTGACACTATAACAATTGTGAGTTGCTTCACAGTAATTTTCACTCTGATATTTTCTGGCCAACAGTCTCACATTGATTATAGCATCGGTCTGGATGTAGTCCATATCAGAATCCTTGAGACCCAGCTCCTTGCCGTCTCTCTGGGCAGTGCTAACAATACCAGTAGTGACAGTGTTCTGGAGGGCGAAGGGGCTGCCAATGGCAACCACAAACTCCCCAGGCCGCAGGTCTGCACTGTGGCCAAGAAATAGAACTGGCAGCTTTGTCTGAGGGGGAGAGGATGAACAGATGAAGTTAGCAAACCTTATTAACAAATTATCTCGAACACCTGGGCCACAAGATGCAGAAAAGCATAATTTAAAAAAAGATGGTAACACAAACAGGCAGATTACAAATTTCAGAATAAAGCACATAGAAATTAAGTAGTTTGAACATCTTTTAAGACTGTAAACTAAGTAAGCATTTTTTATGAGTGAGAAAAGATAGAGGCTAGGAGCCACAGCATCATCTCCATTTTAAGCCAAACGTTTAGCATGGCATGAGACTGCTCGATAGTAGACCTCAGTGATGTCACCATGGCCAGTGAATACAGTAATTCATAAATATAAGATGAGGCCTGCAATAAAGAGCTTTTTAGGCCATCAAGTTTCAAATCAATCTGGCACTCTGGCGCCTCCTCCTATGTCTCACATGCAGACACGTGCGTAACAGTGAGTGTAGTAACCAAGATGAAAGGAAACAATACCTGGATGATCACAAAAGGATGAAATCAAATATATTTATATAGTTCCAAACCATAACAGAGTTAATTCAAGGAATTTTACATAGAGCAGGCCTCGACCAAACTCTTTATAGAGGAATGTACATCTTTGTTCTTTTAGCTGGAAGACACAAGATGAGAGCAACTTGTTTATGTGCCCCCAAAATTAAAAGAATATAGTGGTCAGTGCATGCACACATTGCTTAAGTCTTCTCAGGAGGCAGGGTAAACCTTATTAAATTTGGGGCAGCAGAGAAACGCACTCAAATATTTTTACAAGGTCCAAATGATATAGGTTGATCTGGGTTGTGGAGAATAAATGGCAGAAACATTCATAGACCTTTTGGTTGGATACATAGACGTTTCTAGCCTGTTTTTGTGGGTGCTACAGCACCCCTAAAATTAAATTAAATTTTTATTTTTTTTTTTACTTTATGTCCATGTTAAATAAGCTGAAGAAATGAAAAAAACATATACAGTATATGGTTATATTGATCCACCCCATCTCTCCCATCTTTCCCTGTCCCCTGAGCATTTCATCTGCAGAAAGCGTTAACAGTGCCCTTCGAGTGTGTGATGTGTAAGTATCTGGCCTAAACCAGGATATGTGACATGTTTCTTTACTTCTACCACTCAATACCAACACATTATCATCACCAGTCCTTATTTTTGCTTCACTGAGTCGTAGATCACTGTTTAAGTTGTTAGGTAGGAGTTAGCTGACCTTTTTTCTTGCTAGGAAATGCTACAGGTGGTCAGTCAACATAGTACCTTAGGCAGGGTTGCCTCTCTTTTATTATCTATTATCTTCTACTATCTATTATTAGTATTATTATTAGTATTATTATCTTGGCAAGCACTTCTTTTTTTTTTGAGAAGTTGATTTTTATTTATGTATTTTTTACAGACAAGAAGGAAAAAGGCAGAGACAAACACTGAAAAAGTCTGTTTCTGTTAATGTGTTTTACATGTTGTGCATTGCATTTCAAATAAAAGTACAAAAATAAGACGAAGGTCCAATTTTGGTATTTTTGGTACTCACTATAGGAAGCTGTTTTACTCCAGAAACATACGTATATACTGTTTATGTGTATGTGGATATGTATATGTATATAAGAGCTGCAGTATCAAAATGAGCTGTCTTCCTCCAGAACTTAGCAAATTTGCCCATGCATAGATTCCGGGATAAAGTCTGCTTTTTTTTTCTCTGTTATATATTTCTTTTATGATTTCAATCCATTCCTCTTTTGCTGTAGTTCAGCATTTAAGTAACTTTTCTTAGATTTGTTGGTTTAGTCACAGTGTGTTATGCTTTTATTTCACAAATGTGGGAAATTGTACATAACAGTGAAATGTATCTTGCCTGGCCGGCCAGTACTCTGAGAGTGCTCAGCACCCCTAAAGCTCTGATCATAGAATTGCCCCTGTTTAAATATACACAGTATATACTCCTGATTCCTTTTTTGCCTGTGCTGTTTGCATCAATTAATAGTTATCTTTCAAGAACCAACAAACTAATTTTGTTTTGTGATCATTCACTTTGTCACATGACCATGAAATCTTCTAAATGGTCCAACAACTTGCAATATATGTCCTCACCTATTCATTGTATTATGTTGGCCCATTTCTAAGGGGAACCTCCTTTAAAAAAACACAGATGAGTATTATCATTTAAGCTGTGAGTACACAGAGCAAAAATATTCAGATAGACCCTGGCTGTAAGACGAACTTTCCTTTAATCCATCCCGTTTCACAGCTGTTCACAGCTCTACCATATGCCCAAAATTATCCTGCTAGAAGTACAAGCACACACTGAGCTTAAGTGTTAGCAATGACTAAGGTTATTTCAGCCTATTTCATATACCACAAATGCAAGATATCACAACAACAGGCAACTAGCAATCAGCAGTTCCATCATATCTGATAATTGATGAAGAAAATACAAAAGAAGAAGCAGATTCCAGCTGCATGATAATGATTACAACTGCTGCAAAGATCAAGCAAAGTGAAGGAAAGTACAACATACAACATTTGACTTAATTCACTACACACTTACTCATAATATATAGAGAAAAAAGTAAGAGAGCGAAGTCCTTAAGCAGACAGGAAGGGTGATGGGTGGAGTGTGGTGAAAAAAGGGGTTGAGGAGGTGAAAGGAAAGGGAGGAAAAGAACTGAGTGGAAACATATGCTTAGCAGACTGCTGTGACAGAGAGGGCGGAGGAATGAGCTGGAACTGCTGTTCTGCATCATTCCCACCTCCCCCTCCTACTCCTCCTCCTGCCTCTTTATCCCTGCCCTCCCAGTCCAGCTCCCCCACCTCTCATGCAGGGATGTCGACCTTCACTGAGAGGCCCAGACCTGCTCTGTCCATAAAAAAAAAAAAAAAAATCCTAAAGTTTCCAGACTAGCCTCCTTAGATGAGAGTCAGCTATAAAGCCCAATCTGCTCTAAGTTTGGTGTTTTGGTGTAAAGAATATTTCATTTCATTATTTTGGCTTCTAAATTTCTAAATTTCAGAATGCATGAGCACTGTCCATATTTTCACATTTGTAAAATGATCTACAATTTAACTGGATCATAATAAATGTGTACAGCTATATACAGTTTGTCCTGCTCATCCAGCTAAACCAAAGTGTTCCATATTTGTGAACCCTTCATCACCATCATGTGTAGAAATGGAGCATGGTTCACTCTGTGGCTTCCTGTGAATGTTTCCGCATTTATGTGCCTGCAGTGTCTCTTTAGTTGAACTCAAAAATGCACAGGAAGTAAAACTCCACGCACTAACCTATAGAATCATAGACCCTGGTGTAGACAGTAACTGAACAAAAGATTCATGGTTCATGCATGGCCTTACTCTCTCAACACTGTAGACCTGGACATATGACACACACTGTGAGCACATATATTTAGTCTGCCAACCTTTTTTCACAGTTTTTTCAGTGTTTCCTGAATCAGATGCTCTGTTTGTTATGGAGAGGTAAATCAAGCTCCAGATAAAAATTTCCTGAACCACTGACTTAGACAGAACAAGACCAGAAGAGGATAAAAACTCCCATGATCCCATGCTGCTTCAAAATGTCCCTGAACGTTGTCTATTGTGAATTTATTAAAACTAGGAAAAAAACTGAACAAAAAGAAAGGAACAACAAATTATTGGTCATTTTATTGGTCCCTTCCTATCGTCTTTGGGGTCACTCTGACCTCAAGGATCAAATGTGTTATTATATTTAAGGATAATAGAAGGGTTAAGTTAGCCTGATAAACATGACCAAATGGCCAGTCACCTTGTGCAGACATGGCTTGTGTTTGTTTTTCAGGTGGTTCATGAAGCAAGCTAAATGGCTACAGGAAATGCCAAATGTATCAACCAACACATTAGAAATAATTGAATAATAAAGAGAGCCACCAAAATACCAAATAAATTTGGCAGATGTCTATATTAACCTATCAACTGATCAGAATTCAGTCTGATGGAGTAATGAAGCTGTCACACCGTGGTGAGGTTGTCTTGTCTGGGCTTTATTGTGTCTCGTCATTTCCTGTTTTATTTTGAAATGCCTAACTCTCCTCTCGTTTCAGAACACTTGCCCTTCCTCATGTCTCCTGTGTGCCCCCATGATTACCGATTGTCTCCACCTGTTCCCCATTTCCCCCACAACTCAAATAGTCTGTCTTCCCCTTGTCTTGTGCCAGTGTGTTGTCGTTTCTCGTCCCACACCAGCGTCACGTCCTTGCCTTTGCCCTCAATCCAATTTGTGTAAGTCTGTTGATCCTCGAAAGAGTGAATTTAAGTTGTAATTTTCATAACCTAGTTTAGTCCTTTTTATAGCCTTAGTTCTTTCCTCTATATGAGTTTTTTTTTTGGTCTAGTCAGGGTTTTTCTCTCCTTACGGAGCATTTTCTGTTTTCCCCGTTAGGCCCCTTTAGCGTAGCGTTATTTTCCTCCTTCGGGAGCAATTTTGAGCATAGAGTTTAGTGACTCCACTTTAAGAGTTAAGGTTTGATAACATCGTTTTGGTTCTTCACTCAGTTCTGAGATCATTGCTCACACAAATAAAGATTTGTTCCTCGCTAACCTCTGCATCTGAGTCCTTTCTGGGTCCCGGCCTGACAGAAGCTGTGAAAACATGGCATCACTACAACCCACCAAGTTACAGAAAGGAGTTAGTGGAAGTCTCCTTGGTCTAGAAATTTTGCTGAAACAAACAATTTTACTGTCACTGTGTTTAAGTATTAACACTTCAGGCAATGTGTTGGAAAAAATTCCCCTATATAATTTTAATGTGTGTTGGACTCACCTGTGGGTTGATTTTGATGGTGGCGATGTCTGACTTTTTGTCAATGTCTCGTATGGTGGCTTCATATACGTCCCCATTATGCATCTGGACCTTAAGGAGGAGATGAAGGAATTAAATCTCAAACACATAGATGGCCTCATCAAGGCCTTTTGCTTCTTGAAGAAATAGTTCATGCTTATGTGGGCATTCTATTGAAAGATACAGTAACTACAGCGTTTAAGTTGTAAGGGCTGGGCATGAGGGATCGCTGGTTTTCAGAGATCAGGAATATACTTCCAAACGGCTCAGAAGCTCCACAGCTGATATTCTGCATACTTCTGATGTTTTGCATACTTGTTTTAATCTTCACCAAATCAGTTTTCAGAGTTTTGGCACTTAGGAAAATGACCCCTGTAAACAGTGCTGACAATTGTTACATTGGTAATTTTATTAATGTGACATTTCATCATCCCTTTGAATGTAATCTAGGTGGCAGGTGGAGAAAAGTAGATGCACAGCTGGAGGACAAGACAGACAGCTCACTCACATGAGAAAGAGCAAAGGGAGGGTAAATTATGTTCATACTGCACATATCCAAATCTATTTCAACTGGAAATGCAGATCATATGACCACTGAGCTGATATAAAGTCTTATTGTCTTTGCAACACCTGCTGCAAACCTGGGACATGTATCACTAAACTGGATTAACATCCACAAGATCACTTTTATTTTCTGGTTTCACTTACCCAGAAATCTGCAATCCTGATAAACGGTCTCATGAAGTGAGACTCGCTAATTGAACACAGGGTTAAGAAACTTGAATAAGTTTTCAAATTAATACATCAGTGTTTCTGAAAGTGTCTGTTTTGGAAGCTCAAGTTGCTACAGTTGTGAAATGGTGATATAAACTTTGGAAAGCAAACAAACATGGGCATTCTACAGAATGCTAAAGTTGCTTTGAGGATTTTGGATAAAGTACATTTAATTACTCTTTGACACAGATGAAGACTATGTTAAGCTGACCCAAATGAGGATCTCTCCAGAGACAGTGGGTCTTCTACCTTAAGGTGCTGTTGACCGGACACTGGAGTGGTGCTGGAGACCACGTGGGCATTGGTCACAATCAGTCCATTGTCTGACATCACAAACCCAGATCCACTGGATAGAGGGACGTTCCGACCAAACAAAGGATGTCTGTAGGACAGAATTCATAATTTTATTTTTTTTTTAGTCCCAGTTTTCTCAATGTCAAAGCTTGAGATAACAACTCTTAAGTTTTGAGCACAACTTTGAAAACCTGTTTAAAAAGCATGCTGTCAATAATATACCCGCCACCAATACACAAATCATTCACACAGTAAGTACCTGAGGAAGAGCTCAATGTGGACCACAGCAGGAGCAATTTTCTCCACCACATCGGCGATGAAATTGAACTTGTACCGAGGACTGCCAGCGTGAGGACGACCTACACTGGCAGCAAGAATGAAATATAAAAAAAAAAAAAAATCAATCAACACTCAGGAAAAAGCATGTAAGCAATCTAACCAAAGTTCATTCTATTCAATTTGGATGGAATGAACTTCTCATTGAATTTAAATGGAGGGCAGTTTGATGAGGTCTCTTCAAAAGCCACTGTATCTTGCCATGTGCGAGGGTTAGTGTGCTGTGGCAGAGCCAATTGTTTGGCCCAATACTGAAACAGTACAGAAAACTGTAGAAGGCAGAAGCTACAGCCTTAGGTTGTCGCACTAGGCAGTGGTTGGACTCGAGGGAAAGTCACAGGTGACAGAAAACTTTACGTTAGAGAAACTATGTGAGGATTGCTTATCATTCCATACTCATCAGGGTGTTACAGTCCTGGGACAGCTCTAACAGAAACAAATTTCTAATCTAATGATTTCTACCGAGGTAGTTGCTAATGACGTAGTTCTATGAGATGGTTTCTACTGAGGCGGTCCTAATTATTGGCCACACTAATGAGACGGTCGTACTCAGGTGGGTCTGATGAAGTGGTTCTTATGAGGTGGTTCTGATAGCTCTTATTGGGGTGCTATTAATTACATGGTTAGGCGATTTTTTTTTTTATGAGAAGGTCCAGATGACATCATGAGGTGGATCTCATGAGGTGGTCCAAGGTGGTCCAAATCATGTGTTCTTGATGGGGTGGTTTTCAATGGGATAGTGTTCCCTTTTGTGGTTTCTACTGAGATGATTTCTACTGGGTAGGTTTGAAGGAGTTTCTAATGCGGTGGTTTCTAATGGAATAGTTCTAGATTGGTGTTTTTTAGGGCGGTTGCTCTGAGGGTTCCAATGAGGTGTTTCAAGTGCTGTCCCACTAGTGGGGCATCACACATCTGAAAGTGTTGGAGAAAATCTTTTTGGTTAGGCTTTATTTAAATAAATCACAGTTTTAAAGTTTAAACAACTTAATTTATTACCTTAAAAAAAACTACACTGAAAATTTGGTGAGCAAGTTATCTACAGTCGATCCACACACACTCACTTGGTTGACCAATTGGATCAAGCAATTGGTGAAAAGTTCACCCCATGAGAGACTTTGGACAGTCCCCTCATTTGCATTACATTCCTTGTGCATTTCTGCTTGCATGAAGAAATGTAAAGGTGGAAAGAATTCAGGAAGGAACATAAATGTATGAATCGATGTAAAGTTTCAAAAGAAAAACATTTATCAGTTAATAATGCCTCCATTTGTTTTTTGAGCCTTTTTGGTACATTTTAATTGTATGATTTTCTTTACAAATTTATTTAATTTAAGGCATATTCATTTGTAGCATAATTTATTTAATGAGATATACATTTATTTTATATTGCATTATATTTCTTGGTGCATTTCTGTGATTCTGTGTGTAAAGGATTACATGTTGATGACTGTTGGTTTTTCGTTTTGATGAGTTGGTATTCAGATCTGACACAACTGTCTGGAAGGAGACAATACCAATTGCTGGCCCTAGTGCACTCCATTTTGCCTCCTTGCCTTGCCAGCACCGTAATGCACCTGCCCTGCCAGGCCAGGCCGTGCCATGCCCTGGTCCCAGGGCAGGACCCAGCTGCCTTCCATCAAGCCTTAGTGGCTCAGGGGAGTCTCCTGGGCCAACATTTCTAGCTCCCCGGGGAACTGAAGAGTCTTTTCAGACCAATGCAATCATCCTCACTCAAATTCAGGCCCATCTAGAACTAATGGTGGCCAGTCTCCTCCCCACTAACTATAATCACTGTTGTCTCTGAGATTTCTCCTACCCAAGTTGCTGCCCCCAGTCATCAGCTGCCCTCCACCCTCCCCACTAGAGAACCCTTCATTCCCCACGCCAGAGAGGTATTTTGGTGAGCTGAGGGCTTCCGGGCAATTTCTTTTTCAGTGCTCTCAAGTGGTCCTGTGGCAACCCGTATCTTATGTGTCAGACCAGGCATGCATTGTGTAGGCAGTAGGGTTAGTTTCTGGTTGGGCTGCTCAGTGTGCCATTGCCCTGTGGAAGTGTTTCCAAGTTTCATTGATGAGGCAGATTGTTTCCAGTGATGTGCACTAGTAGGGGTAATTTGGAGACTGGCGATTAATATTGATGATTATGGAAAATGATTATCTATTATCGAAGAATGTTTACTATAAGTAGTAGATTTCGCGGCACAACCTTGCTACCAGGGACCAATGCCCAAATGATCAAAATCAATATACAGTGTCAGAAGGTTAGCACAAAGGAGTGAATTTGAGCAATGGCTGTTAAGAATCCAGCAATTGTCACAATTATAGCCACAACAATCACAAACGACGGATTAAATTATAACAGAATTTATTCATAGCAAGAATTATTCAAGATAACATCACTCAGGATAAACGGCTGTTATAGTTGAATTATCAAATGGCACACATCAGCTACTAACTACAATAGGTAATACACATGTTATCCACATAAAGGTGGATTAGCAATGTTGATAGCCTTAGTGATGGTGATAGCTATAGCAGTAATAATGGTAATATCATGCGCAGCAACACTAATAAATAGTGATACCAATGACAATCACAATGATACAGCAACAGCAACAGCCATCGTATTTGGCGTACTGGTTTTTGCAGCACATGAGACCAGCTGATTGCGCGGCGGCCTGCGTTGGGTTTGAAGAGAAAAAACAAACAGAAAAACAAGCAAACAAACAAAAAAAAAAACAAAACACAGTAGTCTGCGCTCATCCTGCGAGTTGAAAACTGTGACCTAGGTTTTGTGGTGCTTGGATTCAAATGTTTGAGGTTGCTCCCTTTGGCGATCCGGTCGAGAAGACAGCTGGGACAGCTCTCTACTGCAACTGGTGCACTGGGAAAAAGCATCAGCGTTGGGTTGCGGCCCGTCTTTAAAATCCTTCTCTTTCCATACAAAGCCCTTAGCTCATAGTTTCCTATTGTCTTCATAGGTCACTTTGCTGGCTAACTGTAGGTTTACTGATGTCTCATAGTACTCTTTATATCTGTACATTTTTGTCTGTATTTCATTGTGGTCTCTTGTTTCCTGCTCTTGTTTTGTCGTACTCTCTCACTTTCTCTCTCTCTCGCTCTCTCTCTCAACTAGTTGAGGCAGATGGCTCCAACAACCGTAAGTCTGGCTCTGTCTAAGGTTACTGTCTCTTAAAGGAAGTGTTTCCCTCCACTGTCTTCAAGTGCTTGCTCATGGAAAAAGATTTGTTGGGTCTCTTAAAATAAGTTGTCTAGATCTGCTCTATGTGTAAAGTGTCTTGATGTAATTTTGTTATGATTTGGCACTATATAAATAAATTTGATTTCATTGTGAGATGCACACACATTCAACCTCTATTGTTCCACAACATAACTGTTCGAATGGAAAACCCAGTCTGATTATCCAGGATTGTTGGGGGACGAGAGGCTCACAGTCATATAACTGAGCAGCACTGGCACAAGTGACATGTGATCCTCGAGAATATAGTTTGTTTTCCTTTGTGCATAAAAGAAGGGGAGGGAAAGTGATTAGGGTTAGGGTGGGGGACGAGAAGCTCGTATTAGGGTCAGGGGTTAAGGTTAGGGTTGCGGTTAGGAGTTATAAAGTAAGGAAGAGAAGGAGAGAAAGGGTTAAGGTTAGGGGACAGGCCAGGGTTGTGTTGAATCTCCTACACTATTCAGGCAGTAATAATGAGTCCGTCACAGAGCTGCCCTGTATACTGCTTTGCCAACAGCCTTTGAGGAAAGCGTGGTTTGTTATTTCAGACTGCAGAGAGAGTTTCTCAGATGACCAAGTCCAGCCAAAATGTAAACATTACAACCTAATAGACTTTACAGACACAGAAGGTTTATCTTCTTTTGGCTTAAATATCATTGACTCACTTTCTGAAGGTCTTGATTTTCAGGCAATAGCTGCAGGATGTTGTCTCTCTCCACTCACATCACATCTTCAAATATAAAGCTCAAATCGAGAAACATAAACTATGAAACTAACACCTACAGTGGAAAAGTCAGTGAGGTTTCTGAATGACTAAGTTTGCACCATGAACTAGTCATAAATGGGTACTTTCTGAGCAACAGTTTCCTCCATGGTGTTCTGCCATGAACTCCATGGCTATTCAGTGCATTGTGTGTAGTAGACTCATGGACATGCATATGCATGTGTGCATGTGTTCTGGTGTTTCCCAGTTTGCCTTCTCCCCTCTCAGTTTTCCTTCAGTTCCAGTGGTTCCTTCCTTTTCCTGGTTGTTGTGGTGGTATTCCTGATTGGTGTGACTAGTTACCAGTTCAGTGTCCCACTGAAACACTCGGTCGGTGTGGCTTGATCAAAGTGACTAGTTTGCATCGGTGTTTGTTGCTTGACCCTCTTCTGTGATTTTTGTTGGTATGTGACATTGTCACTCCTATTCAGCTTCTGTGGCAAGGCTAGTGTTTTACTGAGTTACATTCACTTAGAACTTTTGCCAGATTCATTGGGAGTACGGTGGTTGTTTCTGCATTTTAGTTTTATAACATTAATAATAGACAAGGTGTTGGAAGATCTGTTTATTTTGTTAATGTTTTGGCTTTCTTCACTTTATACTTTTGTACTTTTGGTAGAAATATTTTGCGAATCTTAAGTGGATTCTTGTTTTGGTCTGTCTGAGCACACTGCACAAAAGAATGTGCAAGAAATTTGGTATCTTTTGCTGCAGTGTAAGTTTAGGCAGCCATTCCTGTGGAAAACAACTCAATGATATGATTTAGCAAAACCTGCTATTCTGTATGCTTTTAATTATTCCCTGAAGCACACGGACAAAGATTTTGAAATCACAGAAACGCCCTAAATCACACCTATAAGTTGTAACATAACACAATATTTTGTAGATAATATTGAAGCATATAGTGTATATTTATTATTGTAATTTTGTTGAAGGTCCAACCAAATTTAAGATATATTGAGACACACATACATACATACAGGGCAGTCTGTGCCTCATATAAAAATATTGTACTGGCATGACAATGTCGCTCATTGTCCTTGTCCAAGTCTTGCACTCAGTAACCAGTTTACACCTGGTTCAGGCATCAACTCTGCCTCAGGTATGGCTTTACTTACAGTTTGTTCATTTTGTTCCTCACCACTGATACCGAATCAATATCTTCTAGTTACCTAACCTAATGTCCTTTCAGCTCTGAAAGGTTCAGGTTGGGACTCATTGCTGGACACATTCCATCTTTTCCTTTTCAACTAGTTGACTGCTGCAGGAAATAAGGTCTTTGGCCTACTGAAAGACAAGATTGTTGTATTTGGCAGCCTGAAAATTAGACCACAAAGTTGTCAGAATGCAGCAGTAATGGTGTGGACACAAGATCTCCAGTGGATGTCTGAATATTTCATAGAAAGCTCTTGAAGACCAAGCTCCACTATATTTCAAAGAGCTCATAGTTCCTTATTGTCCCAGTAGCTCACTTCACTCTCAGGATGTAGGTTTAATTGTGGTTCCTAGAGTCTCCAAGAGTAAATCAAGATGCACCTCTTTCAGCTATGACACTCTTCTTCTATGGAACCAACTCCCATTATCGGTCCAGGGGGCAGAGTCGCTTGCAGCTTTAAGGATTAGGCCTTTATAACAAAGACTATAGTTAAAGTTTGATTACTGTTTCATTAGTTATATTGCTATAGGCCTAGACTGCTGGGGATACACTGAGGCCCTCTGTCCCTCTCCCCATGTATGTACATCATTCCATTACGTCACTAACTTTGTTTCTTCCTGTAATCTGTGTTTCTCCCTCCTGTTCTTTCCCCATCTTCATCCTGCTCAATACCTGACATGTGCTGTTGCAATAACTACCATTAGTTATCATCATCAACTGCCATTATTAATGATATCTATTATCAGGTCTCTCATTTTTACTTCCTGCTAATATTTCCGACATTTAGTGGTACCAGGCATTAACCCTTATACATCTGTATGTTTTGCGTGCATTTTACTGTATTATCCCTCTGTCTCTCTCGCCCCAACAGGTCGAGGCAGGTGGCTCTGCCCACCTTGAATGTGGTTCTGTCTCTTAAAGGAAGTGTTTCTCTCCCTCACCAAGTGCTTGCTCATGGAGGGATTTGTTGCGTCTCTTCAAATAATTCTATAAAGAGTTTGGTTTGGACCTGCTCTATATGGAAAGTGCCTTGATTTAACTCTGTTGTGATTTACTATTTTTCTATAAATAATTTTGATTTGATTCGTTAGGAAATGTAACCTGTTAATTACAATGATGTAAGAGAAAAAAAAAACTAAAAAAATTGAAAAAAGAAGGAGATCGCCATTCAAAAGCATATTGCTGTGCTTAATACATAGATTGGAAGAGGACAGCCGCACTCCTGCATGAGCCTGGCGATTTCAAAATGAAGCAGACAATATTCTTAATAATAAAGACACATTTATTACTAAATACATTTACAATTCAAATACAGTAATATTAATAATAATAATAAGAAGAAGAAGAAATACCTAATTATCTGTTACACATTTCATTATGCTGCACTGCAAGCCCACACTGATATAAACATTTTGCACATGAGGTGAGGACTTGGTGTGAGATTTGCACAGAAATTAGTGATAGAAATTAGATAAATGTACACCTCTTTTCTTGCATATGTTCTTTGATAAATGTGGGCCAACCTGAGACTCAGTGTGCATTATCTTCACCTGTCTCTTACAACTGAGTTTTCATCCTTTTTGATTACATAACAACCTGTATCACCCATATTTAACATCAGGAGACTGTTGTTGATGGTCAAAAAGTCAACAGGTCAGAACCGCTTTGGAAACATCCTGAAGGGATCACAAATCTTGAGAGAGACTTGATGCCAGTCTGACTGATCTATTCTTATATGATGGATCAGACCCTTTATTTTATCTGTATATGTGGTTGGTGTACAGATAACACATACACACACACTGTGCTGAGGGATTACACCCCTGTGGGTGTGGTAAACTAAACACCTTTGCTGATTAACCACAGGTCATGGTCCAGCAAAGCCACATCATTCTTTTCCCTAAAAGCAGAAAGACATTTTAATTTAATTTATTTATTTGTTTTTTGGAAAAGTAATAAAACCTGAAATCTATCTCTATGCTGTTTTAAAGCAGAGGAAGATTTTTTGTACACATAAGACAAATTGTTAACAAATTATTTAAATTTGTGTTTACTGTTGTCACCAGGCCCTTTGGTTAGTCAATTGAAACATGTTGCCATCAGTTCCACTCTAATATGACAGACATTCAGTTTCATTTATGTTTTCATCTCTCATTATGTCTCTTTGTCTCTTTGAGCTTCATGGTGAAATGTACATCATATGGTCACTTATGAACTCCAGATGAAGATTGCCATTCATGTCAGACAAACAGCAGTGGTGTCCCACTCAGAGGTCTTGAGGCCCAAAACCAACTAGGAGATAATAGGTTTTACTGACATTTACTGGCAATTGTTTCTGCAGTCACTGAGTGTGCAAATAATCATAAATCACATTAATAAGTGCATATTTGATCATGTATATTTATTGCTATCGGTAAGAACCTATTAGGGTGTGTGTGTGTGGGGGGGGGGGGGGGGGGGCAAACAATTATTGTCAACATAAACACTCACAAACTGTGACTGATTCATATCTGACAACTCAAGAATACAATAACAGTGAAGGTATCAGTAACTTTGTGATGAACACAACTTGCGATGACCTTCATTTTTATAAAGGTCCAAAAAGGTCCATATGGTCTAAGGGCAGACATTAAAGGTCCATACAGTCCATATGGTCTAAAGGCAGACATTAAAGGTCCATACGGTCTAAGGGCAGACATGAAAGGTCCATACGGTCCATACGGTCTAAAGGCAGACATTAAAAGGTCCATACGGTCTAAGGGCAGACATTAAAGGTCCATATGGTCTAAGGGCCGACATTAAAGGTCCATACAGTCCATATGGTCTAAGGGCCGACATTAAAGGTCCATACGGTCCATACGGTCTAAAGGCAGACATTAAAGGTCCATACGGTCTAAAGGTAGATGTTAATCCCTTTACACTGAGTGTGCCGCCAACAGCAAATTTGCAAGACCACACTTCAAATCACCAAAGGTTTTCAAATGTTTGCTCTATCTGACAAATTCCAGCGGTTTCTGAAAGCTGAGAAGTTTGAGCTTCACAGCCAATATAGGATCATTACTTACTCACCGGTGGCGGATCTGATCCTCCTTTTTAACCGATAATACATTCTTTCAACATATGGTAAACTGCCGGATAGCAAAGGTTCTAAGTGTTCTGGAAAAATGGGCAAAAGCACTTCCTGACAGGACACTTTCTGGCCATTTTATGGTTTAAAAGTCCAGGTGGACATTACTAATCTTCAGTGTTTAAGAGTTAAAGGTCCGTAGAGTATTAAGTAGGTCTGAGCAATGAGACGCTCTCAAGGCAGGACCGCAATTAAAGTAAGGCTGATTACAACAATAAGCTTTGGACATATTCTAGTCGATATCACAAGGCAGAAGTAAAAGCAGCAACAGTTGATCAGTGTCTGTCTTCTGTCTTGCATGTAGGATACACCCACTCTCTATTGTGAGCACAAGTTAGTTGCAGTGCATTGCAGCCAATAAGAAAAAAACTTGAAGAAAGTTGGAAAAGAGGACAGTCACAAGTGGAGGAAGAGCGGAGTCTAACAAACTAAATGATGACTGTCAGAGTGTACAGGTGTGATCCTTGGAAACCGAAAACTTCGTTTATAAAATTATTTATATAATAAATGACATTACTTTCTCCATCGCAACGTTTCGTAATTTGCTAATTGTATTCCCAGAAAAACAGGTTTTGATTAAAATTTGATTAACTGTTCAGCCCTAGTTTACACTTCAACTGGTATTGTTTTTAGTTGGGAATGTTGAAAAAAATGCCAAAAAAAAAAAAAAAAAAATCCCTCAAACCATCATATTGAGGGTCCATGTTAGTTGATGTGTTTACTGCTTCCTAGTGCCATATTCTTGCTCTTCTGTCTCTAATATAGGACTACATATTAAGAAGCTGGTGGGAGTGGAAAAATCCAGTTACTCTTTGTGAGGAGAAAGCTGAGAGACTCTTGTAAAACTGTGGTTGGAGCTTAAATCACAGGAGGCGCCTTTGGGACAGGAAACATAACTTCAAATCTGAACCATGTGCTTCTGCCTCCTGATGAAAGAGTGACAAACCTGTGACAAACCTGAGGACTAGAAAAACTACACCTACTGACCCTACACAACTATTGTTCCAAAACAACCACCCACCAACCAACTTAGCCAAGATGATGAAGTCAGTGAAGTTGACCTTGGGACATGTGGCTATAAAACGCCATCATTCCATTTTATCCTTGCATACAGTTGGGTAAAATTCTGGAATATTTGGTAAATGGATTTGTGATTTACGGCCAAAAATGTTTTACAGCTCACAGTGATTGCTAGACCCTATCCAGACAGTTCAGATGACAGATCACTGTTGGACTGGTTCTCTGCCTATTTTAAACCAAATGAAGCCAGAGGTGCGTGAATCCTACCTATGCTGGTCTCACAGGGTCCCTTGTGGATCTGGGTGATACCGGACAACCCCTGCTGCAGAGCCTGCCTGCTGCTCACCTTTAGCTGGCACACGTTACCATATGTCTTCCCGTCGCTGCCGCACACTTCCTGGCTGAGCTTGCACTGACAGAGCCTCTTAGAGAGCCGCTTGCCCATTCGGCACTCCAGGCCGTCCCCACACTGCAGGTCGTCCCGGCGGCCGCACTGCTCCCCCTCCCCCAGGGCGCACACCAGGCAGCAATTACAGCGGTCCGGCACGTACCCGCTGGGGCAACTGGGGCTCCGACAGGTACTCACATCGCAACGAGTGGGACAGGAAGGTCTTGGCTCAGCTGGGACACACTGCTCCACGTACATCAGCAGAGCTGCAAGGACGATGATCTGCATTGTTCAAATAGGATTTGGGACTGACAGAAGCTACAAAGGTTTACACGAGGGTCATGTTCCTCACTGTCTGGACAATGGGCATGGACGAGTACAGGTCTAAACAAAGAAACCAAACTGCGATCCTCAGGCGCCTATCGATGAATCCTGAGCAGCAGGAGTCCCGGACTGACTGAGGGCCCACTTTGCAGGCGGGGGCAGGGGTGGAGCTTTACCCTAGAGGCGGAACAGGCCCTCCCGGAGGCGTGCCCACAGATGGTGACTTTGATGCTGACAACATCTAGGTCATGTGTTACCTAACAACTAATACTCAGAGTCAGACTTTACCTCGCAACCCATCCTGTACCCAGCAGCAACAGGTCTAACACAATGTACTGATCACAAATCCAGATCGCACACAGTCACTGACTCAAATGTGACCAACTACTAAAACCTTTATTTAAATTGAGACAATATTTTAGGTATTTATGGGTTGCTAAGGCAAATGACAGATGTTTCACAACTCTAGAAAATACATTTTTTCTCAGTTACTCAGATGGCAACAAAAATGTAGACAAAACAAATGTGTCTGCAAATTACACAGCCCATTTAAAGACAATCACATGTGACTCGTCTGAATGAAAGAATTAAGTTCAGGGATGATTGCAAAATAATATACATTCATTTTCACTAGGCCCTGTGATGGACTGGCGACTGTCCAGGGTGTACCCTGACCTCACCCAATGTATGTATGTAATGAAATTGACACTGGTGTTTGATTATTGTTGCCTTTGAGGGTCTTCCTCATATGTGGTTAATTTAGTTTCCTAGCTCAGTGATTGTAGACAACTGTGCTGTAGCACACCAGTTAGTTACCAATTAGTTACTGCAAATTATTAGAGATTGTTGGGTCTGCAATGTGTTGGCTGACTAAGCAATTTAAGCACCCACGCTTGCCAGCAGGTGGCAGTTGCACAATAACAATAACATTAATTTAAGACAATAGAATAAGTGATGCACGGTAATGCAATAGTAAGGATGCTAGGTGCTGTGAAACCAAAAGAAGAAGTGACATGGAGGAAAAGTTGCAGTGGCAAGACAAGACTGATTACTGTGACAAGACTACAGCGGTGGATAAATATTTGAAGAGGAAAAATTCAGACTCTGAACTGGGCCCTGGACAAAATTCTAACCAAGAAGAAGAGCCTAGTATGAGTTTTGGTGAAAATAAAGAAAAAACAGTGATCCCAAGGCAATGCAACAAAAGTTATCTTTCATTTGGATTTACTTTCACTGGGGATCCAACAGCACTAGTTTGATTCTGCTTGCTGTGTAGGGAAAAGCTATCCAACAGTGTCATTGTCCCAAGCAAGCTTAAACATGTTCTTTTTGAGAGTAAAAACCCATTTTGCTTTTGCTATTTTCAGTTTCTTTTTGCTTAGCTTAGATTTTAACCAGCAAAATAACAGATTGTGTGAACCTTTGTGGGGTTTCCACACACAGAGCCAAATACAGACCTGTGCCAGCAATACCCTCCACATCAAACATTTCCTGCCACCTCATATCACCTCACAATCCCTGGTATACACAGACCACAGCTGGCTCCCAGGTGACGACTGACACACACATGTTGAAGATCTGAGGGAGAGGAAATAACTGCCCTGTGCTCACACACCCCAGATGGACAACCAAACAAACCTGCCACAAGACTGTTAACCTGGTCCTATGAATTCTCAAACCTAAACCATGTTGTGCTGATCCTCTGAAAGGATTGTGACTTTTTCTATACACTGCCTGCATCCAGTTTCACACTGGACAGTCTGTGGCCCATTTTAGAACGGAGGTGCAACAAACTTTAGATCTAACCCTAAACTGCAAGTTGACTTACTCTGATCTGGAAAACTCAGCGTTTTCAGTTTCAGTTGCAAATGTGAGTTAGCTCAGTCAGTTCTGAGTAGGTTAGGGTTAGACCACATTAATGGAGGCAAGTGAAGAAGAGATAACCACATACTTTCACTTCTGGGATGAGAAATGGTGGTGCAAATTTATGGCTAGATTGAACGTTAAAAAAAGAAACACAGAAAAAATCAGCGCCACATCTGCAGCAGCAAAGAAAAGAGAACTTGGCTAGGGAGAAAATTGCTGCTTGAGTCAACACAGGTGAAAACTAGTGGAACTATATTGAAGAAATATTTTCATGAAGGTGCAATCCTATAGATCTTGGAAGCAACTTAAAATAACTCAGAAGAACATGATTCAGACAGGTAAGGCTCATCTAATCACCCCCTAGGACATAAGGGCTTTCATAAAATATAGTAGGCCTATGCATATATGTTTTCTATTCATTTATATAGATATATAACATATATATAGTATTTATTTAGTTTTCATGTTACCAGTAAAGGGCTTAAATAAAATCCAACAAATAAAAATAAATAAACAAAGGTGTACGTAAAACTGCCAGGTTAAGATGACAAGTCTGGAGATCGAAATAATGAAATGCTAGTAGCAGTAGGGGTGTGTCAATGGTCACAGGGGAACTATATTAATTATTGGAATAATACACACAAAAAAAAAACTGGCCATTTTCAAATTTCTCTTTATTTAACTGCTCTGGGTGTTGGTGGTAGTGATGGTGTGGGCGGGGTTTCCATTGGCATCTTCAATTTCAGAATGTTCCTCTCCTCGATATAATTTTTTAGCTTTGAGCTTTCAGTTTCATCGATGACTAATGGTATCTCCTGCTTTCGAAAACCGCCTCTCAAATGGCGCAGATCTTGCAACCGTCTCAAAGTATCTTTTAATTTATAGAGCAATGAGAATGTGCATTTTATTTCAACATATGCATAAATTTTTTTGTGGGCTTCCCCTTAAAAACCATGACGTGTGTCAAACTCCTGCCATAATCCTCCCGTGGATGTCCAGGGCTTTGCATCATTCCTTTCAGTGCATGCTGGGGGGGACTCTGTCCTTCAGTGTTTTTTGAATTGTTCACATAGCTTTGGAATTTCAGTGGACATCAAGGATCCACTACGTTCATAAAGTGACGGAAACCTGCATCCTCTACCATTTACACAGGCTGCAAGTCAGCAATAATCATCTTACCAAGGCTCTTTGTGTTATATATTTTATCTACTGGTTAGTTTTGAGATTTTGATCCTTTTGCTTTCATATTATTCCTTCCTTCAGACAATTAAGACATCCAAAACAAACATTTTGCTGATATGTTATGGAGAGAAAATGAGCTCTTCACAATAAAATTTTCAAGATTGTGACAAACTAATTTGAACCTGCCATTATTCAGTGGTCATTTTGTGTTCTTGCTGCATATTTTGACTTTCATGGTAACATCTATTTATTTATTTTACTCAATTAACATGTAACATAGAGAATGTTCAGGAGTTTAGGACAGACTAATTTAAACTTTACAGTACCTGGATCAAATCAAATCAAATCAGCGAGACAGAGAGAGAGAGAGAAAGAGAGAGAGAGAGAGAGGCACGGAGAATGCGGATATGTACTGGATATGCTTTGCCTTTTGAAAGCTCTCCAGAAAATTCTTTTGACACACAAGGGGCAAAGAAGACTTGGCTGTTGGATCATCTTCTCTTTTCCGTTATGTCTCTTTAAAACTTTCAAGGGTTTGGTTGTTTTTAAATTTTTTAAACAGTTACTGTTGTTGCTGAACAGACAGTGCTGTATCTTGCTTTATTGCTTTATCAGCTACTGAAATGTAAAACCACACAATACTGCTTTCACTGCCATTCTACTTTTATGCTCAAATTTCCAACACATATATGAAGTTGACAGACAACAATCGCAATACAAAATGCAGAAATTACATATATAGTACTAGCTCCTGCATAGTGCAGAAGTGTGTCAGTAAATCGACAGCCTAGGCCTTCATTGGCTTCAGTTTATTTTGATGTTAAGTCAGAGCTTCAATGTGCTGTGTGAGAACACCACAGTGGTCAACTGTGCCAAATGCAGCACTATCATCTAACAGGACTGGTATGGAGGCCAATCCATTGTCTGAGGCCACTAGAATGTCGTTGGGAACTTTTACCAGTGCTGCTTCTGTGTTAGGATGTATTCTAAAAGTTTTCAAGAATTTTAGAAATGAAAGTAAAGTTAGTTATGGGTCTGTAAAAATTGGTCAAAAAATACATTTAGATCAAGATCAGTTTTTTAGGAGAAGTTTAATAACAGCAATCTTGAAAGTCTGTGGAAATACAGCTTTAAATAGCCTAGTAGGTAGGTATAAAAGACAAGTTAATGGTTAAGATGATGAGACTATAGAAAGAAGCTTGGAGGGCGTTAAGCATGAAAAAGATTCCAATTACAAAGCAGGCGTTACAACTGATTGGGAAGCTGCTGCATTTGATAGTAGATTTCTGCCAATCGAAGGTAACAGCTGATGAATTTTGCCTCTGATTCTTACAATTTTATTGTAAAAAAAGGACATAAAATCATCGCTGCTGAGAGTTAAAGTAATCACTAGTTCAACTGAGCTATGACTCTGTCAGCCTGCTACAGTGCTGAAGAGAAACCTGGAGTTGTTCTTGTGTTTTTCAGTCAATACTGAATATTAGGAGCTCCTGGCATTGTGAGGAACATATTTATATGTTTTTACACTTTCTTTCACTGCTTGGTAGAATTAATCTACATTCCAATACTTCCAATTACCATGACGTCTGCTGAATTTGAGAAGCATACTATGGGCCAAGCCTCATGTGTTTCATAGCTTTCTCCTTCAGGGGCGCAACAGTATCAAGATTTGAACACAGTGATGAGCCAATTCTTTGTTGTAAATGAAAACAGCCAACTCCCGTCGGGGAGAGCTGAACCTTCAACCACTCTCTACTGAGAATCCATGCAGGCAGGGGCAGGACTTTATTTTGATGGACACACCGTGTTGCTAATCATGTGCGAGGACAGACAAGGTTCAAATAATCATGGAGATAAATAATTGGATCAGCCCATCAAAGCTGAGGCATCTGGTATTTCTGAATGCCAACCTGTACTTAAGACTTTTATCTCAAGTATGTGAAGTGTGAATTTATTGGACTTGTTTGCTGTGGTTCTGTGTTCAGTTGTTCCTGTAAAGGTTTGATTCAGTTGTTAAAAAAATAGAACCTTCATGAAAACACTCAACATAAACTTTCTTACCAACACACAAAACATTCATAATTGCTAAATTAGGTAAAACAGAAAGTGCCGGCCTAAACCAGTGTCAGTAATATATTCATTAACATTTTCAATCATAGTCATTCATAGTTTAGTTGCATGTTGTTTTTCATTTGATTTCTAAAAAAGATTTTCTTCTGTTTTGAATTGCCGGCAGAAGGCTTAAATATGGAGAAGATGGCCCAAAGGAGGTGGAGCAGATTATGGCTGGAGAAAGAAGTAGGGTTTTCAAATTATGTTTAATTTGATTTATTGTGAAGTTTATTAGTTTGTTATAATTATACTTAGTCTGTCTATCAATCAAAGTATCATATTTTTCAAAGCCGAGGAGAAGCAAATAGCACTAGCTAAGAGGTTTCAAAGAAATCAACAAGAAATTGGAATTCAAATAAGACAAGGTTAAGCCAAGAATATTGCTGATTTGTGTGATTTGTGATTTGCTTTTTGTAATTTGCAATGCTGGGTGACAAAACCAGCAAATGTTAAATGAAAGACTGAACTGTGATTTGACCTGTATATACTGAACATCATTTGGAGAGAAACTTGGGAGAGAGAGACTATTTTTTATTATTTTGTTATTTCTTGAGCGCCCTTTTTTTATTTCAGTCATAGTGACAATGAGAAATAGAAAAATTGGAGAGAGAGAGAGCAAGATGATGACTCAGCGAAATGGAACACAGTGGACCGCTCAGTCAAAGCCATAAGCACAAAGAATTTACTTAACCAGGTGATCAATTGGTGTCAGGTTTAAACCACCTAGAACTGCTAATAAAAACACAGGTTTCTGCATTCTTGCAGGGTCAGTAAAAGTTGAGCAGTACTGTGATAATCACTTTATGTACATTTATTCTAACAATTGGATAGCTCAATTGTTTCATGAATAAACAATCTTTTTCTATTTTGCCCAGCTCATCATTTGGGACTCATTTTGCTTTCAATGCCAGAAAGTTACAGACTTTTTCATGAGGCAGATTTTTTTTATCCAACTTCTTCTCTTTGATATGTTGAACTGATGCAATGTGGTTAGATCTAAACCTTGTACTAAACCTCGAACTTCTCTCCTGTCTTCCCTGTTTGGCATTTCTTATGTCTAATTATTTTACTTGCTCCTTCAGTAATACTGATACCTGTAACAAAAGCAGTTTGTACTTTGTCTAGCTATCGATCACAGCAGATTTGACAAAACCCTGAATTTTGGGGACTTTTGGGGAACCAACAAATGAGAACCTGTGAATACATTCATGAGAGGGTGCAATACCATGGCCCACCAAAAGGGGCACCTATTCAAATACACAAATGTCGTTTTATATACCTTAAGGACTTTCGCAAAAATTTTAATACAGAGCTTTCTGGACCAATAGAAACACTCCCATGATGCTAGAATTTATTTGGATTATGATTACAAACCATCATCTAAAGAGCCTCTGAATAAGCCCAAATGAAGCTGAGCTTTTCTTGTAGACTTTTTTCAACATTGTCTTCATTGTATCTTACAGCAAAAGCCATGGTCAGCTGAGCAACTACAAAGGATCAGTAGCAGCTCTTTGTGAAATGGTATCAGTGTCAGGAGAAGGGTACAAAAGAATATCCAAGTCACTGGATACCAATGACGATTGTTTGCTTTATCGGCTCAGACACCCATGATCAGAGACAGAAGGCAGGTTGGTACAATGGGAGGCGGATGAGCAGAGCAGGTCAGGGACAGGCAACGTCGGCACCAGGAGGTTAGGCAAAGCAGGACCGCTGGAGAGTCTCTCATAGTCTCAATCTGGCAAAGAGTGAGAGTGCTGGAAGAGTTTATATGCCAGGCTGATGAGACAAGCTGCAGCTATGCAACCAGGTGAGTGGAGTAGAGCTGATGAGGGGGCGTGGCTGAGAGGTGGAGTGAAGCTGAGGCAGGGAGAGTGGAAGAATACGGAGGCCAGAGGGGAACCAGGAGAACAGAGCTGTGACACCTTCAGTTACGCCGGTTTCCTCCCACAATCCACAGGACTGTGTATGTCTAGGTTAACTGATGTATTGAAAGTGGTGGGTTCTATTGAAAGTGCTGACCGCTCAAATGTCTCAAATTAAAGAGCCGATGACAATTGAAGCCAGTTTGAGGATTTAATTCCACTCATAATCATGGTTTATGAGAGCAAGGACCTCCTTCTCGCCTCTCAGCTGAAGCTGCTTGGCTGCAGTAGGTAGAATCATAGAGTGAACTGAGCCATCATCTAGTATAGAATAGGTGCTGAGTGAGACATTATTATTCCAGAGAATCACAGGAACAACCTTGAGAAGCACACAACAGGAGGGATTGGAGTGAGAAAACTACACTTTACTGTGAGTGCGTGTCAGCTCAGCGTGAGATTCTTGTGGAGCCACTGGGTGCAAAACCAGTAGATGGAGCTCACCACAGTCAGGACAAGGTTTCTTTAGTGGACAGTCAACAGTGGAATGAGAAGTGCGACCACACCTCCAGCATCGTCTGTCTTTTGTTAACCAAGATCGTAATTCCTCCTTGGTTTGAGATTTCATTTTGGGACATCTTGTGATGTAATGATCATGGTTCCAACAAAAAAGGCAGTGGATGCTGGATCTTTTGTAACTTGGAGTGAAGATCTTAGTTTCCTGTGGTGACTGGTGATTTTGAGTTGGATGAACATCAGAATTTGGACCATGATAGACAGCTGCTTGATTTTTGTGATTGACAGGTCTTGTGGATTTACTGGGCTGTTCCTTTTGATATTGCTGAACGAGTCGGTTTGAAAGCCTTTGCTGCTGTGCTTTACATTGTAACCAACCAGCCAAGTCTCTCAGATTGTATGGATTTAATGTTGCTACTGTGAGTTTGCCTTGAAGATGTAAGAATGCAATGAAGTCTCAAGTATTTAGGGAGTTTGCTCAATAAGCAGTCAACATGAGAGCAACAATTCAGTTCATAACCAGCTGGACCTTCCAATGATGTCAGCATACTAACAAGTAAATGAACTCGCAGGGAAAAGCTTTGCAACCCTTGGCAGTCTCCAACTTTAATGTCAGGTGCTGTAAGTATGGCTGCAATTTCACTCTGAGCCAGCTGGTGGGGCTGTCCATACTGTAACTGGAGGGCCTGCATTGACGATGTGTAAGGATCTGGTTGGTGTCGGCAGGACGGAGCTATCATTTGAGCCTCAGGAAATTTAAGATGTTCGAGGAGAACATGATATTTGTATTTCTCTAACTCCTTCCAGAGTTAGCTGCATCCCTTCCTGAGTCCCTGGCGCCTCTACTGCCGCCGGGTGGTGGGACTGATCAGTCGTAGTGCCTGGACAGGATGTCTGACCGGAAAAAGGGCTGAGCTGGGTCCCCGTTGTATGTTAAGAAAAGTTAAGCTGTCCAACCACAGAAAGGATCCAGAGATGCTCGAGTTATGTGCTGTGGAAATCAGATTTTTCTGTAGCGCTGTATGATAGTGAAGAGCCGGTGCCAGGAGCCCCCTGGTTGTGTGCATGTGATAACCACAGGTTGAAGAAACTAAAAGGGATATGAGTAGCATGCCATATGCCATGCTGTAAATGGCATGGTAGAAGGGCTATGGTGAAGTCTTTGGGTGTTCAGAAATGTGAAGTTCACTCACTTATCTTCATCCGCTTTATCTGTATCCAGGTCACAGGGCTGCTGGAGCCAATCCCAGCTCACATTGGGTGAGGGGCGGGGTACACCCTGGACAGGTTGCCAGTCCATCGCAGGGCCAACACACAAGGACAAACAGAGACAAACAACCACTCACACTCGCATTCACACCTATGGTCAATTTGACGTCGCCAGTTAACCTATACATGCATGTCTTTGGATGGTGGGAGGAAACTGGAGTACGCGGAGGAAACCCACACAGACACAGGGAGAACATGCAAACTCTGCACAGAAAGGCCTCAAGCCAGGAACTGAACCCGCGACCGCGACAGCACTAACCACTACGCCGCTGTGCTGCCCTAGAAATGTTAAGTCAAATAAGTTAATTCATGGTTAAAAGAGCTCCAACTACTCAACATTATGGTGCCGAAACCCGGGACATTGGACTGTTGAACTTCAAAGTTGGATGCTAACTAAGATAGCTAACGCTAACAACGGAGATGGTGGAGCAGATGAAAAGAAAGCGGCTATCCATCCACTCTTCGACAACAAAGCTGCTAACTCGTATGGAGGAGCAAGTGAGCGGAGAACGGCCTGACTGAGAAACTGTGTGAAACGCTTTCATTGAAGGAAGAGCAACTTCTGGACTTGTACAGAGGCATTGAGGATACAATGCCGACAGATCAACTGGAAGCAGAGATTACTAACATGCAGGACTACTAGAAAGAGAAATTCCCTTACTTGAAATCTTACTTGACTGGAGCAGCAGCAAGAACTGTAGGACTTGCTTACTTACTTACCATGAGTGATAGTAACTATGATTCAGCTATAGAAATGCTCCAGAACCGCTTTGGAAGGAAGGACATCATAGTCACTGCGCACTTGTCCAAACCTTTGAACCTCACTCCTGTCAGAAGATCTTCAGATGTGTCAGCTCTCAGGAACCTGTATGACGAATGTGAAATGTAGATCCGCAGTCTTGAATCCTTAGGATTGCATAGTGACACATATGGCTGCTTGCTCTGCCCAGCATTAATGCAGTTACTACCAGAGGACATTGTATTAGATTACACATGCAATTCAGACTCCGATGGTGAACGGAAAGTGCAGGAGCTTTTTGAATTCCTGGAAAAGGAAGTGCAAGGCAGAGAGAGGGCGCTGCAGCTCACCAGACCAGGAAACACTCAGAAAGAAATCCCACCAAGTAACAGATCCTTTACGAACCCAACATCCTCCAGTGAAAACAGACACAAAAAATGGAATACACCCTCAGCAGCTACACTGCACATGACAAGTAGCATTCCTCAGGCTTGTGTATATTGTGACAGTGCTAACCATAAACCAGAAAACTGTCCAGCAAGTTCAGTGGCTGCATGTAAATTTTGCAGAGTCAAGAATGTTTCATGCACCTTGTGCAGTCGCAGTGCAGTCAGTTTGTGAATAAGGTGAGGCAAACCCAGATACCACGAGCCATGGTAGAGACAGCAGTGCAGATAAAGGCAATACAGGCACTTTGGTTGGCTCTGTGACCAGCACAGTAAACTTTAAAGCTAATGTGCAGAACACAGTACTGCTCCAGACAGCCAAGGCATGGACAGAGGGCCCAGCAGGTAGAAAAATAGTGCACTATCTTTTAGATGGAGGCAGTCAGAGAAGCTTCATTCATGAGGCCATAGTGAACTCTAACCCATCCAACAAGAGTTTAAAAAAAAAGGGGGCTTGCAGCTTACTGACCTTCCTCTAGAGTGCACTAATGATCCAGAATTGTCAGTATTGATAGGTTCAGATTTCTACTGGCAAGTAGTTTCAGGCAAGGTAGAAAGAATAACAGAAACCCTTGTAGCCATAGAAAGCAGCTTTGGGTGGAATTTGCAAGAGCCAGTCTCATCATCCATTGTAACAGACACTGCTTGTATGCACATCAGTCTAAGTGAGGAAACACAAATCTCAAAACAGCTGCATGCCTTCCAGGAGGTGGAGTCTCTAGGCATTGTCAATGAGCCAGTAGATGGCCCAGAAGAAGCAGAGGTTCTTCAGAACAGACTACCACATTCAAAGATGGCCGCTACAAAGTGGCATTACCATGGCGACAGGACAGGTCGGCTCTTCCAGATAACTTTTGAGTTGTGAAAAGGCAATTTGAGAGCCTTAAGAGGAAGTTCAAAACAGATGCAACCTTATACACAAGGTACAACAATGTCATAAAGGACTGCTTGGTGAAAAGGTTCATAACTAATGCCAGATCTAGTCAAAAAACTCAGGAAGAGCTAACCGCACAGGAGCTCACTGCAGCAGAAGTGTACTGGGTGAGGGTGGTACAAGAGCAGAGTTTCAGCCAAAAAGTTAGTGGATTGAAGGCTGGACAAGATGTCAGCAGAGCGTCAAAAATTAGGGACTTGAAACCATTCTTAGATGAAAACAGACTAAACTCTGATCTTAGCTCCAGGGAACAACACCCATGGGTGCTACCTACAAAACACAAGTACTCTGAATTACTGGTTCAGTACTGCCATGAGACAGTGATGCATTCTGGGGTTAGAGATACTCTAGCGCAGATGAGGGAAAAATACTGGGCTCTAAAGGGGAGACAGTGAAGAAAATGGCTTCACATTGCTACATATGTTTGAAACTGAGGGTAAAACCAGCTCAGCAAGTCACATCTCCTCTACCCAGAGACTAACTAGTAACTAAGTAAATAAGTCCCCACCATTTGAAATTATTGGGGTAGATTTTGCAGAGCCAATATATGTCAAGACTAGTGGTCAATCCAAGGCATATATTGCTCTTTTCACTTGTGCTGTCACAAGGGCAGTGCATTAAGAGCTTGTAACTAACTACATCTAACTACAGAGAGGTTTCTATTAGCCCTATAGAGGTTTATTGCAAGGCAGGTACTGTGTAAAATTATTTACTCAGATTGCGCTGATCCCCTGCCTTTTTTGCCACCTACTGGCAAAATCTGGTATTTGTTAATTCCTTAAGTTTTGTTTTCCAGTCTATGTGGTTTTGGAAACCTAGCAGCCAGCAGTCTGAAGCGTTTTCCTGCTACAAAAATTGAGAGTTAAAGAGAGTTAGGAGACTTACTCATAGAAGTAGGAGGAGTCAATCCTATAATAGAAAAACTTCCATATGACCTGCAAGAACGCTGGGTTGTACAAGGCTCCAAATACAAAGAAGAATATGGTGTTTCCATTCCACCCTTTGACTTCTTTGTAGAATTTATCTGCAACCAAGCAAATATCAAGAATAACCCATTTTTGCCTTTTCAACACCCAGTAGCTCCAGCTATTCTAAGACAGAGAAACCTTTGAGGTACAACAGCCAGAGAGCTGTCTCAGTGTGGAAAACTAATGTGTCTTACTTTACAACAGCTTGCCAGGAAAATACGTCTGGGAAGACAACAGACAAACCTCACGATTGGTGCCTGATACACAACAAGCCACATGCTTTAGCAAAGTGTTGTGGATTTAGAGGCAAATATCTAGATGAAAGGAAAGCTTACCTTAAGGAAAAGTATTTTTGTTTCCGGTGCTGCCCATCCACAAGACACATGGCTAAGGACTGTATGACTGCTGTGAAGTGTAAAGAATGCAACAGTGATGGACACATTTCCACATTGCATCCAGGTTCGGCTCCTTGGTCACAGGAGGCTCAAGTGAGGGAGGAAGAGGATGGTGGGGAGCGAGAAAATGATTAACTTCTTGAAGTCACGTCAAAGTGCACAGAGATCTGTGGCAACACTCCAGGTCCAAAATCATGTTCTAAAGTCTGTTTAGTCTACACATACCCTGCTAATCATGTAGAGAAGGCTAAGAAAATGTACGCAGTCTTGGACGTTCAAAGTAATCAGTCACTAGTCAAATCTGACTTCTTCAACCTCTTTGGTATCAATGGAGTTACATCTTGCTCAACCCTGAAGACCTGTTCAGGTATAAAGGAGACAGTTCATCTCTCGAAATATCTCGAAAAAACAAAGTGCTCTTAACAAACTGGACCCCTTTATTGACCAGGAGGGGTTGCTGAGAGTTGGAGGTAGTTTGCAGGCACCGGATCTCTCAGAAGCAGAAAAACATCCCCTGATAATCCCAGCTAGGCATCAAGTTGCTGTTCTGCTGGTCAGGCACAACCATAACCAAATAACATACCAAGGTCATCAGTTCACCGAAGGGGCCTTACATACGGCAGGACTGGGAGCTGGGACTGGGACTGGGATTGTTGGAGCCAAGAGACTCATTGACAGAGTGGTGCATAAGTGTGTTACCTGTAGAAAGCTGAGAGGGCGGCTGGAGGTACAAAAAATGGCTAACTTGCCAGAAGACAGAGTCATTGTGGACCCACTTTTCACTCATGTTGGTTTGGATGTGTTTGGGCTGTGGAACATCACATCCCATCGCACAAGAGGCCACAGTCCTGAAAATAAAAGATGGGCTGTGATGTTTACTCGCCTGAGCACCATAGCAGTGCATCTGGAAGTTCTGGTGTCAATGTTGACTTCAAGCTTTATCAATGCCTTGCGTCGATTCTTGTCAATCAGAGGACCAGTGAAACACCTCTGCTCAGACCAAAGTACAAATTTCGTTGGAGCCTGCAAGGAGCTAAAGATTAACATTAGTGACCCAGAGGTGAAAGAGTACTTTTAGGATCAATGCTGTACTTGGACATTCAACACACCTCATTCGTCTCATATGGCGGGGTGTGGGAACGTATGATTGGTGTTGTGCGATGCATACTTGATGGTCTGCTGCTGAAATCCTCAACTACTCGCCTCACACATGAGGTGTTAACCACTCTTATGGCTGTAGTCATGGCTATAATGAACGCCAGACCATTGGTGTTCCTGTCTCGACCAACCCTGAAACCCCTGAAGTTCTTTCACCTGCAATGCTTCTGACCCTGAAAGCCAGTGCTGTCAGTGCCACTTTGAGCTCAAAGACCTCTATAAAAGCCAGTGGAGACAGGTTCAAGGTCTTGTAGACTGCTTCTGGAAGAAATGTAAGCAAGAGTATCTGGCGACATTGCAAACCACAAGAAAATGGTGGGGCGAAAGTGGAACGTACAGGAAGGTGATGTTGTCTTGCCTAAAGATGGTCAAGTCAAACGCAACGAGTGTTCCACTGGGCTTATAGTGAAAACTTTATCAAGTGCTGACAACCGAGTACGGAAAGTTGAGGACAAGCTCATAAAGCAAGGAGTTGCTTAAACATATCTCAGGCCTGTGACAGAGATGATTGTACTCTTACCATAATGAACAGAAGAGCCGATTTATAGTGGTGTATTTGTAAATATACCAGGCGGGGAGTGTTGTGAGTATTGTAAAAAGTGATTCTACACGTTTAGAGTGTCATATTATTTTATCAATGTTTTTGTATTATATTTAAGTAAATTATGTTCTGTATTGTTCAGTTTTACAGAAACAACATCAGTAAAAAACCACACACCTGGTTTGGCTGAGTTTTGGCTGAGTTTTTTGTTCACTATCTGTCTGGCCTCGTCCAGATACATGAGAGTGAGGACAGAATACAGATAATGCCAAAACTTTCAAAAGAGCAGATAAAGACCTGAAAAACTGTGGAAGTCAATTAGGGGATCAGAGCTCACAGAATTCTTCACCAGCAAAAGAAATCACCTGGAAGTTTATCAGCGAAGGAGCTGCATGGCGGGGTGGCTTCTGGGAAAGACTAGTGAGATCTCTAAAGACATGTTTGAAACAGGTGCTTGGGAAGGCATCACTGTGCTTCAGGGAGCTGATGACAATGCTTTCAGAAATAGAGGCTGTATTGAACTCCAGACCTCTTTCATATGTGGACAGAGCAACAGCCACTCACACTCTCTCACTTCCTGGTTGAGAAAAGATTAACCTCCCTACCACCAAAGACTCTGATTCTACTCCAGCAGGCAACCAATGTGAGTAGAAAGGACATGGGCCAGCGGTGGAAATACCAGACTTTTAACCAGCTTTTGGAACAGTTGGAGGAAGGATAACTTGATGGACTTGAGACCAGCTCATGAGTGTAAGACCCCTATATCCACTGTGCTGAAGGTGGGAGATAATGTGCTGATTGGAGAGGACAACCTGCCCAGACAGACATGGAAAATGGGTAGAATAACTGAACTGTCTCCAGGCAGAGATGGACTTCTGTATTGTTTGCACATCTGCGCGTAGTTTGTTAAAGAGACCTGTTCAGTTGATATATTCATTAGAGATTGTTTAACGTCATGGATTGAGTGTTGATGAACATTTGTTCATCGGCGGGCGTGTTAAGAAATTTTAGGTTAAATAAATAAATAAGTTAATTCATGGTTAAAAACGGTACAAATAATTACAGCTAATAATGTTATTACAATAGTTACATGTCACAAGAAATAAGAAATGGTTATTATTGTTTAATTAGAGATTTCATTTATTTTGGAAGCTTTGAGTTGAGCTACATTTAATACTATTTATTTTGATACTACAAACAGGAAGTAGCGAAGTAACGTGCTCTAGCTTTGGCAGTTCTCTCTGTGTGAATGCACAAGTGTCAAGATGTAGCCTCAAGGTCTATTGTTTATCATTCTAAATGTTGGTTATAAGAAGCAGCTAATCTGCAAATAAATGCTGACTTTGACCATTTATACGCTCTCCTCATTGAACGAAGCTCCAACTACACAACACTGGAAAACCCTAACCCAAATTGTACTCACCAAATAATAAATATATCTGTGGCGGAGTATCACACTTCATCTACTAGTCAAGGAACAAGCCGAACATAACGAACATAACTCAACAATATGTTGAACATAACTGAAAAGCTGCAGAGTACATTAACAACTGCAAACAAACGCAAACATTTTTTGGATCATATCATGAACATATCATTTGAATGTCATTAACAATAGTGGGACTGCATGGTCTGCTCGATCAATAGTGATGAAAATCTTAGGAGGATCTTTTCAGAATCATGCTACCTTGTCCTTAATAACATAGTTAGAGCAGACTCTCTGGTGTGAAAGCTGTGGTGGGTTTTTTTTTTTTTTTATAAAACATGAAGTCATTCATTCTTGGCTGCAGACAGGGAGTATGAGGACATGCTTTTGTGATTGTCCCCTTGTAAGGGCAATTTGAATTGAGCAGACCATGCGGTCCCACTCTTTCATTCCAGACACTGTTGGTAGTCATGTCCCAGTGTGGGGCAGAAAGATGGCAATTTCGGTAGGCAACACATTTATCTTCAGACTATTATTTTCTCATGAACATATCTCAGATGTTTGCTTTTCTCTAGAAAAACCACAGTTAACAGCAAGTATTGAAGAGAGGATTTTTTGGAATGTGCAAAAAGTATATATATAAAGAGAGGAAAAGAAAGAGATTACCTGAAAAGACAATGTCTCATTGGGTAGAAACACTGATCCCAGATAGACCTCCACCCCAAGTACCTTCTATGCAACAATTACTCACACAGTCAGTCTACTGACTTATGACTGAGCTCTTTCAGACCTCCAAGTCTGATCAGTGTCTCCACCCAACTGAGAGATAGCTGGACCAGACGAGGACTCAGGGCAGACCATTTTGGTCCCAGCTGCTTGTATCAGTTCTGGGCGATTGGGTTGTGGTGACACCACTCTAACTCTCTGTGGTCAATGCAGTTATGTCTTGCTCTTGTTGCTGCTGGGGTGGGATGGGGCAACAGTCTGCTTCAAATATCACAACATTCACTAATTCATCACCACGCTCCTGCTGCTTATTTGGGAGAAGAACAGAGGTCACATAACAAAGTACACACAACAAAGTACTCTCGTAGTACTTGCTCTATTTCCAGGAGTACACAGGACGTTCCTTGAGCTTTCACAAGGGAAGTTGATAACATGCATTGTGAGACTAGGGAATAATGGTTGAGCTGGCCAAACAGAAACAAGAACAAATCCTGTCTTTTCAGGTAACCAAAGAATTAATATCATCATCATCAATTTCATAAAAAGCAACAATTTCAGAAAAGTGGATTTTGTGTTAGTCACCTGATGAGTGAGAACCAAATCAGCGGATGAGAACGTACATACTAAAGAGTTGACAGTGATGTGTCAAAACCTTATCATCACAACTGTTTTAAAATGTTAAGGGAGATGATCTCATTCTGCAACAATGTTCTAGCTGTAACAGTCCTCCCATCTGACACACACACACAGGCCTCATTTCCCAGAGTGGACATGCAGTCCACGGATCCATGACAGTCCAGGTTTGTTTGGACAGATGTGAGCTGAGCTGACCGACCATTTCCCACCCAGTCATGGGTATGTTTTTGGAAAGTCTTTCACTTAGGGAGGCACAGGCCTCATTGATTAACAAGAACATTGAGGGATGAATCTCCTCCTGTGCCTCCACTGGGATTTTCTTGAGAACGTTGTGAGCACGCAGCTGTGCTGCCCGATATATATATATATATATATATATATCTATGTGTGTTATGAGAACGTACCCTGTCCCTGTTACAGTAATAGCAATCACTTTACATGTTCCAAATAACGCTTTGTAATGCAATGCTCAGAGGCTGTGAGAGTGAAAAGTCTCTGTCTCTTCACTGAAGTTTACCTTATAGTTAGTGAAAGTCATTTTAATGTACTTCCTTGCATAATTAAAATTCACCCCGATATTGTTGGTTGTGGGTATCCGGAGAAATAAAGAGACTGTGGGAAATAAGCAATGGTCTTTTATTTCAGCTCCTGCCAAGAGAATCAAAACTAACAAGGTGATGCTGAGCAACCTCAGAGAACACAACAGTGAGGGCAGCTCCACCAAATTTTTTATATGGATAAGAATAAAGACTCCAAAGAGTCATTGGTCACAATAATGAGTAAACAGTTATGTTAAAGTTTAATTGGGACACTATGGACATTACACTATGACATTGTGTATGTGATCATGACAAATCACTCATACTTTCTATAAACAGTGTATAAGACCATTGTACTCAATCCAGGAATATATGTGAAGCAGTGAATTGAATTTGTACATTACACATTGACTGTGCAAAAGTGTGGCCACCTGTGAAGTATTGGATATCTTAACCCTTTTCCATCTGTCAAATGGACAGACCCAGGGGTTTTGCAGTTTCATTCAGACTGTAAAACTGGATAATACAGTAGAGACATTGTGAAATAGATGAGAATGAGAAGACACTAAGAGAATATTTCAGAAAACAAGTCATTCCGACAACAAATCATTTAGCTGCTTCACTCAGTGCTGAACCGCTATGTAAATGCACTAAATACAGATCTGATGTGATTTAATGAATATTCTGCAGATTCCAATCACATAAAGAGTTGGACCAAAGACTGAATTTCAAATAAGTAACCAAAACCACACCTGAGGTTATGTAAATCTGCAACCAGCTTAGGTAAAATATAGTCAAACTCACTCATTGCTGATAGTTGAAAGATGCATTCCAAAAGTGTTTTTGGAAAGATGAATGTTCAGTTTGGGCCAAGGAGCTGCCTCCTACCTCTTTTTTACTGTTTGCTGCGGCCCTTGTTCTTCTAGCTGACGCTGTGAACTACTTGGTGAAGCAATATTGTGACACTTAAAATGTCATGTGCCCTAACCCTGTTTATGTTATGTTTATTTCATATATCACATTGCATTTTTGTCCATGTCTATTCTAGCTTTCCGGTGCACTAGAAGTTGTCAGAGTTTTGTGTATGGTTTGATTCGCTCT
This sequence comes from Echeneis naucrates, assembly GCF_900963305.1. Taxonomy (NCBI): domain Eukaryota; kingdom Metazoa; phylum Chordata; class Actinopteri; order Carangiformes; family Echeneidae; genus Echeneis; species Echeneis naucrates. The sequence goes on along the minus strand of NC_042528.1, from coordinate 14,341,402 downwards.
TCCAGAGACCATTGGGCAGCGAGGGGTGCGCCTCCAGGTAAACACCATCTGATAAAGGCATGTCAGATTACACTTCTGAAGAAGACTGAAGGTGCAATCCAAACATGTCAAGGTAAAGATACATCTCCTTAATCTCATTGTCTGAAACAAAGAAAAAACCTCATACTAACAATCAAAGTAGATATCTGGGGAAACTTCATTTTTATCTTTATCTTTGTCATAGCTGAAGTCTGACTTCAGCCTCCAATATTCCCAGTGGCCTTGTCCTGTGTGATGCTACTGTGATGCTGATCTGGAGCAATGTTGATCCTCCTCACGTTCAGCTCTGCAGCAAAACCTCTGGCCTTCTGGTAAAAGAAGAGTGACAACTCCCGATCAATGAGAAAGTTGTGGTAGATGGTGGCGAGGCGTGTGCACAGCTGCAGCTGAGATCTCTTGTTGCCCAGATCCATTGCAGCAGCCAGAGCCAGGTGGTAGTAGCCTGCAGCATCAAACGGGTCCTGGGGACAAAACAGTGAAATGAGCAGCCAATGAAAAATGACTGGTCAAATTTTTGTTTTATTTCACATAAAAACATCCAATGTTGCCTGTCCAGGGCGAAACCCTGCCTACATCCAATGTCAGGTGGGATTGGCTCCAGGACCTCCCTGTGAACTTGGTGGATAAGGTGTATTGGTGATGAGATATTGGACAGTTTGCATAATTTAAAGTGACATTGTACAACAAACGAATGAATGTCAACATGATGGAGGCCATAGCTGTGTTATTTAAAGAGATTCATTTTAAGTTATTTTATTAGTTTTAATAAAAAAAAAAAATAGCAAGTGACTCAGTGTCCAGAGCTGTCGTTGGGCCTCCATTGCTTAACTGAGCAGAATGCGTGCATAAGGGTGAAACTGCAACATCCTTGAGTCAGAATGAATCATAATCAAAACAATCTATTAAAGTGACTCTCAGAATTTTGGATGATCCATAGTTTGACCCTCAGTCTTAATCCCATTCTGAACCACAGGATGAACCTCAGGATGACCCAACAACAAAGTGATGTTGTGGATGGTAGAAGGAGTGAACTCACCTTCAGGTCGTAGAATATGATATCCCCCAGTGTTCTGTAGACCCTGACATAAAACAGAGTCTCCTCATCAAACTGCATAGGTGTTGGACACAGTGTCAGGGTCTTCAGGTAATAGTGTTCAGCAAGTTCGTACTGTTCCAGGCGGTGGTAAAGAGAGGCCAGGCGATGGCAGGCCACCCGCTCATTAAGACACTCCCCTGTGTGAAGAGCCGAACACAGGAGGTGGCATGAGACAGTTAATAAGTCTGACAGAGGAATTCAGAAAAGCTTCAGGTTAATGCATCAGCTCAGAACAATAAATACATTTCCTCTTAAATCAGAGGAACATCCTTACCTTTTTTAGTCACTTACTGACCTTACTGGTCTCTCTGATCCATGCACATACCCAAAGATGCACTTTCATGTCTTAAGTCTACATTTGCCCTGCCTTTCATTCTGTTAAGCTGCTTTTTCGTACCATGAGTGATGCTGATGTCCAGCGCAGTGTAAGCAAATTCAATGGCTTCCCCATACAGCTGCAGACCGATCATCACCTCTGTCAGTTTGTTACACAGCCGCAGTCTGGTTTGACTGTTACTGCTCTTTACTGCAATGGGCAGAGCTTGGTCCTGTACACAAGGGTCATTCTGGTTAGCATTCTTATGTCTGTAGCTGTGGAGGTTGGAGGTGGATTTAGATCATACCCTGTAGAAGGTAATAGACTTCTCTCTGTCCTGGCAGCTGTTGAAGAAAATATCACCTGCAGTTTCCAGCAGCTTCAGGATGAAGTTGGTGTCTCCTGTGCTCAAAGCGATATCCTGAGCTACCTAACACACAGATCAACCAAAAAACAGGCTTTTATTTATATATGGTCCACATGATGACCTAACAACAAAGCAGTCATGTCCAGCTCAACCCACAATCCAGACTTGCAGGATTTGGTTTGTCTGAGTTTTTATGTGAAATCGATTATATTTATATTAAATTACTCAGAAAGCAGTCCGCCTCACCTGTTGTTACTATAGCTCCAGAGAGAATAAAGTAAACTATACTGAGATGGTTTTCAGTTGTTGAAAGAACAATAATCTTCTTATAGCTCAATTTTGAGAGTGTCTCAGAAGGCCGTTGCTGTGGGGGTGGGGGGTGGGGCAAGGTGTGTCTTTATGTCTTTATGTTTCTGTGTGTGTCTCTGTCCCACAGTAATGGAAAACAAAGTGATTTTTGAAATATATATATACATACATATACTGTATGTGTGTATGTGTCAGTATCTGTGGCTCTGTATGTCAACTCCCTCACAGTAACATAGGAACATAAGTGAACAACATGGACATCCTGTCTGTCCATATGTGCGTGTTTCCTGTTTTTGTCACCTCTCTCCTAAAGTAATGTATGAAAAAGAATGAATATCCTTGATTGTAACACATTCTGTGTGTGTCTGTCAATGTCAAGTGATAAATAAGTTATTCTGATATCAGAGGAGTCTGCACCTGCAGCACACACAAACACACACACTTGCAGTTGTCAACTGTAGCTCCAGGGTTGCTGTGACAAAGCCCTGAGAGCATAGCCAGACAGCCCAAAACCAGCTGATTTCTGGCTCTGTGAAGGCCTCAAACTAGGGCGACTTATGACAAAACAGTAAATCCTATCATCAAATTTAAACATGAGAGATGTAAAAAACTGAGTATTTGTGTTGGAGCAAAGGGGTGAAATGAATGACGGACATCTCACAGAGGCTTCAGAGGCTCACAGATCAAATTCTGTTTGACTCACTTCGGAAAAGTAGCGTGGCGAGGTCAAACTATGTGCCTGTGAGGATGATTTATTAATATATTTAAATTTTCACCTCAGCACTCCATTCTAGTGAAACTATACACCACTCTAAATTCAGGGCAATGCACACTCATGATGAGCTGAAAAGCTGTCAGAATTGAGCATGATCCTTTATCATTTGCTGCCCATAAAGTATAAAAGATATGAAATAGCTAGAAATTGTAATGGATAGACAAGACTGCCGTTAACGTTTTAAAAAATTGAAAGGCGTCTGTAGCTGTAAATATGGGGAAGTAATACAGGTTTGAAAATGTGTGAAAGTTTGAGTCGAACTAATAGACACCCATTCATATGTTTGGCTGCTTTTTCACCGTTGTTGCTGACAATGTCAAAAATGGGTATCTGGTACAGAAAATACATAAATACAAGTGACAAAATTGACAAAAAACTGACAAAATTTTGGTGGAAGAGGAATAATTATAAGAAAAAGAAATGTGCAGAAGAAACGGCTCTGCACAGAGTCAATGGAACTGTATAGGTCCACTGACTCTGTGCAGGACCCCTGAGGCATAAATAATCATAATAATACTATTTATAATAATTATTATTATTATATACAGAGGTCCATTGACACAAGTGCAGTAAACACAAATATGCACAAACATGCACAGACTTAAACCCACACCTCTCTGTTCCCAGAGGGAAGAACCCTATATAGCTATTACTATAGAGGTCCACTGACTCTGTGCAGGGCCCTGAGGCACACAAAAAAATAGTAAAATTTATATGATAATTAATATTACTGTTCATGTGACCATTAAAGGGTGGTGATAGTTTAAGATGGACAATTTACATACAATTCCATAGAAAAAATGTAAACTTTGCAGGTCTCCTTATCCACTATTTGAGAATTGACAGCGCCTGAAAACTCAACAGTGTAGGAAACACTACGACTGACACAAAGGCAGATAAGAGGTGCTCTCACACCTGAATGTAAAGGTCCACCAGCTCAGTCTGGCCCAGTAAGTGGTAGATCTTCCCAGAACACAGCCAGCCATAGGCTGCCTTCTCCCTGCAGCCCAGGTCGATGAAAATACCCAGACTTCTCTTGGTGTAGTCTAGAGCTGCCCTGTAGGCCCTGATAACAGTTAAATACTGGGATTACTCTTCTGAAGTTGAACTCATCATGAACACCATCAAACTCAAATGTGTAGTACGAACAAACATACACAAACAAACACACCCACTAACAAACAGACCTCTCTGTGCCCAGAGTTAGGTAGAGCTGGCTGATAGCCTCAAGTGTGTCCCCCTCCTGTCCTCTGTCCCCTGAAAGTCTCAGCAGCTGGACCTGGTGCTGGTTATAGATGATACACTGAGCCTGATCCTGATTCTTACACCCATACAAATGGCACAGATCTCTGGTCGCGCTGAGCTGACCTGTCAACACAGAGCAAGCAGCTTCAAATTGAAGAAATGTGGTATCAAGTAAGGGATATACAAGAGCAGCGTAGTGTAACAATGAAGACCCACAGTCTAAAAGGTTAGCTTTGATAGCCAGCAGGAGAGCCCACTCGTAGCATCCTTTGCCATAGTGCAACTGCTCCTGCGTGACATAGTGATGCCCCAGCTTCAGCAGCACTGAGATGAAGTTTGCCTCATGACCTTCTTCCTCCAGCTCCGAGAACAGCTGTACCGCCTCTGTCAGGTGCCTCTGTGCCAGCCCTTTAGCTCCTGCTTTCAGACACAGCAGCCCTTGAAGGGGATGATGAAGGACACTGTCACGTTATAGGACTGAAATACACTGGAACAATCAATCTGTAATTAAGTCCATGCGGTCTTACCCAGATTAGCCTGAGCAACAGCCCAGTTCGGCAGGTCCTCATACTCCTGGCATATGTCAACAGCAGCCTGGTAGCTCTCTGCTGCCCTCTGGAAGTTGCCAATACATCGAAGAGCCACACCACGCATGTTTAGGGCAACACCTTCATGAGCAGTCAAACATATGTACTTTAATTTTAGTAAAATTTAGTGTGTAAATGATCACCCTGTGTGTTCACATCATGAAGGGCCAGTTGAAGTTTTGAGTGATAAGATAGACAGGTATTGATACTATTCTCACACAAGACCATGGTTGGCTTAGGTTAGCATGGACTAGATACAGGGGATGTGCTTTGCTTCCTTTGTCCAAGAATATACCTGCTAACACATATACTGTTTCTGGTCTCCTTGACTGATACACAGTTTGGTCCGAATGTATAAATGCTGAAGAAATTGGAGCTTCAGTGCTTCCTACCCTATCTCCTTTAGCATCAGAAACATTGAATGTTATTTTAATATCTAATGTTTCTTATTTCAACATTTCAGATTGTCTTTGGGGTTAAGAAAAGGAGGATTTACTGTCCGTGTTTTACCAATGAAGTTTGTCTAAATTAGTAAAACATGCAGTTGGTGGTATTTCCTAAATCCTTGTGAACTCACCCTGACATTTTCTTCTGAATGCTTTAGATTCAGGTCGATAATTGAGGATCATATTTGTAATATTTATCATGCTGCACTGGTTGATGGACAAGCTGCTTGTTCACCCTGAAAAAGATAGTTTACTCTCTTCTTACTGTATAGCCAGTAGCGGCAGTTTCACCATCACTGACCCTCAGTGTTAACAAGCTTTCTTAATTTGAACCTTGGCGTCTTTGCTGGTGTCATTTGTTGAGTATGTTGTTGGGCTTTCTTCTGTGCTCCCACTGCTTTTCCCACTCAAGGCAACAAGAACTGTGTCTAGTCAGGTAATCCTGCTAAATCCAATAGATGGTTGTTTAATAATTACATATATTAACTGTGATATTAACCGACTAACCATGTACAAATTCAGGGTCTGTCTTAAAACTATACCAACCAACTGACCTTCCTGGGGGGTTGTACAGTGTTCTGGCATAGAAGATAAAACTGAGTCCAGTATATCCAGAGCAACACTGGGCTGCCTGTTGTTAATGTGAAGCCAGGCCAACCAGATGAGGGCACTGTTCCTTTCTGGCACAGGGATGGAGGGTTGCTGTGATGGAGGATTCTTGATGAGCAGATGCATTTGGTGGACAGCCTGTCTAATCATTCTGTGCTTGTAAAAGAGCTGGGAAAGACAGAGATTCAAAAGATGGTTCAGAACATCATGTCGGCTCTTCTGGTCTCCCTGGACCCTAATACAAGAGAGAGCTTGGTGTAAGAATGGAGCCACTTGAGGAGGGACAAAGGCATCCTGTCCTGAGATCCCATGAAGTTTGTGGATGTTGTCCAGAACTAAATGCATGCTGTGAAGACAGTTGCTCAGTTTGACGGATGGCTGCAGAGACGCTGTCCTGGCTGAACTGACACTGAGGTGTGGAAGGCAGATTTGTCTGTAGAGCCTCCCTAGGGTCAGGTAACCATGACTAAGAGAGATGCTCGAAGTTTTTTGAGCCTCAGCACAAAGAACAATCAGTCTCTCAAGATAAGGGACAGCTTGAGCCCCATCTGCACAGGTCCAGTGATACTTCGCCAAAAGGTAACAAGCCCGGGCCTCTGCCATTTTGTTGTGGGAAAGAACAGCTCTCTTGAGGATATATTTCAGAACAGAGTTATCCTCAATGCTATGAAGGCAATCTGGGACCCCCAGTATCAAGCCAGCCAGTCGTTGAGTCACAGCAAAGAAACTGGCAGAATTTTTCTGCAGCAGATAAATGGCAGCCAGGTTGGAGTAGATCCTGGACAACAGCTGGAGGTCCCCGAAGCCCTCTCTTGGAATGCTGAGGGCCTCCTCAAGGTATACTCGAGCCTGGCTGAACTTTGACCTCCCAGCACAGAGCTTACCCAACAGGAAGCACAAACGGGTCTGTGACCAAAAAAGTCGCTTTTTCCTGGCTGTTTCCCTGGCAATACCCAGAAATGCAATCAGCTGATCCTCATCTGAGTGACCAATGAAGACGGTGGAAGTGAGGAGTTCAGAGCTGAGTCTGTAGAGGGCCCCTAACTTTACATTGTAGTCCTGTCCCTCCAAAAAGGAGAAGAGGGGGGTGAAACTCTCAGTGCTGTTGGGTCCCTCTAAAATTGGAAGAACAGCGAAATGGGGAGGGACTTGGTTTTGAGCATCTTTAGGGAAGAGTGAGTCCTCTAGAGTCATGTTCATGGTAATAGTGTGATCAGGTGAGTCTTTTCCTGGCTCAAGAATCCTCCCAATGGTTCTGTTGAGCTCAGCATGTGGTGTCCCAACTTTCGCAAAGAGAAAATTATAGGAGAAAAAAGAGCAAATAATTAACAGACAAATAGAAACAAATAACAAATAAAACAAATAAAAACATAAGCCTACATGATACACATTAGGAGGCATACAAACCTAATTGTTCCTTCTCAGTGTCCTGGCAGCTGATGACATCTTAGGTTGAAATAGAAGATGTGCAATAAAGTTAATGAGATTACATCCTGGTTATAATTCAAGAAAGAAGACAGTCATGATCCAACTATATTAGATTAGAGCATGTTGAATTCAGGTTGAGGTTCTGCCCTTCTCCTTTCAGAACTTACTCCTGGAGCCTAAAGCATAATCTTCACTTGAGGTTAGCAGTAGCTAAAGTAGGAGCATGTTCAGACTTAGGAGTGCGCCGACAAAGTAGACAGTAGAGGGTAATTTTCCCAAAGCAGCAGAGGAGAAACTAAAACCAATCCAAAAAGTCTAACCTTTGGTGTCACAAGTAGAGATGACTAGCTTTTCCTCTTTGCTTATACATATCTTATGTAGCAGTGCAGATTTGCAGGACCTGCTCAGCATTGCACCTGCATTCATGTTTACCACTATGTCAGAAATGAGCTAGTTGCATTTTGTAACAAGGGAACACAGTGTGAGTTCCTCTTGGTGTAAGCTCTGGGTGTATGGCTCCATCTGTTGATGGTGGACATGGTGTGACAGTATCCTACCTAAGCCACATAGTTAGTTAGTCTGGTATTCGGAATGACACATAGAATCAGCTTACTTAACTCCTGTCATTGACTTTTCTGCTTAGTGTGATTCTGCTGATTTCGCTCAACTCTTCCATGTCCATGATGGTCTCTTGGTTTGATTGGAGGAAGGTATGAGTACATTATCAAATCTATGTTAAACCAGTTGTTAGAACTTCAGGTGGTTGCACCTTTTTTTTCAAAATACAGGCATATTAAAAATTTTTCTGCACTAAAGAGGGAGAACAGACATACCAAGTTTGTAATTGTGGCCAGTATCATCCTGAGATTTTTTCTTTAGTAAAGCTGTGGTTTCCTCTGTGACAGTTTCCTCCTGCAGGCAGAAGAAGGCCATGTCCTCTTCCTCCAGGAATACATCTGCTGAGCTGAAGTACAGACAGGAGACAACATACAGGTCTGTGGTAAGAGCATATGAGTAGTCTCTGGATGATTCATTTTTCTGCCAGTTTTCCACAAATCTGATCTGCTCTTCATCTCAGTCACAGAAGACAACAAAACTCCTCCATCAGCTCCAATCTGGTTGCCTTGGGTCTGGTTCTGATAAAAACCAAGTGATTTGTGTTGCTGGTCCAGACAGACAGTGTTTGCTCATCACTGTAACTCAGATGAAGACCCGATCACATCAGGTGACACAGACAGAGAAATGAAGGGCATCCAAAGGTTCCACCTCCTTATCTCTCCCTCTCAGTCACTCTTTGTAGAGTGACTGAATTTGATGAACATTGGTGATTCACCCACTCAGAGATGTCACTGGTTGGTTTCACAAGGCTGGTCTTGACCAAACCCACTTCTCCAGTTGCTTCTTTCCTCCCTGTGAACCAATCAAAACACGACACCAGAAGTCCCACAATGATGATCCGATCACCTGGTGCCATGCTTAACTCATCAGGGCCCTCAGCGTCGTACTCCTCTGTGGCCACACAAGTTCCCCTAGCTGAATGGAACAGATGATATGAGACAGGGCGGCCATCAGTGCCATCAGTGTTGATGCATACATCAGACTAATGAAGGCAGCTCAGTCAGTGAAAAGGGGGACATGCACACTGCTGAATATTGGCTAATTATTGGAAAATTGCTGCTTAGTGCTGCTTAGTTTGAGTTTATGTAAAACTGTTTCCATCTCTGGCGCCCACTACATTTTAGAATAGACATTAAAGTTTTATTGATTTACTTTTATAGCTCCCTGTGTTATCTCTTCTGTTCACTACACAGCAAGACCAGTACACTCAACTGACTACTAAACTAAACTACTGTTTTAGCAATGGTCTTCTTTTATCATTGTCATTATCATTATCATTTCATCATCACCCATCCATCTATTATCTACACTGCTCAACTGTCATGGTTGTTGGCTGAAACCATTTCCTGCTGACAATGAATGAGGGTGGGGTAGATCCTAGACATATCACCAGTCTATCACACGACCAACATATAGAGACAAGCAACCATTCACAGTCACACTCAGGGTAATGAGTATGTCTGTCAGCAATTTGGGTAAGGTTAATGCTCACTGAATAATCTAATTTACATGTATTTGGACTACTATTATATGGTTTATGAAATTATTACTGCTCTTACCAAACTGCAGAGGGAAGTCACATGTCTGTTTCCCATCACCAACTAAAATGCTCTCAGCACAGGATTTCAGAAACCACCTGTTAACGGAAATTAGACCAGACCATAAAACCTCCTATGTCACATAGAAGAGGAGAACCGACTGTATCATCCGCACAGCTCTGAGTGCAGAGGCGACTCACTGATGAAATGGGATGACTGCCTCCAGAGCAGGTTTGGGTGAAGTACCCCGGGCTCCATCAGCTAGGCAGAGGACAGTCCACCCTGAACCCAGGAAGGGAGGCTCAAACTGAGCTATTTCTCCCTGCTCCAGGTACAACTCTCCGCTAGACATGGAGCTGTCAAATATCTGGTTGCCAATACAGCGGGCAAATAGTGAGCCTGAGGATAGGAGGAATGTGCGTAGTTATTACATCAGTACTATATTATATCACTAACACTCACTGGTTATTACTACAAAATAACATCCAGACTCAGGTGTCATTACTACATTTCCACTTTTACAACGGTGGATTTCTTTGATTCTGCTCAGTACAGACATGCAGAGAAATTCTTTTCTCTACTATAAGGTCATGACTTACCCTCCTGCATGAGAATACGTTTGTAGGTTAGGTTGAGTGTTTCCTCCGGAATAGAAACTTCAATAGAAACATCATCCTCAAAGGAACTGAGCCAGAACGTTGGGTCAAACAACAAATTCTCCATACACTGACCTAGGAAACCTAAAAGAAAGGGGGAAGAACAGAAACATGATGATGAAAGAATACCAAAGAGAAATGCAGCATTGATATACCATAATAATTAGTTTTTAAGAAAATACCACAAAATATTACAAAAAATTACACTGACGTACCTATCATGTAGTAAGTGGTAAACTTCCATATTTCCTGAAAGGTTTCGAATCTTACAAAAATAACTTTTTCTTCACTGTTGATGGAGACAACATGAGCAGATAGCTCCTACAGACAGAAAAAGAGAAAAAGTCAGAGCTAGATATTGTGTCTGTGCGTGAGCATGTGTGTGTGTGTGTGTGTGTGTGTGTGTGTGTGTGTGTGTGTGTGTCATGCGCTGTACCATGAAGAGAGCGTTGACCTTGGTGCTATCAACCTGCAGAATGTGGAGCTTCCCTTTCAACATTTCCTTTAAATGGTTTTGCGCAGGAAGGCGATCAGGACCTCTAATCACATCCAGAAACACAGGAAGAGCTGAACACAAAGAGTCAGAAAAAAATCTGAGATAAACAGTCAGAGCTGAATGGTAGATGTTCACATAGTGTAAATATAGATGTTTCAGGTTCATTCAGTCAATCTCCAAGTTGTCCTTGATTCTAACTGAGGTCTAGGTTTTATGTTAACACTGAGAAAATATCACAGAAATGCTTGAGAAATACTCACAGCCTATATTCAAACACTGCATAAAAACCAAAATTAATGTAATCAAAAGCAGCTGTCAGGACTTCTCAGAGTTTGTGATGTCACAAAGTGTCATCCCCGACGATCTGGTTTCTTTGAGTGTTTATTGATATGGAGTTTGTTAAAAGTCTTAGGACACAATGAATGAAACAGCATGAATTCAAGTAAGTGAAGCAGTAAGTGAGTAATTATCTGGATGTTGACATTATTTAAAAAGAGGACTTAAATCATGGAAAAATTACTCCTCAGTGTGAACATGAATTTATTATATATCTGACCTGCTTACATTATGAACACCTTTCAGTTGTCTTCAGTGATCGTAGAATGAATGAATGTTAATGAATGATCACTGTTAAATTCAAACAACAGAATGATTCACACTGTGGTTAAACTACACACTCCTCAGTCATCAGGGTAAGTGATGGCACTGTGCTACTGACTCCCTGATTAATAAGTGACTTCAGACCAATTCATAGGTTCAAGGTATAAACCACTTCAAATTCAGTCACATGATTTTCCTTTGAAATCATGTGCCTGCTCATCTGACCACAGAGGTATTGACAGGCCAAGCATCATGATAAACTTTGTTTCTTCTTGAGTATGAATATCAACATAACAGGCACATTACAGTGAACTATACTGAGAACACCCTGTTCTAATGAATTTTGTGTCTCATTGCTCTCTAACTGACTTTTCCTCCAATGCCATCTAACATTACTTAAATTTTTTCCCCGTGGAATAAGTACATATAAGTACATAAGTATACATAAGTATAATACATCAGTTTTCAGTGTCATGAGACCTGGAACTGGCATGTTGCCAGAAACCATTCTGTCTGCAAGTGGCCTTTATAAGTGGCATAAACCAGTGGAACATCACCAATATACCAGTGTAAAGTAAATAAGAGTCATTTTGGCTATGTGCCACTAGAACAGCTACTTTAGCTAGATTTTAAACTCTACATTGATAATGAAACTAGACTGGAGTTACCTGCTGGGAGGTTGTCTTCACATGTTGACAAATGTACCCTCAGTCTGGGAGCATCTGCGGAAGAAACACGCTGTATTAAAATGAAATGAAATCATTAAATTGTAAGTAAGGAAGGGACGCTCGTCAGTCTATGATAAGCCAAAGCTCTTAATAAGTGGCCTAAAGGCCCATTGCAGTGACAGGAAGGTTGTGTGTTTGACCTCTGACCTAGAAGGACAGATAAGTCAGGAAGCAGTTTACACCAATAAGCCATAACATTATGACTGCTGTATTGAATAATATTGAATTAACTGGTTAATTGGTGAGTAGGGGGATTTATTGGGCAGCAAGTGAACATTTAGTCCTAAAGTTGATGTGTGAAAGCAGATGATGGTGAAGTCTGAAGATATTAGTGATTTTGACAAAGAAAAAACTGTGATATTTCGCCAACCAAGTCAGGTCATCTCCAACACTGCAGCTCTGTGGGATGCTCCTGGTCTGCAGTGATCAGAACATTCCATTAACTACCAATGGAAAGAAACCACTGAACCATTGGCAGGGACTTTTGTGACCAAGGCTCACTGATGGTTTTGGGGAGTGAAGGCTCCCATGTACCGAAACATTGTTCAGAGCAAGTCCAGCCCTTTATGGAAACATATTTCCTAATGACAGTGGCCTCTTTCAGCAGGAAATTGTTCCTTGCCTCACTGTAATAGTAGGAATGGTTCAGGAATGGTCTTAGAAACAACCAAATTGCACACAACTCAAGACAATCTAACATCTTTAGGATGAGCTGGACAAAAAAGTCCAATTGATGGGGGCTACCCCTCCCAACTTCTAGGATTAAAACAGATCTGCTGCAAATGTGTTTGTCCAGATATTGCAGCTAACCTTCACAGGTCTAGAGCAGTCCAGGGCTCAATGTGTCAGGGCTGTGTTGGCAGTGAAAGGTACCTACACAATATTAGGCCAGTGGTCATGATGTTAAGGATAATCTATTATGCTGCTGCCTCAAACCCAATGAGAGAAATACATGCTGTCCTTGTGTTATTTATGTAAATAAAAAGGTCCTCAGGACATAGAGGACCCATCTTCCCTAACTACCGCTGCTCAGATCAGACTGAAATTGTGATGAGCAGTGGAGTCTGTCACTGTCATAGTGAAGACTTCCTTTAATTTATAATAATCTAACTTTTAAACTAGAGCTGTCAAAATTAAAGCGTTAATCCATATTAATTCATTTGTATGATTAATTTGATTGAACATTTTTACACAATTAACATGTTTCAAAATCCTGAAAAAAAACCAAACATCTTTGGCCATGCATATTGCATAGCAGTGCGTTAATGAAGTTTGTTCAAGCAGAGTCACCCTTCAGTTGCCGCCAAAGATGACAGCCAGCAGTACAGAGTAAGGTCGAGCATTAGCATGCAGGACTGTCCCTTGGAAAGGGCACAAAACGCTGGAGTAAGTTACATTAAAAGATTCAGAAGTGATACATGCACTTTTATTTTACATTTAATGAGTATCAATACTTTCCTAGAATTACCGATACTCAAATGAGTTGTGTGCGAGTATCGGCATATCGATACCACAGAATTGATATCTCCATCACTAGTGGTGTGCTCATTCAGGAGCCCATGAAAAGCTAACACTGCTGGCTTGTAATATCTTGCTACTCCTGGTCACATTGTGCATAACAAGCGGTCAGCTTCTTGGACCATCTTGGACCAATCCTCTTCACCCTATATCTGCTTCCTTTAGGCAACATTATCAGGAAACACAGCATCAATTTCCACTGTTATGCAGACGACACTCAGCTGTATTTATCAATTAAGCCAAATGAAGTCAGTCAGATCGTCACACTGCAGACATGTCTTGAAGACATAAAAGTCTGGATGATCCGTAACTTTTTATTTCTAAATTCAGACAAAACTGAAGTTATTGTACTTGGCCCTAAGCACCTCAGAGAAACACTATCTAATCATCTAATCAGTCTGGACAGCATTACTTTGGCTTCCAGCTCCACTGTTAGAAACTAACTAGTAACTTTTGATGAGGACATGTCCTTTGTCCCTCACCTAAAACAAGTCAATAGGACAGCTTTCTTGAAGAAGAAGAAAGAAACATTAGGAAAATCAGAAACATCCACTCTCAAGAGAATGCAGAAAAACTAGTCCATGCATCTGTAACTTCTCGGTTATACACCTGTAACTCATTACTATCTGGATGTCCAAACAAATCTCTTAAAGGCCTTCAGTTAATTTAGAATGCTGCTGCACGAATTAACAGGAACCAGGAAAAGAGATCACATCTATCCTGTGTTAGCTGTTCTTCATTGGCTGCCTGTAAAATACAGAATAAAATTTAAAATCCTTCTAACAGATAAAGCTCTGAATGACCAAGCTCCATCATATCTCAGAGAGCTCATAGTTCCTTACTGTCCTAGCAGGCCACTCCGCTCTCTAGATGGAGGTTTACTTTTGTTTCCTAGAGTCTCCAAGAGTAAATCTGGAGGCAGATCTTTCAGTTATCAGGCTCTTCTTCTATCGAACCAACTTCCAGTATCAGTCCGGGGCCAGACTCTTTAGCAGTTTTCATGACCAGGCTTGAAACTTTTCTGCGCGACAGAGCTGATAGTTAAAAAGTTAAAGTCCTCCTCTTTTAGCTATGCTGCTATAAGCCTAGGCTGCTGGGGGAAGGACTGAACCTCTCTCTCTCTCTCCCTCCTCCTCCTCCCTTTGTATGCACTGACAATAACCACGCTTCTTAGAAATCCCTGTTCATCTTCATGAACTTCATGCAGCATCATAAATTCCTGTCTGCACCTGTATTGAATATCCCCTCCTCTTGCTCTTATTCCCTACCCCCGAACATCTCTCTGTACCCAACTGGTCGAGCCAGATGGCCACCCCCCCTGAGCCTGGTTCTGCCTCCTAAAGGAAGTTTCTTTTTGCCACTGTTGCCAAGTACTTGCTCATCGGGGAATCTGTAGGGTCTCTCTAAATAATTTTATAAAGAGTTTGCTCTAGACCACATAAAGTGCCTTGATGTAACTTTGTTATGATTTGGCGCTATGTAAATACATTTGATTTGATTTGATTTGACTTGCTGATAAAAAAGTAAACAAGCGTGTCTGTCTCAGTAGCTGGCTAAAATATGAATAAGAGGCCCACATTGATGTGGTTATTTGCTCATTTACAAAAAAGAAAGAAAGTAACAAAAAGAGTGGCTTCTAAATATAATGTGCTTGGTATTTTTACTGATATATTGTCTTCTTTCATTAGTTTTTTTGCCCCCACAAAATAAAAAAAAATTATAGTGAATGAATCTTAATCGTGATTACTCTAAATTAACCCACATCTGCCATGAGATTCATCTGACTAAAATGTGAATCGTTTGACAGCCCTAATTTAAATGTGAAGTAATGTAAGTATTTCTATCTACAAGTACCATAATAATCATCTGTATGATATAAATTAGTGGTTGAAATAAAGCTGATTCATCAGAAAGTATGAAATATCTTTAATGGGCAAAAGTCTAAACATCAAAGCTCTTTGTATTTTTTTTTTTAAGGTTGTCATCAAAATCATATATTTTATAAGTGAGATATTTCTACAGACTTGTGTGAATGTGAGAGGAACACACAGTAATTGTGGTATTTGATCTAATTACAGTTGATTCTTTAGTACACTATACTCTGCTGGTTGAGTAACAATAACTTTATAACTGGTATCACTAATAAAATCTTCCAGCTCATGTCTATGTTTCTCTGAGATAAAAACAAATACCTAGTTATTTTATGAATGATCAAAATAGTCATTGTGCCAGCTGATCTGCTGATTCAATAACAGGTGACGTGCTGTTATTTAGTTTTACAGGAATTTTAGCACACATACCCATTCTGCTGACTGACTATGAGGTGAGCCCCTCGCCCGGTGCTGGTGGCCGTCTGTTGGAGATTCTCTCCCGTGTCTGTCTCAGTCTGAGCTGGATCACACGTCCTGTACGATGAGACTAACTGACTGGAGACTTAAGGCCGTGCCAGTGTCAAGATGTCCACAGTAACTGCGCTGCTTCGTCTTTTCAAAATAAAAGTCGTGTTGCTAAAAATCCTGGCCTCAGCTGACAGTCACTGTTGTAGATTCTCCCGCATTAAAAAATGGCTCGATTTCCTTGTCAGTTTTTCAAAATCTTTTCTTAATTGATTATTTATTCATGTCTATTTAGAAATGCTTACTTTATTAATATTATTATAATTTGCATACGCCAATGCCTCACTTTATTAATAGAAATATGATCTTACTCTAATCTTTTGACTTCATTAATTATTGAGTTTTCTGTCACTTTAGTATGGGAGATGGAGTCGGAGTTTCTGTTTTAATGGGTTCATCCTCCTTTTTTTATGCCTCTACACATTGTTGCTGTCGCACCATCAGACAACTGATGACGACTGCATTATTTTGAAGACATTTGTTTCGTTTCCTATTTTACTACGATTAACGTGGCTTGACCACCTTCCTAAATTCATAGTTGATCAGACCACTGTTTCGCTTTAGTCCTGTTCAAACTATTCAGACTGTGTATATCACTGACAATTGAAATAAGAATTATTCAATGCATGACATTCAGTTGTCAAAATATTTTTCCCAAGATACAAGCGCAGAGTTCTCTGGTTAATAATCACTCACTAAACAAATAGATCCCTCCATAATCGAAGGACTTGTTCTGCCTAAACGTTCTTGTTTTACTGTGCTTGGATTTGGTTCAGTGTTAAATTCAGATTCAGATTTTTTAACAATACAGGAATTGACACAGCAGTTCTTTCCTTTGTTCTGTTCTAGCCCTTACTCAGGAATGTATGACAGCAGCGGACTTACAATCACAGGAAGAGGATCACAAGTTCAGTGATGGCTCAGCAATAAATTCACCACATATAATGTCATTTTGCTTTTTTATTACACACACACACACACACAGTGTGACAGTGGTGACAAAATGGTGTAAAGTACAAGATGGTGTGAATGAGTCTGATATATAGTTATTCAGACTGAATTCTTTCTGCTCTGCCTCCAGGACACATGATGAATATATTTGGATTTGAATTTACAGTTAATTTTGTGATCGTTATATCTGACAATATTGGACTGATATCTGCAATGGAAAATGAAAAAGACCAAAAGACGACGGACATTTTTGTCCAATTAGTTATTTGCTCAGTTAATTAAAATGGAGGCATATATTCTGTGCTCCTCAGCTTTTTCAACCTCCCCTCACCACCACCACCACCACAGAGGCTAAAAATATCTGTGACAGTGTGAGATTTTTTATTTTTATGTTTTTGTTTTGTTCTGTTTTGTTTTTGTTTTTTTTGGGGGGGGGGGGGTCTGTACGTTGTGTGGGGCCACTGGGGGCCACTTTGCTCTTATAAGGCAGGTTTCTTAATTGTGAACCTGTATTTATACATAATAACGAGCACAATAATAATTGATCTACTTTTAAAACCTTCAGGGGGCGCTACTTGTAATTTCAGCCATGACTCTAACTCGACTGGCGAATGTGAAGTAATCTAATAATATATTGCGCATTTCCTTTTATTTATTTTTAAAAATAAAAGTATTATTGTAGCACTTCAATCCTGGCAGTGGTATGGGGTGTTGGCGCTTTTATTTTGAAGTTATGATCCTGTTTTTCCGGAGTTACTCGTGCTAACTCTGACTGTGCTAACTGTGCTAGCTGCTATCTGTCAGCATCACCCAAACATTAGCTTGCTTAGTACCGTGTAGCTAGCTAAACTGTCCCCAAACTCACACAAGATAATCTATGAGTCGCAGGAGAAACTACAGTTTCGCTGAATCGAGCCTGACTCCTGAAGTTCACGGCGCATTCATGGAGCCTCCCGGGTCCGCAAACCGAGCCGACGACGATTTCCTGGAGCTGGAGCCAGACGAGGAGCTACTCTGCTCTGTCAGCGACATCACCGAGCATCTCGGCAGAAACATCACCGTCGTGTTGGAGTCAGCGCTGTCTGAGATCCGCAAAATGGTAAGCATCCGGATCCGTGTCCTGAAAATGGAGCTACGGGAGAAAACCGAGGAGATCGAAGTGCTGAAGGCGAGGCTAGATACAGTCCAGAGGAACTGCAGGGACCCGTACACCGGAGCTGTGACCGCAGAGCCGTCTACAGAGGCTGGCCTCAAGAAGCCTGACTTCAGCTCCGGAACCAAGCACAACAACACCGACCCCCGCAGAGCCAAAGCCGTCATGCCCGGGGTAAAGAAGGAAAACATAGACGCGATCTGTGACTATCTGATGAAAGACAAGAACTCCAGAGGCTGCACTGACATGGAAGCAGACCAGAGCAGCTTGACTAGCAGCGGGAGGGAGACTCGACAAGACCAGGATTCTCACTCTCTGAGCCTGTGGCCTGACAGCGGGATGGTGGGCTCCGGGCATGGCCACGGAGACCCCGAATCCACCACGGACGACATCTTCAGCATGCTCCCGTCTGGAAGTAAACGGATGTATGACTACGAATGGATCGCGCCCATTGAATATTCATCAGACTTGAAAGGTAAACAGGCTCTGCGGTCTCAAAGGTGCCACACAACGTGGAGACAGGGCTCTCAGTTACTGTTAGGTCAATGCAGACAGTAAAATACAGGAAGATCAGGACGTCCAGTGACACTGACTGACAGAAGAGACACCTCACCTAAGATGAAGTAAATTTCACATATAACACCAAAAAATGTACCTGTAATTTTGAAACTCTGTCTTTGTTCAGTGTGATGTTTAAATGATCAGTCTGTCAACATCTTTATTAGAGCTTGGGCCAAGCATGCTGCAGACTCGCTCACCCTGATGAGATAGATATAGAATGACAGACGAGTTAGTATCAAAGTTAAGTCCTCAGCTTAATTTCCATAAAATGTAGGTGGGGACCCATTTAGTCAAAATCATATATTTTATATCACTTGTTATATCTTTTATTATCAAATATCAATATTTCATTATTTAGCCATGAATTGATTCAGCAGATAATTGAGTCAGAGGAAATAACTGAAGGTGACTGCTATGCACTGCTAGATACAACAGCATCAAGCACATCTGTAATTTGTTCAGTTAAGATAAGGCCACTATCTTGCCTGTTTGTAGTCATGGTGACCACTGGCTGAATTGACTCTGGTATTTTTCGTAGTTATGAAGGAACCTGAGTGTGAGAACACCCTGACTGCTGAGACGGACAATGATGATGAAGATGAGCCACCAAAGAGGGAAGGAGAAAGACTTGACCAGGCCCAGGTTCCACTCTCACATGTCCAGCCCCCTGACTTCTCTATGGAGCCCCAGAGCTCCTCAGCAGAGGGAGGGAGCCCCCTGGGGGACAGTGCAGAAAGGCCTGAGGCAGGTGGGTGAGGTGGGGTGGGAGAGGGATAAAAGGAGAAACACTAATAAACCAAAATAAGGATAGAGAGATCTTGTGGAAACATGGAGAGACAGTGTGAACCATGTGGAGAGATTGTGTGAGCCATATTAACTCACATAGTCCTGGTCAGGTCCTCGCCCAGTTCTGGTAAGTTTTGGTGGACTCTGAGGATATGGACTCTATGCTGGTACCTCCTTCAGAAACCGTCTTTGTGCCAGGTCAGAAGCTCTGACTGTGCAGGTTTGTTACTGCTCAGTGGTGACTCCTCTCCTCGCCACAAAATAAGCTTTGGTGTTCTCTGGTTTTTCAGTGCCCACAGTCTGAACTTAAGACCAGGTGGAATCTGATTGAGAACTGACTGCTGATCACTGAGGCTACTACCAAGGGGGTTTTTTTTTCAGCATTGTGTGCTTTTAAAAATTCACACTGCTCTGTTATTTCAGGTCAACAGTTCCCCAGTCACACCTACATCTGCTCTTTGTGTGGAACCTTCTGCCCTGACTCTGTGTTCCTAGAGGAGCATATTAAACTGATACACTCAGACTCTGCCGAAGCTCCAACTCTCCAGGCCCTGCAGTCCACTTCCTCTGCAGCACCCATAAGAGACAGCAGCAGTGACTCCAGAAGGGCTGAACAAGGGCAGAACGAGGACGGGGATGGTGTTGGCATCAGACAGGGAGGGGGCCCTGTGAAAAAAGAGATTAAAAGTGAGGGGGGATATGAGTGTGGAGACTGTGGTCGCCATTTTAACTACCTTGGTAACCTTCGGCAACACCAGCGCATCCACACAGGAGAGAAGCCCTTCATGTGTCCAGAGTGCGGTGAGAGGTTCCGTCATGCCGCCAGGCTAAAGAGCCACAGGCTGGTGCATAGCGGGGCCCAGAGCCCCTTCCCCTGTCCCCAGTGTGGCAAAGGCTTCTCAGTACTATCTGGACTCAAAAGACACCAACGAGTGCACACTGGGGAGAGCCCATACGCCTGCCCACAATGTGGGAGGCGTTTCAAGGAGCTGGGGAACCTGTACACTCACCAGAGGATCCACAGCGGGGCCACACCCTATTGCTGCCAGCAGTGTGGCCGCAGTTTCCGCCACCTGGGAACCTACAAGAGCCACCGCTGTACCCTGGCTCAGTGAGACCTGTCTGCAGCTCACAACACTGACCTTGTGATCTCACAGGAAGCAGTGCTGACACTGTCTATGAGCTGCTGCCTGAAATTTCATGAAGACGTACTGCCATTCAGCTTTAAGGTTCATTCCAGACCTGTTTGAGACTCAGCTCCAGGTCCCTCACGTGCTGAGGTTTGCTGAGTTGACCTCAGTTGAGTTGTTGTTAGTCCTCCCCCAGCTGATGGTGACCGTCTCATCATGACATTCAGAGCTCTTTTCATTACTTTTGTTATGGTGAAATGAGGCAGCAGCTGAGACCTGTGAAATCATAACAGTGATGACACCATGCCAGTCAAAGCAGGATTCAGGAAGAAAACTGTTTATCACATGACCTGAAAAGACCTGAGACAAGGTGAGATATTGATCCCTGAGTCCTGGATCGTTTGAAATGAGACTCTAGTGCAGTGTTTTCCAATAAAAGACAGTATAATTCATTTTAGATTTTAGACTCAAAGGTGATGAAATGCTGTCATCATGTCTCTAATAGTCAGATCTGATCAATTACTACTGGTGAGCTCAGATTCCCATAGCAAATAGCCAAACACCTCATGTGATGTAGACTGGACTGAACTCAGACTGAATCCACATCAGACTTTGCTGTGTTCTCTATGAATCCATAAACTACTGGAAGATGAGGAATGAAATAGTGCAACCTGTGTCATTTGAGAATGTCTTACTGAGACACGTGGGATGTTGCCTGTAGGTGGTGCGGCTGGGCCTCTGGTACTGACCTGGATCTGGGATGTCACCATGTGGACTATGTGCAGAAGTACAACAGAGAAGATCTGGGTTCCAAGGGCCCCCCCATGTTGCAATGCTGTATGGTCAGGGTAATTTTTTTAAGCGGTGTAATCTCTCAGTGTAATTTTCATGCAACAGTATTTGATATGTTTGCCTGTATGACAACTAAAATTGTGTGATGAAGAATAAAACCTGCTTGAAGGAAAGTAAAAGGTGAAAGTGTTTTCTGGTTTCTGTCTGTGCCCAACAGTATTTGAATCAGTTAAACATTGAGTGTGCATCAGTAATGAGTCAGTACAAATCATAGTGCAAGAGAGTTAATTATGATTCCTCTGTGATAATTCTGTTCATTCTTATAATTATGTAAGGCTTCAGCTGGGGTGTTCAATTTTCTGCAGTGTGGGAAAGTAATGAGCAGTAGAAGGACTAAGGTTACTGTGTGAACAGCACTGTGAATGAGGACGGGAAGGATTGAAACCACAAAACTGAAACGTAACAGAAGTTATGTCACAGTGGCCACATTCTATCACATCATTTGTCTCAAATGAAAGTTTTGATGTTTGTGTGTTTGACTGTGTCTAAATTTATTCATAGTATTTATGTCATACTCGTAGCTTCTAACATAATGTCTCATGTAAGATGTATAACGTGAGCTCAGGAAAATTGGATATGCAGGGATTAACAGTGTGGGTCATGCACCATACTTTACTGTCAAAGAGACAAAAGAATATTGACCATTCTCACTCAGATGAACCATTTTTACCTTTGTACAGTCACCTTGGTACATTCTTCCATCGAGTTCCTCAAAGAAAACTCTGGTAGCAAAATGCAATCTGGGACACATTAATTGTAGTGAGATGCACAATCTCACAACTCAGTAAATTATATTTTAGTTCATTGCAGGTACAGATTTTAAAATTAATTAGCCCAAAGCCCCTGAAAGGTCAACAGATGACTCTCACATGAATAGTATATGGCAGTTTGCATTTATGAATATGACCAAATAAAACGCTGAGTCATTAACTATCAGGAAAAACCAAAGAAAAGGGAGACAGACAGGAGGTAAGGATTAAAAGAGCAACAATGAGAAAGGGTGAACTGAAACCAAGTGAGTTTAAATCAATTCAGGAATAGGTCGAGGCTGTTTGCTGAGAGGAGGCACAGAAGGAACACTGCTGCCAAAAGACCTCCAAATCAGAGGGATATAATATTTCTGAGTGTTGTGGAATATAAGGACCAGCGTCTAGGGATGAAACATTTGAACTGTACATTGGACCCTTTTGGTTTTACAGATATTTTACAGTTATCAAGCCACCTGAAGTCAGGAATAACATACGTCTTCTTTCTTTGTATTATTAATGATAAGTCGTGTTTTTTTTTTTTTCATATTGACCAAATGATTCTTATCTTATCCTTATCTATTTTTACTTTCATAAACATTGCCATAATTTGAAGTTATTATGTTGCAATGTTTCATTTATGACTATGTTTTCTCATAATTTCTCATATGGTCTTTTAGCGATGTGCTGCTTCATAGATATGGTTTAAATTGCCTCTTCATCCAATTACCCGGATGGCTTTGTGTTGTTGTCAAACTTTCTGTAGGATGAACCTGTAGAAGAATCAAACTTGCTGCTTGGTATCCTAAAATACAGATGTTCAATTTTAATTTAGGTGATTTTTTTCTTTTTTTTTATCTGCCCAAATATTTACAGTGAAAACATTTTTACAACACAAAGACAAACTGATGGCACCAGCTCGGAATTTGGTCTTGTGTCATTGTTTTGAATATGTAGACGGTGAATGAGATGGGCCAAGTTATGCACCTCCCTGCAGAAACACTTTCTAACTGTAGGGGAGGCTGCTGCTCTGCACAAAGTCCTGGCAGCAGCACAAAAACTGCTCCTGGGCTTATTTTGGCTATGAATGTAAGATGATGTGTAGATATCTATCTGTCTTTCTATTTATTAATTAATTTATCTATCTATCCATCTATCAATATACACTCTTAAAAATACAGTGGCTAATTAAAAAAAAAAGGTAACAATTTGCATGGATGTTTTCAAGTAATTCCAACTCAATCATTGAGTCAATCCCATGAAACTTTTATAGTTTGAATAACTAAATACTTTAGTACGACTTTGTCCTCTAAAAGGTGAACCAACTTAATTTTAATGAACAAGTATGTGCAATATTAAGTGGTCAAATTACTTAATTTAAGCGATTCAAATTAGTTTTTTTTTTTTACCCTTAAAAGAAACCAACAACATATAATCATTAAAATGATGAAGTAGATTAATAATCAAATAACTGAATGAAAGTACTACACTCTATGCATGTTAAAAATAGAAAAATAATAATTAATAGAAATAACAAATACAAATAATAACCATATGAAAAGTAATACATAAATGAAGTTTAGCTGATATTGGGGAAAAAAAATCATGAAATGGCTACATAGTCATTAGACACACCTTAAGGTGCCCCTGGACACATCATCAGTGATGTAACCTAGGATCACGGGATGGTTTCGGGCCTTTCAATAATCAGACCCCGTCCCCCAGGCGACCCAGCCGGGGCTGATCAGGCCCCAGCTTGTGTACAGGTAGCACTACCCTACTTGCCATGCTGCTCCCCTCCTGATCCACAGCCACCTCGATGCCACCTCTGCTGCTTCAGTGGCCAACTTGATGGCCCTTCGCTGACTGGCTCCTGTGATGCCCAACAACTTCTAGTCCCTGCAGAGGGATTGGCCCACAAACCCATCTCGATGGGTTGGCATCTTGCCCACCAGCCATTTGTCCAGCACTCCTCCACTAGCTCAGGGTACTTTGGCCTCTTTCTCTCATGAGCTTCTCCATATGGTCCTCCCACAGCACAGTGAGCGCCCAGAGAATTATCTGCTTGGAGGCTATTGAAGTGAGAATGATGTCTGGCCTTGATGGTGTCTTAGCGACTGCTTTTGGTAACTTCAGCTGCTTCCCTAGATCAACTTTCACCTCCCAATCAGGCACAGTTACCAACTCTGCCTTCCCCCAGGTGAAGAGGTTAGATGGGCTCGGCAGCACGTCATAGACCGCCTGGATCAAGAATTTTATCCAATGGGGTTCAGCTTTCCACAGTTCAGTCCATCTGACCTTGCGCTCCGCAGCTTGTCCTCATCTCACTCAGGCTCTCTGCTGCTGCATTCCCACCATCTGGTTGGACTGATTCTCCTCTACTCCTGATTGCACCTCCTCAAGGATCAGTGACCTCCTCTCTTTCCCCGCCGTGTCATAGTAAGGTGTTCTGCCGCTACCAAAGCCAGCTCTTCCCTGTGCCACTGAGCCAACCAGCACCCTTCGCCGTAGCCTTGACCCTGCAACATCCACAGCCACAGCAGCTCTCCATTTACGTCCCGTCCTGACCTCGATCCCAGCCTGGGCGACCTTTGGGCCACTGGACTCCTGGTATTGAAGCAGCTCCCGGGACAGAGTTGCCATGAACTCAGGCTGCATATATTCTTCACCTGAAAACACAGATTTTTTTTTCCAAGTTAAATACATAGGAATACTTCCACAAAAGAACAAAGAATTAAATTTAATCAACATAAACTCAATTGCCAGCTTATTCTGTCCACCTAACTTTAACTAATGGAGCCTTTTAAGTCTTGCAATAATCCTATCTACATTAGGGATTCATTACATTCAATTTCTGTTGAGATAGAGGTGTTGACTCAACTTTGTCATATGAGCATTATACAGACTGTACTTTGAGCTTGTTGTTAAAGGTTTTTACATTGACCTACTTCTGTTTACTACTTTACTTAGACGTATAGCACCTCTATAGTACAGTTCTAAGTCACAAACAGTGACCATTGTAACATTCATTCTGGAATGACTTATTGCAATATAAAACTGCAGGAGTTTACCAATATTTGAAGACGTCAATTTTAAAAACAAGAGTAACACAAAGTACAATGGTTGTAGATAGATAGATAAACTTTATTGTCATTCAAGTACGCAGGTACTTCAACTCTTTATAAAATTATTTAAAGAGACCCAACAGATCCCCCGATGAGCAAGCACTTGGCGACAGTGGCAAGGAAAAACTTCCTTTAAGAGGCAGAAACCTCGAGCAGAACCAGGCTCGGGGGGGGCGGCCATCTGCCTCGACTGGTTGGGTTGAGAGTGGGAGAGAGAGAGAGATAAAGATTGTAAATACTTAAAAAAAAACAAACAAACAAACCTCTAACTTCTTATACAATGGTTCAGTTCTGCAAATTTAAGTATTAAACAGAAATGGCACACAAACAATGACAATATTAGAATAAGATATGAGCTAAAGCAAGGTAAAAATGTGTCTTTATTACAGGTTAAATTATGATTTCCATGCAGCTGCTGCTGACCAGACTTTCAACAAGGTAACATCAGAATTAAATTAAGACAGATCGTAATAGGTATTCTCTTACCTTTGTGGTGTTTCAATTAGCTCTACAGACGCTCAGCGCCAATTAACATTGGCTACCGCTGTAAATTAAATATAAAAAAGACTGCTTTGGGGACACCAGCTATGCGTAGCACAGGCCATAACTTCAGTTTTAGAGATATGTAAATATAAATTAAGCTATTGCATTTTGTGTTAATACAGTTAGTAGCTGTTATTTAGATTTAGATTTAGATTTACATTAGAATAAAGCAAAAATAGTTACTCATGAATTCCACATCAACTCCCGTTTAGTTTTTCCCCCTCGCTCCCCTTTCTGTTGTGGCAGATGTGTTCTGACGGCAAAATAAGTAAACTTAAGTGTTGTACTCTGCTTTTGAAGTATGCCCAGTAGAAATACAAGTTATAGTAACTCAATACCTCTCTATTGTTGAGCAAAGGGGAAAATGTTTATTCAAAATATCGACATATATCTGAGTTAATACAGTTTTCTTAATTTTCATTTTGAACATCTTCTTAAAATGAGTTATCAACTGCCTAAAACATGTATATGTAACAAATGTATTTTTTATGATGAAAAAGCTCTTGATTTCAAGCTTTACTCACTAAGTCTTGAATAATTTCTTAGAGTGTAGTTACTTTTGGCAGCATGGCGGCATAGCACAGGTACTCCCGTTTCCTCCCGCCGTCCAAAGACATGCATAGGTTAATTGGGGACTCTAAATTGAGGACCAGGTTGAAACGGACACTCAGCCACATATGTCTGAGTGTGAGTGTTTGAGTTGTTTGTGGTTGTTCATCCCTGTCTGTATCTGTATGTTGGTCCTTTGTGTCACAGTCTGCTCTGCTTCTCAGCCACACCCCTCACCCCTCTCAAGACCTGGATCCACACCCAGCCCTCATCTGAACCACTTTTCAGAAAGACTTCCATCAGCAGTGACTTTGTGCCTTTTCCCCTCCACTGCACTCGCTGAGCCTGTTGAGAAGTGTTGAACAATTACCTGCTTACGAGTCCCACGCATCCCCTGCCTGCCTTGTCCTGAGCTAAATTGCTTGCTTAGCACATAGGAGCCCTGGGTTTGAATCCTGCTGTACTCACCTGCTCTGCTGCTGCTTCTTCTGGTTTGCCGTGTTCTTGCTTAACCTGTTGAATAAAGACTGTAAATTCGGGTTCATTTGTGCTGCAACTGGGTTCATTCTATACCTGTTACACTTTGATGGACTGGCGACCTGTCCAGGATGTACTCCGCCCTCATCCAGTGTCAGCTGGGATTGGCTCCAGCATCCCCCACAACCCGGAAATGGATAAGTGTTAGAAGATGAATGGATACTATTCTTTTAAACTAAACTAATTTGTGTATTTTGAGTTACTAAAGGTCATTATGATTCAGTGTTTTATATTAAAGAGAATAGAACAGAAGATATTTAAGCATCCCTATGCAGTGCATTCAAATTTTCAGCTTATCACACAACAGAAACAAATAAGAGAGAAAATGGAAAAAGAGTAGCACACAAAGCAGAGCCAGTTCTGATCAGGGGGTGGGAGAGATATCAAGAGGTGTTAAAAAGTTTAATGGCTGTGAGGATGCTCACTGCAGCAGCTCCTCATTCCAACCAGGATATCCTGGAGAGAGTGGTTGGCTTGTCCATTATAGTATGCAGCTTACTCCATGTACCCTTTACCACAGTACCCAGTGAGTCCAGTCTCCTGTCGAGCACTGAGCTGGTCCTAGTGACCTTTCCAGGCGCCTGCTTCCCAACAGACTGTAGCATAAAATAGGGCACTCCATAGCAATGGCAAATAACACCAAGAGCAAATGACTGCAGACATCACAAGATTTGAGCCTCCTGAGGAAGAAGAGACAGCTCAACTCGTGCTGGTACAGAGCATCTGTACTCTCAGACCAGTCCAGTTTGTTATCCAAAGCCACTATGAAGTATTTATAGGTCTGCATAGCCACCATTTCCCTCCTGTATGGAAACTGATTAGTGGGATAGCTTGACCTTTAACCAGCATTTCTTAAGACTTGTTAGTGTTCAGAAGGAGGCAGTAAAGATCTTTATTTGACATTACAGAACTGTATTATTTACTAAACTACTAACTACTCCAACATTTGTGCTTTAAGAACCAAAAACATCTCAGTGCAGTTTTACATCTCTTCCTTGTGACTTGTTAGGTGAGTTTGGCTCACAGCCTCTCTTCGGATTGGCTATTTTCTGAGTGAGTCGATAAAAAAATCATTTGAGATATAAAAAAAAAGGGAGCAAAAGACGAAATCTTGCAAGGTTGGATGGTAGGCCAAGGCAGTCAAAGGTTTTGAGGTTTGGCTGAGGGCTGGCTGCTTTGTTGTGTTGTAACAAAATTTCCAGACAATTTTATGGGACAAAGCGGGACAATTTTATTTTCCCATTGCACATGTCTAAACGTCATTGTAAATTCTTATTATTGTTGCTGTTGTTGAATAAATGAAAAGTTGGACATCTTGTCTTAAGTTTTCAGACTATTTAATGGGATATGACCAAAACACAAAAAAAAAATAGAAATAAAGAAATTATTAAGGAGTATTCCTCCACAAGTGTGCCAACAAAATAATTGTCAGAGTTATGATTACTTACACACACACACACACACACACACAGAGGCAGACAGGCATAATGACACACACATTTGCTACTCTTCCTATTCTTTTTTAATTTGTTACTTAATGTGGTTTCATTTAATCCTTAAATTTTTACCTAGACTCAGTCTAGAGACGAGTTAGTGGAATAATGGTCCAATTGTCACTGTTGAAATAAAGTAATTAATGACCCTCTTCTCTTGTCTATATTGCTGATGAAGCGCCAACAGAGATTGTAAGTTTGTGAATCACCATTGTCAGCAAGTTCCTACATTTTATATAACATCCAAAATATAATAAAAATAAAATAAATTTACTTTAAAAAAAATGTTTCCTTTAGAAATTACAAGCCAGGACTAAAGGCATGCAAAACCAAACCAAGACATTAAACAAATGAATCAATTCCAATTTATTTATTTATTATAGTTGAATTTTATCTTCATTGTTGACCGTATAACCCTATACTACTGAGTGAATAGAAGGCAAATGAACGCCCCACCACCACCACCACCCAAATAGTGTCCAAACTTCTGATTTGATGTTATATAATGCACTTGACAATTGGTAAGTAAATATGCTATGTATTCACATACACTGGTAACTTTTTATCTACAAGGTGATGCTGGGTGACTTTCCAGCCTTCCTCTGTACCCTCCTCCGCCTCAGTTCAGGCAGTGTTCAGGTATCTTTTGCACAGTGTTTTTTCAATGCCGCTGTTTTTCACATGTCAGTGTATTGGATTTTTTTCATAATGGATGTGGAAGTATCTGTAGAAAGATGTAAACTTCACCAAACCATCGAGAAGAAGGCAATGAATAAGACGTTGATTATCTTGAGATTGTGAACATGAACACAAAACACAATGTATGGCTGCTGACCTGGACTTTCTTTCTGAATTCTTGTTGAAATAAAATATACAAAAATAAATAAGCGAAAAAAGCTTTGTGAACTGGCCTCTTGTGCCTGCAGCTCCAGTTGGCGGTAATAGTAGTAGTAGTGGGCCATTACCAACTGCCATTGTGAGATATAAACCCATTTTCTCATCTCAACTTTGGGGTTAAAATTTAATATTTCAATCATTAAATATTTAGATATCGCTAATCTTAATTCCAAACACAATTTTCATTAGTCCACAGGTCCAGTATGGCTCTCAGGGGTCTGCATCCCTCTGCCTGCAGCAAACCTCAGTGTTATGATATGTTGACCTTCTCCAACAGAGTTGTCTGTTGCGTCTCAATAGATATTCTTTCCCTTCAAACTGAGCAAGATACTGAGGTGGAGTGTGAGGGACCCAACAATGCCTGGACAGATGTGGCATTAATCTGGGGGCATAGGTGCATCAGTCTACTGTTAGCAAAGGTTTCCATAGTGATGGCAACCAGCAGAATTGGTAACATTTTATGTGGGAGATTTGGCTAGAATGTTAATCATTTGTCTCTCTCTCTCTCGCTCTCTTTCACACAGATACACACAGTAAACTAGTGTAGCTGGGATTCAATGCCCCATAAAGGAAACAGGCCAGGGTCATTCAGTGTGGACTCAGTGTTCAGTGCCTACACAACCGAATGAGGGACTCCACCAAGTGAAGAAGTTCAGGTGCTGTCTGTTGGGTTCAAGAGACAGCCATGGCAACAGTTGCTGCTACAAAAACATAGCGAGGAAAACGTGGTTTCTCATAGTCATTGCACCGGCTATGCTTAACAAAACTCTCACCTCTCCTGCTGCAGGTTACATCACACCAAGAGCATATTGTGACAGGAAGTTAACCAAAAATCCAAATGTGTGGATAGGTAATTTAACAATATCTGCTCCTTATGAACCAGTAGTGGCCATGCATCAAACAGGTCAAAACTATGCTGATGCTTGCCTTGGCTTCATTTTGTTATAAGACAGTCAAACCGATGTCCGTCAGCCTCACAGATGAAAAAGCTGTGGAGTTGTTTTTTCTTTTGTTGTTTTTGTTGCTGTTCTTGGTGGTGTTTGGGGTTTTTTGTTGTTGTTGTTTTCGGTGCCAGCATGGTCCTTTAAGGAAAAAGGACAAACTTTAGCTTTATTGTGATTGTGGAGAACAGGGAGTAAATCAGGAAGGACTTTACAGAACAACAAGCCCAAAGTCCCTTATAATAAATGGACCTGGCAACACTGCAGTCAATAGACGCAGCGTCTCTTAAGAGCAGGTTGCATCAGTGTTTTGCACAAACAAAAGCCTCCCTCCCTTTTATCTCCTGAGAAGAAAAAAATTACAAGAAAAAAATAAATAAATGCAGTAGTGCCACTAATGACTGTAACTACCCTTACTATGAAACACCTGCAGGTGTCATTTCTACAGAACACACTGGTTACAAGTTAACCAGGGAATTGAAAGACAAAACGCTTCTATGCGCTGCAGAAAATTTGTCAAATAAAGTCCTCTTTTGTAATATCAGCCTTCCTTCTAATGAAGGCCCGGTACAATCCGCACTTGAGTAAATAAAAGCCCAAAACTTATGTCAAATGTACATACAACAGTGAAATGCTCACACAGACAAAAAAAACAATCTCTCAAATACAAAACAGGTCATCAGCTCCCTCTTCTGTATTGCCAGCAATAGTGGTTCTACATTTTTCCAACATAGTGCAATCACTCTTCTTGCATGGAGAAGTCCAAAATCAATCATTTCCAATTGCTTTGTTGTTCTGATATAGTCCAAGTATACAGATTGATGGCATCAAAGGAATATTACACTTGACCATCTGTGATACACATTACATTACAGTACATTTCCCCATAATATCAGAATCTTAGGGCATTCCCATAAGCAGTGAATCAAAGTTCCCTTTTCATTCAGGCATTTAAAATGAACAATCAGGAATGTTGGCTGAGATAAGGATGAGTTATGCAAACCCTCCTTAACCACTTATACTGATGCAATTTCAATCTTGTGTTAATTGCATTCTTCCAGGCCTTTAAATAAATAAGTCATTTCCCAATCTTCTTCACTAATATCTTCTTGTGTGTCCAAGCATTTAATCTAGCTGATACTGATTCTGTTGAACGGAAGGTTATAGAATCTATATACATGTCCCTGGCCACGATTAGAGGAAATACGGTACTCAAACTTTTGAAACGTGGAAAACGGGATGGATTGTCAAGTATCTTAAGTTTCACAGCAGTGGGGTTAATCATCTTGACAGGGAAGGAAACTATGTACTGGGGGAGAGCTTACAGGACTTACAGGACAGCAGTGTGTGGTTAATCTCCTGCAAGAATTTCAAGCGCTAGTGAACATACTCTTGGATAGTGGAAACAGTCAATTAAATTTCATCAGACAGGAATAGTTGGGGTTCATAGCCCAGGGAAGTTTCAAAAGGTGTGATGCCTGTTGTAGAGCTTAGTAGACTGTATTCAAGGAAAATGAGTGTTCCACTCTGAAGGGTTCAACACTACCACTATTGGACTAATAGCTTGTTCATGAGCTATTACAAATTTATAAGGTACAGTTATAAATCCTTAACAAACTGTTAACTGTTTTTTAACAATTTATAACTCATTAACTTATAGTTTACTAATGATCTATTAACTATTTATAGCGGATAGTTATAATAAAGTGTTACCAGACAAACACTGACTTCTTTCATCCACCAACAATCAATTAAATGTGGAGGAAGAAACCATAAATGTTAGGATCCCTTAGTGAGGTATGTTGAGCCTAAAGTCAGGCTTTTCCTTGTTACGAAGGTGGCTCTTTTTTAAACTTGCTATATCACCGGGGTAACTTATGATGCGAACAAAAACTGGTTGTGACCAGTTTGAACATGTTTTTAGAAATAAATGCAAAATTGCTACGACTGTAAGAGAACGACAGTGTGGGAGAACATTGCTGCTTGGGTCTATGCATAAGTTTAAATGTAGTCCTTTGCAATCACAATAATATTACAGGGGAAAAACTGCTTGAAAGGTAGCATATTAATTTATTTCATTAGGTACAATATTGCGGCGAAGAGGCACACTTGGCAGCAGTTTAAGATGAAAAATAGAAACATGATCAAAACGAAGTACCCCTGTGAGATTATGCCGAGGTCTTACCTGTTTGAACAATGTTTTTATCTGCCTTGTGGAGCCCCCTCACACCACAACAGACCTACTAACTGTAAGTAGGCAATACTCCAATGATTTTGCTTAGGTGTACTGAAACAAATCACTCATCTCAGATGAAGAGCACAAGGAAACTGTGTCTGCTGCCTTTACAGAGGGGATCCAGAAAGGCCTATAGAGGTAACATCTTAATATGTTACTGATGGCTCTCTTCCCATTCACATTCTTAACCTTGTATTGGAATATAGAGTGACATAGAAATTTAGCCTACACTTTGTAAGTTTGAACACATTCTCATCCTTTTTAACAGGACATGGCTGGGCGGCAGCAGCAGGAGGGTCCCTCAACATCCACTGCACATATTGACACAGTGAGATGGATGTTCAGTAAACCCCAGAGGTTCATTCTGTGGAATTCATGTGCAACTGTATCATTTAAAGTCCTCCTTATGTATACCCAGTCATCAGTAAAAGACATTTATAAAATTCACCAGCTGAAAAACAAAATCAAAAAAACCGACAAAGAAATGCAAAACTTGAATGGCCACATTAGGAGGGCAGATCTAGAAATTGAAATACTAGAGGTGGGTGCAGGTCACAGGTGAATTTTGTTAACTATTGGAACATTAACTAAAGTAGCTCTTGTATTTGTAGGAAATAAAGTAGACCAAATTAAATGTGTATTATGCCTTTATTTGGCTGCTGTGATGGTGGTGGTGATGATGGTGACATAATCTCTGAAGTGATTATGGCATACAGTTCATCACCAATGCTGTTGGTGATTGCGGTTGGTAATGCAAATGTAAGGACGGATTAGGTTGTGTATGTAGATGATGGACTTTGCCGCTCAAAAAGAGAACTGTCTGGAAATGCTAGAACATCTATGCATGGTCTGATAACCATCTGAGTAATGCTGCATCTTCATCCACAGGATCGTTATCAAAAGGACATGCCATGTTAGTGAAAAAAGTTGCCTAATGGACTTCTAATATAGGGCTACTGGTTGATTTATTTAAATGATTTTTTTAAATAACAGATGGCAGAATTATGTTACACGTCCCAGGCAGGGACAGAGGCAACAAAAGATAAAATTTCTGTAAGACAGGTAGAAATAAATGAAAAGCACACAGACGAAGATGTTTAGTGTCTTGTCCCAAAGTTGCTTCTAAATTTATTAAATAACAGTCAATAAATAACATCTTTATGAATAATTAATATAGGCTTGTTATGATGTATACGTACAATAAATACAATTTGATTCATTCTGGTAATCAACCACTCATGCATTACACCATAAATAACATGAATACTACTACTGTTTAAATATCACATTCACATCATGTTCAACCAAAAGAATGAAAGGCTACTTTGCCAGAACTATATAATATTAAATGGCTACTCCGTTAGAAAATTCATGTTTAGCTGCCTGGCAGACCACTACATTAATACAGTCATACTGGACCAAATATGACAGAGAAACACAGACTAAAATACCCAAAATGTTTCTCATTAAGGCACCAGTGTGAAAAGCTAAACATTTACGTTACATATCATTTTCATAGCAATATTTATTAACATAGCCTAAATATTCATTATGTATTTCAAATAAATCATTCAATCAAGTTATCAAATATTTATATCCATATGTATAATCATGAAACTGTATCTCAAACGCTCAAACCTTCGTCAAATCTGTATACTCTTGTTTGTCATCGTGCGTATCTTGTAATCTATATACTCATTGAACCATTCAAATTATGTTTTTACAAAACCAGTATGTTAACTTATTACATATAATCACAGAACATCGTGAAATAGCAATATTGTGAAACTGAGTGTGGGAGCTCACAGTGCTAGGCTAACCGTTAATACTATGCCTATGAGCTAGTTAGCTAGACGGCTGATAACGTCTGTAGTAAGTTACTTCATTTGCCGCCACAGCTAGCTCGTGAGACAGCAGCAGACAAGTTTACCTCAGCTAGCAGCCTTGTAAATCTACTTTTAAATCTAGAAGTGGTTTTAGCATGGAAATATGTGATCGGACAAACATCAATACAGAGGTGAAAACCAACAAGTATGGGTAGCTTACCCGGCACTAAAGTTGCTTCTGACGTGAGTGCGGAGGTCCGCTCCACAAAACAACCCCAGGTGTAATGTCTGTATGCGTCACTCAAATAAAAGTTCTGCTAGGCATAGTGCCGTTCTACTTGAATAAGATAAAAAATGCAATAAATATACAAATAATACATAAAACCTGTGGTCACCCACTTGGGTTCGTCACAATAATGTTACGTCAAAACTCACCTGCCGACAGAATGAATGAGGAAATCAAATACTGTGTGTGGCTGAAAGAGGCCGGAGTCAGAGAAAAGGTAGTGGTTTACTGAGAAAAATCTGGTCCCGACCAGGTAAGTTCCACAGAATATGTAACTACGGTAACTGACCGAGAGGTTAAGTAACCTCTCTTTGTGAAACAGGCTTGAATTACTCCACTTTCACTGATTTGAGTTACCTCCCTTTGTGAAACGGAAAACTCAGAGTTTCCCTCATTTCAGGGTTAGCAAACTCAGTTTCCACTAAACCTGCTTTGTAACATGGACCTTTGATGTGTCAGCCTGCGTTGTATGGCAGGCAGCAAAAGCAGTCATGCGAGGCAAAATATCTTATTCTTCATATAAGAAAAAACAGGAGAAAGCTACTCGACATCAAAATACAATTCCAACTTTGAAAATAGCAATAAATCCAGCAGATTTCTAGCAAACCAACTAAGACAGAACAAAGAGCACAATATCATCAATAAAGAACTCCACTGGGAAAATAACTTGTGACCCAGAAGAAATAAGAAAATTTTATAAAAAAAAAACTTTATTCGTCTGAGATTAAACCCTCCAAATCCAGCACTGACACCTTTCTCCTGGCCTATAAAACAGCTGCGGACTTCAGCCTCAGTGCCAGAGTATTATCGCCTCTATGCAGTGGCACACGGCTCCTCCTCACATCACCCGAGTATTTTGGAAACAGAAACTTATTGTTGTGACTTACCTAGCATTTTGCCCTAGCTGGAAACGTGCAAGGGAGGACTGGCTGACTCTAAAATAAAGTGCATTACAGTAATCCAGCCGGAAAGGCTTCACCCTTGCCAGCTACCTAATCTGGCAAATTAATGCTGTAGTGAAGTCCATCTTTCTTTCAATCTAATTTAAAATCACTATCCATTTTAAAACCCAAGTTTGAGACTGTTGGCCCTATGTAGTTTGCCAAGGGGCCCAGGTCAATAGGAGGGGGTTTACAAGGTCCACTGGGGCCAAACACCATCACTTAAGTTTATTTCTCGTTAAAATTTAAAAAGTTCAAGGCCGTTCAGGCTTTGATGTCTTCAAGACATGACAGAAATGGTGTGAGGGAGAAAGCATTTTTCTTTTCTAATGGCACATAAATCTGACTATCATTAGCATAACAGTGGAATATGGATAACAGTCCTCACGCGTCGCTGCAGTCAGAGGAGACGTGTGCACTCCGCTGCATCCAGACTGCAAATGAATTGCACATGCGCAAATCCGCCGCTGGTGTTGAGCCCGTAGGTTGAACCAGGACGGGAAGTAAATGTAAAATTTTCTTTGTCTAAACAAATCATTTCACTCACACAGCCTCAGTCACTTATTCACCTCTTTCCACTGTGTGTGGAGATGCCAGATCTATAGCCCATTCTGTTGTGGCTTCCCTCAAGAAGCGTAGCCTTAAAAAAGAAAAACTCCTGGGGATAGAGACTGAGAATGCCTCTGTTATGATGGGGATTAACAATGGGGTCCATAAAGTGCTGAAGGAGGAATATGGCCTGAAACATCTTGTGTTTATTCATTGTGTGTGTGTGTGTGTGTGCGTGTGTGTGCTTGCTGTTAGTCATGCTTCAAATGACACCATCCCTCGTAGTGTGGAATACTTGGTACGAGAGCCTTACAATTGGTTTTCAGTGTCTCCAAAGCGCAGGGAGGGACAAGGCTGCATATATGAGACTATCAACTGAGGTGAGAAACCCTTACAGGTAACTAAGGTGTGTGCCACATGTTGGCTCTCCATTGAACCTGCAGTTTCATGCATTTTGGACCAGTGGGAGGAGCTTAGGCTGTATTTCTCAGTCACATTGTCCAGTGAACACTGCTGCATAGCTAAGGTTTTGTACAACATGTACAACGATCCTCAAAACATCTTATATCTAACATTTTTAAAGTCAGTGCTGGGTGAGGTACATTTGACCATCAAGGCTTTTGAGGGAGAGCAGGTTGATCCTCTTAAGCTACTTGACAGCTTGGTGAGCCTGAGCAGCAGGGTCCTGAATCCACTGGCAAATGTTGATGTGCTCAAAGGGCCAATAGATGGACACATCAGTGCCAAACCATACCTTGGTTACCTTTTTGAGTCCAAGGCAGCTGAGCTCCACCTTGTGCCTGAGGATGAGAACAATGCCAGAAACCGGT
Organism: Echeneis naucrates; assembly: GCF_900963305.1. NCBI lineage: Eukaryota > Metazoa > Chordata > Actinopteri > Carangiformes > Echeneidae > Echeneis > Echeneis naucrates. The sequence goes on along the minus strand of NC_042528.1, from coordinate 14,304,703 downwards.
GTGTAGCCTCCACCATCTCCCTAACTAATGAGATGAGGGTGAGACTGCCAGACAACATCGAAGCATTGCAGTATATGTTAGTTTTCAATTTAGAGGTAACACTGAAGCACAATAAGAGCTCTGGAGAAAATTTAAAAATGAGAAAACACCTTGGCTACTCCCCTGCAGAGATAGACAAGATTGTCCAGCAATGGCGTGTCATCCATCTTTGTAAATGGAATGAGACAAAACATACACTGGCTTTCTGGAGTGAGATTTGGAAGCTCAGGGATGCAGCTGATATCAACCCATTCCAAGAACTTGCCATGGCTGCTGTGTCTGTGTTGTCGTTGCCACACTTGAATGCTGAAGTCGAGAGAGTATTTAGCCAGATGAGTGTGGTAAAAAGTATGCTCAGAAATTGGATATCCTTGCAGACCCTTAACTCCATCCTGTACATCCAATATGGACTGAAGCGGTCTGTTGAGGCTTGGTATGAACACCAGCTGCCTGATAATGTTTTGCAGCTTTTTGGCACATCTGCTGCTTAATCATTTAAGTCAGCTCCCTCAGTTGCTGAACCTGCCATAGAGAGCCTTGATCAAAATGAAGATGACCCACTCTTTATGTGAGTCAGTGCAGCCTGTGTGTGTGTGGATGGGGGTATGGGAAAAAAAACAAAAACAAAAAAAACTATGAATCTGCATTAGGGCCAGACTAACATGACTGCCTCACATTGCCATTGACATTTTTTTTTAATTGTCTCTTTTTTGTCCATTTAGATTTAGATTGTACAAAATGTTTAAAATGTTATCGTTAACATGTTAATGTTTTACTGTGATATGTTGTTGTTTAAAACCAAACAAAACTTAAAAAAAAAGAAAAATAAAGATAAAGAAAGATAAAGGAGGAGGGTTGGTATTGGGACATTTAAAAAAAACAAACAAACAAAAAAAAAAAAACAAGAATGGACAGAAGAAAGTTCATTTGTAGTTCTAAACATATTCAGGGTGTTTTTTTACTCACTTTTTGTCTCTCCCTTACAGCGTCCATTTGGCCAATTGTGCAAATTGGGCGAATACTTCATTCAGCGACTTCAAGCGACTTTTAGGTCAACCAATAGCTACTTTCCTTACTGAGGAGTTGGCAACACTGAAAGCTGCTGTTACCTCTAACAGAACAAGAATTACATGGTCACCAGAGTCATTAGCCGTCTTCACTGAAGCGCACAGACCTACACTGGTGGGTCGGCAGCAGCGGCTCCAGTACCGGTGATCACGGCAGGAACTCGTCACTGTCCCTCGAGCCACGATCAAGACGCCTGCTGCCCATTCTGCGGTTGTCTCGACTCGCGTTGCGGCTACCGCTGTGGGCCTCTCTGGAAGAGGAGGCTCTCCTGGTGGTTTCAACCCTCCACAAGCCACAGTTGCTGGTGGCGAATGGAGGGCTGTTCGTTTCTCTACACGACAGAAGAAAACCCGGCTGGGAATGCCCTCCACTGCTGCGATTGATCCGGCTGCTCCGGCTGCTAGCACCGCTAATGCTACCACAGCTAATGCGAGCTATACCCTGCGCTCTCCACCTCCATAATACCTCCTGCGTATTGACTCCATGGTAAGATCGGTCAGTCTCCCAAATTGCACCACATTCTCCTTCCCTGGTGCAAAAATTCTGGATTTGCTTGGTCGCATCCCTGCCATTGTGGATAAGGTGACCAGATTCCTAAGATGAAAAACGGGGACATTTTCTGTGTGGTGGTGAAAAATCATTAAATATTATCATTATTAAAAAAAATGGGGACAATTATTTTCTCATGTATTTTGACCATCTTTTATTACCTCAACTCAAACATCATATATAAAAAATGCAACCCAAAGTGCTTTACATTAGAACATGTAGAACAGTATAAATTTTTGCACATATTATCAGAATGTTGTGTTAAGTATACAGTACAGGCCAAAAGTTTGGACACACCTTCTCATTCAAATGAATAGGAAAGTGTGTCCAAACTTTTACTGTATGTATAGGTGTTTGTCAAAGATGACTTTGACTTGACATCACTGTGATCCCTCATACATCTCCGTAGCCTCCACCTCAGGAGCGAAGAATGAGCAAAGAATGAAGAATGGGTAAAACAAGAGCAGAGGAGAACATGAGGAAAACTGCAAGAGCAGGTCCGATAGTAAGTGAATAGTTATAGCATCAGCAAGGCTATACAACTTCAACAAAATGCTACTTTATTTTATTTTATCAAAGAATAGCCTACATTTATAAAGTGCACTAACAAATGTCACTCATTAGGGGGACAGACTACATTCACAGTTCTAGTATAGAAATTGGGTTCATACATTATCTGTTTCTCCCATTAACTCCTCTCCTCTCTCACCCCTCCTCATTCCTCCTTCCTCTCTCCCCTCTCCTTACCTGATTTGCTCAGAAAAATTTATTTTCCTCCGGATAGCTCTGTCTTTGGGCAGCATTTCCATTAACTTTTCACAAGGGAGGTTGATGTTTGTCTCGACAATAGGCATGGCCTTGATGGAAGGAACAGTGAACCTATTTCTGCTGTCTGTCCACATGTCATTCATTTTAGAGAACACCGTATCTACTGGTGCATTACTGCCAGGTAAACACATAACAACAGACACTAATCTAGCCAGGTTAGTGTGCAGGATGTAATTTTCTTTGAAGTAGGTAAATACTGTGCTCCATCTCTGACTGAGTGGTGTCTCAGATTCTCTCCATCTTTAGCAATTCCCCTTTTAGGAACTCTTGCAAGTCAGAAATCTCATCAAACAAATCATCTTCTTTGATGGTCACATTGGGGCATTTTTCCTGCAGTGTGGCTGTTGCCTTCTGGATCTCATTCACGTAGTTTCTTTTATAAAAAGGAGACAGTGCGTGTCATTTAAATTGTCTGTGTGCTTTCCCCAAGCTTACAAGTAGTTCACAGCTGTTGTGAAGAAAGACTGCAAAGTTTTGAGAAGGTTTTGTCTATTAATTGCAGCATTTTGCAGAAGCTCCCCCAGAAGTCCTCTGGTCAGTACTGGAATGAAGCTGTTGTCACGTCTTGCTGTCAATTTTACCTCCACTTCTCTCAGGATTGCAGCTGACTCCACAGCCCAGCGGTCCTGGCCTTCAAGCTTCTTGATGGTGTCACTGAATTTGGCCATGTTTACGTGGGCAAAGGCCAGCCACAGCTCAGCCAGTGGATCTTCAAACATTCTTCGCAAGACAACAGGGCATTTTTCTTCAGAAATAGCCAGCGAACATTGCTGTGTCCCAAGATGTTGTGAAACTCTTGGCCGACAAATTCCCAAAAGCTCTTCAACCTTTCCACTCTAACAGTATAAATATGAAAATACCTGAATATCTTTGTGAGCAGGTACTCTACATCGATAGGAAGGGTATCCATGGCTGTTCTGGTGGCATTGTGGATGATGTGGGCAGGACAACCCAGACCAATCACCTCCCGCTGCAGGGCATTCTTCACTTTGGTGTGGACATTGACTCTCCCCACCCTGTTCAGCCCACCAAAGTTGTTAGTGTTGTCGGCAGAGAATGCCACACCTTTATTTTCAAGTGAGAATTTTTCAATCACCATCATTCACCATCATCGTTGTTTACTTCCTTAATTTTGCCTTTCCACACTATTCTCCCGCTTTTTTCCTCGTCTCCTTCACATTTGTCTTTTCCATATTCTACAACAGAGCAACAGATAATATCTCATGGTAATCTAACAACAAGTTACACCTAACAACAGTGGCGTACAAAACAGTGACATAGGGCATGATCTAATCAGATGGTCTACATTTACAGCTACTAAAGTCAGTGGTAGCTGTGGACGTGAGTAGAGGAGACTTGTGGTTAACAGAGAGAGATGGAAAGCTGATAATTATGAATTAACGTTGTAACAGTTCATCTAATTCTTAAACTAAGATTTATATAATATTATTCAGTGTGAATAACTATTTTAAACGTAGGACGATGGGCGCACTAACTGGCTGCTTGCCAGCTGTCAGCTGTTTTGTGACTGGAAGCTGTCAAACGCTCCCGCTGCACTGTAAGTATCTGACCAAAAGATGAATGAATGACGCGATGTAAAGCTGAAATAGGGGCACACTGTGAATAAGATGATACACTACATACTTTGTCCACTGGTCTTTGTTCTTCTCTCTCCTTTTTGGCACCACTAGACTAACTCCATAAGAACAAAGGACATTTTTTTTTTACTCAATACACATCATTTGAACATCATGCCTTTGTTTTTAGCAGTCCCCCAATTTTATGTATGACTATCTATAGACCACCCAAACACCATCCCTCTTTTATCAGTGAATTTTCTGAACTTTTATCAATTCTACAGTCCACCTATAATAAGGTTTTTATAACTGGTGATTTTAACAAACACTTGGACAATTCAGATCCCACCACAACTGAAATTTCTTTTAAACTGTATGGATTTTAAGCAGCACATCACGCAGCCTACTCACAACAGAGAACACATCCTGGACTTGGTCATAAGCTATGGCCTGTCTACTGGTGTGTCCTCTGTTTATGACCTGGCTGTGTCTGATCACTACTGTGTGTTTTTTAACATCACCAGCTTTAGCCATCTGGAGGCCCAGGTGAGAATGGTGAGGAAACGTTGTCTTACGTCTGAAGCGACTGCAAATTCTATTGAGATCTTAAAGAGCACTCCTGCTAAAATTTCACCTGCACCTTGTGATTTTATTGTTGATGGTTTGAATAACAAACTCAAGACATCACTTGATGCAGTAGCTCCACTTTTAACAAAAACTGTAAGATCAAAGAAAACACCAACATGTGGAGATGACAGTATCAAGAAATTCAAAGGAAAATGCAGGAATGCAGAGAGAAGGTGGAGAAAAACCAAACTGACAGTTCATTATGAAATATATCGGGATCAACTCAAAACTTACAATAACACAATCAAACTGGCAAGAAGGGTTCATTTCTCAAAACTTATAGCAGACAATAAAAACAACTCTAGGTTTCTTTTCTCCACCTTTCATCTTTTAACCAGCACTGATTTTAATAAATCCTCCATGGCAGCACGCGAGGCCCTGTGTGAGGACTTTGCTGACCACTTCAGAAGTAAGATTGATAACATCAGATCCAGTATTTTATCTCATCAGAATGTTGTTTTTAAATACACCTGAACAGTCGCTTTTATCCGCGGAAACACCAGAGAGTTTCACCCTGGTTGATGCAAGAACACTTGGTCGAGCCTTCTCCTGGGTGAACCCAACAACGTGCCTTTTAGATCCAGTTCCCACATCACTTCTAAAGACATTTTATTAATTCTTTGAGAATTCTTTTGCTCTCTGGTCTTCCTAAAAAGAGTATTAATAATCTACAAATACTACAGAACTCAGCCACACGCACGCTGATGAGGACCAGAGGGCTGGAGCATATTACACTGGTTTTAGAATCACTGCATTGGCTCCCTGTCCATTTCAGGATCGATTTTTAAGGTTCTTCTACTGGTACTCTTAAAGGTCTTGGCCCATCATATTTATCTGACTTGCTTTTATTAGATCGGTCTTCACGGACCCTGACGTCCTCTGGCACCGGCCTTTTAACCATTCCACGAGTTGGAACCAAAACCCACAGTGGGGCTGCATTCAGCCATTATGGTCCACAACTCTGGAACAGCCTGCCAGAGAGCCTCAGGGCCGCAGAGACTGTTGATATTTTTAAAAGGAGGCTCAAGACACACCTTATTAGCTTAGCGTTTAACTGATTTTATCTGTTTTTTTTTTTAGTTATTTATTTATTTATTTTATTTATTTATTTTGAATGGAATAGCTTAACCATATTCAGGCAGCCAAGAGTGAGAAAAGAGGCTATGTGATATTCTTGGACTTAGCAAATGCATTTGGGTCATTGCCACATAGCCTTGGGAGGCATTTGATTATTTTAGAGTGCCTGGAGTAGTTGTTAATTTAGTAAGAACATAATTCCAGGATATCAGATTATGCTTAAGTACAGCAGGCTTTACACCAGGTTGGCAGAGGCTAAAAATAGGTACTATGGCAGGGTGTACATTTTCTCCATTAGCATTCACAATGGCATTGGAGGTAATTATTAGAGCTTCTAGGTGGGTTGTAGGTGGAGAGAGGCGGCAGGATGAGATGCGCCTTACACCAATTAGGGCCTAACTACAACGGTGCCATGTATGAAAAGAAGACTTGAGAGACTTAATGAAAACTTAAAGTGGGCTGGTATGAAAATCAAGCCTAGTAAGTCTAGAAGTATCTCAATAAGCAGAGGGAGATTAAGTGATCGAAAGTTTGTAATAGATGAACAGGAAATTCCAATAATTAGGGGAAAACCAGAAAAGAGTCTAGGTAGGTGGTACAAGGCAGATTTGCATGACGGAGAACAGGTAGTGCAGTTTCAGAAGGATGTTGCTGAGTGACTGGATAGAATAGACAAATAAGGACTTCCAGGAAAGTTGAAGCTGTGGTGATTGCAGTTTGGATTATTTCCCAGGTTGATGTGGCCACTGTCATATACGAGATTCCAATATCTGCTGCAGAGAAAATGGAAAGACAAGTAAGCTTTTACATTAGGAAGTGGCTAGGTGTTCCAAGATGTTTAAGCACTGTGGCACTGTATGGGAATGGCATACTTCAGCTTCCAGTATCTAGTCTAGTGGAGGAGTTTAACTGTAGTAAGGTTAGGACAGAGCTCCTGTTATCTGGGAGTAAAGATGTGGTAGTTAGTAAGGTGGTTCCAAACCCAACCAAGGGGAGAAATTTGAATCCAAGAATGGCAGTGCAGGAAGCAAAAGCAACTCAGGCATACAGAGATTGTGGGTAATGTACAAATAAGCCAGGGAGACTTGGGGCTTGGCCGAGGCAAACCTGTGTGGAGTAGAGCAGGTCCCAAAGAGAAGAGGAAACTAGTTGTGGAGCAGGACAGGAGGAAATATCAAGGACTGCGAGGGCAGTGGCTCAGGCTAAGCAGGGACAGTGGTTGAACTAGGAAGGTATAGAGAAAAAAACAGAGCAGCATGTGTAACTAAGAAAGTTGGAAAGAGCTGTGGAGTATGGAGCAAAGTAGTATTAGATTTTTGGTAGGGGCAACATATGATTGATTGCCAACTCCCCAGAATCTAAAACTCTGGGTAAATGGAAACCCGCTATGTTCGTTGTGTTCAGGTACTGCAAATGTAACGCACATTTTGTCAAGTTGTAAGGTTAGTCTGTCACAAGGACGGTATACGTGGTGACATAACCAAGTTTTAAAAAGCTTAGCTGCAGGTATTGAAGATATATGGAGGCAGGCAAATTTAGAAGGGTCTAAGACAAAGAGAGTGGCAGTTCAGTTTATTCAAGAAGGAGGGAAAGTTAATAAGACAACAAGGAGGCCGCCTAGAGGATGCTAATGACTGGGAGATGGAGGAAGATTTAGGAGGAAAGCTTCTTGTTCCCCAGGAAATAACCCGTACACAACTAAGGCCTGATATAATTTTGTGGTCTAGGAGTAGGATGAGAGTATATTTCATAGAGCTGACTGTGCCGTGGGAGGATTCAGTTGAAGAAGCATATGAAAGGAAAAAGGTCAGGTATCCAGATCTAGGTAAGGATGCTGAGCATAGAGGATAGAAGGTTAGGATTTGTCCAGTGGAAGTAGGATGTAGAGGGTTTGTAGCCAGATCTGGTGTTGCTTTGTTGAGGGAGTTAGGAGGAAGGGGACAGAGTGTGAGAAATGTAGTGAAGAAAATGTCAGATGAGGCAGAAAGATCCAGTCAGTGGATTTGGATTAGAACAGTTAATAGTAGCTGGGGGCCCAGCAGGGAAAGCTCTTAAGAAAGACTCTTGGGAGAAGCAGAAGAAGAAATCCAGGAAGAGGAAGTGTATTTAAGTGTAGGGTGTGGCCTGTTTGAGCCTCTTTGAGACCATGTTAGTCCAGGTGAGTTGGTCTGTATTGGTTTGATTTGACTTGTGCTCTCTCTCTGATTATAGGACTGTTCAGGTGAGTTTGTTTGCTGAGTCTGCTAGTGTAGCTTGTCCTCCACCTCCTGCGCCCTCTATACTTTCAAGCCCTGTACTTGAACCAGGGTCTGTATCCCCAGCCCACTTTCACTGGTGCAGTTGGTGAGAGGTCACAGTAGTTGTCTTAACATGAGGAGCGGTGATGGCTGGCATTAGGGGCGTGACTCTGGGATGCCAGGGATCACTGTCTAGCCTCCTGAAGGTGTCGTGGGCCTAACTAGCCAAAACACAGGTGAAAGGAGGTTCCCACCTGATGACCCTAAAGACATGTTAGATACATATATGTACCATCTTTACACCTTTTCTTTCGCCACCAAAAAATTGTATACTGTCATAGAAACAAAAAACAAAGAACAAAAATGGAATTTACATCCCAATGAAGTTTTCAACAAGCTTGCTCACAAAAAAGAGAAAAAGTCGGAAGTCATTTTTCGCTGTGAAATACAAACATTCATCAATCAAACCCCTACTAAAACATTGAATAAATTCACAAGCTTGCCCTCAGTTTAAAGCTGAAACAATTATTTCAGACTGCGCATCCTTTACGCACAGGTAGGGTTTCCTGTCGATGAATGTCACGTTGGTTGGAAAAAGACGAGCAAACACCCACAGCCAAGTAACCGGTAGCCAGACCAGACTACACATAGATGCGGTGCAGAGGTGCGGGAATGAAATTCATCCCAATTCCCCTAACTACTGCACTGGTGTTTGACTCCAAAACAGTCAGGCACTATGGCCTTGGCTCTGATAGAGGCGTTAATAAGCCCCACGCCCTTTGGCAGTTTGGCAACAAGCCCCTGCTTACGCTTCCAGGCAACACAATCTGCCATCAAATGACCTGACTTGTGGCAATTGAAACATGGCCTTTCAGCTTTGGAAGCAGAGGACACTGCAGCACCTGTCACCTGCAAACCACCAGTCTTATGAGAAATCTCACGAAGGGACTCACATTTGGCCAACACATTACTGTGTGTGAGCGCAAACTCATCTGCCAAGGTGGCAGCCTGTAACACAGCAGTACGCTCAGAGACACAGCTTTTGAATTCCTGAAACTCTGTCTATATGCCTCAAGTACTAGTTCATATTAGGGATAGGGCTAAAAGTAGGGTTACGGGGTTACATTTCTAGAGTCAATGTAGATGGTTAGTCTTGTTGCTCACCAGTTTGCATGCCTCTGTCAATGCTGTCACTTCTGCTGCTTGTGCAGAATAGTTAGAGGGGAGTGAACCTAAGACAAGAGTTTCATGATTAGTGACAACAACAAATCCAACTCTGTTGTGACCTGTTTGTGGATCACGTAAAGCAGATCCATCTACAGAAACAACCAAATCAGGGTTAGTCAATTGTGTTTCCTGTAGATACGATCTTGGGGAGCAAACCTGTTGGAGGACAGCCGCACAGTTGTGTTCTTGTCCTTCGTCTGGTGTGGGAGAGAGAGTGGCAGGATTTAGAACATTGCATCATTGATATTTGGCATTTCTAGTTGTAGTGTTGTATCTTAGCCATCATGCTGTAGAGAGTTGAGGAGTTTTTTTGTTCAAGTAAAAACATGGACACAGCATGTGGAACCAGTAGGGTTACATCAGAGTAGCCCACTATGCCTGTGGAGGCTATAAGTGCCTTTTCAGCAGCAGCCACAGCTCTGAGGCATCTTGGGATCCAGTCTTGAAGAGAAATAAGCTACAGGGCGTAGTTTATTTCCATGATCCTGCAACAAAACAGAAGTCATACATCCATTTTTCTTTTCTACAGTTTGAGTGAAAGGTCGCGTAGCATCAGGTAGACCCAAAGTTGGAGCAGTCTGTAAGGTGAGTTTTAGTTAATTGAAAGATTGTTCAGCTTTAAGAGTCCATGTGATCTTGTCTTTTGATTGTAGACCTTTGCCATGAGTGAGGGAGGCGAGTGGAGCTTCAAGAATGGTATAGTTTGAAATGAATTGTCTACAGTCAGAGCACATGCCAAGAAACACCATCTGCTTTTTTTGTGATGGGTTTTGTAAGATTCTGAATTGCATCCACTCTTTTTGGTGATAGAGTTTTCCCTTCAGAAGTAATTACAAGCACTAAGAAAACATTTTTTTTCCTGGACAAATTGAAGTTTTGACAAGCTGGCATTGTGACCACAGTCAGTCAGATGTTTCAAGAGCTGAAACATCTGGCTCTGGGCTAGACTGCTGCATTTACTGCTTGCAGATCCTGAACAAAACGCCATTCTGTTGGTTGATCTTTATCTCTTAAGTCACCGCAGGGAACAATTACTCCTTCTGTTTTAAGAGACTCAAAATCTGGTATTATACCATCGATGGCTTCTTGTTTGAGTGGATGTTGGTCTAAAGCATGGTTTTTGAGTGATGACAGCAGGTTCACAGTCTTTGATGAGGCCAACATCCCACTTCTGACACCAAATTGTTGTGGAATTCTCTGCTGTTGGTGAAGGATGAAACATAGACTTCTGCCGGCCAAAAGGGTTTTATTTTCTTTGCAAGGTCGATCATTACACAAGTGGTAAAAATGAAGATCCCAAGCATGGGGAGAGTGAAACATTTATATTTGAGGAATGCCCCCCAACCCAAATGCGTGTCATCATAATGGTGACAATGCTAACAACTGTTCCTCATACTGTTAACCTCATCTCATATACTGCTTACCATGTAAATCCCACATAGGGGCGAAAAAAGAAATTGCAAGTCATATAAAATACTCTTTCTACTAACTAAACTTACTGTGTAACTTTGGATAAAAAAAATTAACCAGTGTCTTACTGCCAAGTAAAATAAAACCTTCTCAACAGGGACTGCAAACTGTTTCTGAGCATGTTTAAGCTCTGTCAAATACGCAGAAAAACACCTCATGACTGAATGGGTCAAATCAATTTAAAGATTGGTAATACACCAGTCTTTATTGACTTGAAACATTTTTTTCGTCTGTAGTATTGATCCTGGCAAACTTGTATTATGAACTGAAAAAAAAAAAAAAAAAAATACCATAAAGCCTCCTAAAAGTTCACACTCTTGTCATATAATTGTCCATGCCATATGATCATTGCCTGGCAATTTTGTATAAACTTAAAAGATAATTCAGTCCAGAGCTTCGACCCCTGAATAAAACAAATCAGATCCTCCCATTATCTATGGTATCTAGGTGCATTTATATAAAATGGCAGCCACCATGTAGGTTTATCTGTAGTCCTTAAGTGACATCTGTGACCACTATTTTCCTAGGAAGGAACAGAGAGGGAGGAGTTAATTGAATCAATTTTGGTTGTGAATAAGCAATTCTTGCAGTATTTCTGTGAGTGGAGGGGTTTGAGGTTTAAGGAGATGACTTTTGGAGAACAACTACTTCGAATTTCCAGACTAGGGGGGGACAGCAATCTGTCTGTTGGGTTGAGAATGGAAGAGAGAGAGAGATAGAGGCGTGGTGGGGGTGAAGGCAGGAACATGATGCTTACAGATCACTCAACACGTTTACATGCACAGTTAAGTGGAGCTATGGTTATGGCGTGATAAAACCATGTAATCGGATTTCTGTCCTTGTCCAAGTGTACATGTATGGGAGTGAAATTGATTTATTTGTTGAAATCATGTTGCCTCCGCTACAATAGGTGGTGATATTTGGCTTGTGGGTAATGGGCCACTACCAATGGACCTACAGTATGACTTCACAGACCACAACAGAGGTGCGAAAAAAAAGAAAAGGAAAAAAATATAGATGAGCCAGCAAGTTAGCGGGTTTGTATCCATCCAAAAATTAGCTTTTGCTGCAGACTTTTCCATGTTCGTTGAATAGCAGTTAGCCGGCTTCTTTTGTCTGATCTCCTACATTTTCGTTTTAAATGCTGTTCGACTTCCAGGTCATAGCTTGGCGTAAAACTTAAGCACATGCGCAAATCACCTCCTCCAGCTCCAGTCTGACTGTCTGTATACATGCAGCAGTAGATCGACTTTCAATTGCATTATAAAGGTGTGTTAGTCCGACAATTATAAATTCAGCTTCAGTCAAGCTAGCATGCTTACATGTCTTTAAAAGTCCAGTTTTGTTTGGACACAATAATTGTTTATTTATTAATTTTTTTTTGGTAGGTGTCATGTAAACGTAGTGATTGAGAGTCCACTGAGACACTCTTGAGCCATAGTGGACCTCAAGTATGTCTTAATCAGCTTGAGCTTTGAAAAACTCCTTTCTGCAGCTGCCAGGTGCCTTGTAAACCTGATAGCTTTGTCCTTTTTTGACTGATTTTCAGCTGCAACTCAAAGGCAGACCTAGATGAGGATAGTGTGTAATATCATGCATGCCAAGCACTTTGCACAGATGAGACATCACAGACGTGCCTGCAGTAGTCCTGACCAGGAGGTATGAAACATGAGGGCACTGAAGGAGCTGTGAGTGCTGAGAATCCAGGTAGGATTGAGGAAGTCGTGGCCAATTAGCTGCACTGCCAGCTAGTGATGGAGAAACCGAAGCTTTCTGAACCACTGAATCAATATGAAGCAATTGTGTTGAAATGGTTCAGTGTTTCGAATCATTTGATACAGTAAAGCACTGTTTTGTATGTTTAACAATTAACGTTTTATGTGCATCTTAAAACTTTTGACAGTTTTTTCGTACGTAATGAAGATAAGAGGCAGAAACCTCAGCATAACCAAGCTCGGGGGGGGGTAGCCATCTGCCTTGACCGACTGGGTTGAGAGAGGGAGAGAAAGCGGGTGAGAGGAAGGCACAGGGGGAGGTAAAGTTGGGTAGAGTAGGGTGAAAATGAAAGCAGGAGGAGGGGATATTCAAAACAGGTGTAGACAGGAACATGATGTTGCATGAAGTTCATAGAAATGATGCTGTATGGAATTCATGAATATATGGGAGCAGCAGACATGCATTTCACTGCATTTAACATACATACATGCATGAAAAATACAATTATTTCTTTCAAAGGCAAAAATAATTTTTAAATACAAATGTGAAAGTGAATTAAATAAAATGTATCAATGCTCAATGTATACGAAGTTACGTGCTTAACGCAACCAGTGGAAACATTCATGTAAATATGATGAATTATACTGAACAGAGTGTACATACCTGTACAAATCAAAAGAAAAACACAAAAGGCTCTGTAACATGCAGTCTCCTCCACACACACTGGTCTCAAGTTCTCCTGTTAGCAAAAAAGCACACAGAAAAGCCTGTAGCACTTGGAAACATGTCTACTATAAAGCCTACAAAGTTTATATTCACTTGAAACACGAACTGCATGCTCACAACATTTAAACTACCATTTATACATGCATAAAGCAAAGTCTGCAGTGTCCAAAACCCGAAATAAATGTTGAAAAGTCTCAGCTAGATTGGCGCGAACTGAGGGAAGCACAGGAATGACTGCACAAAAGCTGCGACTTCTTAAAGTGACAGTACAGGTATTAACGCTTCAGTATGAATACTACATGCAGTCATAAATATAAGCATTAAAGCACACCTTAAACTTATGGAAAACAATATTAATCAGGATTTGGTGAAGTTTCAAACGTAAAAATAAATGTAAAATAATTAAAATTATTTGAACGGGTTACACTGGCAAGGGGGAGTTTGAACACCCTGCTCTAGGAATGTGACATGATGACGCTTCATTTGGGGAATCACGTGATTTTTTTTTACATGGTGAAGTGAGGCACTGAAAAGTTCTTGCCTGGATACTTCTGCTTCAAAAGCTCAATACTTTTCCAAGTTGTCTACTTCAAGCATGATATTACTACTATTAGCTTCTGACACTTGTACTTGGATAGTGAAGTCATTTGAGTTGGTAAGATCCATACACCTAACTCAACAATCCAATGGGTTTACTGATGCATCATTAACAGCTCACAAAGATAATGGCAACAATAGTTTTGTGTTGTAACTATTGCAGCAGTACCAGCTTGATGGGAGAAGTGGCGAACAGGCAATGCCAGCGTCCTCTCTTCCTCCAAAGAATATTGTGATTTATCAGATGATACTACAATAAGCAAATCTAATAGCTAAATCACACTTATTTTATTTATGACTAGATATTTGGCCTTGGTCTCAGGGGACCCATAAAGTGGTGATGGTGTCTGACAAAAACTGCCAGCCTTGTAGTAAAACAAATGTTGATGAGCCTGAGAATTATCAGAGGAGGTGTGAACTTCTGTGAACGGTATGTAAGCTAAAGCTAGACCCAATGCTCAGGCCATATTTTTGAAGGATTTTTGGAGGTAAACATGTTAAAATAATTATGGAGGTTTTGAAGATCCAGTGGGGGATTTAACATTGCAGGATGAGGACTGTTTTCACTCAGCTGTATACTCTGAAGATGAGAGGCACCCGTTTTTATTTGTCTACAAATTCACATTCATATTTCCTCTCACTCCACTGCGGTCTGAAATCTGCCTCTGCATTATTTATCAGCATCTGTTCTTTCACACAGCAACCTAACCATTTAACAACCATTTTCAGATAAAACATGAAGAGGTGGGAGGTAAATCAGAGTGAGAGAGATACAGAAAGAGACACGAGTGAGAGAGCAAACAGGCTGTGAGGAGGAGAGAGGCAGATCAGTGGATACACAGAGCTCAGCAGAGACAACACAACACTCGCCTTCTGAACGAGGAGTAGATACACTGGCCATTTTCACCGCCACACCATGAGGCTAGGAGAACAGGAGCATTGAAGCAGCTGTGGAGATGGTAAGTTATTCATACATGCCCTGCTGTCGTTTTTCAGCTTCAGACGCTTCCTGTTTCTTTCACCTGATTTTACTGCAGTTATTTTTCACCCTTCATTTTCATCATGCTACACAGACAGTCAGAGCTGCTCAATCATGTATCACCTTTCATTTAGTATTTGTTCATATTCAAATCTGTTGTAATTGCTTTCAAGATAGAATAGCTCTTGTGCCCTACATCTATGTTAATAGAGTTTACACTCCATTGTACAGTACTGTGGAGAAATGGCTTCCATGTATGTCATTTAAATGATAAAATAAATGTAGTAATGATTCATTACAGTCTCTAAAGGCGACATGTTGGTGACTCCATCTGGATATGTAATTTTCTGTAAATTTTTCCTGCATAGCAACAGAAAGGAAGCTTAAAAGCCTTTAAAAGTAATCAGGTTTGTGTGATTTCAACAATTACATTACTCTAACATTTTAAGAGCCATTTAAGTGCCCAGAGCACACCTGTGTAGAAGGATGAGGCAAAAAAAAATTACACATGATAAAACTATGGCACTACAAATCAGCCTCTGCTCAGATGTCAGGTGTGTGTAAAGTGGTACTTCATTATCTGGACAACAGTAAAGTTGTCACCTCCCTGAACGTAAAGGTCACAGCTTCACACACCTGTCACATAATCCAACAGGTCTGTTTGATTAAATGGCCAGGAATAGCCTCTTCTCTGCAGCAGCTGATTGATTTTTTTCCTACCTTCGTCATGTTGCCTGTTCCCACGCAGTCATAGGGTTGTGACACTGCAGCCAGTCCTTCCAATATATTTTGGAGGGACAGGACATAGCAGACATGCCTATGGGAGCTATGTGAGAGCAGGTAATGGCATCACAGAGAAGCTGCTGCTGCTCTGACTGCAGGCAGACTGAGGAAAAGCAGATGCAGGAGGTGCAGCAGATCCATGTGTCATCTCACTACGACTGCACTCAGTGTATTTCAATCAGTTAATATCACTTGTATTCACAGACTCACAAACATTCAATTTGATAAAGGTATCACTTCCATATCTATGTCCATCTATCCAGGGCTGCAGCAGGAGTCCAGAAATATTCAGCAACAGAAAGAAAAAAATTAGAAGCAGGTGCATTTTCTGTAATTGTGACCCCCCATTGTCACCTAGATAGATAGATAGATAGATAGATACTTTATTTATCCCAATTACAGTTCCACAGAACAGGTAAAAAGCCAAATGTGACAAGAAAGAGGTTAAAGTGTTTTATTAATAGTGCTCCAGAAGTAAAGATGCTGATATATTGTATTTATTATTTTTAAATTAATATGACTTAACTTAATTTTATTTGTTTATTTTGCAGTTACAAATGTTTTAAACAGCTGTTGTAAGTTTGTATTATAACTCATTTCCTGGAGATTGATGCAGCAGTCGCATTCATTCTCTACTCATTTCAAGAAGGCCTGGACACTACAGATACAGAGGAACAAGTATTGTTTGTCATGATTTGGTTGGGCTTAGGAAAAGGTCATTAACTGTATCTTGGTTCAGGGTGTCATTCTTTACGGGTTGCATTTGATCACTTGTGCCGAAGCAGTATGACAAGACTGTCCCTATTAGGCTCAAACTCAGAGTGGAGCAGGGTCCAAAATGCAGATTACATTTGCCAGTTACTGTGATTCTGGTGAGTGGCCAGCATGTCATCGCAGTCTTTTTATAAAATCTTTGAAAGACAGGACACTGTGGTAACTGCTGCTCAGGAGACTCCACAGGGGAAATATATTTGATATATTTGATATTTTCAGCAATGACTTAAATTTGTGAGTCAAACAAGACATGTCAATAAACCTGAAGCCACAAAGGTCCAAAACAGTAAGTTTAGCTTCTCTCCATTCCTTCATCTTTGAGACAATAATTGATGGTCAGCTAGTTTGAGAGGCCCCCAGGTGCCAGGCAGTATAGCTGATTATTTGTTTACATGTGACCGTGTTTACAGCTGATCAAATCTTACAGAGCAGTTATAGAAAGGGGAGCATGACATGACCATGACATCTGAGAACACATTTAGGTCCTTCTCTCCTCCAGCTGATTCCAAAGATTGGTCTTAAAATAATTTTTGTGTTCTCTTGGAACCCAGGAAGAAACATAGTGAGCACTTAAAAGAGTGGGGAAAAAAGTCTTCTAATCTCGCCTGCAGCAATCCTGAGGCCTTGATGATTCAGTATATAGAAGTTAGAGCAGGTCCAAACTTTTTATAAAATTATTTAAAAACACCCAACAAATCCCTGCATGAGCAAGTAGTTGGTTACAGTGGAGAGAAACACTTCCTTCAAGGGAAACCTCAGACAGAACCAGATTTAGGATGGATGGAGCTGGCTTCACTGATTGGGGGTTCATAGAAAAAACTGAGAGATAGACAGAGGGGGGAGAAAGACAAGAGAGGATGCAAGGAAAGAGAGATAGGGTTAGAGAGAGAATGAGAGCAGGAGGAGAGAGAATACAAGTAAACATACAGTTGCAAAGAGGGTTAATGCCTGGTGCCACTAAATGTGCTTTAGTAAATATCAGCATGATTGAAATAATGCTTCTCGAAGGTGCATGCCATCTGTGTAGCAATGAAAATTGATGTTGTGCTCTTTAATATTGCCAAAAGGAAGCATAGCATGGTTGTAGGCCTCCCTTTGTTTGATGGTCATGGTCTCATTCTTCTAGGTTGCTGGACCTCCACTTCCTTTTCAACTCGAGAGACATCTACTTTAAAGCATGAATTTGAGACACATTGGCACATGGCATTACATAAAATGATGATTGAAGCTAATTATAATAGATACCTTCTAACTGAGCTGCATGTGTTGGCTGTGATTTGGAAACAGCAATTCACAGATGCACAGGTTGTTATCTTCACTACACCCTTCCCTCAGTGTTGAATACAATTCACAAACTGTGCAAACATAAAGAAGAGAGTGTAGAAGTTTGGGGGTCACCGCAACTTTTATTTAGTCATAAATATGAATCCATCTGAGGTGTGTAATCAGTCACCTCATCATCCTCCTGTGTGAGGAGAAGTTATCCTAAAGCCAGTTCCAGCAGTTCACTCAAATATTTGAATAAGCTCCCAGCGTTCAAGCATTTAACATTGGAAGGTGGAGACGATGATGAAGATGATGTTTTCTGCATTCAGCTTGAGCTCAGCTAAAATAGAGGATTAGTATGTGACATGTAAACTGTTCAGATCATTATACTACAAGAGTAGCCCTCTGCAATGCAATGATGAGGGCCAGCACAGCTAGTCAAAGTGAAACTCCTCCATAGACCAAATAGTCATTTTAGTGTGACCATTGTGGTCTACCACACCTCTGTCTTCAGTCCTAACTGAAAAACTGAAAATGGTTATGAAGCACCTGCCAGCACTCTCTACATCACATCATATGCTGATTAGCAGATTCAAAATATCAACTAATTTGTGCTCTTTCTCTGATCTTAAGTCTTCTTATGTCTGAAAAAATGCTTGCCAAAAATCAAACAAACATGGCTGCCTCACGTTTTCCACAGTTTGACTGTCCACGGTACAAAACTTTATGGACCTATGGACATAGGCATAATCACACATTCAGGACATAACCACTGATGTCTTCCCAATCTCAATCATACACCTTGGCATAAGGTTGTAATTTGACAAATATTTGAAGTTCAGACTCATAAATGAATGAGACACATTCACATCCAGGAAGAAGTCCAAAGAGAGATGGTCTGCTCATGCTTACTGTGCATGCCTATTTACCACACTCTTAAGACAAGGCCAATCAATCATCACTAATGACCTTCTATTCATCAGTGCTGCTGCAGAGAATTGTGAAATAACACACAGAGACATTCTGCGTGTGCCCTGAGAGCCAGGGTCTGTGGGAACTGATGTTTAATAAGTATTCACCCAAAGGTAAATGCTTACCTTCTGGGTAAATACCCAAATAACTGAAATCTTCTCAGGTTTGTGTAAAGCGTTGTGCATCAGTGACAGATCCTCTGAGCTGTGACCTACTGTATTTGATGTGGTGCTTGGTGTCAGTCAGAAGCAAACTAAATGACTTTTCTTTGTTTCCCCACAGGCTGTCATTATTCAGGTCACAGACAGCAGCAGCATCATATTTATCCTGAGGAGAAACATCTAAAGGAATTTTGTGACCTTGATGGACTTTGCTACAATGAGACTCCTTCAAAGACACAGCACGGTCCCACATGCCAGAAGAAACAGCTGTTAAACTCAGACACTTAAATAATTTCACCAGCTGGAGGAGTGAGGTGGTCCAACCCTCTTTTAATGTGAACTATATCAATGCCAGATTTAATCATTAGTGCATAATGCGAAGAATCATTCATATCAAGCCGCACAGTAGGTGCTTTCAGCGTAACCAGTGCACAACCTTGTTTAAAACAGAAACAGTAAAAGTATGGCCAAAACTATATGCACAACTTATCTCTAACCCTATTCCAGTCATGAATATTTAAGTGATATAAATATATTTCTTTATTCTGTGAATTGTTATAGAAATCAAAGGACAACAGAGTATTAACTTGTGACATTATGTCCAGTTTAGTCATTGTTAAAATGGCTTCTGTAACTGACAAAGTTTCTAGAGTCCAGGGTGGCCCTTGCCAGGGGATGCTCCAATCAACATTCATCAGAATAATGTGTTAAATAATCTGACTCAAATGAAGCAAAATTTCATTCTAACTGTTGGCATTAGACAGATTTTCACTAAAATGCAAAAACATCTACATTTTGAAACAATTCATGATAAAGAACAATACAAGCCTAAATAAATAAGTAAATAACTTAAATATGATCATGAATGAGCCATATTATGCATAAAGACCACAAATAATCTCTTTAAGGGGAAGGGATATTGCTCTGGAGTTTGACAGTTCTTGGTTGCCCCTGACAGCCGCTGGTCCAAAGCAGCTGCTGGTTTTGTCTGTTAAGAAGGTCCACCTCTAGTGACAATTTACAGATTTTAATAGGTCTGCAATCTAGTATTTCTGAAATTAAAGATCACTAAAAGTGACAATGGACCTCAATCAGAGCCTGGACTATGGGTCCTATCCAACGGGTTTGCCCTATAACACAAGTCTAGATTATGAGGACTACTACCAGGAGCCAGATGCTAGCAAAGTCATTATCCCCTCCATCTACGCTCTCGTCTGCTGCATAGGTCTCACTGGCAATTCCATGGTAATCTATGTGATTCTAAAGTATGCCAAAATGAAAACAGCTACTAACATTTATATCCTCAACTTGGCCATTGCAGATGAGTTGTTCATGTTGAGTGTTCCCTTCCTGGCCACATCAGCTGCCATTCGCCACTGGCCCTTTGGGTCCCTGATGTGTAGGTTGGTACTGAGTGTGGATGGTATCAATATGTTTACATCAATCTTCTGCCTGACTGTGCTGAGCGTGGATCGGTACATAGCAGTGGTTCATCCTATCAAGGCTGCCCGCTACCGCAGACCCACTGTGGCCAAAGTAGTCAATGTCTGTGTGTGGGGACTGTCACTAATAGTTATCCTGCCGATCATTATTTTTGCAGACACTGTACCAGCACAGGATGGTGGTGTGGACTGTAACTTCTTGTGGCCTGAGGCTGTCTGGTCAGAAGCATTTGTGGTCTATACCTTCCTTTTGGGGTTTCTACTCCCAGTTGGAGCTATCTGTCTGTGCTATTGTCTCATGGTGGCCAGGATGAGAGCAGTGGGGCTAAAGGCTGGCTGGCTTCAACGGCGACGCTCAGAGAAGAAGATCACGCGCATGGTTCTTCTGGTTGTGGCAGTGTTCGTCCTCTGTTGGATGCCCTTCTATATTGTGCAGCTGGTCAGCGTTTTCCACAAGCCCCCAGATCCCATTATAACTCAGCTGTTTGTCATCCTCAGCTACGCCAATAGTGGTGCCAACCCCATCCTCTATGGCTTTGTGTCTGATAACTTCCGTCGTTCATTCCAGCGCATTGTATGTTTCCGCTGGCTGGAGTCAGGACTGGATTCTGAACAGGTAGATTATTGTGCCATAGCGTTGAAGAGACATGCGACATGCACCCCTCTGGATTTTCCCAAGGACTATATGGCTTCTGAGATGGTATTTCGCAATGGAACATACACCTCCCGCACGACTACAGTGTGATATTCAATCAGGGTAGGACCCAAAGAAGTATCCACAACCTATACTCAGAGCAAATATGAAATCCCATCTTGGAGTAACTTTTCTGATTCCAATAAAGTGCCGAACAGCAGAAATGTGTATTAGTACATCACTTTCACCACTGCCATGTCCAGTCGCTTCTAATTTGCTTCCTATTTAATCATTGTTTAAAAAAGATGGTTTGGTCTCTGTTGTTATGTTACTACTGCTGTTGGCTTTGAGATAATGTTCCTATCGTTTGCTGTATGATTTATCATCATGATATGATGTTATCCCCTCCAAATATTTAAAAATTTTTAAATCTGAGTTTTATTTGAGATTTATTTAATAATAACCCATAATTACTTTAGATAAACTCAAATAAATTTTGCTAATTTTTTATTCAACAGAATCCAGATATTTGAAATTCTTAAGAAACAAAAATGAGGGTGCATCATCTGCATACAAAATAATTTTTACTATTTACTTTGCAAACGTACAGATTTCATTTATGTACAGAACAAACAATAACGGACTGAATATAACATATAGCTTCAATGCATTATGTTAAATAAAAGCACTTTCCATCACACCTTGCTGTAGAAATCAGGCATTTTAACACATGCTGATCAAATTTGTCAAACTTTCAAATATAAGTGACTCTGTTTATTTTATGTAGACTTGTGTAGAATTGCACAATACTAAGTTATATTTAAAACTGTTAGGGAATTGCCATTTTTGTTATTGATATGACGTTTTTTTATGATGGACAGTAAACATTTAAGTTTTGAACATAAGAAAAGTTAGCTATTTAAAAGACAAATAATCAAAAGGCTAACGAGTGATGGAAAATTGTTTGGTTTTTTTTTTGGTTTGTTTGTTGTTTTTGTTGTTTTTGGGGGTGTGGGATGTCATTTGTTGGTAGATCTGTTTAAATTTTAGTTTTATCTGAGTTTGAAAATTACAAAGGTTGAAAATAACAATTTGACATATGGTTTCACTCTATGTTCAGGTTGAGAGTCTCTTGGCTGACTGGGAACCACTTCATGATGCACTCTACTTTTTTTCAAAGAATTTTAGATCATGTTTTATTGTTCTTTCTGAAGAAAATGAATCATCTTTTTTAAATGTGGACAAAAATCATTTTTTTTTTTGTTGTTTTCTCAGCAGAAAATTGTTAAACTCAGCAGTTTGTTTTGTTGGACACACTGTCTAGATATCACAGCTCACATTCAGAGTTCTAGTGGAGTCCATGCCTCCACAGGTCAGGGCTGTTTGAGCCAAGGGAATTTAAATAATGTTCTTTGGTTGTAATATTAAGTGTAATCTGTGTATATGTGCCTATGTGAAATTATATTTCTATATGCCACATTCAAAAGTATATATTACTCAGATCAGATTTCAGAAGACCAAATCATTGATATCTGGTTTGGTCTCGTCTTTGTCAGGTTATCCAACATGGGTCATGGGGGCACTCGTCTTAGGAGGTAAGCCCAGCCACTTGTCTCACCAACCATTTCCACCAGATGCCGGAACCACCTTAACTGTCTCATTTCAATGTTAAGAAACAGCACCTCTAGTCTGATCTCCTGCCTGATGTAAAAATCACTAAGGGTGAGCCTGGCAGCTAGACGGAGGAAGCCCATATTGGCTGTTTGTGTTAAAGATCTATGACACAGCTCCCTCTTCACCACAACAGAATGGTATAGCACCCATATCACTGTAGACTGTCTGTCAATCTCTGGGAAGTTCTGTGCATAAAGATTTTGAACAGAAGTTGCAGCCTTGTTGGAGTCCAACCCAAGCCCGGGGATGGGTCTGTCTTATTGCCAGTAGTGCAAACCAACTCTGAGTCCAGCAACACAGTGATTGAATGGCCTATAGCAATGCCCCTCCCTGCATCCCAGAAAACATCCCACAGGTTACCTCTAGGCACACTGTCCTAAGCCTGATTTACAAAGTACATGTACACTGAGCAGACAAACCATGGCTCCACGCCCCCTCTAGCTCCTTCGTGGGGGTATAAAGATGATGCATCGTTCCACATCCGGCCTGAAGACCGCACAGTTCCTTTTGAATCTGGGCTTCAAATAACATATGGACTTGCCTTTCCAGCTCCCTGGCGTATGTGAATGTAATTTTAAGGTCTCTGTGAAACACTCTCAATTGTAATTTTAAAATCAAGTTATTTGCATCCACACCAGTTGAGATGCTCAAACCCCTGCTTTCTCACCCCTTTGTATTTTAAATTGTACTGCCCAACTCCACACCTCAGGGGGCCAGAACCCTGACTCCTGAAGGTGGAGGTGCGAAAACACACCCCAAAGGTGGACCCTTTTCCCCTAGAATATAAATGTAGGTCTTCCCCTTTGTTCATTGTCTCTTCCTGCATCCCGAACCACTGGCATGTTTGAGGGACCTTTCTTTGCAAAGAAATAAAACACGTGTCGGCCGACAGAAGCTCTCTATTTCATTCTTCACCTACAGAGAATTTCCACGACACGTAGACTATCCCAGGAAGGCTAAGGAGTGTGAACATGGTATTGTTAGAACACAATTCCTGTTCTTGAAAGGGGACCCACCGCCCCAAACTCCTGTTCTAGAGGCACTATTTCCAGTGTCTTTGCAATGTTGCAGAAGTATGTCACCCAAGGCAGGCCTACAACATTAAAGGCCTTGAGAAACTTGGGTCGGATGTCATCCAGTCCCAGCGTGCTGCCACTGCAGAACTGTTTGACAGCTGCAGTGACCTTAGCCCTGGTCGTCAGCTCTGTTTCCGCTTCACAATATTTTGTTATGCCTAGGATTGTGTATAGTATTGCCCCTTATCAAGTCTCAATCTGAAAGGGATGTTCTTTACTGTGGATTGACTTAAAAAAAAGTTACTGAAGGAAGGAGTGAAACAATGGCTTACATTTTTTGGTGTTTTTATTAATTAGTAAGGGATAAATCAAAACATGCTCATTATATGCAGGTGCAGATCAAAGCAGAAACTAAATGAAACAGGGGAGCTCGGGTATGTAAATGGAATGACATGATATAACAATAATAATCAAGCAGCTGGTGACTAACTTGAGAACTTGGGCGAATGAACGGAAGGTTGTTTGTCAAATACAAGGATTTATCTGAAGAAGGAGAGATCTTAAACTAAAATTTGGGTCAGCATTGTCTAATATCCACCACTCATAACAGCCAGCTGGGGGAGCAGATAAATGCAATCTTACTTTGAGTGGCAGCTGGCCACAAAATGGGCAGATGATATGTCCGGTGAGAGCGGCCTCATCAAGGTCCTTCGTTGTGGTCTCCCAAGCTAGACTGGTCCTCGGCTGAAGTGGCTGTCGGTCTGGCTCGTCCTTCTTCAGCGGCAGTGTTGTCTTCTGTGCGATTGCCTTGGTTATTAATCTAATGTCAAAATTGTTCTTCTCTTTTCTGAAAACAGACTGGTGCTGCGTGCGCAGCAAACGCTGCCCTGGTTACCATGACAACTCGAGACGCTGGCAGCTGACTGCCGTGCAGTCAAACTTGTTCTAGTCGCAAGCAGCCTTAGCTTCAAGTTGGAACTTAGCCGTTGTAATTTAGTGGCTAAATTCTGACCTCTGAGTTTCTTTTTCTGTTGTTGTTGTTATTGCTTCGTCCTGGGGAAGCTCTCCTCTTCAGAACTTCCCCAGAACTCCACTGGGGAGCTCCAAATTTCATTTTGACTACTTTTATTTGGGGGCTGACCCATGGGCGTGGTCTGGTTGTCGGTGCAAGTTTGGTCCAATCAAATTTCTCCTGTTAGCTTCAGGTCATAGCGAGGGTGATGTTTAGATTTGAAGCTATGCTTTTCATTCATCCAAGTTTGAAGTTATAAATAAAGCAAAGAGAAATTTATCGTTTTGATAAGTACCGTTTCTCTGCTTGTTGTGGTTACTTCGGTGGACATGGTTTTATCTTTTTCACTTTACAACACACAACCAAATGAACCAAGAAAAGAACATTTTCAAACATGTCTTGACTACAGAACAGTTATAGGCAACAAACAAGCACATAGATTACGCTGCTAAGGCAATATGCCATCGGTTCTGGTGGTCCGTCATTCAGGTGGCACTGTTGTTACATAATTGGAATAGTTAATTGTCCAGTATAAATTCTATCTTTCACCGGTGTTTCATCTAGTTAGTCCTACAACACCTTCAGGAGGCTAGACAGTGATCACTGGCATCCCTGAGTCACCCCCCTAATGCCAGCCATCACCACTCCTCACATCAAGACAACCATCTCAAACACCACTACCGTCACCTACTCTGACCTCTCACCAACTGCACCAGTGAAAGCGGGGTGGGGATACAGACCCTGGTTCAGGTAGGGGGGAGAAATAGAAGAGGTGGAGATAAGAGTAGGGATGGGATACAGGCCCTGGTTTCAGTAGGGGGCATGGAAGTATAGAGGGTGCAGGAGGTGGAGGACAAGCTACACTAGCAGATTCAGCAAACAAATTTATCTCAACAGTCCTATAATCAGAGAGAGAGCAAAAGTCAAAATCAGACCAATACAGACCAACTCACCTGGACTAACCACATGGTCTCAAAGAGGCTCAAACAGGCCACACCCTCCACTTAAATACACTTCCTATTCCTGGATTTCTTCCTCTGCTTCTCCCAAGAGTCTGTCTTTCTTAAAAGCTTCCCCTGCTGGGCCCCCAGCTACTATTACTTCTTCTAACCCAAATCCACTGACTGGATCTTACTGCAAAATTATATCAGGCCTTAGTTGTGTACAGGTTATTTCCTGGGGAACAACAAGCTTTCCTCCTAAATCAAACCTGCATCTCCCAGTCACTAGCATCCTCTAAGCGGCCTTGCCTCCTTGTTATCTTATTACCTTTCCCTCCTTCTTGAATAAACTGAATTGCCACTCTCTTTGTCTTAGACCCTCCTAAATTTGCCTGCCTCCGTATATCTTCAATGCCTGCAGCTAAGCTTTCTAAAACCTGGTTATGTCGCCACGTATACCGTCCGACATACTAACCGTACAACCTGACAAGATGTGCTTTAGAGTTGCAGTACCTGAACACAACGAACATAGCGGGTCTCCATTTACCCAGAGTTTTAGTTTCTGGGGAGTTGGCAATCAATCATATGTTGCCCCTATCAAAAATCTAATACTACTTTGCTCCATACCACTGTCCCTGCTTAGCCTGAGCCACTGCCCTCACAGTCCTTGATATTTCCTCCTGTTTACGTACCTGCTCCACAACTAGTTTCCTCTTCTCTTTGGGACCTGCTCTACTCCACACCGGTTTGCCTCGGCCAAGCCCCAAGTCTCCCTGGCTTATTTGTACATTACCCACAATCTCTGTATGCCTAAGAGTTGCTTTTGCTTCCTGCACTGCCATTCTTGGATTCAAATTTCTCCCCTTGGTTGGGTTTGGAACCACCTTACTAACTACCACATCTTTAACAGATAACAGGAGCTCTGTAATAACCTTAGTACATTTAAACTCCTCCACTAGACTAGATACTGGGAGCTGAAGTATGCCTTTCCCATACAGTGCCACAGTGCTTAAACATCTTGGAACACCTAGCCACTTCCTAATGTAAAAGCTTACTTGTCTTTCCATTTTCTCTGCAGCAGATATTGGAATCTCGTATATGACAGTGGCCACATCAACCTGGGAAATAATCCAAACTGCAATCACCACAGCTTCAACTTTCCTGGAAGTCCTTATTTGTCTATTCTATCCAGTCACTCAGCAACATCCTTCTGAAACTGCGCTACCTGTTCTCCGTCATGCAAATCTGCCTTGTACCACCTACCTCTTTCCTGGTTTTTCCCTAATTATTGGAATTTCCTGTTCATCTATTACAAACTTTCGATCACTTAATCTCCCTCTGCTTATTGAGATACTTCTAGACTTACTAGGTTTTGATTTTCATAGGAACCCACTACGTTTTATTAAGTCTCTCAAGTCTTCTTTTCATACATGGCGCGTTGTAGTTAGGCCCTAATTGGTGTAAGGCGCATCCCATCCTGCCGTCTCTCTCCACCTACAACCCACCTAGAAGCTCTAATAATTAAGTCCATTACCATTGTGAATGCTAATGGATGAATTGTACATCCTGCCACAATACCTATTTCTAGCCTCTGCCAACCTGGTGTAAAGCCTGCTGTACTTAAGCATAGTCTGATATCCTGGAAATATGCTCTTACAAAATTAACAACTACTCCAGAGCTTGGACTTTGGCAAGGGCAGCCGCACTACTTCTCTTCTCTCTATCTTGTCTTGTCTCTGTCTTTGTCTCAACGTTGACAAGCCCTATCTCAACTCGGCTGTGAATCCTCCAAATGGCAAACTTCAACATGGAATTGATCAACTGATCTCTCAGTATTATTGACACTGTGATCTTGACAAAAAAAATTAAAAATCAGGATCGCGGAAGCCTGCTTGCCTGGACGGAACCTACCCAGCGGGCTATGTCCTCAGTTCCTGTGAAAACTGGCATGTAACATGCTTGCCAATCTCCGTAGAGAATAATGAGGACCTCTACTTATTTGGATTCATGGTTGGAGGACGCCTTCTTCTCAGTTGAGACGATGGCTGCCACAAAATCTGGATCTCCACATCTGCCCATCATAATTAATGAAGGGAATGGCAGGCAAAGCGGTGCCACAACTGACTGTGTTAATTGTTGATCTGAAATGCAAAATGGAAAAACATCTGCTAACTTGACCGCTTTGTGAAGAAGTTGTTGCAGAAGAAAATATGGATTACTACATTAATTGGAATGGACAGAAAGCATTGGAATCTGTACTCCTCTGCTAAACCAAAACATGGCGATTCATATCAGCTCTGAAGGACATCTGCCCCATTGTTTATCCTCCAGGAGAAATCCATCTGCTTTGGAGACGCAAATCTGCTCCCTTTCACTCGACCCCCCCTACATTCTGATGTTGCCTGCAAGGTCACTCGGGTCTTACACACACACAGACAAACAGACTGATACCAACCACCCGCACACATGGACATGGACACGAACGCACGTAGCCACCCCCCATCCTGCCCCCACTTCCCTCCCCCTCCCTCATGTTACTGCTCCCCCCCACCCCCATCCTGCTTCTGCCCTCACCACTGGGTGGTAGGTGGCTGGTTGGCAGTGCTCGACAGAGGCTGCAGCCGACCGCCTCCTACCCCTCTCCAAGCTCGACTTGGCACGACGCATGTTGAAACTGCTCACACTCATAAGGCCTCTATTCAGAGGACGGGCTGTTCAAAGTTTAGTGTACATACACAATCAAATGTATATGTGCTGTTATATAAATTCTGATGTGTGCCATTATTACGTTCAACCAGTGATAATTGTGATTAACTGATGTAGTTGTATGAAGGCTAATGGGCGTATAAAAACATTTTGTTGTGCTTATGTACAATGACAATAAAGACACTCAAACTCAAACTCAAGTAAGGCTATGTGGCAATGACCCAAACCCAAATCCAAGAATATCACATGCAAGTATCTAATCTCACTCTTAGCTGCCTAAATCTGGTGTCAAATAATGCTAGTGTGCTCTAAACACTCTGTGAAACCTGGTAATCCTGCCTTTTGTATTGAAGTATCTATTAAGCTATTCCTTTCTAAATAACTAGCTAATCTCTGTGCAACTACAATAAAGAAAATCTTCCCCTCTGCATTCAGGAGAGAGAGCATACAGAACAGACTCTGGTCTGAAAACTCAAAACTCAGTTATTGACAAGTCCCTGTTGACTGTCTCTCATTCTTTGCTATTATTTTCCCTAGGCCATTAAACTTTAGTTTTCTGCTCCATATTTCTCTGACTGGCCTATTTACCTCAGTATCAGCTGCATCCCTTCTTATAACCTCCTCCTCCACCTCTGTGTTGTAAATATCCTTTTCCACCTGTTGCTGGACTTCATCTGACTTACTCAATTGGCTTCTTAAAAAATGTAAAATAAATGTAAAATCGCTGGAATAAAATAAAGATAGAAATAATGTCTCTTCTGTGTTAGAAAAATCAACGTTTCACAAAGAAGTCATTCAACTTTGCTGAACTACTCTCACCTTGCACTGCCTTTTTAAGTTTATGTGTCCATATGAGCTGTGAGGTCCCCGGCACCTTTTATAGACACAGACACATATGTGCCATCTTTGCACACGGTGCCCTCAGCCTCACATATGTCCTGACCGGGTCAGTAAACTGGGAATTTTTTTCATCCTTGAATGTGCATTTTCGCTTCGGCATCTTGAACGCTTCAGCTTTTGGAGATCCGCCCACAGGGCAGCCTCTCGGGGATTATGTCACACACGCTAACCCAAACAATGACAACCGGAGGGAGAGGGGGCACACACATATACAGAAGGAAAACCGGACATTATCATCAATTAATAAAAAATAAAAAGAGGACGTTTGGTCAGTCTAGACTTAGCAGAGATCTGAGAAGTCTCTGTTGGAGGCAACATTCTCTTTGAAACCTGAGAGGTGTGGGATGTGGGAATCTCCAACCCCCCTTTCCAGACCTCACAACAATTTGTTGGTGGAATTGTGGAGATCCTCAGAGGCATATCAGCCGATGGGTCTTAAGTTGAAGCAAATAATATATATACATATACACATACATATATATATACATATACAAATATACAGTAAATACATACATACATACACACACATCAATAAAAATCCATAAAAATAGAAAGTACAACTCTAAAAAGATTTGAAATAGCAGCTGAAAGGCTAAAATACATCCGCATATCCTGACTAAAAACATCATCAGACACACAATGGGAATCATTTTATCATTTAAAACTCTTGGCTCCATAGAGAAACAATAGAGGTCAGTGGTCCTCTCCTTCAGAGATAACTAGTAAAGTGTGGTCCACTGTGTCTTTTAGACTTACTAACAAGGGTTTCCAAAAATGAAAAAAATGAATAAAAAGTGTTTCAGACAGAAGACAAACATTTGCACGCTCTGCTGAGTTAAGTACAACATTAAAAAGCTTTTTAAATATGAGAGAGCCAGATTTTGACCGCCTACAGATCAGGATCCCATCAGAGTGAAGATATGTTTCAAGAATTTCTTGCACTTTCCAACTGTAGGATGTATGAATGTATGAAGAAGCCATACTTTCCCTGAGGAAAATCAGCACACGGTGTGTAACCTCAACTTCACAGAACGTTGATGGCTATCAGCGACTTCAAAATGATTAACGAAGGCAGGAGCTGAGGCTTCCAGCTACCGCTACATCTGGCTAATGACATCCACGAATCCCCAAAAGAGTGAGAAACAATTGGTTTTGGTTTTATCTTTGGGTGAAAAATGTTTTTGCTAAGTCCAATGCCGGGAAGAAAAGTGAAGTGATCCTCACTACTTCACTTTACTGGTCTGATTTGTCTAATCTGATGTTGCTGAGAAGAACATGTTTGATCACTGTGTCTGGAGTGTATGTGGAGGGTGCAGCTTTATCTTTGTCTGAAAACACAGCATGCGGTCGCTAACATTAGACATCATACTGCACTGTTGCACCAGTCTTTCAGAGTATGGCTGCATTGTGGACTGTTCACTGGGAGGAGACGCGACAGTAACTGAAGCAGATGTTTCACGCATGAGCTTAACAAATCATGTTAAGATGACACTGCCTGTTAAACCACTGGGGCTGGATACTGGAGCAGCCAGCCGGCAAGATTCTAATTTTGCTAAAAATTTTGGCACTGTTTGGCACTGCCTGTCTCTCTCTCTCTCTCTCTCCCACTCTCAACCCAACCAGTCGAGGCAGATGGCCGCCCCCCCCTGAGCCTGGTTCTGCTCGAGGTTTCTGCCTCTTAAAGGAAGTTTTTCCTTGCCACTGTTGCCAAGTGCTTGCTCATCGGGGGATCTGTTGGTTCTCTTTAAATAAATTTATAAAGAGTTTGGTCTAGACCTGCTCTATATGTAAAGTGCCTTGATGTAACTTTGTTATGATTTGGCGCTATACAAATAAATCAGATTTGATTTGATTTGATTTGATTTATGCATAAAGTGCCAAAAAGGAAAATGTGACCTTCAAGATAAACTCTGTTCCACATTGTTTTATTGTCTTGGTTTCAGTTTCAGGCATAATGTGTCTGCTTGCTCTACAGTAATTTTAAAACAGGTTCCCTGTAGTGTCTTCCAGATCTTCTGACAGCAGCTATCAGGGAGACCAATCTGTGGAACAGTTCAAACTGGAAAATAACTGGCCTGCAAGAAATTCAGATAATCTAATAGTGTATGATGATTCAGGGAATTAGAGACACTGAACAGTTCTAAAGCACAAATTACTCAAAAAAGTGTCCCTTAACATCAAATCAAGATTTGGTTTGGAGAGTTTATCTGAAATCAGCTATATCTTTATTGGACCATTTAGAAAATAGTCAGCCTGTCACAGTCTCCAGCCTGATATCTGGTAGATTTCCATCACCAAAACCCCAGCTCCAGTCACACCTGCATCCTATTCACAATCATCTCACCTGTTCTGCCTCAGCTAATCATCCATGCCCTGCAATACTCTTCTCAAGCCCCAGCTCCACACTCACCACTTGCCAGATCGTCTTTGCTCCCATGCAAGTCTTTCCAGCAATTTACCTTGATCACCAATTGCCGACCTGTTTCGTCCCCATTCCTGCCTGCTTGCCTAGCCCTTGGACTGATTGCCAGATCTCTTCCTGTTTCTGTTCTGACCTGCCTGCGTGTCTGATTGCTGGCAACTGACCTCGCCTTCAGGGTTAGGGTTAGGGTTAGGGGGTTACAATATGCAGGTTGACTGATTGAACTATAGCTCACTTAGGTCACTTAATGTGCATAAGCAGTAAGCAGGGCATTACTGAGTAAGAGCAAAATTTTAAGTAAGTATGAGAAACTCATCAGCACTGCCACGTAAGATGTATCCTGGATGCTTTGGCTTCATTTTGCGACAGTGGGAGGAAGGGATATGTCCTCCATCTTTACCTTCAGACATTTCAAAGAGGAAAAAAACACTGGTTGAGCCAACTATGACTCATGAGGTATTCAGTAAATCTATTTCCATGGCTACTGCATTTTCCATCATCAGAAGAATCCAGTTTCAAGTGGCTGCAAAAACATTTTAGCATTGACAATGCTCCACCAACTTGTCAGTTTTATCTTCTTCTGGAAAAAAGCAGTTGAGTAAGAGTTCACATCTGGTTTGAATCTCTTTTCCATCTGACCTTTGCCATTCCACCACAAATTTAAGTGCAGTTGCAGCCCTGCAGTGCACAGGTAAGCAAACACACACACTCTCAGGTAGTGCCATGCTGCAATTATTTGACTGGTTCGCTGTTGAAAGACATGTTGAGATGAATGTTTTGTTCATAAAGAGATTAGAGCCTCTGAAAACTGTATGAAACCAAATTTCTCCATTAGTTTACATCACACACCAATCCCGTGGCAGTGATGCGCTCAAGTCAAAGTGTGACTCTGTGGGCGCTCCACAGCTTTCACATTTCATCCTTGACACAATGCCCCAACCCTGTACCAAAGCTGCTCAAATGCTCTTTATGTTCAGCGGCACATATCCATGTGAACAGCTACCGTAATTTCTGAACTATAGAGCGCACCTGAATATAAGCCAGACCTGCTAAATTTAAAAAGAAAAACTGTCTTGTACATATACAGGCCGCACTTGTTTATAAGCCGCAGGTGCTGGAAATATGGGAGGAAATGGCATATGGCAGGAAATATATTTTGCCTTTTTGCCAGATTGATTGACTTTAACATGAAAGCTGCATCATAATTATTGCTTCGTGTGTTTTCCATCATCAGGCTGTGTGCATTAAGTGCACAATAAATGACTTATTTGAAGAATTTAGTGTGGGTGCGTTTAATTTAACTCGAACTGTTTCATTGGTCTCCTGTGACCTGTTCGGTAATTTCATTGGGCTGATGTGATGCTAAATGTATTGGTGGCATGAAGCTCATTTCTCATAAAAATCCATAAATTAGTCTCATAGTTGTTTAAGACGTATGGGTTCAAAATGTGTGAAGAAAGTAGTGTCTTGTAATCCAGAAATTATGGTATTCTCTTTGATGAAGATGAACAAAACATCACACAGGAGTCGTCTCACCAATTAACACCTTTATTCAATCCTGAGGATTTCCTCAGATCAGAGCCTGACCCCAGCCACTGATGGACTAGTATATGAAAGATGTCAGGTAGAGTAAATCAGAATGTAGCAAACTAAGCTTGAATTTTGAGTTGAGTTTTCCTTATGCACTTTTTTTATGCTACTTCAAGGCATGGAAATGGATAGTTGAATTTTCATTGAAGGAATTTTTTTTTTCCCATTTGTTTTGTAGATTGCCTGTGGGTTTGCACAGAAAATGAACTTTCAAGATATAGAGAGGCATAAGAATTGATTTTATTTTATTTAAATAACAATAAGAAACTAATGCCACTGACATGTTTTTTTTTTGTTGTTGTTTTTTTTTTTTTTAAATTTGATTTCATGTGTTTATATTTAGCTTTGCTTGTTCCAGATTCAGTGTTTAGACAACTTATGTTTGTTTCCATATGAAGAATGTTATCATTATAAATTTGGAGAGAAGCGAGAACATGTGCAATTATATTCAATAGCTCAATAAATATTGAGGCTGGCCTGCACCTTTGTCCCAGTTTTTAATTTTGGCCCACTGTGTATTTGAGTTTGACTCCCCTGTTATGTCTTCAGGGTCCTGCAGAGACTGTCAGTTTGTGACTGTATGGAGAGCAGGTTAGCCTGAAACACCCACAACACAAATTCCTCTTTCCACTTCCTTCAGAGGGTTGTCCTGAACATTAAACTGGAATGATCAGCAAGAATCCATAAACAGCTTGGATATCACAGGTGAATAATTGAATGTTTTGGGGGAAAAAGACATATCCTCAAAGTATGTGTGTGCCGGTGTGTCTCTGCCTCTATGAGTAGCAGAAGCAAGTTGAGGTGGATCGTTGCATGGACAATGATGATAGTTATGTTTTGAGGTTAATTTGTTTTGAACTTCATTTTGACATAAACACAACTGTGTGTGCGACGTCATGTTTCAAATGTACAGAAAGTCATGCTCCACTATTCATGATAACTAAACTGCAAGTTAGAATAAAACAGAAATAAGTGTTTCTTCAACCATGTAAGGAAAGTTTTATTGCACTGCTAATGTGGAATAGTTGTTTTTACTGACTGTACTATGCTTAAACAATATGTAAGTAATAATTAAATTACCTGCAGTTCCTCTGCAGGGTCTGGATCCAACAAAGAGTCAGTCCCTGTAGACTCACATATTAAAATGTCCAAGTTCTCAGCAGAAATTCAAGTTTACAGTCTGGTGCTAAATGATTTTGGTCTGCAGAGTTAATTTCCGCCTTCAACTACATGGATGTTATGGAAGACTGAGGGCTTGATCTTTTTAGGGGACAAATGAACCAACCTCAAACTGACATGCACTAAAGTCTTATCTCTATACACAAGCCCTACCCTCTTGCCTCCTTGCCCATTTTTAAATGAGGTTAGAGTTAAAGGCAGAGTAACTCACTGGTTTGCAAAAGTGCATTAGCTAACATTTGTCCTGGTGATATAAAGGAGACTATGTCTCCCCTTTTTTTACAGTCTATGGAAAAAACATTACCAGTTCATAATAAACTGCAATTAGTATTTGAATGCAGAGTCTCCAAATAAATCAGCTGATTGATGTTAACTGACTTCGTGTTTTCGAGTAGTTTCCCACACAGCACAGCCAACTGGACTCTGTACACTGAGCTGTAGAAGGGATGACAATACTGAAAATAGGTCAAAGGGGGAGAGAGAGAAAGAGAGGGGAAAGGGAGAGACCCCCTCTGAGAAGCACTCACAGAGACAGAACCTGGTTTTGATCAGCACATTCCATTAGTCAACACAAGCACATCACTGTGCTCCAGTGTTTAGTGGAGTTTCTGTAAAACTTCTCACTTAGGATCATGTTCATGTATGAAATAACAGTATCTCTAGAGTTAGGCCTCAACCCCGCCCCTCCATATCCCACCCTTTACTTCACTTCTGTGAGGGGAGTCACACTATTTACTGTGGATGTAGAGACGGTGTATGACAGCAGCACAGTTCACTTCAATAGGTCAAAGCACTCACAAACACATCAACAAAAACTTCCCTTATGTGTCAACAGCTACTGGCTTGCTTTTCACTTTTAGTTTTGAGGCTGTTTTCCTGAGCTGATTCTGCTCAAGCTTCATCCTCCTCTGCTAGGAGACGTTTCCCATGTCAGTAAAAACTCACACAAAACCCTGTCATAGCTTTTAATTGGCAATGTCTAAACATGAACAGAAAAACTCTCTATCAGGAAAATAAAGACATATTTCACACGTAAAGTTGTTTTTTTACTTTGGTTTATAAATGTGATATTACCTAACATCCAATCAGCACCTCCCAAAAACAGGTAAATAGTGTACCTTTCCCTTATCTTATTCAGGAGTTTATAAAATAATGACTGTCGCTCAAAATCTCTGGGGTATAAGACATGTTCAGGGCTACAGTGATGAATTGGGGTACCAAAGGGTGATTGATGACTATTCTCTGAACAAGGTCAAGGTTATTGTCAATTACCAGCCCTCTGAAACATTCTTAGACAGATGTGAACATCTGCACTTTCACTCCTTTTAGAAAAAACAGAGAGGTTGTTGCAGCACTGAACACTCTCACACATAGACATATTCCTCTGTATATCAAAGGGCATATGGTCACTGACTCATTACAGTTATTACATGAAACAAACATAAATACAATAGAACCACAATATACAAAGAAAATTTTGGTCTCAGTAATCACTCAGCTCAGTCACAGTGATTGTTTTCCCAGCATTATCATGTGACTCCAGACTATCCTTTCTCTCCACCCACTGCTGTTGTGGACTGAC
Organism: Echeneis naucrates; assembly: GCF_900963305.1. Classification (NCBI taxonomy): domain Eukaryota; kingdom Metazoa; phylum Chordata; class Actinopteri; order Carangiformes; family Echeneidae; genus Echeneis; species Echeneis naucrates. The sequence continues at coordinate 14,268,932 of NC_042528.1, read as the reverse complement.
AATGGAAATCCTTTCACACACTTACTGACAATAATATGCTATTAACACAGAGGATTTTCCATGAAGGAGACATCAGAGTCAAGTTTTATATGGCTCTGAGCACCATCTGGTTCCAGCTGGGAGACACATCCACAGACATTAGCACATATCTAATGGTAATATTTTAAAACAATGTGCAATCATGAAGAAATCAGCTCAGTGTATGAAACTTATGAATCAGTTTGTACCACATAGCAGCCCCACCCCAAAACCCTCTTAAAAAGTGTTTTTTTACTCCTTTCCTTTGTTTCTTTTCATGTCAGGAAGGTTGAGGCTCAAATTTTCAATCATGTTCACCTCTGACCACAGACAGTCTGTTTACATGAATATGACTTTTTTTCACGTGTTTAAACTGGGTTCTTCATCACTGCTGAGGGGTTAGGAGCTCCCTGTTTATCATGAGCTCCAGAGATCCAGTGATAGCAGTCACTGACATTCTTGTTGCGTGGCTGAACAGCACAATGGGTGAAGTAGACAATGCCCAGTGCCACCAGCACCACGAGGAGGATGCAAGTGGGCACCAGTAGGCCAACCAGGAGCCAAGTGCCAGTCTGTTTCTGCCCACTGTCTCTATGGACTGGATCCACCCCGTCAACATTCTCTCCATGCTCAGTTTGGAGTGGCGAGGAAGGCGTAAATTGAGTGAGAACAGTTGGATCTTGAGAGAGAGTAGTCTCCACATAGCCCTCCCTCTCCTCCCCCGACACTTCCACTGGAAATTCAGACCTTTCCCTGAGGGTGACCGGTTCTTCTTTTCCCTCACTGCGGTAGCTTGAATCCGTCACTATATCGTGGCCTCTGACTGAATCCTCTAGATTTCCTGGTCTCTGGCTGGAAGCTGTGAACCCAGCCCACCAATTCCAAGCTCCCTCAGAGATCGTAGAGGTGGATAAGTAGGGAAGAGCTGTGGTCGTCTCCTCATCATCTTTGTACAAGTCTGAGGTAGTGCTGAAGCTGGCAGTGGATGGCAGTGTGGTGTAGATGGTGTCAGGCAAATTATCCAGTTCAAGTTCAGACTTCAGCTGTGGCCACCAGTCAGCTCTTTCATTGTTCATGTCTTCTTGATTGCTCTGAGCCGCCTGAGTCAGAGTGTCCAGCTCCTGCTGTGGAGCACTGGTGACCCAGATGACAGAGTTCAAAACTCTGGGTGGATCAGTCATCCAGTCTGGAGACTGCTCCCCCTGTGGAGGCCAGTCAGTGAGACTCTGCTCTGGAGACCACTCATACTCCATGGGATTCCATTCAGATCCAGGTTGGTGGGTACCCCAAGGAAAAGGGGTCGCAGTAACTCGGTCACCTCCCTCCCCTCTCTTCCGACATGAGGAGTGATCAGGCAAGAGTTCATAGCCTTCCTTGCAGTAACACTCAAATCCACCACCCTCATAATTCACACACATCTGTTCACAGGTCCCAGGGATCTGACACTCATCAATGTCTTGAAATCGGCTGGGGTCCTCAGTTACTGGAGAAAAACCCAGATGGCAGTGGCAGATATGGGATCCTGGTGTGTTCTCACAGGCGTGTTCACATGGGTCAGTCAAAGACTCATCTATATCCTTACATCTTTCCTCGTGGTCTAGATGGTAACCCTCTCGGCATTTACATTGAAATGATCCCAAAGAATTTACACACAGATGTTCACAGGGACTCTGGAGGCACTCGTCTACATCCAAGCAGCCATGCTCATCTGGTGCCAGCATGTATCCTTCAGGGCAGGCACAGCGGTACCCATCAGAAAGAGGCAGGCACTCAAATTCGCAGGGGGCACCATCACAAACATCTGCCAGCTCACAGCTCTGCCCATCATCTCCCAGTTCATAACCATCTACACACTCACAGTAGAAGTGATCACCAGTTGCCCGGCAGAAATGTTCACATCCACCATTATCCTGGTCACACCAGTCGTGTGTTACAGAGGAGTCAGTGCAGAGGGGGGGATCTCTCGACCACCCCACTGAGCCGTCCTCCTTCTGCATACACAGAACTGACTGTTCCTGGCTTGTCCATGCAGGGCAGGGCATAGTAGCAACAGATCCAAAGGGTATATGGGTTAGTACTGTGCTTAGAAGGTTAAAAGGTGTAGTGTAAAGTGCATTTCCCGCACCTTCACTCCACAAGACAGGACACATTCCTTTGTAGGCATAATGACAAAGATACCCATCTACAGGGACTGAGCAGGCACCTTCCAGCCATTTGAAGTTATTGGTTATCTCTTGAGTACTGTAACCCATTGCCACACAGCGGGGCACCATGCATGTACCAGAAGTGTATGCCGCCTGCCAGTTGGTATACTCTGTGTCTTGGTCTCCAGTTGTCCAGGAAAAACCACGCAGTGGAAGAATAGGGGAACACTGGCGAGGCTGGCGCTGCAGACCGATCCACACCTGAATGTTGGTGCGTGAATAGCGCAGATCCAGAGTGGAGAAGAGAGTGGCAATATTGGTGGCATCCTCCTGACGTTTGATGGTAGCTAAGTTGCCACCCTTCTCTTTACAAGCCCTCCATGAATCCAGGAAGGTTCTTCGTTGGAAGTAGACAACAAAGCAGCCGTCAACATTACAAAGTGCATCCCTCTCTCCAAGTTCTTGTCCCAGGACTGAAGAAACTTCAGTCAGAAAGAGCACAGGTAACAGGGATATTAAGAACAGAATCGTAACACTATTCAATTGATAGCCCATTCTTGATCTATAGCGAATATCTCTCCTTCACCCAGACACTTCGATGTCTCTGTCTGTGAGTGTTCTATGGGAGTGTCTCTGCCTTCATTTGAAGCCACTGTCTCCACTCCACACTCTGTCTTACTGAAACTTATCTAAGCCGGAGCTGATCTCAGAGAGAGCAAGAGGGAGGACAGAAATGGGAGGAAGGGCAATATAGCAAAAAGTAGGGAGGGCAGAGGGGAGAAGCAGAGGGTGGGAGCCGAGGAAAAGAATTGTATGTTTTGGGAAGAGGATGTGTGTGTGTGTGTGTGTGTGTGTGCCAGAATTGGGGGGGAGGGGCAAAAAACTGCACGTTTGCTTTTGTCATATGGTTCTCATGAGTACCATTTAGACACACAAGCATATGCATCACATTGTAGCTGAGTTTTCTTGTCTGTAATAAATGAAATGATACTGAATTAACTCTTGAACTGCAATTAACTTGTCTTCTCCTTCAAACATACCTTCCCCCTCCACTTTCTCTTTGTGAAACACACTTTATGGGCTTAACGTCAGAAAATGAGGTTGTGAAGTAATTTTAAAAACAGTGAGAGTCTGGAGTTGTATAGTCCAGCATTTGTAAAGCTGTCAAATGAACCAGTGTGTTAATATCTGAACAGACATCATTGGTGAAGTAACACAAAGACTAGAGAAGTGTTGTAAATGTGTGTTCAGATCAGTTGATGAAGCTATGCTCATGCTTAATACAAAGTGAAGTAGTGGTAGTAAACTCAGTTCATTTTAGGGACTCAGGTTCATCTGCATTACTCACGACAGTGATCTGCTTCCCTCCAGGAAAAGAAAAAAAAAACAAAAAACTTGTGGATTACCCGTGGATCCACATAAGTTTACAGACCTTTATTTTAAAATTCCACACAAAAAAAAAATGCACAACTTAACTTGGCATAATATAGTTTGTTGTTGTTATTGTTTTCCTTCCAATAAAATATGCTGCATTACTGTAGAATAAACTAATATTATAATCCATGACCTGATTCAGTACTGCTTCTGGTGAGTCTGCTGACTTACCTTGTGTATTTAACAGCAGCCAACCAGAGGGGACGGACACACACAAACACACACACACTTGAGATTTGCATGGATAAATCAGGCCTTTGGGTTCACTATGAAAACAAGGAGATGAGATTTGTTTCTAAGTGGAGCATGTTGGAGGAAAAGGAGTCTGGATGCAAAGGGGGGGCTGTGCACCTCACTGTTCAGTTTAAATAGAGAGAAGGGAACTTAGAAAGCTCCTGTTGGTCAGGGAGGACCTCTTCAGGCTTCTCACTATTGTTTCACCATTTCTTCATTTATGGAAGGAGCAGGTCATTTTTCTGACTCAAAACCTCCTCCTCCCATGCCCTGACATACCAACAACCATGCTTCTCCTAAATCCCTGTCTCTCCCAGTTCATGGGAGTTCATGCATTTACTAACCATGTTTTCCCAAAGTCTCTGTCTCTCCCAGCTCCTGTCCTCATCCTGAAGGTGATGAATCATCACTACCCCATGTTCCTGCAATGCCTGTTGCTCCCATATCTTCATGAACTTCATACAGCATCATTTCTATGAACTTCATGCAGCATCATGTTCCTGCTTACACCTGTTTTGAATATCCCCTCCTCCTGTCATTCTCTCCCTACTCTACCCAAATGGCTAAGAGAAAAAGATAGAACATTGGTACCAAACTTTCTGTTTGTACCAGTGTTTTCCCTTTGATTAGGTCATCAGCTGGGTTAAGAGAACTTCCCATATGAAGTCCTTTTAATGACTTAAATGAGAATGGAACCACTGTAGTAATGTGATGGAATCACTTCAAACTGTGGTTCTGTGAATTGGCAAGGTGATTTCTTGTTTATGGGTAGCCAAATGTGAACCACTTAGAGCTGCACAAAATTCAAGCTGTGATATAGAGATTTGATCTGCCCTACCCGCAATCTGGCCATGACAAATGCAAGAAATATCTGGCCAGAGGGGTATACTACGAAGGAAGGTCAACAGAGCCGGGCTTTCTTTGGGTGGGCTGGCTCGACAAAGCCAAAAGCTCCAACCACAGATAATGAGTATCACAACAGTGGATATCAACTTGATTTGTCGACCCTGGCTTGCGTTCACATAAAAAAGGGGCGTTTAGGTGTCATTTTATGCCATTTCCGCAAAAAAAAAAGAAAAGAAAAAAGACCGCTTATGTGCCACATATTTCAGCCAACGAGAGCAGATTATGATAATGTAGAACTATGCAGAGTTCAAACCAATAACAACAACTAAAAGCAACACTGTTGCTGCTAACAAGGCAAGAGAGGAAGCCTGGCAAAAAAATTGCAGATTGTGTAAATCCGCAAGTTAATATAGCCGATATAATATATATTATATATATTTAATTCCCTCCCTCCCCCTACCTCTCTGTTGCTTGATGTCCTATTGATGTCCTATTAATACATGGAGCAGACAACGTGAGACCCCTTAATAAAAGGAATCTAAAGCTGGATAATAATAAATAAATATATACATATATATACATATATATATATATATATATATATACATATATAAATAAAGGTACTGCAGTAAAGGGTGCTATGTTTTGTTAAGCGTGACTGATATTTTATACTATATATTTTACTATACTTTAATAAATAATAAAACATCCTGTGATTGGTGGGTTGTTTTTTTTTTATTGGATGAAAAATTGGCTGCGTTACTATAAGTGCATGGCTTTGTTTGGTCGCATTACTTGCATATGGTTCAACAACTTTGCATATGTAACATTACATCAGCTGAGAATCCGCATCGCTCATAGAGAATGTTGTCAGAAAACGCCAACGGATCACTCCGGTCTGGAAGAACTCTCCCTCCAAAGAGCACCTCTCACAATTTGGGCATCTAAATCCACTGGATCTTCTAGAAACGATGAGGTCATTTTTATAGCTAACTTTAAGCTGAAATTCTAAACAAAAACTGAGCAGACCAGGTTATGTTCACAGCATAAGTTACTGGGGTGATATAGCCATCTTAAAAGAAAGCCACCTTTGTAACACAGAAAAGTCTGGCTTCAAGCACAACATACCTCGCTAACACACTAATCTTGCTTCGTAGTACACCCCTATGGTCTTCACTGACAAGATACACCAGTGAGCTAAAGGCTCTCTATCAAGCATAACAAAATAAACTGCCTGGGGAAAAAAATAAATACATTTTACATACATAATATTCCCTTGGAGGTCCTCACCTCAGCACACCCAGTCACGGCTGAGTGTGCTGAGGTGAGGACCCAAATGCAGGAGCAGGCAGAAGCGGGGTGAAGTGGTATTGAATATTTTTGATAAATACCCAAAGACTTAAAACAAAAATAAACCTACAAACTAACAGAACTTGAAACAGGAAGGGCTACATTAGAAAAAGAAATACAACAAAAACATGGCTGGGCTCTCAGGGATTCTGAAGTCAGGAATTTCCAGAAAAACAGGCTCAACCAAAACACAGAACAGTACTAAGAACAGCTCTGACAAGGACTGGACAGAAACCCAGACTTAAATACGTACTGTATTAAACAAGGCACAGGTGAAACACATTAGGGCAGGGAAGGCAATCAACAGGTGAGGTGGGAAACAGAACAAAGACAGGAAGTAACTGATAACACTGAGGGGAGACAAGACTTTCAAAATAAAACAGAAGTGACGAACAAAATCAAAACTGGATCAAAACAGAAACTAACTGAACAGAACACTCGAACATTTCTGTGCAGAATTTGCATGTTCTCCCCATGTTTGCGTGAGTTTCCTCCAGGTACTCTGGGGGAAAACATGCATGTTAATTGGTGTCGCGAGTAAGTTTGATCTGCTGCTTTGGGGTAGGACATAAATTATGGACTAATACTGATTATTTGGCTGTGACTTTGCGTCACTTTCTCACTCTCCCTCTTGCTGCTCTCCAAGCTTTGCATGAAGACCAAAGGCAGAGGTCAGGTTTACTTTCATTCGTCACTGATAAAGACAGGGTGTTGGCTTTAGTTGGGTCACTCGCTATTGGAGTGTAGATGGAGATGAGTGTTATCGGATACTTTCCCACAGTCTCCAGGTCAAGGCAAGTTGACTTCATTGTCAATTCTGCTATACATGCTAGACATACTGTACAGCGAATTGATTTTTTTTTTTTTTTTCTTTTTGGCCCAGTCAGTAGAGTGCGCAAGAGGAAAAGGAACAACACAGACAATAGTAACATAGATTTTTTTTCTGTAAACATAAATAATAAAAAATACAAAAATATAGAATTATTTTATATCGTGCAAATGGATAGAATTGCAAAGTAGCACGAAGAGAGTAGCCCAATGCTGCATTAAGTGATTGGTGCAGCCCTGAGTTCACTGTATGTGTGGGGGGCTGGTTAAAGTCCCCTTGCTTTTGTGCAAGGGGAGGCAGAAGGAGGAGAGGGGGAAGAGCAGCAAGAGAGTCCAGCTTCCTGATAGCTGGGTGAATGAAGCTATCTCTGAGTCTGCTGGTCCTGCAGAATGTGCGGTGCTTCATGGCAGTAGACTGAGGGAGCTGTGTGATGGGTGGGTGGGATCATTTGCTATACAGAGTGCCTTGCAGGTGAGACATGTTTCATAAATATCTCAATCCTCTCAGCAGTTCTCACTATGCACTTGAGGGTCTTGTGGTAGGACACGATGCAGGCGCCATACCACACAGTAATGCTGCTGGCCAGGATACACTCAATTGTGCCTCTGTAAAAGGTGCACATGATGGGGGCTGGGGCTCTTGCTCACCTCAGTTTGCAGAGAAAGCTAAGGTGCTGTTTAGCTGTGTTGAATTCTGAACTGCAGTCTATAAACAGAATTCTAGTATGTTCTAGTGTTTGGATCAAGTCTCTGAATGAATCATTTGAAGAGGCCACATCGCTTTTTCTTATTTTCTTATTTTGTATTTTAGTTTAGTTTTTGTATTTACAGAAGCTTGATCCTTGAATCCTTGAGTTACAGCAAAAACTAAATAAACCAAAATCCAAATTTTGAAAAGCTGATATTTATTTTGACAAAATTCATAAACAATAATGAAAACATCTTGATAAAAACAGTGCAATATTTTGCTGAAAAATAATAGATTTCTCTGATATATCTTGTGAAATGCATGTGCTATGTTACTCATTCTAGAGCATGGTCATAATAAGGAGCGCTCTAAACATGAGCATAAGAAGAGGGTTCCCCTCCCCATTAGTCCTAGATGAAATAAGATTTAGGGCTAATCAGCATGCTTGGATATTCTTCAATGAAGTTATTTACTGAAGAACCCTGAAGGCCACACATTCCTGCACTTTAAAAGTGGTAATCTTAAATTTATAATAATATACAAAATGATTCAGCAGTCAACTATATGGATGTCCCAAAGTTAACAGTCTTCACATTAATATGGTAGAACACAGACATCAGATTTTCCACAGTCATGCTTCACCTCTGCCAGAATCCTGGCACAGAAGCACAGGAGTTAAAGAAGAATAAAATACAATTTGATTGATAACAAAATGATGACTATTGGTAACTAATGAAAGATTTCAAAAATAAACTTTGCCTTCCTTTAAATTTCTTCTGACAACATAAAGGGAAAGTTACCTGCAAGAACCCAATCTTAACAAACTGATGTGACCTCTGTGTGAGACTAAAAGATTAATTACTTTGGATATGAGAGGGTGTCTTCTGTAGTCTTTTAAATGTGTGTGGTAGGATGTTTAGTCTGTAATTATCAGGCTCATCATTACTTTGATGTTTACTTTAACAAAACGATGTTGCCCCACCACAAGAAGGTTGTCGGTTTGATCCCTGGGCCTGTGGCCATTCTGTGTGGTTTTGCATGTTCCACCTGCATTGGTTTACTCTGGGTACTCTTAGTCTCTTTTTCTTGACCATCTAAAACTTACAAGCTACTCTGAGGTAAAATCCAAAACATATCTCAGACAACTGTTACTGTTAAAAGTTGTAAAAAAAACAACAACAAAAAAATCTTATTTATAAGGCTTTTCAATGCATTTCCCATAAATATTTAAATAATACAATGTTTGGATGAAATGTGTGCAGTTCTACATGTTTGTCATATGACCAGAGTTTACTCCCTGATTGTACCTCGAGAGGAGCATGGCTTCCTCAAAGCTCCCAAACAAATGATCAGTAAAGTATGTTAAAATAAACATAGGACAAACATTTTTGGTGCACATGATCTTTATAGTGTCTGGTAATGATTTGCAATTACTCAAATTTGTTTGCTGTGTTTACAGAATGAGTAATGTGTTAACGGTCACATTAGTGACCAGTAGGATAACGTGCACACATGCTTCTGTACATACAAAATTCTTGTTCTACTCAACTTTCTACGTTTTTCTTCCTTTCAGATTCACTTTGAGTGGAGTTCTTGATATTTTAGATGAAAGTGATGGCCCAGACAAGGCATGCAACATTGCAGTTATCCTTCAAAATGAGAAAGATGCCATCCTCTGTGATTGTGATAGCGACTGGTCAGATATGGACTATGAGGGGGTGATAGGCCATTTACCAACCAGGATGTTGAATGCATATGCTGAACCTATGGGGACAACAACATTGATCATGACCTCCCCAACCCCACTAACCCTCCCTTACCACCTGGCACTGTTGAAGATGGTGAGTACAGGGCCTCTATAAGCTATACTGGGCAGCCAAAAGAGCCATGGGCAAAGCTATAGGTGATCAAAAATAAAGATCGAGACAGAAACATTATCAATGCTGATGGCCTAACTTTCCCCGCCACCTCTTCTCTATCATCCTCAACTGTTAAAGAACCAAGGTCCTCTAGCAACCAGAGGGACAGGTCAAATGCTGCTGAACAAAGCTGTCATGAAATTTCATAGAGTTTAGACCTGCTCTATGTGTGAAGTGCCTTGATGTAACTTTGTTATGGTTTACAAATAAATCTGATTTGATTTGATTTGATGATCAAATGGAGGTTTCTTACTAATTTATTCATCCACCCTAAGAGTGATCACCAGTGAAACTTCCACTCCACCCAGACCAAGGCCAGTGATTGCTGTCAGATTACAGAGCCATTTCATGCTTATTTTAAAAAAATAAGTACTTTCTTCACCTTTAATTGAGAATACAACACATTATCCCGCCAGTCTCAACTGTGAACACTACTGTCCACAATTATAAATATATATATGTATTTAAATATATATATATATATATATATATATATATATATATATATATATATATATATATATATATATATATATATATTCATTATTATTATTATTATTATTATTATTTCAAAGGTTTACCAATGACATTTGATTTAGATATTTTCATGTTTGTGAAAAATTTGGGCTTAAATGGGTTAAATTTGACAAACAGGTCAAAGTAATCATTAAATACAGCATCTGTCTTTTGTACTATCTCTAAATTAAGTGTTCTCTTTTACAATCTGTGGCCTCTCTCCATTGGCTGCCATCAATCTATGATCTTTTAATACCCCACACTCCACCCAGGCCCCTCATATCATGAGACTCATCCCTGTCTATCACACTAATAGACAGGCAAAGAAGGCAAAGGAAGTAATTAATGTCGGTTATCTATTCTAAAGGATATGCTACAGAAGATTAAGTTGAGGGTGCCAATAATTTATCTAGTCCATTTTTTGAGCTTTGTGTGAAATAAAATCAAATCAGGGTTTTTTTACTTCACTCTTTGTGCTACTTCAATGCAAATGAATGAAACAAACATATGAATACCAAAGAATCTGTAATTTCAATGATTTTGGCCCTGACTTTATCAGTAAATGACAATCTATTGCCAAATTTTACAGCTAGAGAAGCATCTGTGCTGCCCTTACACAGAAGAGACTCTCAAGCTTGGGTGAGGATGGATGAGAAAATGTTACCCACATGGTAATTGTGTTCCTGGATGATGAGCTGAGGGTCTGGCATCATTATGTAGCTCTGAGTTTTCAAGCAGATCTTCAAAGACACTCCTTTGATTTTTTCATATCATTCAAAGCAGTCACATATCAGGTTCAATTTGTTCTTCCAATATAATGAAGACACAAGGCTGTGCACATATGGGATCACTCAGTTCATTTCCAGTTTGAAAGGTCTTTTTTTCAATCTTCCTTTCAGCCACAAAATAAGATAATAAGAGATGTATCACCTCAACAACAACCTCTTCAGGTGAGCCATTTTCCTCTGGTGAGTCTGCAATACAAGTATTGAAATGCAGGTACCTCACTGGAGAATTTAATCTTTGATACTTGTGCTTGACTTATCTTCAGAGGAAAATATTTTTCTGTTGAGTTTGGCATTTAACAGCTCTGAAAACCAGTTTGTAAAACACACTGCTGTCCAGTCCACTGTTGACCCAGCGCATCAAATCATAACAAAGTTACATCAAGGCACTTTACATATAGAGCAGGTCTAGACCAAACTCTTTATAAATTTATTTAAAGAGACCCAACAGATCCCCCGATGAGCAAGATCTTGGCAACAGTGGGAAGGAAAAACTTCCTTTAAGAGGCAGAAACCTCGAGCAGAACCAGGCTCAGGGGAGGCGGCCATCTGCCTCGACTGGTTGGGTTGAGAGTGGGAGAGAGAGAGAGAGAGAGAGAGAGAGAGAGAGACAGGCAGGCATTGGAGGGGGGGGGTGTAGGCAGGAACATGTTGTTGCATGAAGTTCATGGAGTTGAGCTGTAGTACAGAATTCATGAAATATGGGACCAGCAGGTGTTGCAGGAACATGGGATGGTGATGGGTCACCACCTGCAGGATGAGGACAGGGAGAGAGAGGAGAGGAACTGGGAGAGACAGAGACTTTGGCAGAACATGGTTAGTAAATGCAGTATAAATGCTTAGAACTGGGTGAAACTGTTTTTTTGTTTTTTGTTTTTTTTTTTAAGAAAGATGGTTTTTATCAGCGCATGCAAGGAGGGAGTTAGAGAGAAAGAGGGAGAGAGGGTGACAGGGAGAGGCAGAGAGCGAGAGCGAGAGAGAGAGAGAGAGAGAGAGAGAAAGAGAGAGAGAAGCTCAGTCCTTCCCCCAGCAGCCTAGGCCTATAGCAGCATAGCTAAAGAGTAGAGGACTTTTTAACTGTACGCTCTGTCATACAGGAAAGTTTTAAGCCTGGTCTTGAAAGTTACTAAAGAGTCCGCCCCCCGGACCGATGCTGGGAGTTGGTTCCATAGAAGAGGAGCCTGATAACTGAACGATCTGCCTCCAGATTTACTCTTGGAGACTCTAGGAACCACAAGTAAACCTCCATCTAGAGAGCGGAGTGGCCTGCTAGGACAGTAAGGAACTATGAGCTCTCTGAGATACGATGGAGCTTGGCCATTAAGAGCTTTATACGTTAAAAGAAGGATTTTGAATTCTACTCTATATTTTACTGGCAGCCAATGAAGAGCAGCTAACACGGGAGAGATGTGATCTCTTTTCCTAGTTCCTGTTAATATTCATGCAGCAGCGTTCTGAATTAACTGAAGGCCTTTTAGAGATTTGTTTGGACATCCAGATAGTAATGAGTTACAGTAGTCCAGCCTAGAAGTTACAAATGCATGGACTAGTTTTTCTGCATCATCCTGAGAAAGGATGTTTCTGATTTTCCTAATGTTTCTCAGGTGGAAGAAAGCTGCCCGACTAACTTGTTTTATGTGAGGGACAAAGGACATGTCCTGGTCAAAAATTACTCCAAGGTTTCTTACAGTGGAGCTGGAAGCCAAAGTGATGCCGTCCAAACTGATGAGATGATTAGATAGTATTTTTCTGAGGTGCTTAGGACCGAGTACAATAACTTCTGTTTTGTCAGAGTTGAGAAGTAAAAAATTTCCAGTCATCCAGACTTTTATGTCTTCAAGACATGCCTGCAGTCTGACTATCTGACTGACTTCATTTGGCTTCATTGATAGGTACAGCTGAGTATCGTCTGCGTAGTAGTGGAAATTGATGCTGTGTTTCCTGATAATGTTGCCTAGAGGAAGCAGATAAAGCGTAAAGAGGATTGGTCCAAGTACCGAACCCTGCGGGACTCCATGACTGACTACAGTACATGAGGAGGAGCTGTTGTTAACATGAACAAACTGATGTCTATCTGATAAGTAGGATTTGAACCACTTTAGTGCAGTTCCTTTAATTCCAATTTCATGTTCCAGTCTCTGTAGTAAAATATTATGATCTATGGTGTCGAATGCAGCACTAAGATCTAGAAGGAGAAGTATGGAGGCTGATCCATTGTCTGAGGCCATTAGAATGTCATTGGAGACTTTAACCAGCGCTGTTTCTGTGCTATGATGGGCTCTAAATCCTGACTGAAACTCTTCAAACAAACTGTTCCCATCCAGATGCTCGTGTAGTTGTTTTGCTACAGCTTTCTCAATGATTTTAGAAATAAATGGAAGGTTCGATATGGGTCTATAGTTTGCCAAAACATCTGGATCAAGATTAGGCTTTTTAAGCTGGGGTTTGATGACTGCGGTCTTAAGTGCCTGAGGTACATAACCCAGAAATAAAGTCAGATTAACCAAATCTAGAATGAACGGCTCAATTAAATAAAAGATCTCTTTAAAGAGGCTAGTTGGTACTGGGTCTAATAGACAGGTTGACGGTCTGGATGATGAAACTATAGAAGCTAGCTCTGAGAGATTTAGAGGTGAGAATGATTCCAGATGTAAAAGAGGCGCCGCAGCTGATTCAGCAGTTGCAGTCTTCAGAAGGGGATTTTTATCTAACGTAGGCAAGAGCTGATAAATTCTTTCTCTGATCGTGAGAATTTTGTCTGAAAAAAAACTAATAAAATCATTACTGCTTAGAGCTAAGGGGATCACTGGTTCAACTGAGCTATGGCTCTCTGTCAGCCTGGCTACAGTGCTGAAGAGAAACCTGGGGTTGTTCTTGTTTTCTTCTATGAGTGCTGAGTAATATGAACTTCTAGCACTGCGGAGAGCTTTTTTATACGTTTTTAGGCTGTCTTTCCAGGCTCTGTGAGACTCTTCTGACTTACTGGAACGCCAGTTTCTTTCTAATTTCCTTGATGTCTGCTTCAAGGCACGGATTTGGTAACTATACCAGGGAGCCATCCTCCTCAGATTGAATACTTTCTTTTTGAGAGGGGCGGCATTATCAAGATTCGAACGCAGTGTGGCCATAGTGCTAGTCACAAGGTCATCAACCTGCGTATGGGAGAAATCCTCATTTGAATTTAGATATGAAATTTTTGGGAATGATGACCAAATGTTCTCTTTAAATTTAGCCACAGCAGCTTCAGATAAACATCTTCTATAGCTGAATTTATTCCTCAATGCTGTGGAGCCCATTAAAGTAAACTCAAATGTAATAAGGTAATGGTCAGACAGGAGAGAATTTTGGGGAAGAATTGTTAGCTTGTCAATTTCAATGCCATAAGTTAGAACAAGATCAAGGATATGATTGTAAAAGTGAGTGGGTTCATTCACATGCTGGGAAAAGCCAATTGAGTCTAGTAGGGAAAGAAACCCAGAACTAAGGCTGTCGCTTTCTACATCAACATGTATATTGAAATCTCCCAGGATAATGATTTTATCTGTACTAAGTACTAACTCTGATATAAACTCAGAAAACTCTGATAGGAATTCTGAGTACGGACCAGGTGGACGGTATACTGTAACTAACAGAACTGGTTTTTCACCTTTCCAGTCTGAGTGGGAAAGACTAAGAGTGAGGCTTTCAAAAGACCTGAAGCCAGATTTTGGTCTGGGGTTGATTAATAGGCTTGACTGAAATATTACAGCCACCCCACCTCCTCGACCTGTGGTACAGGGATATGAAAGTTAACATGAGTTGGGGGTGTAGCTTCATTAATGCTAACATACTCATCCTGCTGCAGCCACGTTTCAGTTATACAAAATAAATCAATATGGTGATCAGCTATGAGAATGTTAACTAGTAGAGATTTTGATGATAATGATCGAATGTTCAACAGTCCACATTTGATCGCAGTGTTATTTGAGACTGAATTTGTGGCTGTTTTAATTACAGTTAGGTTTTTGTTTTTAGCTCCTGTTCTGTTTAATTTGGGTTTTTTAACTTTTCTAAATTTAGGTGGTCGGGGGACAGACACAGTTTCTATAAAGCTAAACATAGACAGAGACTCTATTCTATTCTCAGCAGGTGACCGCTCTGACTGAGGCGCAGAGGAGCGTGTTAAACTGCGGCTCTGCCTCCTGGTCTCGACCCGGGATTGTCAGGGTTTTGGATTTCTAATAAAATCGGCCATATTTCTAGAAATGAGAGCGGCCCCGTCCACGGTGGGATGGACACCATCTCTCCTAATTAGACCAGGTCTCCCCCAGAAAGACTTCCAGTTATCTATGTAGCCCACGTTGTTTTCGGGACACCACCTCGACAGCCAGCGGTTAAATAACGACATGCGGCTGTACATGTCATCACTGGTCCGATTAGGGAGGGGGCCGGAGAAAACTACAGTGTCCGACATCGCATCCAGCCTGATGTCAGAACCCCTCTTCTCGAATGCTGTTGATAGGTCCTTGGGTCAGGTCATGTCTGCTCAGGTCTCTAGCATCAAACAGGTTCACTAGTAGACTAGTGTCCATGTCAGGTGTTATTGCTTCAGAAATCAGTGGTCACAATTATTAGGCTCATCATGTGTAAGATTAAATAGATGCTTTCTCAACATTTCTAGCTTCTCAAAACAAGTATGCCTTATGAC
The DNA here is from genome assembly GCF_900963305.1 of Echeneis naucrates. Lineage (NCBI taxonomy): Eukaryota > Metazoa > Chordata > Actinopteri > Carangiformes > Echeneidae > Echeneis > Echeneis naucrates. The sequence continues at coordinate 14,253,483 of NC_042528.1, read as the reverse complement.
AACAGAAAAATGAAAGATCTAATCAAAGCTCAAAGTTTCAGCTTTAATTTGAATATTTCTACATTAGTATAGAAAGAACTGTGTGGTGGTGATGGGGTAGTTTCACACTCAGCCTAAGACATACATCATGGTCTGTGGCATATTAATATATTACAGAGTGTAGCAGGGACTTTTTTGTTAGTGAAACAGTTAATAATCCACTTCCAATCGATGCTGTTGATTAATGTAAATTGGCTGCTGTTGTTACAATGACATGCCAGCCATTGCCCAGTGATATGTGTGACGTGTCACTTGGACACATGGCATCATTGTATGAGGAGAGATCCCTTACAGACCGAGGAATTGCAGAAAATGTAGATCATTGGGCAAGTCAGCACATAGTAATCCAGTCTACTCATTTAAATAACACCAAGGGGGTTATTGTCCAACCTATGTGAACTAACATAAACAAGATGGTTGAACGTCTGTATTATTTAAGGTGTTTCCCTCCAGTGGTTTGACTTCTTCCCATTTTCTTCTGCTCTTAAAGGAGTCAATGTGTAATTTACCCATCATCCTTTCTGGTTTTCTAGGGAGCAACAACAGGTATGCTGGTTATTTATATGCATATGGTGATCCCATTCCTGTCAGCAGCTATTACAGTGTGCACATTATAATAAGAAAATCAGTGAAAGAATGTAGCATATTACTGACAGAACTGGGTGTGTTTCTCGCAATGTAATGGCTACTAGGAAAACAAATCAATTCAAGCAATCTCAGGACTTATAAACCCTTGTGCCTGGAGCATTTGAAGCGCCATTGCAGCTTTTGTCTTGGAGCACTTGGCATGGATTTGCTTGATAATTGGCATCAAGGACTCTAACCTTAAGACAGTTCAACAGGTATTAATCACATAAACATGTGGGCAGAACAATTCTAACTGAGGAACTAAGACTGTGTGTGTGTGTGTAAAGGTCCAATTCAAGAGTGACAAAATGATTACACACACATTCCTCTGTTGTCCTCACTCCCTGACTCTCTCCCCCACACCGTGTCATTATTACTGTCTCTATTGTCTTTTTGACAATCTGGATTTTGTAGTAGTGAGAACTAACGAACAGTGTTTATTCATCACAGCACCACCAGTGTTTCTAACAGAGGACACAATGATGAGTCTATGTGTGTTTTAGTGGCCAAGCCACCAACACATAAAACTACAGAGCCAAACATAACCACCACTGCCCTCCTCTATCAGCCTGACAACTATTTATTGTACCAGACTGCTCAAACCAGAGGCCAGAAACAACTTAAGCTTGAGTAGGGACATTCAGTTAGGCTCTACAGGGTCTATGGTTTGGGAGTCATGGAGTTGAGCCTGTTCGCCTGTGGGAAAACTCTGGAAGTTATTTACCATTGAGAAATCCCAGGGAGCTCCTGATGTCCTGTTATTAAAGCCCACTTTAAATTGGCCAATCTAAGGTCTGCTTTAGCAGCCCAGTTCCTTACTCACTACAACTTCCTCTTACCATGATTCTGGGAGGCATTATTTAACAGAGTGATGAATAACAGCTGTGGGGCTTTTGAGGGGCATTAATGACTCCCACTGCTCCACTGATCAAGCCTCCATGCTGATGTTTGGTATCACTGTATCTCTCAGTTGGTTCCTCTTCTCTTGCCAGAACAGACTAAATGGAACTTGTGACGAAAGGTAAGCCATTCCAAATGATCCCTAATGAATCCCAGGGTCTAATGTCCTCACTTGGGGTTGAGGTCTACAACAAGAAGCCTGATGGTGTGTGTGTGTGTGTGTTTCTTCAAATACCACTGGGTCAGAACAGTCTGCCCTCAAAGCATTCTCACGGCCTGGCTGAGCCTTCCCCAAAAAACAACAGGAAGTTGGGTTGGACCACAAGGAGAGGGGTCAGGCAATGGGGGAAGGGGATGGCTAAGAAAAGATCTGATTTGAAAGGATGTAGCATTTACAACCATATATGACTGTGATACTGTATTTTTTTCCCATGTGGGAGCTGCCTTTTTCTCTCCATCAGTGTATTTTTAGTTTTCCTCCAGCTTCAGCTAAGCCATGCCCAGAATTACATAAATACCAACAAGAAAACAACACAAATGAAAACTTTCCTCAAATCCTGAGACATTTTATATTTGAGAACACACTGGTCAATAAAAACTGTAACAATCAGTAATAAGAGTTAACCCCAACCCTAACCCTGAAACTGTTTTATATAGTTTAATGGTTCATATGGTCTAAAGATAGAGGGCCATACAGTCAAAATGTCAGGGTCGGTCTTTTCTTTTGTATGTACTCCCTGTTTTATTTTGTAAATGTATACTGTGATTTTTTGCTGTTTATTTTGCTTCCTGATTTTTTTTCTGTGCTTGCTCCACCATGTGTTTCATCTGTGTTGTGCAGTTTGATGCCCCAGTCTTTGACAGATTGTCTTCATTATCATCCTCATTCATTCCCTTACTACCTCCTGTGTTTGACCAGTTGTTGTTCCTTTTTGACTTTGGATTTTTGCCTATTCCCTGGCTGCATTGTCTGCCTTTTTGTTGACCAGTTTTTGTGGACCTAGTTATTTTTACCTTGCTTTTCCATTTTTCCATTTTTCCATTTGGGTTCACACTGTCCAGCCCTTCACATTAACGGTAGACATTTAGGCCCCTATGGTCTAAAGGTTTAAAGGTCTATACTGTCTAAAGGTAGCTGTTAAATATCCACACAGTCTGAAGGGAGAAGTTAAAGGTGCATATGCCAACAGATGCCTACAGATGCTCTATTCTGAAGTGCAGACCAAAATGTCATCTGACTCATCGCTTTTACCCTAGAAAATACTAGAAAGTTTTGTCTTTGTTGTTGCAAAGATGCTTTCCCAAGTAAACCCTGTCTTTTATAGATTACTTGAGTATGAGCTTTGAAATATTGTCAGTTGATCTCCTCAGATGGGTGTCTTCTTCACTGCCTTCAACTGCCCCTTCTGAAGAAGAGCAATTCAGATCCTGATATTGTTTGTAATTACCGACCTGTAACCATGTAATTTCTTAGCAGAATCTTAGAAAAAGTGTTTTGGGTTTTTTTTTTCCCAGCTAAATTATTATTATTATTTTTTGATAAGAACAGTATTGGAGCAATATCAATCAGGTTTAAAGGAAAATCACAGTACTGAGAAAGCCCTTTTAAAATTGTAAACGATATCAGATGTAATGTGGACTCACAGACAATTTCAGTCCGCCAGCATGGATGTGCTGATGCATGCTTTTATTTCTAGTTGTTTACATTACTGTAATGCTCTGCTGTCTGGTTTTCCCAAAAAGAGCATTTCACACCTTCACCTACCTCAGAATTCAGCTGCATGAGTGTTGACAAAGACCAGAGGACGGGCGCAAATTATACCGTTTTAGAACCACTGCATTGGCTACCTGTGCATTATAGGGTCGATTTTAAGGTTCCTTTATTAGTCTATAAATGTCTTAACAGTTTTGGGACTTCTTTTTTATCTGAACTTCTTCCACACTGCAAGCCCTCTCACACACTGATGTCACTGATGCTGGTCTTTCAGTTGCTCCAAAGATAAGAACAAAAACCTGCGGTAAAGCGTCATTTCAATAAAATCTCTGAAGCAGCCTGCCTGAGGGCTTATCGGCCACAGAGACAGTCAAGGTTTTCAGAAACAGGCTCAAGACCCATCTTTTTAAGTTAGCTTTTAATCTTTTCTTGTCTTGTTTAATTTCGATTTTATCACCTCTTGCACCTTGTAATAGTTTTTTTTAATACATATATAGTTTTAGTTTTTAAGCTGTTCTATATTTTATGTAAATCATTCCTCTTATCATATTAATTCATTCATCTTTTACCGCTTATTCGTTTCTGGGTCGCGAAGGGTGCTGGAGCCAATCCCAGCTCACATTGGGCGAGGGCAGGGTACACTCCGGACAGGTCACCAGTTCATCACAGGGCCAACGTAGAGAGAGAGACAGATAGACCTCACACATAGACCTACAGACAATTTAATGTAACGGGTGTGATAGCTTACCCAAGTACAGCACAAATTGAGAGTGGAACTATTCAGAACTTTATTAACAATGCTCAAGAGTCCAGACAAACAATAATCGGGATACCTAATTGGCGGGCACGGTACAAGTAATGGACATGACAGAACTCTCTGGAGAGAGAGTCCAGGCAAGCAGCAGGCAGGCAAGGAGCGGACAGATGCAAAGTCCAAGGGCAGAAGGCTAGTCGGGTTACCAGGGCAGAGACAGGGAGAACAGGTCCATGACAGGCAGGGTCTGAGGCTGCAGGCATGGGAACCAAACCCACCAAACCCTGTCCATAAAGGGAGACCTTAAATGTCTTTATACTGGGAGAATAACATAATGCTCAGTCCACAGATAAATGCGAAAAGAGCTGAAAAAGTTGGAACTACATTTATTTTAAACAGATATTTAAACAGAAAACAAACTACTTCTTTTTTTTTTTTAGTCAATCATGTGAGTCACAGGAGGCTGTGGTGACACTTAACAGGTAAGAGGTGAAAGAGGAAAATAAAAAAGTGAAGTAGGGGAGAGCCAGTACGCAAGTAACAGTTTTCATGTACACATAATTTTAAAAGAATTGAATTTATTTATTCTGAGATGCTGTGCAGCCAATTATTATATAATAAACCTAAAAATTATAAATTTTAAATTTATATTATATTATATAAAATAATAAAAAATAAAATTATAAATTATATTATTGTTATTAAAAAATGTTATTATGGAATGTTATTAGGTAATGGTTGGAGAAAAGAGGGTTGTGGGAAAATATTGTTAATTGGTCAATTTCAATGCCTTTTGTTAAAACAAGATTAAGGGTATGTTTTAAACAGTGAGTAGGTTCATGCTTTTCACGCTGGGAAAAGCCATTTGAGTCCAGGAATGGCTTAAATGCAGAGCTTAGGTGACTGTGGTAGAGTAGCCATGAGAGCTCAGCACAATGTCACTTAAGTGAACCAAGGGTAGGAGAGCCAAGAGAGCCAAGAGAGCCAAGGGTGGAGGGTGGGAGCAGAGTTGGGCAGAAGGAGGGGATATTCACTACAGGTGCATGCAGGAAGATATGGAGTATGTATGTATGGAGGATATGGAGTAGCAGGTGTTGCAGGGACATGGGATGGTGATGATTCACCACCTGCAGGATGAGGACAGGGAGAGAGAGGAGTGGAGCTGGGAGAGACAGAGATTTTGGGAACATGAGCTCTCTGAGATATGATGGAGCTTGGCCATTAAGAGATTTATATGTTAACAGAAAGATTTTAAATTCCATTCTAAATTTTACCGGCAGCCAATGAAGAGCAGCTAACACAGGAGAGATATGATCTCTTTTCCTAGTTCCTGTTAATATTCATGCAGCAGCGTTCTGAATCAACTGAAGGCCTTTTAGAGATTTGTTTGGACATCCAGATAGTAATGAGTTACAGTAGTCCAGCCGAGAAGTTACAAATGCATAGACTAGTTTTTCTGCATCATCCTGAGAAAGGATGTTTCTGATTTTCCTAATCTTTCTCAGGTGGAAGAAAGCTGCCCGACTAACTTGTTGTATGTGAGGGACAAAGCACATGTCCTGGTCAAAAATTACTCCAAGGTTTCTTACAGTGGAGCTGGAAGCCAAAGTGATGCCGTCCAGACTGATGAGATGATTAGATAGTATTTTTCTGAGATGCTTAGGACCGAATACAATAACTTCTGTTTTGTCAGAGTTGAGAAGTAAAAAATTTCCAGTCATCCAGACTTTTATGTCTTCAAGACATGCCTGCAGTCTGACTATCTGAGTGACTTTATTTGGCTTCATTGATAGGTACAGCTGAGTATCGTCTGCGTAGCAGTGGAAGTTGATGCTGTGTTTCCTGATAATGTTGCCTAGAGGAAGCAGATAAAGCGTAGATTGGTCCAAGTACCGAACCCTGCGGGACTCCATGACTGACTACAGTACATGAGGAGGAGCTGTTGTTTACATGAACAAACTGATGTCTATCTGATAAGTAGGATTTGAACTACTTTAGTGCAGTTCCTTTAATTCCAATTTCATGTTCCAGTCTCTGTAGTAAAATATTATGATCTATGGTGTCGAATGCAGCACTAAGATCTAGAAGGAGAAGTATGGAGGCTGATCCATTGTCTGAGGCCATTAGAATGTCATTGGAGACTTTAACCAGCGCTGTTTCTGTGCTATGATGGGCTCTAAATCATGACTGAAACTCTTCAAACAAACTGTTCCCATCCAGATGCTCGTGTAGTTGTTTTACTACAGCTTTCTCAATGATTTTAGAAATAAATGGAAGGTTCGATATGGGTCTATAATTTGCCAAAACATCTGGATCAAGATTAGGCTTTTTAAGCTGGGGTTTGATGACCGCAGTCTTAAGTGCCTGAGGTACATAACCCAGAAATAAAGTCAGATTAACCAAATCTAGAATGAACGGCTCAATTACATAAAAGATCTCTTTAAAGAGGCTAGTTGGTACTGGGTCTAATAGACAGGTTGACGGTCTGGATGAGGAAACTATAGAAGCTAGCTCTGAGAGATTCAGAGGTGAGAATGATTCCAGATGTAAAAGTGGCGTCGCAGCTGATTCAGGAGTTGCCGTATTCAGTAGGGGATTTTTATCTAACGTAGGTAAGAGCTGATAAATTCTTTCTCTGATCATGAGAATTTTGTCTGTAAAAAAGTCCTTAAAATCGTCACTGCTTAGAGCTAAAGGGATCACTGGTTCAACTGAGCTATGGCTCTCTGTCAGCCTGGCTACAGTGCTGAAGAGAAACCTGGGGTTGTTCTTGTTTTCTTCTATGAGTGCTGAGTAATATGAACTTCTAGCACTGCGGAGAGCTTTTTTATGTGTTTTTAGGCTGTCTTTCCAGGCTCTGTGAGACTCTTCTGACTTACTGGAATGCCAATTTCTTTCTAATTTCCTTGATGTCTGCTTCAAGGTACAGATTTGGTAACTATACCGAACTCTCTGAGGAATTGAAAAGACTTTTTGCTCTTCATAAAGATGGCCTAGGCTACAAGAAGATTGCCAACACCTTGAAACTGAGCTGCAGCATGATGGCGAAGACCATACAGTGGTTTAACAGGACAGGTTCCACTCAGAACAGGACTCGCAATGGTCAGCCAAAGAAGTTGAGTGCACATGCTCAGTGTCATATCCAGAGGTTTTGGAAAATAGATGTATGAGTGCTGCCAGCATTGCTGCAGAGGTTGAAGGGCTGGGGGGTCAGCCTGTTAGTGCTCAGATCATACGCTGCACACTGCATCAAATTGATCTGTATGGCTGTTATCCCAGAAGAAAGCCTCTTGCACAAGAAAGCCTGCAAACAGTTTGCTTAACACAAGCAGACTAAGGACATGGATTACTGGAACCATGTCCTGTGGTCTGATGAGACCAAGCTAAACTTATTGGTTCAGATGGTGTCAAGCGTGTTGTTACAACCTGGCTCACAGGGAAAATGGAAGCAATACAAAAACCCAGTTTTTAAGAAAAGTAGTTTATTGGAACAACTCCTGAGGGAGGCGCCCAGGTGGCATCCTCACCAGATGCCCGAACCACCTCAACTGGCTCCTCTCGACGCAAAGAACCAGCATCTCTACTCTGAGCCCATCTCGGATGACCGATGGCCAGCTGCATACAGGCCACACCAATCATGAACTGAGGGCTGAGCTGCCAGGGGCTGGAAGACCGCACCAATTGGGACAGAGGAGGTGGAGCATACGGGGTGAGGCATCTGGGGTGGATGTTGCAGGTAGCTTGGCAGACAGGAACATTACTCTCAATAATGTGCGAAGAGCAGCAGCCATAACATGTTTGGGCGGCAACCAGGTGAGGAGTACAAAGACAAGTGTGCCTTGCATACAGTCAAGCATGGTGGTGGGAGTGTCATGGTCTGCAGCTGCATGAGTGCTGCCGGCACTGTGAAACTGCAGTTCATTGAGGGAACCATGAATGCCAACATGTACTCTGAGTGAAGCAGAGCACGGTCGGAAACTGGGCTTCAGGGCAGTATTCTAACATGATAACAACCCCAAACACACCTCCAAGACAACCACTGCCTTGCTAAAGAAAACGGAAGGTGGAGGAGCGCAAGGTCTCTAACATCCACCAGCTCCATGATGCTATAATGACACACCTCACATTAGTGAAAATGCAGTGTGTAAAAGATGTGTAAAAGATGAGAATTAATGAATTGATGAGAATTCTCTTCTGAACATTGTTTATTTATCAAGCGACTGGCAAATTGTACATTATGTCAGCTGAGTAAATGTCATGCATTTTCTTTTAATAAAAACACAATGTGTGAAAGCCGGTGGTGGAAGGACCAACAATGCAGTTGGTTTGAGAAAATGAATAATAACTTATTGGGATGATGTTGAGATGGAATCCATGTGGGGAAGGAATAGGAATAGGTGCTGATGCACGATGGCAGGTGGCTTTGTTAACTTTGTTAATGCAAGGGAACCACCGGAGCCCTGCACCTGATATGGCATATGCTTCAAGGCAACAGTAACAGAAATTAAGTCTCCACGGCCGAACTCCACGCCTTTAGTAAAGTGACTGCACAGCTATTGAGCTTAAAGAACAAAAATCTGTGCTCATGTCAGCGTCTTAGCTGTCTTTATGTGTACACCTCAGTGGACTCCCTGTCCTCCCCCTGACCTTTGTTCCTTAATTATCAGGATTCAGAAACTAATTTTAGTTTTAGTTTAGTTTAGTCATTAAATAAATGTTTTTGTAAAATTTGGTGATGTGAAATACTCTAGATGTGTATTTTGGTCTGTGTCTTCATTTTTGATTGATCAAAATTTATCAAAGTTTTTCCAAAAGCCAAATAAAGCTAATCAAGATGAACACAGTCATCATGTATGTATGTATCATAAGGATTAAATTCTTATTTTGAGAATGAGAATGTGGAGATATACTCTCTCCACCTGGTCCTCGGTCTGCCTCGGGCCTCCTCCCAGCTGGACGTGCCTGGAACACCTCCTGAGGGAGGCACCCAGGTGGCATCCTCACCAGATGCCCGAACCACCTCAACTGGCTCCTCTTGACGCAAAGGACCAGCGTCTCTACTCTGAGCCCATTTCAGATGACTGAGTTCCTCACCCTATCCCTAAGGGAGAAGTCAGCCACCCTTCTGGGGAAACTCACTTTGGACGCTTGTACTTGCGATCTCGTTCTTTTGGTAATGATCTCATGAGGGTAGGAACGAAGATACACCTGAAGATTGAGAGCTGCGCTTTCCGGCTCAGCTCTCTTTTCATCACAGCGATACAGCAACTGCAGTACCGCTCCCACTGCTCCTATTCTCCAGCCAATCTCATGTTCCAAAGTCCCTCGATTCATGAACAAGACCCCAGTATACTTAAACTCCTTCACTTGGAGTAGACTGTCCATTGGTTTCTTGCTGAGAATCATGGCCTCCGAGGTGCTGATCCTCATCCCAGCCGCTTCACACTTAGCTGCAAACCTGTCCAGTGAGAGCTGAAGGTCACAAACCAACAGCATCACATCATCTGCAAAAAGCAGCGATGCGATCCTGAGGCCCGATCCTGAGGCCCAATCGACTGCGCCTAGAATCCTGTCCATGAAAATCACGAACAGGATCAATGACATGGTGCAGCCCTTTATTTTGGGGAAATTGAGCCTTCCTCTATTCCATCTGATTTGTGTGAGGTTATCAAAGTTTACAGTAATAAAACGCTACAGATTTAGACAAATATAGATTGATGGTTTATGAGGCACATGGCTGTATGGATGACTCCTGAATGAAAGAGTGGAATAGCCTAGAAAATAACAGCAACAGTTACAGAGTAGTAAAATAGCGCTTACCAAAGATTTTGCAGTCTTGCTTATTGAGTTAAATGAAAAACAAGATACATTGTATTGGAAACCTGGGATTCCATGTGTCATCCTTGCAAAGGCCTCAGATTTAACAGAATATGATATTGATTTAATAGTAAGAGAGTTATGTCTGACCAGTCCTGACATTGATGAGGGAATTACTATTCATCCTTATCACTGCATGTTAGCGGTTTACAAAACAGTTCAGCTGACAGAAATAAGTCCATCATTAATGGTTCAGGATGGTATAGTAGCGTCAAGGAACAGAAAAATCTCACCCAGCTTTGGATGGAGTCCCTGATCATTTATGGGCAAAAAATAAATACGATATAGGACTACTTTAAGATGTGAGTCCAGTAATAGTAGTCCCAAATCACAAAGTAGACCAAATAAGCGGCAATATCCTTTAAGACCAGACGCAGAAGAAGGCATGACGCCTGTTATTGAACAACTGTTAAATGAAGGAATTATTGTACCAGCTCCTACTTCTCCTTGCAATACCCCACTTTGTCCTATAAAAAGGCTGGACACATTATGGAGATCTGTTTGTGATTTGCATGTAGTAAATGAGTCTGTATTGTATGAGTCACCTAATCCAGTCACAATTTTATCTGCTGTTCCTGGCGATGAAAAATGGTTCAGTGTTATAGACTTGACTAACACTTTTTTTTAGTGTACCAGTTGATGAGGAAGCCCAAGACTGGTTCACCTTTGCTTTCAAAGGGAAAAAATACAAATGGACAAGGTGTCCACAAGGATATGTCTCCTCATCAACAATTTATACAGCTGCATTGCAAGAAAATTTGGCTGGATTCTGTTTGCCAAAAGAAAGCCCCTTAATCCAATATGTGGATGATTTGCTAATCTGCTCCACAACAGAAGAAAATTGGATTACTGATACAAATGTACGGCTGAAGTATTTGGCCTCACAAGGACATAAAGCATGACTCCGAAAGCTTCAGCTAGTACAACAGTAAATGCATTATTTAGGACATGAAATTTCACATAACGACAAGAAAATTGATAAAGAACGAATTCAAGTTCTATTATCTATACTTAAGACCGTAACTAAAAAACTAATTATGAGCTTCTTAGGGTGCACAGGTTACTGTAGACAATGGATCTGTGGTTATGCTGAGCTGGCCCAACCCCTCTCTGATATGATGTAACTGGTTTGACTGTAGTCTAGGAGTTGGCTCAGACATGTATGCATTTCATGTAGGAGAGACTATCTCAACTGTTCTAGACTAATATGATCCCAAGGAATAGCATGGAAACTGTGCGAAATTCTCTATCTGGGACAAAACCCCCCAAAATGGCCAAACCCCTTTTGTATTACAGGTGAGTATCAGGCCAATAGGGCAAAAATTTTAACCAAGAGATATTGCCACAATTTGTCTCTGAATGTGCCAATAAGACATTATTTGATAAAACATCTGCTAATTTGCATAACGTTCAAAACAGAATTCTGAATATTGAATAAAACCTAGTTTTAAATGCACTTTTCTAAATCTCTTGAAAGTGTTATACATATAGCTATATTTATACCTATATCTATTTTTGCACTACATAAATGACCAGTTTTTACTGTTAGTAGTACCACACACAGTTAGTACTGCAACCAGTTGGTACAGCACATTGCTAAATGCTGCTTGCAAGATGTTGCCACGTTGGGACTGAGCTGCTGAAGTTGTGTCCTGAAGTGGATTAAAAAAAGGACCAGAAACTCTCCCACAAACTCATGCCATTCTCATTGACTTCACGGGAGCCTGTAGAGTAGTGATGGGAAGTTCGGATCTTCCTGCTGACTCAGGTCTCACTCAGTGTAATGTATGATGTATATCTTTTTTCAAGTTATACATTCATTTCATTCATTTGAACCAATGTGGAGGGTTAGGGTTAATCATTCATTATTCAGTAATTTCAGTAATGACTGAAAAAGCCTCTGCCTAACATTAAAATTAATTCTCATTCTATGATGGCTAATAATAACAATAATAAAGTGGCAAAGTGGTCCCAGGTGAGGGGAGAGACAAAGAGTGGTTCAATGATCCAATGAAACACAGAGGGAAGGAAATTGTGACCCTGCCCGGAGGAAACCCAGGGCCCCCTTCTGAAGCCAGGCCTGGAAGGAGGGCCCGTCAGCGAGCGCCTGGTGGTCGGGCACGCCACGGAGCCCGGCCGGGGATTAACCTGAAAAAGTTACGTGGCATTTTCTTCACCCCATGGGCCCACCACTTGCGGGGACAACCGATGGGGTCAGGTACGCTGCCAGTTGGGTGGCAGTGAAGGCAGGCGGCCTCGACGACCCAGACCTGGGCAACAGAGGCTGGCTCTGGGGACATGGAATATCACCTTGTGCTCCCGCACTACCAGCTACCAGTTGGATCTGGTGGGGCTTACTTCTACACAAGCTTCTTCTACCTAAAGCCTTACACAAATCCCTACTCCTGGAGAGGGGTTGGACTCTATTCTTCTCTGGAGTTGCTCATGGGGTGAGGCACCAGGCAGGTGTGGGGATACTCACAAGCCCCCGGCTGCGCACCACTACTTTTTCCCCGGTGGACGAGAGGGTTGGAAAACTCTGACTGTTGTTTTTGCATATGCACCAAACAGCAGTTCAGAGTATCCTGCCTTCTTGGAGACCCTGAATCTGGTCTGTATGTGGCTCCAGTGGGGGACTCCATAGTCCTATTGGGGGGCTTCAAGGCGCAAGTGGGCAATGATGGAGACACCTGGAGGGGCGTGATTGGGAGGAACGGCCTTCCTGATTTGAACCTGAACGGTGAATTGTTGTTGGACTTCTGTGCTACCCATGGAATGTCAATAACGAACACCATGTTCACGCATAAGGATGCTCATAAGTGTACATGGTACCAGAGCACCCTAGGCCGAAGGTCAATGATCGATTTTGTGATCATGTCATCTGATCTGAGGTCGCATGTGTTGGACACTCGGGTGAAGAGAGGGGCGGAGCTGTCAACTGGTGGTGATCAGTTGGGTTAGGTGGACGGGGAAAACTCAGGACAGACCTGGCAAGCCCAAACATGTAGTGCGGGGGAACTGGGAATGCCTCGAGGAGGCCTCTGTCCAGCAGACCTTCAACTCCCACCTCCGGCTGAGCTTTTCCAGCATCTCTGTGGAGGTTGGGGACATTGAACCTGAGGGTCGAGCTGCAGCCTCAAGGTTTTAGGTGCCTCAAGGGTCGGTGACCCTTGGACACCGTGGTGGACACCAGTGGTCAGGGAAGCCATCCGACTGAATAAGGAGGCCTTCATGGGATATGTTAGCCCGGGGGACTCCTGAGGCAGTTGCAGGGTACCGACGGGCCCAAAGGGCTGCGGCCTCAGCGGTGAGGGAGGCAAAGCAGCAGATGTGGGAGGAGTTTGGAGAACGCATGGAGAACCAAGCACCAAGGTGTTTCTGGAAAACCATCTCAGGAGGGGAAAGTGGGGGAAAATCCAAGCCATCTATGGTAAGGTTTGTTCACTGTTGACCTCGACTGAGGAAGTAGCCGGAAGGTGGAAAGAGCACTTTGAGGAACTCCTGAATCCAACTTGCACGTCCTCTGGGGTGGAGGCAGAGCTGGAGGATGATGGAGGCTCAGTGTTGATCTTCCGGGAGGAGATCACTGAGGTAGTTGAACAACTCCACAGTGGCAAAGCCCCGGGGATTGATGAGATCCATCCAGAAATGTTGAAGGCTCTGGGTGTTGAGGGGCTGTCATGGTTGACACACCTTTTCAATATTGCGGGGAAATCTGGAACAGTACCAAATGAGTGGCAGACCAGGATGGTGGTTCCCTTGTTTAAAAAAGGGGACCAGAGGATGTGTGCCAATCACCGGAGCGTCACACTCCTCAGCCTCCCTGGGAAAGTCTACTCCAAGGTGCTGGAAAGGAGGGTCAGGGCCGATTGTTTAACCTCAGATTAAAGAGGAACAATGCGGATTCCGTCCTGGTCGTGGAACAACGGACCAGATCTTTACTCTTGCACGTATCCTGGGGGGGGGCTGGGAGTATGCCTATCCAGTCGACATGTGTTTTGTGGTTCCCCAGGATATGTTGTGGGAGGTGCTGCGGGAGAATGGGGTGAGGGGGTCTCTCTTGAGGGCCATCCAATCTCTGTATTCCCAAAGTGAGAGCTGTGGCTGAGTACTCACCAATAAGTCAGACTTGTTTCAGGTGGGGGTTGGCCTCCACCAGGGTTGCCCTTTGTCACCAATCCTGTTTGTGATTTTCATGGACAGGATATTGAGGCGTAGTCGTGGGGGAGGAGGGCTGCAGTTCGGGGAGCTGGGGGTTACAGCTCTGCTTTTTGCGGATGATGTGGTCTTATTAGCTCCATTGGTCTGTGACCTCTAGTGCTCACTGGACAAGTTCTCAGCTGAGTGTGAAGCGGCTGGGATGAGGATCAGCACCTCTAAATCTGATGCCATGGTTCTCAGCAGGAAACGGGTGGCATGCATGTTCTGATATAAAGTTGAGTTTCATCAGCATAGAAATTGAAAGCTATCACATGTCTCCTGATGACATGGCCAAGGGGGAGCATGTATAAAGTGAAAAGGGTGGGGCCAAGGACCAACCCTTGAGGGACACCACAGGTGACAGTGTCTGTGTCCTCCCAGGGACATATACTCAGTTTGGTCTGTGAGATAGGATGAGAACTAGGCCAGGCTTCCTCCAGGCTTCCTCTAGGCAACATTATCAGGAAACACAGCATCAACTTCTACTGCTATGCAGACGATACTCAGCTGTACCTATCAATGAAGCCAAATGTCAGTCAGATAGTCAGACTGCAGGCATGTCTTGAAGACATAAAAGTCTGGATGACTGGAAATTTTTTACTTCTCAACTCTGACAAAACAGAAGTTATTGTACTCGGTCCTAAGCACCTCAGAAAAATACTATCTAATCATCTCATCAGTCTGGACGGCATTAGTTTGGCTTCCAGCTCCACTGTAAGAAACCTTGGAGTAATTTTTGACCAGGACATGTCCTTTGTCCCTCACATAAAACAAGTTAGTCAGGCAGCTTTCTTCCACCTGAGAAAGATTAGGAAAATCAGAAACATCCTTTCTCAGGATGATGCAGAAAAACTAGTCTATGCATTTGTAACTTCTAGGCTGGACTACTGTAACTCATTACTATCTGGATGTCCAAACAAATCTCTAAAAGGCCTTCAGTTAATTCAGAACGCTGCTGCACGAATATTAACAGGAACCAGGAAAAGAGATCACATCTCTCCTGTGTTAGCTGCTCTTCATTGGCTGCCAGTAAAATATAGAGTAGAATTCAAAATCTTTCTTTTAACATATAAAGCTCTTAATGGCCAAGCTCCATCATATCTCAGAGAGCTCATAGTTCCTTACTGTCCTAGCAGGCCACTCCGCTCTCTAGATGGAGGTTTACTTGTGGTTCCTAGAGTCTCCAAGAGTCAATCTGGAGGCAGATCGTTCAGTTATCAGGCTCCTCTTCTATGGAACCAACTCCCAGTATCAGTCCGGGGGGGCGGACTCTTTAGTAA
This sequence comes from Echeneis naucrates, assembly GCF_900963305.1. Taxonomy (NCBI): domain Eukaryota; kingdom Metazoa; phylum Chordata; class Actinopteri; order Carangiformes; family Echeneidae; genus Echeneis; species Echeneis naucrates. The sequence continues at coordinate 14,238,092 of NC_042528.1, read as the reverse complement.
TTTTCAAGACCAGGCTTAAAACTTTCCTGTATGACAGAGCTGATAGTTAAAAAGTTAAAGTCCTCTACTCTTTAGGTATGCTGCTATAGGCCTACGCTGCTGGGGGAAGGACTGAGCTTCTCTCTCTCTCTCTCTCCCTCTTTCTCTCTCCCTCCCTCCTTGCATGCCCTGATAAGAACCATCGTTCCTAAAAAACACAGTTTCACCCAGTTCTAAGCATTTATACTGCATTGACTAACCATGTTCTGCCAAAGTCTCTGTCTCTCCCAGTTCCTCTCCTCTCTCTCCCTGTCCTCATCCTGCAGGTGGTGACTCATCACCATCCCATGTTCCTGCAACACCTGCTGGTCCCATATTTCATGAATTCTGTACTACAGCTCAACTCCATGAACTTCATGCAGCAACAGGTTCCTGCCTACACCCCCGCCCTCCAATGCCTATCTCACTCTCTCTCTCTCTCTCTCTCTCTCTCTCTCTCTCTCTCCCACTCTCAACCCAACCGGTCGAGGCAGATGGCCGCCCCCCCTGAGCCTGGTTCTGCTTGAGGTTTCTGCCTCTTAAAGGAAGTTTTTCCTTGCCACTGTCACCAAGTGCTTGCTCATCAGGGGATCTGTTGGGTCTCTTTAAATAAATTTATTAAGAGTTTGGTTTAGACCTGCTCTATATGTAAACTGCCTTGATGTAACTGTTAACATGTAACATGTAACTGTTATGATTTGGCGCTATACAAATAAATCTGATTTGATTTGATTTTGATTTGATGGATCTGATTGAACTGATGTTCTCATTGAACTGTGTTCAATGCTGTGGAGAGGTCAAGAAGGATGAGAATTGATGGAGAGCTAGCATCAGCCGCCATCACTAGGTCATTGGTGACCCTGACCAACGCAGTTTCTGTAGTGTGGCCAGAGCTGAGATCAGACTGGAACTTCACATATCAATTGTTTGATTTGCGGTGGTTGTGGAGTTGGCTGGAAACTACTATTCACTTCAGCCTACCTGGTCAATGAAGACCCATAGTGCATGAATTCAGTCAAACATAAAGGCAAATTAAACATCCTTCCCATAGCAACATAGCTAACTTCAGATAGCTCTCCTCACCAGTAATAAGTATATTCATGTTAATGCTGTAACTACGTGAATAATGAGCAAAAGACCCGAAGACCCATAGTTATGAGTCATGAACGAATCAGTCATTGCTACACTGAGAATATGCGGCAGAAAGACCCATTCGTGAATCAACTCACTCACTCGATTCATACAAAACATTAGTTCAAAATGAACGAATCGTCCACAAATGACACATCACTACTATGGGTACCAACTCACTGCTGGATCCAGACTCAAGTGATCCTAGAGGAACTGCAGACTTTCAAGCTTGGCTTATGGGTTCTGGCTCAATGAAGATATGATATACATGCAGGTTTCCCAGGCGGAACCAACTCATCATGTTACACAGTTGGATTCACAATCACAATCATGTCCCACATGAATGTCTTATCCCAATTAACACCAGGAACATGCTAAGAGAAGTGTGGCTGTAATGACGGTGAAGAGGCAGCCTATTACTTGCTTTTGTAACAAACCCAGATGGCACAAAGCTGTGTGAAGTTCAGCATTAATTATTACACTGGACGTTTCCCACTGCTCCCAGTCTGGTACTGACATGGATTTTCTCATCAGAATGCAAACAAATTTGTCATTGGCTCGTCCCTGTCTGGGATAAATCAGGTCTACATTCCTTGTCTGCCCTCATGCTTTTTTATCACACCCACAGCTATGAAATCAGGATGCTAAGGAAAGAGTCATGCCTGCCTGCATATAAACAAAACTCATATGAATTCTGTGTGCCTTCTGTAGTGACTCTGGGACACACTAGTGTCCTGGGAGGTGAAAAAACGCTATCTTCTTTCTCCTTTCACCGTTTTCACTTACATTCTCACATCAGAGTGCTGAGTGAGTCCTGCGGTGTCCCAGATACAGGCCTAATGTGTGGTGAGATGGTACTGGTATGTTCTCAGGTGTGTAACAGAGACTGTGAGTATATTTGTTTTCACTATTGTATATAATGAAACAATGAAAGAGAGGGCCAGGAAGGGCAATGTAAGTTAACCAAATATTGATTGTAGGTGCCAGCAATGTCACGGGCTTGTGGTGTTTATTGAGGATGCATGGGTTTCTGAATGACTTGTCACATACGGGGATTTGTCACATGGTGTAGGTGTTACGTCAGCAATACTATTATCAGCTGGTCTTCTCCTGGCGGGTTTTTTGGAATGAGAGGGTGAGGGGGGGAAGTTCTACTTTTGCTGACCGATGTCACAGCGCCATCACATCACTTTTCTTTGCTTCATATCGCCTTTTACTTGCTTTGACATTTTGGTGCTCATACAAGATGCTTTGGAAGTGATCGTCCCGATGTTTGTGTTTAAGCAGCAATAAATGTGCAAAAGGTAATATGTCTCGGAGCCGTGATTCCTCACCACCATCGTGTCTGGCAGGTAATCGCCTTTCCCTTTCTTAGCCTCTCTGCGACTATATTTTTTTGGACCCTTCGGATAGTCGCTCAATATTGTCAGCAAAAACGTTCGAGACAAAGCGCTTTGAGCTGGAGCTCACCTGAGGACGCCTCACAGTGCAGCAGCCGGGCAACAACGCGGATCACCAGCGGTATGTAAAACTGACTTAGTTCGGCTGTTATGTTGGCTTTTGGAAACAGTTTGAGCTGGTTGATACCGAATGGAAGTTGGCGTGTTGTCCCGGAGTCTTGCTTGTTGCTGTTGAGTGAAGTTTTGACGCTTTGTTGGAAGCTTGGATTGCTGCCTCACTGTGTGATTTATTGCGGCGCTGGATTTCATGAACTGATGTTGCGCAACTATTGTGGTTTTTGATATTGCTGGCTTTGGTTTGGATTCTCATTGTGATTTTTGTGTGCATGCAAAATGAGCGCTACACATACTGGAACAAGCGTCGGTAAATCTGAGGAGAAACGAAAAAGAATTCTCACGGAAAAGGCCATGGTGAATAAAATTGAATCAATTCAAAAGGAGCGCAAAAAGAAAGTGGATGAAATAAAACGCTTGATTTCATCTCTCAAGGAGCTCATGAGGGATAAGAAAAATGTGTTTCCGGTCAAATCACAACTGAATGATTTAATGCAACAATCTGAGTGCGCTACTGCTTTACATGAATCTCTGATGCCATTTATTCCCACTGAGGAACAAGAAAGACAAAATCAATGGTTTTCAAAGGTCAATAAGCACAAAGATGGATGCATTAAGGAGGTGGAAGCATGGTTTAAAATAACCCAAGTACCTCTATTGGAAACTCACCTGTCCAATCAGGAATTGTCTGTGGAAGATGAAGCACAGCAGGATGTGGAAGAAGGAAAATGGTTGTTATGCCCTCAAAATGATGATCAGGATGAAATAGCACCATTTGACAGTATTTCAAATCATGACAGCGTTAAACACAGCACAAGGTCTAATGTGTCATCCACTTCATCCGCACGTCTCAGAGCTGAGGCCGATGTTGCTGCTTTGCTGGCTCGCCAAAGCTTGCTCAAGGAAAAACACGCTCTTGAAGAGCAGGAAGAGCAAATAAGGAAAAGAAAGGAACAACTCCAACTCGAAGCAGAGATAGCTGCATCTGTGGCAAAAGTAAATGTGTTGAGAAAGTCTGGATCAAGCGTGAGGAGTGCTGCTTCTAGCAAACTGGACGGCATGGAGTCTTATTTTGAAAAGGGAATTAATATTCATGCAGAGCCCTTTTTACCATGTAAAGATGGAAAGGATGGAGGAGGACAACCTGAAGCAGAAACTTTGAATCCAAACTTTGGTGGTGTAAAGTCAAAGCAACAGGTTGCAGTTAAAACTCTCCAGCAGGGGTCTTCGGTGCCAACAAAATTTCAGAGCACAACTCCAAATGATGCAGTACCACCAATGTCTCATCTCAAGGCTGAAAATGTACCCTTTTTTCAGAACATCAGCAGCGACAACTACATCATGTCTGTGATGGAGAAACAAAATGAAATAACATCAATGCTGGTGCAGCAGCAATGTCTAGCATCACTGCCAAAAAGGGATATTCAGATATTTGATGGAAACCCTCTGCAATATCACACCTTCATACAGTCATTTGAACAAACAATTGAACAAAAGGCCAACAATGAGAGAGACTGTTTTTATTACCTGGAGCAATACACCAGAGGACAGCCTCAACAACTGGTCAGAAGCTGTCAACACATGACTGATGGAAATGGATATGCCACAGCGAAAACTTTGCTCCATGAACATTTTGGAAATGATCATGTAATTGCATCTGCTTACATGGATAAAATCTTTGCATGGCCATCGATTAAATCAGAAGATGCAAAAGCTTTGCAAGCGTACAGTCTGTTTTTACGTGGGTGTTGTAATGCCATGAAGGATGTATACAATCTGTGTGATTTAAATACATCAGCAAATATGCTTAACATCATCAAAAGGCTACCGTACAAGCTGAGGGACAAGTGGCGTACAGCAGCATGTGACATCCAAGAAAAGTGCGGACGCAGAGCTATGTTTGCTGATATTGTCCACTTCATTGAACGACAGGTAAAAATCACAATGGATCCTGTATTTGGAGACATACAGGATGCTCCAATCGTCACAATAAAGGAAAGTGGCCGAACAAAATCCATACCTCGTTCAAAGCCTAGAGGGAGCAGTTTCGCCACAAATGTTGTAACATTCAAAAAAGGGACTCAATCAGATAACAAAAGGGATGGACCTGAGAAATCTTGTCTTTACTGTAAAAGCTATGGACACAGGATGGAGTCGTGTACTCTATTGGAGAGGAAAGCCCACAGTGAAAAGATGAATTTCCTGAAAACTAATGGAGTTTGCTTTGGCTGCTTGTGCACTGGGCACATGAGCAAAGAGTGCAGGAAGCGTCTTTCTTGTAAAATATGTGGTGCACGACACCCCAGCATGTTGCATATACATCAGAGGGAAAATGAAGTGGAAATGGAAAAGGATGGGAACATTTCAGAAAATCCATCAAGCAGCGGTATGGTAGAAGTGCAAACCAGTGGTCTCACTGGGGCCGGTGATCAAGATTGTAAGCTCGCTATTGTACCTGTCAGAGTTAAATCAGCTAAAGGACAATGGACAGTAGAAACATACGCCTTCTTGGATCCAGGGAGTACAGCATCTTTCTGCACAGTGGGTCTGATGGACAGGCTGGGTCTCCCTGGGAGGAAAACAAAAATTCTTCTGCGCACCATGGGACAAGAAAAGGTGGTTGACAGTGGTGTTACTTCTCATTTGGAAGTTGCTGGATTGGACAGTGACGTGTATTATGAAATACCAAAGCTCTTTGTACAACCAAAGATGCCTGTCGATAGAAGTAACATCCCACGCCAGCAAGACTTGGACAAATGGCCTCACTTGAAACATGTTTGCTTGCCAGAAATTGATGCAGATGTGGAGATTCTGATTGGCACAAATGTTCCTAATGCTTTGGAGCCCCTGGAGGTCATTAGGAGCATGGATGGAGGGCCGTATGCTGTAAAGACAGTGCTGGGTTGGACAGTAAATGGACCACTTGGTGGAGATGATAATAGTCCTGGATGTCAGTCAACAGTTTCCATTAACAGAATATCAGCTGTCACACTTGATGAACTCTGGAGTAAGCAGTTTAAGGTGGATTTCCCGGAGAACAACCAAGAGGAATTGGTGGGGATGTCAAAGGATGACTGCAAGTTTCTTGAGATGGCTGATAGATCTGCAAAACTGGTTGATGGACATTACAGCATCGCTCTTCCTCTGAAAGACAGAAACTTAAGCATGCCTAATAACCGCATAATTGCAGAGCAACGTATTCTCAACTTGAAGAGAAGGTTTGCCAGGGAGCCATCATTCCACAAAGACTATGTTGAATTCATGGATAACCTCATAGAGAGTGGATTTGCAGAGAGAGTGCCAGACATAGATTTGGAGCGCAGTGATGGCAAGGTTTGGTATATTCCGCATCATGGGGTATACCATCCTCAAAAAAGGAAGATGCGTGTAGTTTTTGATTGTGGAGCATCATTCAAAGAAACCTCACTCAATGCACATCTCCTGCAAGGACCGGACCTCACAAGCATGCTAATTGGGGTTTTAACTAGGTTCAGGAAGGAACCTATTGTTCTGATGTCTGATATTGAAGCGATGTTTCATCAGGTTCGAGTGCCAGAGGAAGATGCAGACCTGTTAAGATTTCTTTGGTGGCCCAATGGAGATCTTAGCCAGCCGATGATGGAGTACAGGATGGTTGTCCATCTGTTTGGGGCTACATCTTCCCCAAGCATTGCTAATTTTGCACTCCGTAGGTGCGCCGAGGATAACAAGGAATTCTTCAGTCAGCATGTATTTGAAACCATCATGCACAGTTTTTATGTTGATGACCTTCTTGTCTCGGTGACCACAGAACAGGAAGCCATTTGCTTGTATGAGGACCTGAGGAAAATATGTGCTAAGGGAGGCTTTAACTTGACCAAGTGGATAAGTAATAGCCGCAGTGTTCTGGCAGCAATACCAGAGGAGGAAAGAGCAAAGGAGGTCAAGGATCTGGATTTGGATCAGGATATCCTTCCAGTGGAGAGGGCTCTGGGAGTGCGATGGTGTGCACAATCTGATACCTTTGGATTCAGTATAACCATTCCAGAGAAGCCGCTGACCCGCAGAGGAATCCTCTCTACTGTTGGTTCGTTTTATGATCCTCTTGGAATCTTGTCTCCTGTGATTTTCACTGCTAAAAGGATACTGCAGGACCTCTGCCGCAAAGGGCTGGGCTGGGATGACGCTATACCTGCATCTGCAGCTCAGGAATGGAGAGATTGGGTTAAAGAGCTACAAACACTGGATGGCTTCAGGACTAGCAGATGCTTAAAACCTCCCAACTTTGGAGAAATAACCTCCGCCCAGTTACATCACTTTGCGGATGCAAGCGAAGAGGGATACGGGACTGTCACCTACCTGCTGTTGCACAATCACCAAGGTCTTGTACATAGAGCCTTTATAATGGGAAAATCCAGGGTGGCACCTTTAAAGACTGTGACAATCCCACGTATGGAGCTAACAGCAGCTGTTGTGGCGGCTCGAATGGACAAGCTGTGGAGAAAGGAGCTGAGGATGGAACTACAAGACTCTGTTTTCTGGTCGGATAGTACCTCAGTTCTGAAATACATCAAAAACGAAACTTCAAGATTTCGAGTCTTTGTAGCTAACAGAGTCTCAGAAATTCTTAGGATGTCTAATCCATCGCAATGGAGGTATGTGTCTACTACCTGCAATCCTGCGGACCTCGCCTCCAGAGGTGTGAGAGTGGAATCCTTTTTAAAGGATGAAATGTGGATGTGTGGTCCTTCATTCCTTCTGCAACCTGAGGAAGCTTGGCCTTTGTATCCAGATGGCTTGGGAAAGTTTACAGCTGGAGACCCAGAAGTCAAAGTCTCTGCTATTATTTCTGTGGAGCAAGAGAAAGATAACGCTGTGACATGCTTGATAGATCGCAGCTCATCATGGACTCGTCTCCTGAGAGTCATGGCTTGGATACTGAGGCTTAAGGCTTTGCTTTTGAACATCAGGAAGAGGAAGGAAGCTACTGCTCAGTCTGCATCAAGAGAAGGGCAACACAAGGACATCAAGATGTGTCATGGTTACCTCTCATTGGAAGAGATCAAAAACAGTGAACTGGAAATAATCAAGTTCTGTCAAAGGCAGAAGTACCCAGAAGAGTTTTCCTGCTTACAAAAGGGAGAGAGCGTGAAAACAAACAGCCACATATACAAGCTCGACCCGATACTGGATGATGGTGTTTTGAGAGTTGGAGGTCGTCTGAGTAAGGCAGCTATGCCTGAAGAGTCTAAACATCCAGCTATAATAGCCAAAGATCTTCACATCTCTGACCTCATTATACGCCACATTCATAAAGCAGTTGGACATGGTGGCAGGAACCATGTGCTGTCAAAGCTACGTCAACGCTATTGGATTCCTTCTGCCAGTGTAGCCATAAGAAAAATCTTGTCCAGATGTGTGGTTTGTCGCAGGCTTCATGGTAACATCGGTCACCAGCAGATGGCAGACTTGCCTGCTGACAGAGTTTCACCTGATGCACCACCTTTCAGTTATGTCGGTGTGGATTATTTTGGACCTTTTGACATCAAGCGGGGAAGGAGTCTTGTCAAAAGATATGGAGTCATCTTCACCTGTTTGGTGATAAGAGCAGTGCACATTGAAGTGGCTTCATCTTTGGACACAAGTTCCTTTATTAATGCTTTACGACGCTTCATGGCAAGGAGAGGACAAGTTAAGGAGCTCCGCTCGGACAATGGCACTAATTTTGTTGGTGCTGAGCGGGAGTTGAAACGAGCTATAGAAGGATGGAACCTGGAACAGATCAATGATACACTCTCACAGAAAGGAATTAAATGGACCTTTAATCCTCCTACCGGATCACATCATGGCGGCGCATGGGAGAGGTTAATTCGTTCCATCAGAGGAGTTCTTAACTCCACTTTGAGAGCACAGAGTTTGGACGAGGAGGGACTCCATACTGTCCTGTGTGAGGTTGAATCCATCCTCAATAGCAGACCTCTTACCAAGGAATCCACAGACCTAAACGACTTGGAAGCACTTACACCTAATCATTTGCTGCTTCTCAAAAAACAACCGTGTCTACCATCTGGACTGTTTCACATGGAGGACAGTTATACACGTCGCAGATGGAGACAAGTCCAATACATTTCTGATTTGTTTTGGAAAAGGTGGATAAAGGAGTATTTGCCACAGTTACAGGAACGGCAGAAGTGGACAAAGGTCAAGAGGAACTTCATTCCTGGGGACATCGTACTAATAGTGGACGATTCTGCACCTAGGAATTCCTGGGTCATTGGAAGGATCACTGAGACACTTCCAGACAGAAGAGGACTAGTGCGGCAGGTTCAAATTAAGACCCAGACTAGTACTCTCTGCAGACCTGTGACCAAGATCTGTCTGCTTCAGGAGTCTGCTCAGGCCTAAGGACTGTTTGACTTGTTGACCCAGACCTGACATGAGTGATTCACTCTGGACAATTATTACTGACTTCTGTCATGGACGTGACTTGACTTCCTTCAAGAGAACTGAAATCAAGAGCTACGATGAACTTTATAATGGACTATGGACTCTTAAAAAAGAAAAAAAAAAAAAAACGCACAAGGTGAAATTGTATGATTTTTTTGTGTGTGTGTTTGTAATTATTACTGTGTTAATTGTAATAATTATGGGGCCGGAATGTAGGTGCCAGCAATGTCACGGGCTTGTGGTGTTTATTGAGGATGCATGGGTTTCTGAATGACTTGTCACATACGGGGATTTGTCACATGGTGTAGGTGTTACGTCAGCAATACTATTATCAGCTGGTCTTCTCCTGGCGGGTTTTTTGGAATGAGAGGGTGAGGGGGGGAAGTTCTACTTTTGCTGACCGATGTCACAGCGCCATCACATCACTTTTCTTTGCTTCATATCGCCTTTTACTTGCTTTGACATTTTGGTGCTCATACAAGATGCTTTGGAAGTGATCGTCCCGATGTTTGTGTTTAAGCAGCAATAAATGTGCAAAAGGTAATATGTCTCGGAGCCGTGATTCCTCACCACCATCGTGTCTGGCAGGTAATCGCCTTTCCCTTTCTTAGCCTCTCTGCGACTATATTTTTTTGGACCCTTCGGATAGTCGCTCAATATTGATAATAAGCTGCCAAGTGGCTAACAGCTTGGCTATTTATTGAACTTGGAGACAAGTGCGACACCATCCACAGAGCCACTGCTGTTGTGTGGAGAGAGAAGAGATAACAGAAGTTATCTCACAGCTGGGGTGTTTCATTCCAGAGGAAACACAGTGGGACAGAGAAACCACCACCAACAGCTTCCAATAACATCATGCCTTCAGAGCAGGTTTGATTTTGTCCGTCAGAAGCACTTGAGCTCATGGTTGTTGCAGTTAGAATCCCTCTAAAATTGGATCACAGAGAAAACAGTCAATATCTACTAATTATTCTGCCCACACCTTCAAAAACCTCTAGTCAAAAAAACAGGAAAATATACACAAAAAGTCAAAAGCTCACTTCATTCATTCAATTTTCTCTCTCCGTTCTTTCACAACACCCTGTTACAGAGAGGTTTCAGATCATCAGGTCTTCATTTTTATTCAGTTCTACAAATGAAGCAACGTTGCTGGAGACAAGATCATAGCAGATGAATGTCTGCCCTTTCCACACGGTGTGAAGTCAAATTAAGCTCGTAATCACTCTCTCCTCTCTCCTTCCCTGTCTTTCCAAAGCTCTGTTCTGCTTTGATCTTACCCATTTAAAATTTACCTTTGATTTTTTTTTTCAGAGTGATGGAGGCGAAAGATGATGCTAGAGGGAAGCAGTGGAGGAGGAAGAGCTTTTGTGCTGTTGTGCACAAGTTTGTCTGTTTGTTTACTTTTCTTTTTATGGTACATTGTATGCTAAAACCAAAGGCGATTTTGGATAATAAAGTTTTTGTATATATATTAACAAAGAACAGGCAAGTCAAGAGAGGATAAGATAAAGGGATAAAGTTAGAGGGGCTTGTTTTTTTCCAATATAACTACTATAAAGCCCCCTGTAGTTGCCCTAGAGATCCCTAGAGTCTGGACATCTGACTATAGGGAAACTATCTTGGTGGAGCCAAGCAGTACATCCATAAAGCCATATGTTAAAATTGTTTCTGACCTGCTATTACCCACAAGACACAGCTTATACATTTGGGAAACAAAAGACATTTAGAACCCTTGGTTCCGAACTCTTGTGGTGTCAGGACATCTGGTTTTGCAGGGGAGTGTGTGATAGATGTGATGAAGGTAGATAACATAAAATAATGAGGTAAAAAACAAGCCTAAAAGGGACTTAATTTAAATTGTTGATCACTATGAACGAAAAAAACAGAGGCTTGTGTAAAGACTTTAGATATTTTAGATTGTTCAAGAGGAATCCGAGTGTTTGAGCATCTTTATTGATATTTCACCTTTTCAGGAAGAACAATAACAGGAAACACTCCTATGGTTCAGATGGAGTCAGAGGACTGTGGGTTGTTCGGGTTGGCAGACTGGTTGGTTTTAAGTCAAGGCTGTTTGTTGCAAAGTGGCTGTGAATTCAGGGAGACAAGTATTAGACTTTTATCATCATTTCTTCTCAGGAGTGACAGGCGGACCCTCTCAGCATATGAGGAGAGAAAGTGAAAACTATAATGTAAATGACATGGTTGAACATAAATAACGTGTGTGCTAACAGTTTGTGGTTATAGTCAGCAGCTTATGGCAAAATAGAAGGTTTACAGTTGTGTGGTGCTGTGTGTCTCTGATTGTGTAGCTCACCCCATACTTAGCTTTGCTGGTGGTCTGATCCATTTGGGATGCAGAAAAGTACTGCCTGACATTAAACTGTCAGGCAGTACTTTTTTTTTTTTTTGTTTTTAGTTAGTTTTTTTTTTTTTTTTTAGAGATCTGATTTCCTGTCCTCCTTGAGTTACAAACTTAATGCAACATAAAGTTACATGTTTATTTTCATTGTTGATGCCTACGGCATAATATCACTAGCTTACCTACTTTTACCAATATTATATTTGCTTCTGGCAATTGCTGCTTGCTACCAAGCTAACAGAGAAGTATGACTTCAACACATCCGCAATCAAAGCTGTTTTCCTACCAGTTGCATCTTATAATCAATCAGGAGCAGGTGAGAGCGCTTTCATGCCATGCCTTTCCAGTGAGTGCGCAGGTGAATATGGTCCCCTTTGGAGCATTTTTGCTGCAACACAATCTGAATAGAGGTCACTGATTCTCAGTTCAGTTAGAAGAGCTTCCGTTCATGACATTCAGTTCATAAAACACTGACCAGGAGGAGATGAAAGATGAAGAGGAGCATCTACAATGTGCACATTAAAGCTATTCATGAAGGATTGTCTGTTAGTTTCTTCTGAAAGCAGTAAAATGGCATGTTTTTATACATGCATGGGCATCAAAGCAAGTTTTTCCGTTTTTTATACATTTAGCTTAAAGTACATAACTCGAGGATAAGAAAGCTGAATGGTTAACTCACTCTATACAGCAGAAAATATAGGACAAACACTGAAATTTATAAAATTACATTATTTATTTACAAATACATTTTTGAAGTGATTCCAAAGTTTTGTAAAAGATTGTCTTAAAACACAACTGTTGAAGTCTAAATGAACAAGTGTTACAACAAGTGAGCAATAAAATACATGCACATATCTGTACACTCGTTCCTGACACCAAAATAGATCTGATTACAAAATATAGTGCTCAGTATAAACATAAGTAGAGTTGAGTTTCACACATCCTGAAGACGTTCATCTGAAATGACTTTTCCTCTGAAATTTGTGTATTAAAATACAGGCACTACTAAAGCTTAGCAAAAATAGACGACAGTCTGTCGACGCTGCTCTCTGGATATTATTATAACAGCAAACACTGATGTGTGATTGTTGGCTGAAGACATTGTTTCTATTCTTACAGCAGTGCAGGCTCAATGCAAATGTCCCGGCTGAGGTTCAGTGAACAACAGGAAACACTCAGGATCCCCAGGCACCAAGGAGAATTCAGCGTCAGTGACATCTGAAAAGTTCACTTGAACTTCACGATCTCACATTCCGTTTAGGACACTATGACAAAAATAAAGAGACATGGGCTCCTCTATTTATTGGTAAACATCTTGAGCTAAATTAGACAGGGATAGGCCCTTCTTCTGCCACTTATCTATTTCTGGGTCAAGGTGGCCGGGGGGCGGGGGGCGGGGGCTGGAGCCAATACCAGCTCACACTGGCCAAGGGTGGGGTACACCCTAGACAGGTAGCCATTTTATAGTAATTTTATGTTATTCTCTGAAAATAATTGTTTTCCTTTAGAAAATGATCCTCAGAGAAGATATTACCCATTTGGTTCAGCTAATTAACAGAAGCTGGTGTTGTGGGATATTTCACATTTATCCATACATTATTATAATAGAATTAAATTAAATTAAATTAAAGCCACTATGTGTATTATTTGAAAATGCCTGAGTCTGCCCCCCCTCACCTAGCAGCAGTTTCTGAGGCAGTGCGGAGAGTCCCCTGAAAGGCAGCACTTTGTTTAAATAACTGATTTTGCAGTAAGATATTGGTATTGAGATTTGACCTTATTCTCTGTGAGTTCTCTCTGGTGCTGATGATGTTTTCCTGGCAGCAGGAGGTGGGGTGATGGTCACCTGACTAAAGTTTCAGCATCATTCTCTTTAAAACACCGGAGGCTACACTACATCCTCTGAGTGTGTCATCAGGACAGTGAGTTTCTCTAGAGAGCAAAGAGACTGGCCCAGTCTAGCTGTTACTATGTTAACTTCGTTGGAAGAAAAGATGAGTAAAGACTTAACATCTGGTGGTGTCTGTTTCCACCTTTGGAGGCAGATGTTGGTGAGTAAAAGGTGAAGTTTGATGCCGAACTTCAATCTCAGCTATGCTGGTGAGTAAATAGTTGTTGATACGCATAACAGTTATGTCCTTACAGATGAATGTTCAAAAAATTATTTAAGAATTCCAGTATCAACCTCAGAAATAAGTGGATATGGGCCTAATTGAGCTCTAATCAGTGTGGCTGCCTTATCAGAAAGCTCAGCGCCTTAACCCTTTGAAACAGGGGACTTAGACCAAGGAAAATCCAAGCACTGTTATTATTTTACTGGAAAATCTACACATAGAGGATTTAAGGTTTTTTGTTTTTTGTTTTTTGAAAACAAAAGTATATTTTAATTGGGAACAACTTATCTTAGTCTTGATATTCAACACTGTACATTGACATACATAATAGCCATCTCTGATTGTTGTCTTAGTAGAGAGGAAGAAAAGAGGAGAGATCCTAGTTTCAATCATGAAAGGTGAGTTGCAGCTTTTAAAGGTGATGAACATGACAATGAAGAGGTGACTGAGGGTGAAGTGGGAAGTCAGCTCACTTGCTAGACCACATACCCCAAAGACTAAATCCTAACAACAGTGGTCCTGGTTCAAATCAGATGTCATGCCATGTCTCTTTGCTACAGGCCATCCCCTCTCTGTCTCACTGACTTTCCTGTCGCTCTCGCTGTGGCTGCAGCCACAATGGTAAAAATGTTCACAAAGCAATTCAGACAAAGAAAATACAAAATTTATATTTAAAGGTAGTGGCCAGAGCAGCAAGTTGTAGGTTCTTCCTACATGACAGTGGAGGAGCAACAGGAAAAGTGCATTAGATGGAAGTGCTCTGCTGACCCCTGTCAACAGCTTCAGGTATTTACTGCACCATTCCTTGACATTGACATTGCTGTCAGCAATCTCATCTCACAACAACTGATACATCGTGTAGCCCTCTTTCATCCAAAGACTATACTATTCCTGTTCACTGTCATAGAACAAAGAATTTATTGCTAAAGACCAAAGCAGTCCACTTCCTGTTCACAGTATGCATATTCTCCAGACAGTCACCAACCTATAGTTCTATATAACTTTAGCAGGGGGCAGATGGTGGCCTGTCACCTCCTGTCTACAGCACCACAAAATCGCCATACAAATATACAGAGTGTGCCTGGACAAACATTACATCTGGGTGAAAAGCAGAAAGAGAACTCAGCGGTTGTGAGTTGTGTTGCTGGTTATGATGACAATGGATGACAGGTGGTATTTAGACCAGACTCTTGAATGTATCTGAATGCATTTCCTGTCTGAACACAACATGAAAAAAACTGGACCTTCTCATGAAGATTATCCTCCACCGTGCAATGAGGAACTTACCTGGTGGACCAGTAGCCATAACACAGACCTGCGTGATCTGTGGAACAGTTAGCAGAGATGGACCAGTAGCGCAAAATACACTAAAAAACAGAGTTCAGTAGGTCTGAAAGCATGCCACCTAATGACACGAAGGCCAAAAAACTCAACTCTCCTATTTTATCAAAGACTTGTTTTAAGCTGAATGAATTGCACTCCAGCACCTGTGGAAGGTGGGGCCAGAGATTCAGCTGAGATTGCATGACATGCCTCCATTGATATGTAGTGTTAGACCTGGAATGTGGTTCTTCCTGTGGTCTAGCCCAAAGCAACTAAAAGATTTAACACAGCACAGTGCACTACAGCTTTACTGAAAGAAGATCTGTCCTCAGCAAGCAGATGTGAAATCACTTTGAGATGAACAAACCAATCTCAATGACTGCTGGGGTTTACATCACAAAAACCCTAACCCAGGTCACACAGTGTACCAGTGACTTCAGGGTCTCAGAGAAGCCTGCACATACTGACTCTTAAATGTTGTGTGACCACATCCCAATCAGTATCCCAGACTGAGCTTCACCCTGAAGAGTCAACACAAACCATCAAGGCAGGTCCATCTTTGGAGCTACTGCACTCACATACAAGATGTTTAAGTTAAATACCACCCCCAATATCACACCCACAACCCTGCTCCAGAGCATCTACTACTGACCAAGACTCCATGCTGACGCCAGAGGACATTCTGGGTTTGTGGTTCAAGCTCCAACAACAACATGTGGAAATCCATGACATTGTCATCGGATTCAAATGAGCACAACAACTTGTGTAAAACCTGAAGCTGAAACCCAGCCTGAGATGGGGAGCTTCATCTCTAAACATTAACTCAGTACACTAAGGAAAATAAAGCACATTTGAAACTAACCTAAAGCTTAGCACAAAAAACGACATAATGGGAAATCCAGCGAGGATACAAACTCACCACAGATGAGCTCACCTGAAATATTGACTGTTCATATGGTGTTATAACAGCCAGTTTGTGACTGATAGCTTCAAGTTACGAAACTAAAACCAGCATTAAAATAAATCACAATTAACCTTAAAGAAGACAGAGTACAAAACTCTAGCAGAGTGGTGCATTGTGATGCTCCCTCACCACCTGATGTAGTCTACCAGTGTAAGAGGGTCTGGGGAGGACCAGTCCTCCAGTGTAATACACCACAGTCACATTTCTGGGTGGCAGCAAAGGCCTGCAGGTACAGAGGCTGAACAGTCTCATACTGTGTATGAGTGTCATGTACATGTCTCCATCAACGGTCCATAGAACAGAGAGAATGACTCCTCACCTCGCCATTGCAATGTAGCTTACATCGCTGTTAGCACTGATAGTCCAAACCTGACCTGGCCTGGTCTCTGACTTGGCAAAAAAACAGGTCTATGCTTGGGGCAGGGGGCATAGTTCAGGAAAGGCAGAGAGAGCTGGGAGAGGAGGTGAGGGTGCAAACTGGTGTAGGGAGACCATAATAGGAGGGGTCAGTGAAGGGGAAGAGGAAAAGGAGAAAGAGGAGGACCCCCAGCACGTAGGAGGAGAGGATGGTGAGGCGCTGTGGGTGCTCCAGAGCTGTGCTGATGGTGGGGAAACCCATGTAGTTACAGAAGGAATGGCAGAGGACAGGGCCCATCAGGTGACCTGAGACACACAGAGAAGAGGACACGTTAACCCTGTGTTGACCACTTTACAGTTGTGTGCATTATAGTCTATTCCTGGAAGACGTAAAACGAACAAACAACCAAAATACAGGAGTAACATTTGTAAGCCTGGACTGGGTATGAGTCCAACAAACAACAAACATAAACCATGTCCTGTATAAAAACCAACAAGCTGCTGCCACAATAAGGAAAAGTGGCAGTGAACCTCATCCACCCACTGATGAAACCTTAATTAGTTATCATTTTAAAATAAGAATAAAAGCCAAAGATGCATCATTTCATGTCTTCTTCCTTTTCAAAATAAAAGACAAAGAATACCTGATAGCAATTCCAAAAAGTGCTCAATATACACATTTTGGCCCACTGTAAAGAAATGTGAATATTCCAGTTTCCAGTGTAAATTTCCTTTATGTAAACACAAAACATTAATGTTGTAAGCCACATTTTAAAGAGATGTTGACTGACACATAATAGATGTATTTTAAGTCCCACAAAGGTCTTCTCTGATTAAAGTGCAATGCAATATCTATGCAGTGTAAAAGCATTGATATTGGTATCAAATGGCCGTGAACAGGCTGCAACACCCATTATATGATAATAAATTATAATTTAGTTGTGAGTTGATGAAGATGGAAACTGCTCACCTGTCCTGATGAAGATGAAGGCTGTGTAGGCCCCAAACACAGCTGTGTACGAGAACTGGAACACTGTTAGACAAAATAAAACATCATCAGAAGCAGCAGCAGAAGATTCCTCTTCTACTCCTGTATCTCTTCAGATAATGTGATACTTGTCCTCACCTGCAGAGAGGAAGATCCCCGACAGCGTCCCCTGTCTGAAGCGCAGCAGCTCAATCACATGGTGGAAATGAGCTAAAAGCCGGACATAGAAAGATGGTTGAATAAATAAACTGTTCATACACATGCAGGAGCTCCTCTATCGCTATTAAATTCTGTTTCACAAACTAATTAGAAACATTTTCAATTCAAGAGTATTACTGTCATGTATACATATATGTTTGTGTATATACAGCTTTGAAAAAAACTGCACTGCTAAATCTTTCTGAAATCTTGACATGTATATCAGCCATACCATTCCAGTCTCTGTTCAATTCAAGTACATACATACGTCATTCCAATTAATGTGGTACTGATTAAGTGGTCATTTGAGCAAAATCTTATTTTATAAGCAAAAGGATAAAAACCATTGCTGTGGTGATCACTATTCTCTTGCAATAGGACCTGCTGGATAGCAAAAATAGTGCTAGGAGCACATCAAAAGTAATTGGAATCAAAAAATAACTTGACTATGCCAAAAGAGTTGAAAAGGGAAAAAAGAAAGGTTCACATCTGGCTTCACTGGCATAGCGTTACAGTTTGCATCAGGTTGCTTCCATCCTTCCAAATTTCAGAGGTTCAAAAGAACAAGGTCAAGTAGCAGACATTGGGAATGACAAAGCTGCAGACTGGCAGAGGAAGAAAACAACTCCCCAAAGACCAGGATGAACGTCAACTCATTTGAATGTCGCTCAGCAAGTGGCCTACATAAATAATGACAAATGGCCACTGGGGTGAAATGCATGGCAAGAAGGGTTCAAAACAGGCTTCTGCAGAGCTAAAGTTGAGTAAAGCTACAAAAAAGCCCTTCAACAATGAGCAGCAGGGAAAAGGCTGGCTGAGGTATGCAAAAGACTATAAGGACTGGACTGTAGTAGACTGGAGGAAGGTCATCTTATCTGATGAGTCAGATTTTTAGCTTTGCACAACACATCTGGCAGTTATCCTTCCTTCCTTCTGCTCTCGTAATATTCCCCAACTCTGAGGATTGTTTTTTCAGCACGACATTGCTCCATGCCGCCAAGCTAGGCCAACCAAGGTGTGGATGGAGGACCACCACATCAGAAACTCATCATGGCCAGCACTATTGAAAATGTCTGGAATGTGATCAATAGGAAGAAACAGCATTGTGAAAGACTGGTGGAGAGCATGCCCAGATGCATGAAAGCTGTTACTGAAAATCAGGGTTTTCCACCAAATGTCTTCCCAAGTTTACACATTAGTGGTTTTTTGAAAATGAATATGGACTTATTTTTGAGTATTTGAAGGTATTTGAGGTCTGAAAACACTGCATAGTTTTTTGTGTAATTTTGAGCATGTCATTTTCTGAAAGTAAATGCACTAACTAGCAATATTTCCAAAGGGAATTTGGGAAATGTTTTGTCTGTAGTGTATAGAATACAACAAATATGCTCTTTTTACTTCCTTCCTACCTATTAATAGTAATATCTGAGACTGATACTCACATAGTGACGTACTCAGATACAATCACAACTCCAAAAAATTTTGGATGCTGTGTAAAATGTTTTGCAATGTTTTGAAAATCGCGTAAACCCATATTTTACTCCCAATAGAACATAAACAACATATCAGATGTTGACACTGAGATATTTACAATTTAATGGAAAATATTACCTCATTTTGAAATTGATGGCAGCAACACATCTCAAAAAAGTTGGAACAGGGCATTGTTTACCATTGTATTGCATCCCCTCTTCTTTTAACAACTGTCGTTTCACGATGCACCAAAAGTTTTCTATATGGTGAAAGGTCTGGACTGCAGGCAGGCCAGTTCAGCACCCGGACTCTTCTCCTGCAAAGCCAAGCTGCTGTAAGAGTTGCAGTATGTGGTTTAGCATTGTCTTGCTGATATATGCAAGGCCTTCCCTAAAAGAGATGTTTAGATGTGAGCATATCTCTTTCCAATACTTGTATGTACTTTTCAACATTGATGGTGCCTTTCCAGACAAATAAGCTGCCCATGCCATAGGCACTAATGCAACCCCATTCCATCAGATATACAGGCTTTAGCACTCTCTGCTAATAATAAGCTGGATAGTCCCTCTCCTCTTTTGTCCACAGGACACAACGCCCATGGTTTCCCAAAAGAAGTTAAACATTTTGATTCACCTTACCACAAAAGTTTTCCATTTTGCCTCAGACCATTTTAAATGAGCTTTGACCCAGGGAAGATGCCGTTTATGGATTGTGTTCACATATGGCTTCTTCTTTTCATGAAAAAGCATTAACTTGTATTTGTGGACTGCACAACAACCTGTGTTCACAGACAGTGATTTCCAGAAGTGTTCCTGAGCCCATGCAGTGATGTTCAGCAGAGTCATGGCTGTTTTTAATTCAGTGCCACCTCAGGGCCCAAAGAGCATAGCATCTAGTTATGACTTTCAGCCTTGTCCTTGGTGCACAGACACTGTAGATGGTGGGCTCTTGAAAGATTTCTTAATTTTACACTGAGGAACATTTTTCTGAAATTGGTGAACAATTGTTGAACAATTTTTAGACACAGTTTGCTACAGAGGTGAACCTCTGCCCATCTTTACTAGAGGCTCTGCCTCTCTAAAATGCAACTTTATACCCAGTCATATAACTGACCTGTTATCGATTAACCTAATTACTTTTGAAATGCTCCTGTTATTATTATTTTTAGTTTTTTTGTTCCAAGCACTTTTCCAGCCTTTTGTTGCCTCCTCAAACTTTTTTGAGATCCGTTGCTGCCATCAAATTCAAAGTGAACAATTTTTTTCCATGAAATAGTAAACTGTCTAAGACATTGTAAACACATGCTAACTGACACGTACACATACATACATACAGATGAGCTAGAAACAGGAGATTGGAAACCGCCACAGACTCTCAGTTATATCATTGTAATTTTCATATGATCGGCTTCTGCTTACAGATTTTCTCTTGCTGGGGGGCCATGATGATGTATAATGATGAAAACCTATGGGATGGTTCTTGAAGTTGTTTTGTTCTTTGTTGCCCGGAGTCTTTTTTGTGGATAGATTATGGGGTGGGGTGGGGTTTTTTTTATTAACTATATCTTTTAAACATATTTTAAGTGTACAGTATGGTTAAAATGGGCTGTTTGTATCGTCATTATGCGGAAAAAAGGAAGGCCCCAGTCCCAGGACAACAGGACTCTTCTGCTATTTTTTTTTCCAGTTACAGTATAAAATTCATTAAAAAAAAAAAAAAAAAGAAGCAGCCTGAAACATTAGGAAAAGATCTTAGTCTGTAAGACTTTAGAGAACACTTTCTGAAATTTGAATTTCATCAGGTGGTCAGGAAAATATCACCTCTCCACAACCAGAGAGTTGTTTGAAGACAAATGTTGGTTTGTCAAAATTATAGATGTGTGTGGTAAGTCACACTCAGCATTTTGACTAGTTTTTTGGGTGGGGCAGTCCTACAGAGTAGAGGAATTAGTACTCACCCACTCCAAAGAAGAGAGGGCAGGTGACGATGGCGAGAGAAGGACCAGCACAGGGGATCAGCATGGGCAGCATGCAAGCCCTGAACACCAGCTCCTCTGTTAATGGAGCCACCACCTGATTCCTCAACCAGCGCATGTCACTGAGACACAACATCCAGAAACAAGGGTCTGCAGGAGGACAAATGCAGAGCAGAGCTGGCACTTATTCCCTCTGCTGTTTACACCTCTGGAAATTCATGTTTCACACAGAAATAGATTTTTCTGGAAATTTGCTTTAACACTGGGTGTAAATGCAAAAGTAACAAGGTGGAGTGGTTGGACAAGTTTCAAATGTTGAAAGTCTCACCAAACACAACCCTGATTCCATCCATTAAGCTCCATGGACAGTCCATGGCCAGCTGCATGATGGGCCCAAGAAACAGAACCTGCAGCAGATAGAGGGATAGAGAGTGGGAAAGAATGAGAGAAACTTGCACCAAACATATTTGATAAAGGGATATTTATCTTCTGTTCTAATCTAAAGCACAATAGGGAGCATAAGATTTTGTGTGTCCTTCTCTTTCTCACGGGTCAGAATGTGTATTTCATGTGTTTGAGGTGTTTTATATTTTTGAGCCAAACTCAAGGCAATTTTATGTTATGATTTAACAAACTACAGTTGTTTGGGTTTTTTTTTTATTGGAATCTCCTGCTATTGTACTCTCTGAACTGTGGACCAATCTGTACTGGACTTAGTAAAGGCAACTTAACAGAACCTGATCCAGTTCTGGCTCACAGGGAGAGAGGGATAAAGATGCTCCAAGAGGTGGAGGAGACAGGGAACCTAAAAACAGGAAGTAAGTTATCATAGTTGGGCCGATGATTCAGCTCCTTCACCAATAACAGTAGGAGCAGAACCAGTGGTTGTCAATGACGAACATGGAGGCAGTACACACACTGCATTTAAAGTCAGTGGGACACTTTTGGATGAATAAAAATCCACAGTTTCATTTGGGAAAAAATCTGCACTCTGTCTCCATAATCGTGAAGATTTTAAGTTTTCCTTAGACAGCTATGTTGCTATAAATGATGTTCCCCACAGCTAACACACTGAATCGATAGTAGTACTTTACTTCCTGTTTAAGTCCCCAGGTATGACAACTGGGGACCCAAAACTACAAGTATGATTATATCCCCAAAACAGAGCTCAGACTGAAATAAATAACAATATTAACAAGTGCATAACATGTGTACTGATGTAACAAGTTTTGACTCTGCGGCTTTTGACACTAACTGAAACTAACTGAAGCAGTTTCTTTTGCTGCCATGTTGCTGCAGCACATCTAAGCACAGCAACCCTCTCTCATCTAACTAACATCTTTGATCCCCCCCATCCAGCCAGTTGACTATGATCATTATCAAGTTTCTTACCATGGTGAGCACCAGTGGAAGTATGATGGCAGGGGTGAGGCCCTCAAACCGGATCCCCATGAGAGCAAGTAATGATGGGCCAGTCTGAAACACACACACGCAAAAAGTAGAGAGAAGTCAGTATCTGTTTAATAACAGAACAGAGAAGGCAATGTGTCAGAAACAGCAGTTCTCAAGTGTTGTAACTGATAGATGATGGATCACTGACTCACCCTAACACCGGTGAACTCTCTCCATGCCCACACAAAGAGTGGAGACAGGCCCGACACGATCAAGACACTGGTGAAGCGTCGCTTTATCACAGTGGGGTGATCCCTGAGAGTGGAGTAATGCAGACATTAATTGTCAACACCCATGAAGAATAGGATGAAAACAGCTGAGAAGTCAAGGATTTTACCAGCCCAAACCCCCAACGTTACACCAAGTTCTGTTTAAAACTGTCAAACTGTTGAATGTTTATCCTCCCTCCATTCACAGCTTCTTACATAGCTGTCAAACTGACCAGATCTCTCCCTGGAACTGCAACTTCCTGGTATCATTTACCATTCCAGAATAGTGGATGAAAATCAAGGAGTCTCAAATCATATCAAATAATTTAGCATTGTTTTGAAGTCACAAACATATCAATGCTCTGTTGCACATGATGAAAGTAGCCAAGAGAAACAACTATTGTCATCATGTCATGACTGTAAAGTTTGCTTTAAAATTCTCTCATTCAATATTAATCATTATTATGACTGCTCATGGGTTGTCGGGTAACAGCTTGAAGCTGTGCAGGTTAAGTGTAGTGCTTTGGAGGTACAGAAAACATATTTGATTAAAATCCAGATCTCGTCTCAAAATCCAGAAAAAAGGCAGCTCTGGCAGTGCATATTGAGTAGTGCCCTAATGAAGGTAGTTCAAGCAGAGTTGTTGTAAGTTACTGTCCAAGATGGCAGCCGGCAGTACAGAGCAAAGTCGAACATTAGTATGCAGGACTGTCAATTGGAAGGGTGCTCAGTCGTGATGGGCGATCACTAGTGGTGAGCACTGCTGGCTCATAAATCTCTCGCCACTCCAAGTAACATCGTACATAAGATTTTTACAGATAAAATAATAAAATAGTAACAATCAGAGAAATGATTCATTAGCTCTTACCTACATTAGACAATTATCTTCTACTGAATACAGCAACTCCTGAATCAACTGCAATGCCTATTTTAAATCTGGAGTTATTCTCACCTCTAAATCTCAGAGCTAGCTTCTATGGTTTCATCATCCAGATCATCCACCTGTCTATTAGACCCCGTACCAACTAGCCTCTTTAAAGAGATTTTTTACTTAATCGAGCCGTTCATTCTAGATCTGATTAATTTGACCTTATCTTTGGGTTATGCACCTCAGACACTTAAGACTGCAGTCATCAAACCCCAACTTAAAAAGCCCAATCTTGATACAAATGGCCAATTATAGACCCATATCAAATCTTCCGTTAATTTCTAAAATAATTGAAAAAGCAGTAGCAAACCAATCTGCATAGGAGTGGTTGGCTGCAAAGGTTTCAGTCAGGATTTAGAGCCCATCACAGCACTGGAAACAGCACTGGTTAAAGTCTCCAATGATATTCAAATGGTCTCAGACAATGGATCAACCTTCATACTTCTGTTAGATCTCAGTGCTGCATTTGACACCATAGATCATGATATTTTTTTAAAGAGACTGGAACATGAAATTGGGATTAAAGGAACTGCACTAAGGTGGTTCAAATCCTACTTATCAGATAGACATCAGTTTGTTCATGTTAACATAGCTCTTCTTCACGCATTATAGCCAATTATGGAGTTCCACAGGGTTTGGTACTTGGACCAGTCATCTTCACTCTGTATCTGCTTCCTTTAGGCAACATTATCAGGAAACACAGCATCAAATTGCATTGCTACGCAGACAATACTCAGCTGTATTTATCAATGAAGCCAAATGAAGTTAGTCATATAGTCAAACTGCAGACATGTCTTGAAGACACAAAAGTCTGGATGACCCATAATTTTCTACTTCTAAATTCAGACAAAACTTATTTAAGTTATTGTACTTGGCCCTAAACACCTCAGAAACACACTATCTAATCATCTAATCAGTCTGGATGGCATTACCCTGATTTCCAGACTATAGAGGGCACCTGAATATGAGCCGCACCCACAAAATTTTAAGAGAATATATAGGCTGCACTTCTTTATAAGCCACAGGTGTAGGAAATATGGGAGGAAATGGTATATGACAGGAAATCTGTTACACAAAGATTTCACCTTTTCGCCAGATCGATCCTGTTTAATTGGAAAGCTGTGTGTTTTCCATGATAAGGGTGTTTGCATGAAGCGCAAAATAAATGAATTATATTAAGAATTTAGTGTGGGTGCGTTTAATTTAATTCAAACTATTTCATTGGTCCACTGTGACCTGTTCGGTAATTTCATTGGTCTGATATGACAATAAATGTATTGGGAGCATGAAGCTTGTTACCCGTAAAAATCCATAAATTAGCCACAGAGTTGTTTAAGCTGCAGGGTTCAAAGCGTGTGAAAAAAGTAGCGTCTTATCATCCGGAAATTACAGTACTTTGGCTTCCAACTCCACTGTAAGTAGCCTTGGAGCAACCTTTAACCAGGACATGTCCTTTGTCCCTCACATAAAACAAATCAGTGGGGCAGTTTTCTTCCACCTATGAAACATTAGGAATATCAGAAACATCCTGTCTCAAGAGAGAAAATCTAGCAGAAAAACTAGTCTATGTTACTTCTAGGCTGGACTACTGTAACTCATTACTATCTGGATGTCCAAACAAATCTCTAAAAGGCCTTCAGTTGATTCAGAACGCTGCTGCACGAATATTAACAGGAACTAGGAAAAGAGATCACATCTCTCCTGTGTTAGCTGCTCTTCATTGTAAAATACAGAGTAGAATTTAAAATCCTTCTTTTAACGTATAAAGCTCTTAATGACCAAGCTCCATCATATCTCAGAGAGCTCATAGTTCCTTACTGTAGGAGTAGTAGGCCACTCCGCTCTCTAGATGGAGGTTTATTAGGTTCCTAGAGTCTCCAAGAGTCAATGGGCAGATCTTTCAGTTATCAGGCTCCTCTTCTATGGAACCAACTCTCAGTATCAGTCCAGGGGGAGGACTCTTTAGCAATTTTCAAGATCAGGTTTAAAACTTTTTTGTATGACAGAGCTGAGAGTTAAAAAGTTAAAGTTCATTTAGTCTTTGGCTATGCCGCTACAGGCCTAGACTGCTGAGGGAAGCACTGAGCACCTCTCTCCCTCTCTCCTTCCCCTCTGCATGCGCCGACATATCAATAACTATGCTTCTCCAAAATCCCAGTTTTCCCCCAGTTCTAAGCATGTGTACTTTATATATTAACCACGTTTCCCAAAGTCTCTGTCTCTCCCAGCTCCTCTCCTCTCTCTCCCTGTCCTCATCCTGAAGGTGCTGAATCATCACTACTCCATATTCCTGCAATGCCTGCTGCTCTCATGTCTTCATGAGCTCCATCCAGCATCATTTCTATGAACTTCATGCAGCATCATATGTCCCTGCCTGCAGTTGTATTGAATATCCCCTCCTCCTGCTCTCATCTCTCCCCACTCTACCCAACTTTGACAACTTCACAATCTTGGTGCTATATAAATAAATCTGATTTAATTTTATTTCTTTTGATAAGAAGTGGCCAGCTCTCCTCTACGATAAAAAATTAAATACTGTAAGTTAGTCAGTCAATGTGGATATTTGTTCGTTTACAAGAAGTGGAAAAAAAGTTTTACAAACTTAATATATATATATCAAAATATTTTAAGGTAACTGTAACGACCAGGACAAGTCTTGTTTGTATTTACACATTGACCTCTTGGAAAATTGCTTTTTAAGTACAACCATCAAGGGTTAGGGTTATCAACAACATATATTAAATTTTAAAGCCAAATGGTTAGAATAGCAGCGGTATTGGCTATTGGATGTTTGTTTAGAAAAAAGAAAGCAAAACAGTGGTTTCTAAATATGACTTGGTTTCTATGGGTTTTTTTTAATATACATATTGCAGTCTGTACACCACATCTGCTCTTTAGCTTAAAAAAAACAAGTATTTATATATTGCCGTTTTTTCATGAGTGCTTTATTGTGATATGATTTTTGTAATCTAAATTAATCCATATGTGTGTGTGTGTGTGTGTGTGGACTAAGATTCCAAAAATATTAATAGTGGCACACGCATCACATGGAGAGCTGGATTTAAAGAGACGTGTCAGTCACATTATGATCATTGATCATGTTATGTTTATGATCACACTGCATATAATGACATTGATAAGTTGACTGAATCCCTGGCAGGGTCCTATTGACCCAATCGGCAGGTATTAGGACTCCGGTGGAGCAGTGAAGGTTCCATCCTGGTCCCACAGGCGGGGCCGGACTGGGCTGCATCCAAAGGCGACTAGTTTCTGCGACCACGAAGCGGCGCTGATGTCTGTCACAGTGAGCAACACATGCTCGGAGGGAAGCTGTGTCGTTCATGACTCACACGCGAGATTACCGACTTTTAGGTCACAGCCCAGCGAGTGTCGAGCAACAAACCTAACAGCAATAAACCACACGTTTGGCTGACAGACACAACGTCAGTAGGGTGCATTATATGCACACCATGCTCACTAAACCGATAAACAGCTGCCTTGGCTCACCTCGGCAGGTCACTCCTCCACACGTACAGGCTGCCGACATAAGAGCAAGCAAGCAGCAGGCAGGACACCACCGACAGCCAGCATAAGCCCTCTGGAGCTACAAAGTCGCCATTGCTGAGTGTCATCTCGTCTGACACAAGGTTTAGTGAGAAATCCTTCTGCTTTGCCATGATGACCGCCAGTTTAGTCTATACTACACAATTACTGGGCAGCGGACGGTGGCTGGACCATCCACCCAGATCAAACACACGCCAACATGAGCTGGGAAACTGTCAATAGTCCACTTTCGAAATGTAAGCTAACGTGGCTAGTTGGAGTGCTAGCTTCCCCGGCACTGTATTTCTACGTCATAAAGAGGTTTCCGTTTCTCCTTCTTGTTCTAATGCTCCTTTTCAGTGGTCTGACGGCTCGTGTCTTTGCCGCCATCTTGTGGCGCTCACAGTGTACTTCTGTTATTTGTCAGCTTCGCTCTTTGAGAGTCACAACAGATTTCAGGTTTTTCTGTTATTTCCTGAAAGCAAAATGGCAAATCACTCCCACATTCCTTTAAAGAGTCTCCTCACCTCAGGGCCCTCTCTCCAAGGACTACCTCCAGCCCTGTCACTATAATAATATTAAAATTTAAGTGAAACTATTTCAATATAACAGAAAAATTCATCTGAAAATATAGTTTATCTTTTCAACGTTACACCACAAATCTCACTCACTCACTCAGATATTGAGACTATTCCTTTATTACGTATTTTACGACCATTAAACTGTTTTTTTTTTACTAGTCATTACTAATTTTTACATAACAAAGAAGTAAAAACTAACAAGAACACGATGGCTATGTTCATCAATCAGAACCATGACATAGTCAATACCACTGCTATTTTAACAATTTGACTTTAAGATTTAATATATGTTGTTGGTAACCCTAACCTTTGATGGTTGTGCTTAAAAAGCTATTTTCCAAAAGGTCAATGTGTAAATGCAAAAAAGATCTATCCTGGTTATAAGAGTTATTAGTGTTGTAATTGAAATATCTATCTATCTATATTAAGGCTGTTAATCTTATAGCCGCTGTGTATTAATTTAGATTCATTGCATAAAAAAATGGAATAAAATTAATCATGCAAATGCTAACCTGGATTAACAAATTTTGACACCCCTGGTATTTGCAGATCAATGCAGTTACTGAATCCCCTTCCATTAAAATTTTAATAACCCTAATTATATTTGACCAGAATAACTCTTGTTTGCATTTACACATCGACTTCTCCGAAAATTTCTTTTTAAGCACAACCAGCAAATCATTCTGCTTGAGTACATGAATCAAATTCAAATGCAAATGCTTAATTTTTGGGTAAATAAGCAAATACATCTCAAGTTTTCATGCCAAAATTTCTTTAAAACTGCACACTGATTTCAGGGTGATAAATGTGGAACCATGTGAAAATGTGTCAATATATTCAGTAGTAAAGAGCCTTTCTAGTTCTTTTAAAGTGCATGATGTGTCACCTTTGCATCTGAGGCAAAAGAATTTGCATGAATTTTGACTAGAAAAATACTTTTGACAACATGGTTGCGTTTGACCTGTAATAGTGTACAGGTAAATTTAAATCAAGGATTGTTAACTGCTTGTGGAGACGTGAACAGTCCTGATTGCTCAAAATAAAATATTTGCTGGTAACATTAATTTCAGTTATTTATAAATGCCAATAACACTTTTACAAAAATGCTTAACATTAAAACTGAAATGCTACCTTTCAAAAATTTCAACTGAATTTGAACAAAGTGATGTAATTGCACAGTGATAAAATACAAATAAAATAGGCAAGGCAGAAATGCTATAAGGAGTGACTACCATGTGATTGAGTCCTGACCACACACAGTGACCTGCCTACCATAACAGAGGGTAGAGAATTTTGTTGTGTAATTTCATTTCATAAAAATGTATCTGCATTTTGTCAACATTTTGTTTGTCTCAATTAGCCTTCTACGGCATTCTGTTTTGGTAAAAGGAATTGGCTGTTCATATTTCTCCAATATCAATATTTTGTCTAATATTATAATAAATGTGTGGTGCTGTTAACCCATGCATTAATGTAAAGCTAGCTATTGAGACAAACTTCGTCTTGTGTTACAATATGTTGCATTCATATTCAGGTTAAAGTAACATAATTAAAATGAAAAATTACTTTGATTTGATTCTGATTACTGGTTTGGGGTGGATCCTTCTCCTCTTATGTGCTTTTCTTTAAGGTTATAACTGGAAATTCTAAAATTAATTTCCATTATTTCCTGGTTTTAGCCTTAGAGTGCAGCAGGATGAATCCTTAAAACTATATTTTGGTTTCTTTGTCCTCCTCCCCTATGCTGAGATCTTAGGGTTTTGGTTGGATGAGAGGACAAAATGTAACAACTTCACAACTTGGTTAATCGAGGTGAAATTGAGCAGTGGTGATGTTGAAGTCATGTGATCATGGTGTAGTGGCTTTTTAGCCTAAAATTAGCTTATTACTTATGCTGATTGTATTTATGTTTCAAACCTTATAATATGGCCAGGTTCATTAGTTAGATGAACCTGCTGAAAAAACCTGGATCAGAATCAGAAGCTGGTCTTTATTTTCTGGAGTCAGCCACAGGAGAATGAATCTTATTGGTTGTTCATGGAAGGAACAGGTGATTGTGATGTCAGGGCTGTGCAGCGCTGTATGAGTCTAGGCTTAAATGGACAAGTTCTAGAATGCAGCAAATCTGGAACCAGAATTTACGAGCATCCCTTAAAGACAACATAATTGGATATTTTAACAAGCGGTTTCAGCGAATGGCATCTGCTGAATCGAATTTCCTTGACAATGTGTTCTTCGCGGTGACAGTATAGCTTCGAGATTTGAAAATGTAAGCGTTGCGAGGTGAGGTGTGGACGGAAGTGTGGGGGTGAGGGGGCGTGTCCTCGGGCTGTCTGCTTTTATAGACGAGGGGAATGAACGTGTCTCAGTCTCCGGTGTAACGTGAACGGAGGGGAGACGATGCTTCAGATGCCCTCCTCCTCCTTTACTTCATCTTCTTTTTCTCCTCTCTTGCTCCCCGTCTTCACGCTTCCCAGGCCGTACGGTGACTAACAGAACCCCTGCACAAGCCCACATCCAAGAAGAGGAAATACAGCAGAGTCGAGCCGCTCCCGGACCTCCATTGGCAAACATCAGCGGGTACGAGCCTGTGTGTGTATGTGTGATGAGAGCAGGTGGCGGGAGGCGCCAGCTGGCCTGTTGTCTACACCGCTGCTCCTCCAGGGATGGAGGTTACACTCACTCCTCATTAGTGGATGTTGACTTTGTCACCTTGATTCAGTTTGACGTCATTTTATCAGGTGGATTGATTGGTAAGTGATGTGAACAGATTGTGTTCTTATTAGTGGCTGTGAGCCTTTTATTGTTTACTTCTGTGTGTGTGTGTGTGTGTGTGTGTGTGCGTGCGCGCGCGCGCTCGCCCCCTGTGTACGAACCCAGACACTCATGTTTATTTCCCGGTAAGAGGAAGAAAACAGATGTTTTGTGTGGACGCGTTCTCTTCCTGTTCTCATTACCTGTTTACGGCAAAATGCGTTCACGTTATTTCATCATGGTGTCTTAACAGGGAGGAGGAGAAATGCGTATCGGTCCAAACAGCTTGGCCCTTGGAAAACGCAATCCGCTGCAATCCGCAGACAGGGCAGGAATAATACGATGAGAGAGAGGCCATGTTTGAATCCTCCTTGACCAGATATGAACAATTCTGGCGCATCAACGTTTTCATGTAACCCTCCCCAGCTTCGAGAGTATTCCAGGAGCGTCACAGAAAGAGGGACAGCTTAGGGAGGGTAGTGTTTTTTCATGATCAAACTGTTTTCTTGATTGCTGAGTAATGTGCCATGAAATGACAGCAAAGTGACAAGACACTGGGCCTGGAGCGCACTGTAGACCCTCAGTGTTGCTGAAGTCACCAAGGCTGGTGTTGCTTACAGATATGTGGCCTTAAAATACATAAAACTAGTTGACAGTCAGTGTGGTCCCACATCCACCTCTGTGCTGATGTCTATCTATGAGGTGTCTAAGCAATGTTACAATTAGAACAGTCTCACTTTAAAATATTTACAGAGATGGAAATCAATCCTGTTTGAAAAACAAATAACATTATATTGAAAGTTACATTCATTTTCAGTGAAATAGTGTTCAGTTCAATGCACTTGAACTTCTTGGATAACATAAAGAAACTTCTGGTTCAACATAGGCCTTTCTCCTTATCTCGGCTCTGGCCCATAGACTGTCACATCTAAGCAGATGAAGGATGTTACCCTCTGGTATAGTTTAACACCCATCTTAAAACCGTACTATATATGGGTCAGATTGTGAATATTTTTGCTATTTGTTTGACAAATTGCCAGTCTTGCCAATCTTAGCTAATGTCATCAAGGATAGGCTATCTTGGCGATATTCCTGTGTTTATTAACTTCAAACATACCCTATTACCAACAAAGTAATATTCACAATTAGTTTTTCTTGCCCAAGTGTTTCCCTGTCTACTAATGTACTGTAGTTACACAAAACATCCAAACACATATAATATTAATTGTTGTTGCAGCAGCCATTACAGTATCAGAATTATAGTATGAAGCAATGATAACAGTAAATGTAGTAGTAATATGACCAATTTGATTCGTTTTTGTTATAATGGTGCAAGCTGTCAACATTAGTAGTAATGGCAGAAGCTGAACTTGGTACGTTTTTAAGATAAGCATTAAGAAACAACTGTGATAGCATACCTGACCAACAGGTGTAGCTATGTAGCACAAGTGCTAGCAAGCTTCTCCACTGCCTCAAATTTCCTTCTTACAGAACGGCAGAAATATCTTAGTACTTCAAATTGACTTGAAAGTGGTAGGTATCAGAAGAACTGGTGCTTTCTCTTTATGTGGCTGTAGAAATTATAGGTCGGAGCAATTACTAATTAAATTAATATATGTAAGAGATAGAAACTATGTGAAACACAAGCACAGCATGGACGTGTCTGACATGAAGAGATTGCGAAATTATGAAACTGCAAAAAGAAGAGTTAAAATAAGGAGACGATCACAATCTGCAAAGCCACAGTTTTTGGTGTGTGTGTGTGTGTGTGTGTGTGCGTGTGTGTGTCAGCAAGATGAGATAACACAGTAACAACCCACCTGTCAGGCTCTCATGGAGACTTAGGTCAAACTGAGAGGAGGTGAGCCTGCAGGAACAGAAAGGAGAGATATGAAATAAAACAAAAATAGTCATAGTTGTTGTGAAGTAGTTCTTTGAGTTCTGGTTCGATTTGAAGTCACTTTAATGGTAGAAAAAGTAGGAAAGGGAGTTTGTTAAGGGTACAAAGAATATCCTCTCCTCCTCATTAAAAATAAAATCAGACAAAGATAAGATTTATTTTATTTTGTTTTATGATTTTGCCGCGCAATAGCAAATCTAATCAATTCTTTTGAATTTACTGAA
Organism: Echeneis naucrates; assembly: GCF_900963305.1. Taxonomy (NCBI): domain Eukaryota; kingdom Metazoa; phylum Chordata; class Actinopteri; order Carangiformes; family Echeneidae; genus Echeneis; species Echeneis naucrates. Next base: position 14,205,661 of record NC_042528.1, on the reverse strand, counting down.
CAAGTGGCAAGAATTTCATGGGAAGGTGACATGAGCCTGTGTATTTTTACCCATGTTCTTTAGTTTCAGGAATAGTCTGATTCAAAAATTCTGACTTATTGTGAGTTATCACAATCCTCGACCATGATGCTCTGCTCAGCAACTCACAAGCTGTTTTCATACTTAATGTTGCATAGCAACAAGCACAATGGAACCATATGTGTGCCTCTGAGCTCTCAGCTGAGTTTTGAGTTGTAGGATCTCAGCACCAAAGACTAATTGTTGGGTCATTGTCATCATTTAGACATCTTTTCCGTAATCCTGTGAGTTGCAGGCCAACAATAATCCAACTAATTGTCCCTTTTATAAATATTAAGTATAAGAATATAATTTCGGTCATTACAACTGCACATGGTGTCAGATTGCCTGTCTCAACACCATCTGAAACATGGGGACTATTGTTTCATTTTGAGAGTAAAGAACAAAATTTCTATCATGGATTTTGAGGTGTGTTTCACATTATTATCCAGTTGTAGAAGCCATCCTCTCTTAACTTCAGGTTTGTTTTAGGTTTTTCTTTGTTTTTTACAGATCGTGTTATGTTTGTTTCCAAAATATGTTTGAAATTAATCAACCCGTTCTTCCTTCTACCCATGAAATGTTCCCAGTGCCATTGGCTGCAATACAACTCTAAAGGATGATAACCCTAACCCTAACCCACCCCCAAGCTAGCAATTGGAATTGTGTTCTTCTCATGAAAATTATGTGCTCTCTGTTCTCCATACATACCTTTTCTTCAATTTTTGCTTTTTTTTTTGCTAAAACTGGACTAAAACCTTTTTGGTTTTTTGTCAACTAACTAACTAACTAACTACTAGATAAATAAATAGCCAAACTATCCTCACGCTACCGAATTCCTCTGACTTTTCTTCTCAACAACGTGCTCGTCTTTTGAGCCTGGGGGTGTCTTCTTCGGAGAGACTGTCGCTCGTTTTCTGCCATAACACTAATTTCGCTTCCACTCCTAACACACTGGTGGCCAAAACATAAGCACGTGTGCTTTCGTTTAAGCCAGCTACATCATCTATGTGTGTGTCAACCTAGCCTGGCATGGCTGTAACTCTATTCAAGCTGCGTGATCGGCACGGCGCTATTCTAATTATCATTGACTGTTCGTGTTGTCTGTCAAAACATAGATGGAATGAGTTCTCCTGACCATATCATATTTCTATCGAGGAAAAGTTATTTCACAATAATTATCGTTATCATTTTATCGCCCAGGTAGTAATGGCAGCTCTGTATTGCAAAGTCAAAATAGTTGCATTAGGTGGGAGCTTCCAGACATCTGAGAAAATATATAACAAATGTGGTTAGGCCCAGAAATATTTGGACAGTGAAACAAGTCCAACAACAAGTTGTTTATATAATCAATATGGGCTTAAAGTGCAGACTCCCAGTTTGAATTTGAGGGTATTCAGATTCAAGTTGGAGGAAGGGTTTAGTAATTACAGCTCTTTAAAATGTAGCTGCCTCTTTTTCAAGGGCCCAAAAGTAATTGACTCAAAAGCTGTTTCATGGACAGGTGTGAGTAATTATTTTGCTATGTAATCATCAATGAAGCAGGAGTTGATTCCAGGTGTAGCATTTGCATTTGGAAGCTGTTGCTGTGAACCCACAACATGCAGTCAAAGGAGCTCTCAATGGAAGTGAAGCAGACCACTCTCAGGCTGAAAAAAGAGATAGATAGATAGATAGATAGATAGATAGATAGAGAGAGGAGTGGCCAAATCAACAGTTTGGAACATTCTGAAAAAACGGAGCGCACTGGTGAGCTCAGGAACTCAAAAAGGCCTGGATATCCAAGACAACAGTCAACCACCCAAGTGAAGAACACTCTCCAGGAAGTTGTATCAATATCTAAGTCTACCATAAAGAGAAGACTTCGTGAGAGCAAATACAGAGGGATCACCACAAGGTGCAAACCATTAATCAGCCTCAAAAATAGAAAGGCAAGAAGTGTAGGGATATACTTTATGCTCAGATTCCGCCAAATGCAGCACAGTTGATTGAATGGCATTTCACGGTACAGATGGATAATGACCCAAAGCATACTGCCAAAGTGACCCAGGAGGTTTTTAAGACAAAGAAGTGGAATATTCTACAATGCCCAAGTCGATCACCAGATCTCAACCCCAATCAAGCACTTGCTTAGGACAAAACGTAAGGTAGAAAGCAAGAACTGAAGACAGCTGCAGTAAAGGCCTGGAGGAAAGGAGGAACGCAAAGGAGGAAACCCAGCCTTTAGTGATGTCCATGGGTTCAGTCAGTTTATGAAACTGTGACTTTGCAGCTTGAAAGATATGTATTTATTTGGGAGGGTAAGGCGGAACTATAGGAGGTATCTGCCTTTGTGTTTGGAAGTGTAATACAGAGATACTACTACAACAGTTATATCACAACAAACTGGCATGTTTATTCCATGCATTTGTGTGTCTCCAATTTTCATTGATACACTGTAACTAGGCAACCATAGATGCCTCTCTTCAAATTAATAAGAAATACAGCACTAAGTGATTCAGAAATACCATGCATCAAGTGGCTCAAAAATGACTATAAAATAACAAGAATAACATTGAATTTGAACTAATGTTAATTCATTAGATGTGACTGGTTTAAGTGAAAGCCTTAAAAAAAACAGCAAATGTGACTTAAAGCAAAAACATGAATGAAACCAGTTGTGAGGAGGAAAATAAAAGAGTGGAGGCTGGTTTTGGCAGGGGGAGGGTAAGATGGAAGTTGTTAACACTGGCCCTTTCGGATTTGTACAATATGAAATGTTACGTAACATGGAGCAGACATGCTCTCAGGCTCTCCGATGTTTTCAAAGATGGGAACATACACAACCAACCTACAGTTACAATCTGATTAAAATTACACATCCAGTGACTCTGAACACACAGTGAAACCATTATTAGCTACATTTGTTAACCGTAATATATGTAGCTCTGTTCATTTATTCTTGAAGAGACAAACTTGACTCCTTCTCCCCTTCCTTTCTCACCCTCTGTCTCCCACACACTCCACACTCACTTGCCCTTCCCCTGGAGTGGGCAGTGAGAGGATGAAGAACAACAGGATGCAGTAGGAAAATGGGACACTGCATTGTCCAAATCATCAATACTATGTACAGTTTTACAGACAGTGCATTTGACTCCCTGAAGTTAATGCTAAGAAACACTGTATGATTAATTAATACCAAACAAAGTCTCATCAACAGTTTCATCAAACACTTTTATTGAATTTTGTTCAGCAGGCATACAGCTGCTTGCTTGCTTTATGTCTCACCTTATCTGGTTTGCAACAAACCAGGCTAACAGAGCTTCTGACTGGCCCAAAGCAAGCTTAGCAAGTAAGCTTTAGCATGAGCGACTTCTAGCATGATATTGTTTAGTATCCCAGCTACAGGTGGTCAGATGCTGTAATGTAGTGTGTAAAGAGGTAGAGAAACTGCTTCAGGTTCTTCTTTTGGTTCTTCTCAACTTTTTATTTATGGTCCTTTTAATTGTCCTAATTGTTGTGGTCCTGTTCTCAGACTTTATCTCAGCAGTGCACAGAGATCTACAGCTTTGTCTGGTTTGATTTTGGCTATAACACTGGTTTTTGGCATCATGGTTAGAGATCACAAGAATAATAGATGGAGTGATTTTTTTTTTTTTATTTTTTTTTTTTGCACCTATAGTTATGCTTGGGATCAATTCTTAGCCATTCTAATCAGATTCTTTGATTCGATGTGCAGCTTTCAGTGATGCTGCTGCCAACAGCGGTTTGTCACTTACTCCAGTGTAAACAAAGCAATGAAATGAGGTTGGGCTAACAGCAGAACAGGAGGTATCATAATAACTTTAGTCACAGATCTTCAAACACGAGAAACTGAATTTAGTAAATGAATGACAACAAGGTTTAATACACAATGATAGGTAAAACAGTAAGACCACTTTGTAATATTTCAGAATTTAATTGTTTTTTAAAAAATTTTAAAATAAATTTCCTTATATTATACTGTAATGGACAAGGTCAGTATGCTCAGACATTCCAAGAAGCTCCTGCAGCCATTTCACTCTGAACTCAATTCTTTTCTTCTGTTTTATTATCATCTGCTTCCTTTGTCTTGCATTGTAAGACAGACCAACAGCTTTTCTTTGTTTCACTCCTCCCTCCTTTGCTCTCTCTCTCTCGCTCTCTTTCTCTCATCTTGATTAGAAAATGCGTGGCACAAAACAGGCAATCTATCACCCTGCCAAGCCTGCCACTTCTGCACATGCGCCTGCAGACACAATCTCCCAAAAACACATACACACATTCCACCATGTTCTCCTCTTCTTCGTTTCCCTCCTCCCTTCATCATCCTCACAGATACATCCTCTAAATCTGACTCCCATTTCCTTTTCCTCCTCCTCCCATCTTCATCATCCTTGGCAGGCCTGTTTCTTTAGTTTTTATGCGTTGTACTAGTGATTATTTTCTCAGTTCCATTAATTGCAGTATGGAGACTGAGGAAAGAGGAGTGAGTCCACAATTATAATGAAAAATCTATGAAGCTATTGTCTATTCCGTAGGAGGGATGATGATTCCCCTGATTCCTCTTTCATTCATGGTGTAAAATACACTTTTACAGAACTTGTGTATAGCATTCATTGTTTTTCATTCTTTTTTTTTATCCCTCCAGTATGGTTTGGATTTGACAATAAGGATCCAATATGTGAGATGCACAGGATTTCTTTTAGACTCTAATAAATGATGACGATTTTCTATTTTATCTCTGAGGAAAAACCTCTAATCTTGACCACCGCACATGGTCTCTTTCTTAACAATCAGTTGCTCTGTAATCAAGTTTGTTTAGCTTTGTGATGAACCTTGAGGTGAAATTACTTTTGAGAACGATTAAGAACAAGGTCAAGATGGTATAAATGCCACTTAAGAATATAGACCCTAGTCTACAGAGCCACTGTTAGGACCAACATGATGCAGGAAGTTTCCCAGAAACATCAGTGTTATCCCTTTCCCTATCTTCTTTTTCTCCTGGTTCTGACCCTCCTTTTCTCAACCATTTACCTCTCTCCATGTAGCCTCCCCTGAGTCCTCTCTGCCTCTTCTTCTGAATTACTTTCACTACTCAATATCCAGCCAGGGCAGCATAGAGCCAGGGTAATGAAATGGCTACTGGCTGCCAGGATCTGCTTCCTGCCATCCATCATCTGATTATGGTGAGGTTTTCTTCTCATCTTAACACTGACAGAAAAATCAAACAGGAAGGAAGTACAGCAAGTCTAAACATTGGACAGTGTTTTGATTATTGTTACATTTACACTCCCAGAATGATTATCTAATCTGCTTAAAGGGAGAACAAAGCTTGTAGGTCTTTGTCATGCTTTTGCACCAATAGCTTTCCACAGTGTGGGTGGTCTCGCCTACTTTTGATTAATAATAGGCCTGAGTATTAAGAGCTGGCTTCAAACCTGAGTGCAGAGACAGGGTTGAGCTTTGTTTGACTTGTGTAAAATGAATGTCAAAATATCCACACAATGAGTCAGTGGTAGAAATCATCCCACTCTTTTTAGCGCAATGTTCATTTAGTGCTAAAAAGGATAGAAAGCTTGTCTGGACATTTTATTGGTGTTTTATGGATTTCTACAGCTGTATGTTGAGGCCAGGGTGTTTTAATGCAAGGCCCTTTGTTTCATTTGTCAGAGTTGCTCATAAAAAATTTCTAGGCAGTGACTATGAGGCTGTTTCACCCCTCTCTTTGGTTGGGTGGCTGCTGTTAAGGTGAAAGCCACACACTTTCTGGGCTCCGTTAAGAACCTTGGCTGTGGCGGTTTATCAATTGATGGTTATATACTTCGCTGTGTGAGCCTGTGAAGAGGAAAGGCCTCCTCATTTCCACTGCTCCTTCTTTCTGGGCTCCAAATCACTCAATCGTGAAATGTAACTCATCAACCTGGGTTGATTGAATTGCAAGTATTCAGAGATGCAGGTATCAGTTTGTCTTTGTGGCTGAGGCCTGATCACTTATGTCCATCCAGTCCTGTTAGGATGGTCTCGCTCCTCCATAAAGGCCCAATGTCAGCAACTAGAAAGCACTTCAGCCAAGGATGACAATTATCAGAAGAGCCAACGTCACAAGGGCCGAAGATAGGCTTTCTCTGCTGCTGCAGCAACACACATTCAGCCAGATAGTCCTGAATTTTATTTTATAACTATTGGATACTAATGTAAATGTAATTGTAAAGCTGAAGGGCCATAAATGGTGATGATGACGAAGGGCTGTAAATTATCATGTTTGTTTGGTTTGAACCATATTTCGTCTTTGAATTGATGACCCTCAAAATTGTGACCTTCCATATTTAAAAATAAAAACTTGACTCAAGGTTAGTATTTTTATCCAGAACATATCACAACCTTGTGGAAGAATATGCAAAGTTCACATGCCACACAAACACACATTTGTTGAGTTGAGTTGAGTGCCTTTATTGTCATTGTACATAAGCACAACAAAATATTTACACACCCATTAGCCTTCATACAACTACATCAATTAATCACAATTACCACTGGTTGAACGTAATAATGGCACACATCAGAATTTATATAACAGCACATATACATTTGATTGTGTATGTACACTAAACTTTGAACAGTCCATTGTCCGAATAGAGGCCTTATGGGTGCGAGCAGTCGCCACATGCATCGCAAATACCTTTTTGCAGGAATGGGTATTCATATGTTTTTTAGACACATTTATTATTAGCTTGACTGATATCAATTATTTTATATCTTTGAGTCAGAAATTGCTTGTCATCCCAGGAACCCATCACAAAACTGAGGTATCAGTCAATTCTTCTGGGTTTTGTCTTTAAACACACAGCTGTCTATCATAAAAGACATAGCTTAACACAGATGGAACTGCTGCTCTTTCAATTTTATGAGTTGTGGTGTTTAGATCAGATGCTTTTTAATCTTTATGTTTCCACTTAGACCTGTCACCAGGAAGCACAGTATGAATTTCCATAGTTCTGCCGATGCTGGTGACAGACAGCTTTATAATAATAAATCATTTTATGATAATAATACTGTGTCACCTCCATACTACAGCTCATCTCCATGAACTTCATGCTGCCTACACCCCCCTCCCACCCACGCCTCTCTCATTCTTTCTCTCTTTCTCCATCTCTCTCTCTCTCGCTCTCTCTCTCCCATTCTCAACCCAACCGGTCGAGGCAGATGGCTGCCCCCCCCCCCGAGCCTGGTTCTGCCTGAGGTTTCTGCCTCTTAAAGGAAGTGTCATTTTGCCACTGTAGCCAAGTGCTAGCTCATCGGGGGATCTGTTGGGTCTCTTTAAATAATTTTATAAAGAGTTTGGTCTAGACCTGCTCTATATGTAAAGTGCCTTGATATAACTTTGTTATGATTTGGGGCTATGCAAATAAATCTGATTTGATTTGATTTAATGCCTGGGCCAATCAATGCCCTTTCAACTCTACTTTGGATATCAAGTTATGGGTGGAAGAGACTTTCCACGGCTCAATCAGGATATTTTAAGCTTGGTCAGGAGTAAAGAGGCTCAAAAAAGAAACTCGATAATAAACTACGGGCCGGGGCACTAAACCCCAAAACACAAGTGAAAAACTTTGATCTGAGTCAAATATAACAAATGAGGATGTTTGATCTTGGGTTTTATTCAGCTGATGAATTAGAATGTAGCTGTAAAGCAGGAATGAGACAGCAGAGACCAGACAACTAGAGGAAACACTATTGTGAGGACCAGACAGACAAACTGGGACCCACAAAGCAGATCAGAGGCAATGAGTAGCGAGAGGTGGTTTATTGACAGTCCAGGTTCGATACACAAGCAGGCAATCAGCTCAGGCAGCAGTACGAAGACACAAGGCAGGATCAGGAGTCAAAAAACAGGCGAGGGTCAAAACCAGGAGATTGTAAATACAGGCAGAGGTACAAAGAGGATGAACACTGCAAATAAACACACAGGGCCACTAACACCAGAAAGCTGCAGACAATCTGACGAAGACATTGGAAAGACACCGGGTATAAATGCACAGGGAGGAATGGGACACGGGGTAAATTACATTAGGGCGGAGCCAGCAATCACAGGAGGGAGGAAACAGGAAGCAAAATAAACAACGACATGACATCACAAAACTACAAAATAAAATGGGGGAAAAAACTAGGACCTCACAACTATGGCTTTCCAGACATTGCTCCTAGTCACATGAATGAGACTTCTTAGCCACTTTTTAATCTGTGTATTTGACCCAGATAGACCTTTATGGAAAACATGAAGACAATTCACACCTCATTAACATATAAGGTATAAGGTTTGCTAAATGTTAGCACATAGGTCATGTCAATCCTGCTGCACATCCCAAAACTGTTTTGTTTCATGTCATTTCATTGCATTAAAGTAACATTTATGAATTCTTTATTTATTAACAAAGATTTTCTGTTTCTCTTCCACTCTCCCCTCCCCAGCAGCAAGCCCCAGTTGTGGCCGGTGGGCATGGTTTTGGAGGGAAGCTCAGAGGCGCTGTGTCCCCCCCCATCTCTGGAGCTGCGCCCAACCTGTAACAAGAACCAGTCCTCACCTCCACTGAGCACAAGCTCACAACCCCACAACGGGGTTTTCACTGAGGACAAGGAGCCCATCAAGTATGGCGAGCTTATCGTCTTGGGGTGAGTGTATCTGCTATTGTACATTGTCTTTGTACTGTATGCATGCATGCATGACGTGTGTGTTACAGGACCCCATTTATCCGGTAGTATTAGTATCTAGTAGTTGGTATCTGTGGCAAACACATGAAGTCTGAATGAAAAATTTAGACTCCTGTTGTATTTCTCTGGCTCTCGGGTATATGTGTGTGTCTTTTCCTTTTACCTTTCATCTCTTTCTTTGGGAATTAAATCTGTAGGTTTTCACAGCACAATTTTAGATCTGAATGTGAGTGAAGCGTTAGATTCATGCAAGCTGATAGTCTCATGTTGCATGATTACAAAAGTCCTCATGTGTTCATTTAGTTTCTGGAAAGGGACCATTCCCAGTCACCTGAAATACACAACTGAACAGATGCACAATACAATATTTTGTAATTTTTGGACACTATTTTAACTTAAGAGCCCCCAAAACGTCTCAGAAAGCCAATTGTCTGCCTGTGCACCAAGCTGGAGTCTGGTCACCTACCTCAAAACATACAAAAGATTTGAAGAACTCATTTACTTCCAACCCAACTCATGTCCTGGTTAAATTAGCATGTGGGCATGGGACAACCCATGTCCACATGCTAATTTAAGCAGTCTGATTACTAAATTTCTTTACGTAAGCTTTATAGCTTGAAAAAAGTCTTGAAATGCTAGTGATTAGCCAAGTAGATGGGCTGTTATGGTTTTCTTGGCCTAGCAAACCAAAGGCTTATTTACACTTTTATCTCAGGAAAAAGACCTTGTCAGGTTTTATACAGGTGTTAAAACAACATCACTAAAATATCAATATCGAGGAGGAATGTATATGTACAATGACATACGAAAAGATTTTGGTCTTTTACAGGCACAATGGGTCACTGGCAAATGGGGACAAGGGTCGCAGAAGAAGTCGTCTGGCACTTTACAAGAGACCCAAAGCCAATGGGGTCAAACCGGATGTTATCCATAATGTCTCAACACCTTTGGTGTCAAAGGTGAGCAGTCATAGTCCTGGTTTTATAGCACAGAACGTCCACAATACGAGAAAAATTGACAATGAAGTATATCTGTCTTGCAACTTAATTCTTATAAAGTTTTTTCTTAAAAAATTAAATCACAGTAATTTGGGAAAGTTAAACTAAAGTAGATGTGGCTTCAAAATTTAGGATGAAATTTCTCCAAACCCATATTAAGTGATGGAAAATATTTTTCATATATTTTGAGACAAAATGTGTTCATGACATTTGTCATATTTTAATCAGACATTTGTCAGTTAAATGTCAGTCAGTTAACTTAGCCCAACTTTATGAAACTGAAGAAAAGAAACATACAAATCAATTCAAATGAACAGTAAATATTAGCTATTGATGGATTTAATACCAAAATGTTCAAATACCAAATCAGTCTTTCAACATTGATTATGAATCTTAACTCTGATTGTTTTATCACTGCTCAACAAAGCATCAATGCTTAGAATTTAACATTTATTTAAAATTAAATATTCTTAAAAATGTATGATATGTTGACATTAGATGAGCTTTCTCCATCATAACAATATGTTTTATAAATGATGTGTGTCAATGACGCTAGGGTTGTATCTAGCATCATTGACAACTAGGACAGGAAGTGTCCTCTGTGCTGTTCTTCCTTGGGGGACAGCCCCAGCTATCCTTGTCATATGACCCGGATAATGTTTTTGATCCCTTGGCAGGCACTCAGCAACAAAAGCCAGCACAGCATCTCCTATACACTGTCACGAAGCCACTCTGTCATCGTGGAGTATAGTCATGACACCAACACAGATATGTTTCAGGTCAGTGTCTGCAGGCTGTCTCTCTCTCTCTTTCTCTTTCTCTCACACACACACACAACCATCCATTGTCTATAATTTCTGATATCTATAATATCTGTTATGTCTGGAATATCTGTTACCTCTATAACATCTATTACATCTGTCATCTACATGACTGTTTGTGCCTGTTAATTGATAAATCATCTTTCTGTAAGAACAGATTTAAATTTCTGAGATCTCTTTTAATGAGATCCAATATTTTGAATATTATTGGAATGCAAGAGCATGAGGTGGGACAAAAGAACTGCCCAGTAGGCCTAGAATGATATGCTAAAATCCTGACTCAACACAGTGATGCTGCCAAGTATATATGCATTTCAATTCAATGATTATTTTATTTTGTTGACCATGAAAAAACTTAAATTGTACTCATAAGTTGTCTTCCCAAGAACTTAATGTCTTGATAGTTGTCACAATGTAAATATATCACTTCATAAATAGAGGCTCCAAAGCTCCTTGGCTCAGATCTGATGGCTGACTAGGCTATCATCACTAGAGCTAGCCGTTTCGTTCAAGTTCAAGTATGGACCTTTAAAATTTGGCCAGCAGTCATATTCTACTTCCTGCATTTTGAGCATTAACTGAACCCATCAGCCCTGAGCTGACACTCTGAGGTAGAAAATCTAATCTGTGAGCAGATTTGTCAGACATCTCTGTCTAGAGCTTGGACAGGTCTGTATGTCTGCCTCAGCTGTGGTTCACCTATTAAATACTTGCTCTGGAATTATAAGCCTCTAGTTTGACATATTTGGTCCACAAAACACACAGTTTTCATGAGGGTCTTCTCCATACAAGAAGTGCAACCAGCACTAAATTGCTCTTCCCGGTTCTTGTAGATTGGCCGGTCCACAGAGAGCATGATCGACTTTGTGGTGACGGATACAGTGGGCAGTGGCAACAGTCAGGGTGGTGGTGCAGCAGGGGAGGGGGTTGGTGGTGGAGGACAGTCAGCTCAGAGCACCATCTCCCGCTATGCCTGCCGCATCATGTGTGAGCGCAGCGCTCCCTACACAGCTCGCATCTACGCCGCTGGTTTTGACTCTTCCAAGAACATCTTCCTCGGGGTGAGTATTCTGCCCCCTGGATGCCAGGCTTCCCTCTGCTAAATTCACAAGGTCACCATAGCAACAATAGCATCCGTAGTGAGGGCAACAGCAGGGACATGACTGTGCCGCCCACAGGTGACACCATAGCTGCAAGGATGTGTTGGTGCATGTGACCTGGCCTTAGGTCACACACATTCATAGGAGAGGAAGGATTTGTGAGTAGTCGTAATCATTTGTAAACATGACCAATTTTATCTGTTTACCTCTAAATACCTTGGAAGAGCTGCTTTGACCAAATATAGTCATAGGTTAAGCCAATCCCGATAACATCCGACTGACCAAAATTCATTCAGATATATGTGTTGAGTTGTATTGTTGTGTTCATCTGTGTAATTTGCCATGATAATGATGCGATGCATGCTGTATTTATGTCACAAATACACACAGCAGCAACACAGTTGGTAGGAAACAGCTGTTGCTGTTGGCACTGCTGTGGAGGAATAGGATCGAACGAAGAAGTCTTACTTCCAGGTTTTCCCATTGCCTGTGTGGGTTCCCTCCAGGGTGTGTGGGTTCTTACGACAGTCCAAAAGTTTATTGGTGACGCTAAATTGACTGTTGGTGAGAAGGTGAGTCTGTGTGGTTGTTTGTGTCTATACGTCAGACTAAAGGCCTGTCCAGGTTGGGCAATGTCCTTGCCCATTGTCAGTTGGGAATGGCTCATGATTTATCGTTGGTTCTTCTGTCCTATTTTTAAATATGTCACACGGCACAAAATCTTTAAAACTACACAATAAATTAAAGAGTTTTTAGAAGCAGCTACAAAAGTCAAATCAAAATTTTAATGAGAAATATAAAAGATTTATTGTGAGCTTAATAATGGTAAATAACCTATATTTTTCACTCCTCAGTTAGCCATCTCTCCTTTGGATGTGACTGTTTTGCAACCACTGCTAAAGCTGCCAGGGTGGGGCAAGAGAAACTACTATGACATCATGACTTTATCTAATGCAAGATTCATGGGGACCCATGACAACTCATGCACATACACACAGATCTGATAGGTTCATCATCTCTAATTCTACTTAATAAATGCTTTAAATTCCTTTGCAATAACCTGAATCCAGCTCTTCTGACAAAAGTGCTCTTTGTAAAACTGGAGAAAGAAACTAGACTCATTGATAGAGATGTTGTTCAGTTAGATAGATAGATAGATACTTTATTTATCCCAGACTGGGAAATTGCAGTTAAACGATTCCCTCAGATTTGTACAGTTCTTCTTCACCTCAGTGAAGACTCTGCACTGTGTCTTTGGAGCCATCTTGGCAGGAAGTTATCTGCTATGGAGATTAAACAAAGGAATAAATTATCTCAGTTCGTCTGACTCAAATCTTTGAGTTAACATTCAAAAGGCTTCTGATTCACGCACTTGTACTCTTAATGTTTGATAAGGTGTCAATGTGAAGAAAAACAAATCATTTGTGTTACTAGTTAATATGCAGTCAGAGCATGTTGTACACATATGTTAATGTTTAAATCTCCAGATTGCCCATTTTAAATGTTTAGTGCTATGTTTTTTTTACCACTTCAGCTGAGAATTGAAAATAGGGTAGCAAAGGTTAATCCAGGTAGTTTCTAATCTTTTACACTGAAAACAACTTCCTCTTTGGCTCCTGCTGTCAACCTTTGGTCATCCTTCGCCATCTCCTTTTGGCCACAAGATGTCCTCAGACATTTTCAATGGTCTGCATGTTCACCAGATATTGCCTAGGCCCTAGGGTTTCCTGCCCACTTACACACAGTTTCTTTGGTTATTTTTGCTGTTTCTGTTCCTTGATGTTTCCCACGCACCTGCAACCTTGATGCACCTGCATCAACCAATATGTCTGCCATTTATCAACAGTCACTGTTGTGCCTATAATTGTGTATGTTATTGCCTCTCGTCAGTCTCAGTCTGGGAGGGATTTTATCTACTGTGGATTGACTAAAAAGAAATTACTGTAAGAATTACTGTAAGAGTGTAACAAAGGCTTAAATTTTCTTTTTGGTTTTTTATTAACTAGCAAGGGATACGTCAAAAACGTGCATTATATTGAGGTGCAGATCAAAGCAGAACTACATGGAACAGGGGAGCTCGAATATATAAATGGAATGACATAATAGGGCAATGCTAATCAAGCGACTGATGATTCTTGAGGATTTGGGCGAATGAATGGCAGATCATTTAGGGAGAGTCTGTCTGAGGGAGGAGAGCTCTGAGAGTCGGTCTGCCTCGTCCCTCTTCAGTGGCAATGTTGTCTCAAGTGCGGCTTGCTGTTAATCTACTTAACACCCGAATCTGAGTAAAAAAAAAAAACAAACAAACAAACCTTTGTGTTGAAGTGCAGTGTCTTTCCTTTCTCTTTCTCAGACATTTATGAGTGGAATCCAAGTACGTAGGTTACGGTGTTATGGCAACACGCCATTGCTTCCGATGGTTCGCCATCAGGTGGTGCTGTGGCTGCATGATTGGAATAGTTCATTGTCCGGTGTAAGTTCTATCTTTGCCAAATAGCTCGTAGAAAAACGGTGCAAACAGCTATGAAGTCCTCTTCTTGCAGGGAAGTCAGTTCGGCGTTTTTGTAGTCTCTTACTTGATCAGAATATCCTATTTCTTATTATATCAACCTTTATGTCCTTGTAGATTTGGATGTATTCCAGAGCGGCAATTTATGTCCGTTGCCTGATAATGTTATCAAGGTCAACCCAAGTGGAGGGCAGAGAAGTGGTACCTCTCTGTGGTGTTAGGCAGGTTCATGCTGATTTGTGGCACTGACCGCAATCTATTGTTTTTGGGAAAGCAGGGTTTTCGGATGCCAGGTTCAGTTAAGGGTCCATGATGGCACTTACCAGAGATCTGGAAAATCTCTGTTGGAGGCAACAGTCTATTTTGAAGTTTGAGGGGTGTGGGGTCCCCCCCCTCCTTTCTTCAGACCTCACAACAGTCACTGTTTCTAACAAGATTGATGGACCAAAACAGTGACCTGAAAGATGCTATAAAAGCAAAGCTTTGTAAAAGTCGCTATGGCTCTCTGGATTTGTGGGAAAGAGTGAGCCAAATTATAAATAGTCATGTAAGCATACTAGTTAATACAGCCTGAACTGCCAGTTGGCTAACTTGAAACTGGACTACATAACATTTATTCTTTCCTCCACTCTCTGGGCTGCATTTTACAGTATCCAGGCCTTGAAAAAATTTTTGTAAAAAATTAAAGCTTAACATGCCAGAAATCTGCTGTTTCATTCCATTGGAGCTATAATGCCTCATTTTTCTCTCTCAGCAGCAGCTTTATTCTTATGCATGGGTGCATCTCTGTGCATTAGCCAGTACATTTGTGAGTCTGTACCGAGCTAAATATAGCAGCAGAGCAAATGCATAATTGGCTGTTTTTCTTGCCAGTCACCTCTGTCCCTTCATACCTCCCCATCATCCCCCTAACTACTGCACCTGTGTGTCTGTACCTTTGTGTGGGGGGTGGTCTCTTAGGAGCGGGCTGCCAAATGGAGGACATCCGATGGCTTAATGGATGGTCTGACCACCAATGGGGTGCTGGTGATGCATCCAGCAGGGGAGTTTGTGTCTGAGCCAGCTCCTGGAGTCTGGAGGGAAATCTCAGTTTGTGGAAACGTCTTTGCCCTGAGGGAGACCCGCTCAGCTCAACAGAGAGGAAAACTGGTGAGTTAAAGTAGGGTTGATGGTCTTCCCATGTTTGTATCAATAAGGCTCCCTACAGTAATCTCAGTCTCTTAGAAACTGGTTCATCTCAGTAAAATGAAGATAAAGAATACAGACAAAAAGCTGTAATACATCAGTGTAAGGGCATGTAAAATAGAAGAAAATAAGACCTCACCATAAGTACTTCTACAGAACCTGGCAGCATTATGTATTATGCACTACTCTGTTCTGTCTTGACCTGATGCCTGATGCGTCTGTCTGATGCCTTCAACACAAACATAAGAGATGTTTCACAACAGAATTAAATCTGATTTCCAATGTATGTCATCCAAAGACTGGATAGACAATGGCCACAGAAGTAGAGAATTTTTCCCTGTCAAAGGAACAGGTAAACAGAACTGGAAACAGGTACAAGACATATGTGTACTGCTATTCAATCTACTTCATCAGAGGGGTCAGAAAACAGTGCATTGTCAGTGTTGTGGTATATAAATAAACTTGCCCTCAGATATGCAATATGGGCTAGATGGGTTTCTGGAGAGAAAAGGTTGGGTCAATGCATTCCTCTAAAAAAAATGAAACTGATGTTCCTTCCCTTTTTATCCTTCCCCTGATATTTTCACCTTTTTTATACTTTTCTAAAGGTTGAAAATGAGTCCAATACTCTACAGGATGGTTCCCTGATTGATTTGTGTGGGGCTACTCTGCTGTGGAGAACCCCTGCCGGACTACGTCACACCCCAACTCTCAAACAACTGGAATCACTTCGCCAGGAGCTGAATGCTGCCCGACCACAGTGTCCCGTGGGCTTCAATACTCTGGCTTTCCCCAGCCTGGCCCAGCGTGAGATTGTTGATAAGAAGCAACCCTGGGTCTATGTCAACTGTGGGCATGTGCATGGCTACCACAACTGGGGCTACCGCAAAGAGAAAGGTCCTGCTGGCCCAGGGGGTACAGTGCCAGCCAGCACTGGGGAGAGAGAGTGCCCCATGTGTCGGCGAGTGGGCCCTTATGTGCCACTGTGGCTGGGCTGTGAGGGAGGATTGTACCTGGATGCCGGGCCGCCCACTCATGCTTTCTGCCCCTGTGGCCATGTATGTTCAGAAAAGACAGTGGTGGGGTGGAGCCAGATCCCATTACCCCATGGCACCCATGCCTTCCATGCTGCCTGCCCCTTCTGTGGTACCTGGTTAACAGGGGAGCAGGGCCATATCAAACTAATCTTCCAGGGCCCTCTCGACTGAAGCCCAGATCTGGGAGGCACTTGGAGCAAAGTCATGGTGGGTTGGACAGAGGACCTGCTCAGTAGAAGTCTGAAGGCTTGAGTGTTAGTTGAAACAGAAAGAACTGACTCCAAGTACAGAGAGAGGATTGTTGACGTTATGATCTTAAAGCAACATGCAATAGCAGATGCCAAGGCTTCACACGGACTATGAGGTGTATGGAGAAGATGTAAATAAACTGTGTTGAAATGAACATGTGTTCAGGTCTTGTCTTGTCCTCTTTCAGTGTCTGGGCTACTTTTCATATGTTCACTTCTATTGTAGGTTTATATTTGGATGATCATCAAAGGATAATTTTGACTCTTGCTTTTTTCAGTTTCATAGATCTGATGTTAACATTGTTGGGAGTGGGAATGTGACAGTATCACCAAAAATCAAGGGGCAAGAAACCACATGGCCATGTAGACTGGAAACCTGAGGATCATCTAAGCTAACCACACAATTGTTTCACCATTCGTTGAAACGACCAGCACTTATAGACCAACTGCCTGATTCAATACCAGCCTGAGCCCCAGCACTACAGAAGTGCTTCTGCATGTGTCTCCATAAACTGCAGGTTTGAATTTTGCTGGCCCAGCATTAAGGTTTTTCCCTGTGAGACAGTATTCCTCTGTGCAGCGTATACAACATGTAATAGTAAGCTACACACTCCACAGTGTGTCTCTTTTGGCACTACTCCAGGTATGCAGTGCCCCCATTGTACTAAAAATAACTCAAGGTCACCAGAAGCCCCATGCCTCCCACCAGGAGAGAGTATGCAGAGATAGAGAATCAGAAAGGCTGCACATTTTCTATTTAACATCTGAGAATTTTACACAAACACAGATTTAGCTTTCACTTTCTTTGGACTCACTTTGAAATATATTTGGAGCAGCCAGATCAAGAAAAAACATTGTATTTTTAGTGGCTTTGAGCAGAACACTTGTATCTCATCCTGTAATATCTGACTGCAGAGGGCAGATACACACATACGCACATAAGATTTCCACCTGGCACAGTGAAGTACTGAAGCACTTACAGATTATGTCCTTGTATGTGGTTACGAAAACGGTGAAAGGGAGAGGTGGAGGGACAAATCAAGGATGTTTACCATGTATGTGTAGGTACATGGTAAACATCGGTAGGTAGGTGGTGCTGGGGACAAAGAGGACAATGAGGAGGATCCATGTTGGCCCTAAAAGAGAACACCACTATGTTTCCTTGTTAAGAAAAGGACAGATTTTCAGCCACCATTCCTGAGATAATGAGTAAAAAGGGAAGGACAAATCCATCAGGGCATCTAAACAATTACTGGCCAGAATGAAATTAAATTCAATGTATCTATTGTCTATTTGCTCAATTTTTCACTTCCAGTTTAAATTTCAGGCTTTTTCAGTGGTGCACTGGGATTTTACACATGCTAAAAGAGTTATTGATAATTATTTGACTAAGTTTGAGACCTTAAACCTTAGCTCATCAGTTACTCACCAATACTTGCCCCTGGGGATGGTGTTCTTCTGGTCATAACCCTGTCCTTTTTCACGTCTGACATACTGCTGATCCATGACGTGACAAAAATAAGGGCCAAAAATAAACCAATATATACACACACACACACACACACACACACACATAACAAATGGCACAAAATAATATGAAGGGTGGTCATCAATAAAATCAATGATCAAGGTGCAAACATTTATTTCTGCTGTAGAGCTGGCCATTTTCACATGTGAGACTCACTGCTGAATCCAGATTGTAGTGGTGTGCAGAGGAACTGCAGAGTTTGGCTCCTTTGTTGGTTCATATTTCATTTCCAGAATGATGCTTGACTGAACACTTGTTTGTAAAAGTTCTTCAGTAGGAATTGTAGGTGATTTTACAAAGAGTTTGGTCTACACTTGCTCTATATGTAAAGTGCCTTGATGTAACTTTGTTATGATTTGGCGCTATACAAATAAATCTGATTTGATTTGATAAGTCAAACTGAGGAGACCATAGCAGGGTCACAGCTGATCTCAGATTTTTCTGAAATAATTCTATAACTAGACAGGGAACTTTTTTTTCATATTCTAACCAGTCAAATGAAGATTACTACTGAAATAATATGTAACAAGAAAGTTACGGGTTCGATTCCCAGGCCTGGGGCCTTTCGCTGCTGTGTTTGTATGTTCGCCCTGTGCTCGTGTAGGTTTCCTCTCACAGTCCAAAAACATGCATTATTGGTTTAATGATTGGTGATTGGTGACACCAAATTGTCCGTAGGTCTGCGTGCGAGTGGTCATCTCTGTCTGCCTCTGTATGTTGGCCCTGTGATGGAATGGGGTCCTGTCCAGGATGCACCTCGCCCAATGTGAGCTGTGATTGGCTCCAGCACCCTTCACGACCCAGACAAGGATAAGAAGAAGCTTTTAAATTCTTTATACTTTACATCTACCTCCAGTCTACGATATTCGCATAACAACAGGTAAGATGTGCAGATTTCATTCAGTAAAAATATCACATCAGCTCTCATGTTGATGTTGATGTTTTTTATCATTTTATTATAGATTTTTTTTTTATATATATATATATATATATATATATATATATATATATATATATATATATATATATATATATATATATATATATATATATATATATATATATATATATATTTACAAAAAACATGATCAAACTTTGACAGCACCAAGTAGAACAAGCCAAAAAGGAAGAAGACAGAGGGTGAACAACAGGAAGTTCTCACCCAGTGCTCTTTATTAACAGTTGGTAAGTGTCTTTATGAAGCCATCATCAGTGATGAATAGGTGCAAATGACATTAACGCACACACAGAAAAAAAAAAAAATACTGAAGACAAAAGTCAAGCCCAACCACATCCCATCCTATCCCACCCCACCCGCCAGGTGTCCCCTAACACTCCCCCATACCCAAGAACGCAATGGTTTGTAATGAGCACAGTAAAATCAGCAGAACATCAAGACTTGAATTAAAGGAAAAAAAGAAAAAAAAGGACAGGCAGTCATTCCAGTGTGTATGCGTGAATTTATTTGCATCTAGTGAAGTTGGAAGGCCAACATTTGTCTGAAAAGGTGGAAGATATAACACACACCAATATGCCACGCACCCACCCACGCCCCCCCCCCCACACCCCACACACCCACCCACCCGTGTGCACGCGCACACACACACACACGCGCGCACGCACACACACACACACACAAAATATCTGTAGACTGACACGGCTCTGACACAATCAGAGATCAGTGGCATCACAGCTTTGCTTCTGCTCTGATCAGATGCTTCTGACCACACTTAAATGAGCAACGTGCAGAAACTGCAAATATATTTGAAAGCGTGGTGTGAAATACTGACCAGTTTTTCTTGAAAAGAGAAGGATAGCAACCCTGGCCCTGGGCAGAGGTCCTTATTAGACAGCTGGCTGTAAGGGAGAGCAGGGAGGTCATATCCGGTCAGCAAACCAGCACCAGTCAGTCCCTGAACTTCCAGACGCCACCAAATCAGCATACACAATCAAAGCCATTCCCAGTTGCGAACAAGCTCCAGCATAGACAGCACAGGTTACACTCCACCACAACAGCTATGCCTGTAACTCTCTAACATACAGAAAGAAGCTGTTTCTCAGGTAGATAAGGCCCCAGTTTTCCTCAACCACTGCCAGTCTTGGAAAAAAAATCCCACTGTGCGATCCATTCAGACAGACCAAGCCAAAGTATATCTTGGGTGCCAGACAGTTTTCAGAGCAAACATTGCAAGTGCTTGTCCACAGCTGTTTCCATCAACAGGTTGAAATGCTTCCACCCTTAATCGGACATCACAAATCAACTTTCACTTCACTCAAGTAAACAATCAAAAACAGTGACCTGTCCTTCAGCACAACTGAGCATACCTGTGAGGCGTTGGTGGACAACAAAAAACAGGCAAACTGTAACAGTAATAAAACAGTCATTGTAACATCAACGCAGACTATTCCTAATTGCTGCTTTGTCAGAGGGTTTAACTCATCACACCCACCACTGTTATCACTTGCCCTGTGATATTTAGTGTCATTCTAAAGGTCATGCTGCTAGATGTTGCAGCATCTTGTCACATTTGTTTTTCCTCAAGAAAAATAAACAAATGAATTCACATGATACAGTTTTTCTGCCTCTCTTCTGTCCCCCGCTCTAACTTGACACTCCTCTTCAGACCACCTGATGTCCAGCATAAGCTAAGAAAGTCCAGTTCTTCATGAGATTCACTGATCCACCTTCTTCTCAAGAACCGAAGTCCTCATTTTTAGGGTGCTGTCTGACATCTCCACTTCTGAGACTCATCAAGGACACACCTGCTTCCTTTGAAGCAGAATTTAAAGGTGTGCTAAGACAGTACATGCAGACAAAAACAAGTGAAAGACTGGAGACAGCCAGGAAACTGAGCAGAGAGCCCATCATGAATATACAGAGGCAAGACACTAACAGAACCTACAGAGCTATCTGTACAGCTCTTTGGAGCCTATCCATCACATTTGCTGCTGCTCTGTTGGAAAACACCTGTAAGTATGAATGGGAACTGAAGAAGAGGAGGCTCACCCAAAAGGCTTCTCCTGAATCTTGATCAAGAAATGGCAGAGATGAGTCAGAGTGAGAAGCATGGACATCTCCAACTATAAATGCAGCATTACAGTGCACACCTCAACATGCAGCATCCGTGTGTTTGTAAGAATAAGTTTCATCTTACACTCAAAATAAACACAGATCCCCATGAATATCCCCTCTTCTTCCTCTCTAGTTGTGCACTAACCTCAATGATACAGTGAGACAGTTTGATCCTCTCTTTGCCAAGACAACTGACTGGTCAGAGGGTTCAGTTACAGGATGTAATGCCAGAGTAGTTGTGGTGTTGGTGGTGGTGGTGATGATGATGATGATGATGATGGTGGTGGTGGTGGTAGCAGAAGGAGAAGAAAGAGATGTCAGAGTGAAGCTGGTAGAGGTAATGGTCAGGGTGGTAGAGGCCTGGGTCCCTTTAACAGCAGCCCCCTCCAGACTGCCTAACAGGGGTGCTATCAATTTTTAAGTTGGGTTTGTCGCTGCCAGCTGTGGCCCCAGGACCCATGCGCTTCTTAATCTCTGCAGCCATGGTCATGAAAGCCTGCTCAACATTGGTAGCATTCTTGGCGCTCGTTTCCAGGAAGGGGATGGCCAAAGAGTCGGCAAACTCCTGACAGAGAAGAAAGGAGCATCACACAACAGTTTCTGGTCCGACATATGAGCCACTGGACGACCTGATATTTAAACATTATTAAGGCAGACTGTAATCAGTCTTAGCCACACTCCCCACCAATTTAATGTTCCTTCCAGTCTGATTTTTAATATAAAACATGGACCTTGGAAAACTATGTCCTCAGCATTTTTCAATGATGGATATTGAAATGTAGAAATTATAAAGATCAGATTAAATCTTTATGCAATATTGAGCCTGATCAGTACAGTCTGAAGGCTCATGAAATGTTTACTGTTAAAAGTTATGATTTGAGTGTGTTACAAAGGTCTGCACAATTTTGTGCACACTCCTGGAGCACATATTTTTAGACTCACAATGAACAACTTCAGTTTATATTTCCGGTTCCCTCATTGCACTGCCAACTATACTTTATCATCAAATTAGTCAGTTTAATTTTTAGGATCAGTATTTACACCAATAAACCTCCACATTCTGCACATATACCTTGGCTGTTGTGTAGTCCACAACTTTTTTGGTGGTCAAGTCGCACTTGTTGCCCACCAGCAGCTTGTTGACATTCTCACTGGCATAGCGGTCAATTTCTTGAAGCCACTGCTTCACGTTGTTGTAGGACTCCTGCAGGAAACAACACCAAAATCAGTACAGGTGACACACCTCTGGGACCAAGCATACAATGTGCTTGGAGAAAATGGAGAAGGTCCGGAAAGCAGAGATGTGTTTCCAACATGGATGAACATTCAAAATTTTGACGCCAATATCTTCCCTTTTACTACAAATTAATATTGGCTCTCGGACTCTTTGACTACTAATAATCAATATCGGTATTGGCTCTGAGAAAACCATATCAGTCTATCTCTAGTCAGCAATAATTTAAAGTTAGAGGGTTTGATGTGAATACAGTTGAAATCACTATGGTTCATCAGGAGTTGGGTGTATGTTGCATCTATAAAGTGAAATACACGGGCTATACCACACAAGTGTTAAGGGTTGATTATGTAGGAAACAATGCCCTGCTGAGATCAGCCTCTGACTCACCTGATCTGTCACATCATACACTACGATGATGCCATGGGCTCCTCTGTAGTAACTGGAGGTGATGGTGCGAAACCTTTCCTGTCCTGCAGTGTCCCACTGAGAAACACACACGCACAAAGTTTTATCACTTTATCATTTAAGGTTTTTATTGAAAAGCAAAAACTTTGATGAGGTTGGGAGTTGACTGTGAGGTCTCAAATGTGTGCTAAATTCTATCCAAATTATTGTTCCTCCATTTCTGAGCCTGTGTAAGGTAGTGGGCCCCAGTTCTATGCTCAGTCTGAACTCTACAGAGCGTGCACTAACACATACGCTTCAACAAGACTGAAATATATTCTGAGAACCTATGCTCATAACTAAAAACAAAAAACACTTTGTAAACATGCAGGTTTGAGTCTGCACACACAGAAAAATTCCTCCTGTAGACTTATTGCTCGTTTGGGGAGACCAGGTGTCACCAGAGCATTAAAGGGAAATATGGTGCTTTTTAGAGTAAACACAAAAAACTTGTGCGACACCCACAAAAAAAAAAAAAAATAATAATAATTTAAAAAAAATAAAAATAAAAATAAATATATATATATATATATATATATATATATATATATAAAGAGCAGACTCAGTGTCTAATTTCCTAACAACAAACTTTCTCTGTGCCCTGAAGATAATATCTAACTAGCCCAGTGAGCAGTGATAGCTAAGATGTCTTTGGGGTCATCAGGTGGGAACCTCCTTTCACATGTGTTTCGTCTAGTTAGTCCCACAACACCTCCAGGAGGCTAAACAGTGATTCCCCCACCTATAGAATGAAGGTTAAAGGATATCAAACATTGGCTTTACCTTTAAACCAACAGTCCAGGTCCAACAGTAGAGGTGTGATGTTCATAAAACAAACCGGATATATTGAGTGGATCTTTAACACGAACAATCAGAACTGAGTGGCAGTTACGAGCAGCTGTTGTTCTTTTTTGGGGGACAGCTGGGTTTTACAAACAAACAAATGCATACACAAACACCTCCCTTGCTACTCCATTGAGTGAGATGGAGAGAAGCCACAATGGAGGGGAGTGAAGCAGAGAACATGAAGTGCTTATTTCATATGAATATAGCACATGATGTCATCTGAGTTGTCCACACTGCCTTCATGTGAAGACAGCCCAGACTTTAAAATCTAGTCAGCACATGCCAAATGAAATTATAATCAATATTTCATAATAACTCTAACTCAGATATCCCACCAGTATATTGGTGGACATGCGACCTGTCTTCAAAGAGCCAGTCTTTTCAGTGGCTCTTTGAAAGCAACAAATACACAAGATCCAGCTCCATTTAAACAGCAATAGATCCCATCTCTATCCAACAGATCTCAATGGTTGTATGATTACTTGTTGTATTTCTTTACAGTGCTAAATGACAGCACAAAATATACAATTACCTTCTGTGGCAGTAACTCCATTTACCACCAGGTGTGTGGACTGGAGGACTGATGTGTAAAACAGCTAAAGAGGAGGTGTACACTGTGCTAAACGCAGATCTTGATATGCTCCGCGCTATCTGACTTTGAGGTGGCACAGTCTCTTCCCTCACTGAAAACAGGATCCAATTACAGCTTAGTCTGAATGCATAATGCACACACGCTCATCTGGTTTGAAAACAATGGTTGGAAGCCCTGGCTCAGGTGAGCATTTCAGAGTGTGTGAGTGTGTGCTCTCACAATCTGCAGTTTGATGGTCTTGCCGTCAAGCTCAACGGTGCGGATCTTGAAGTCCACTCCAATGGTGCTGATGTAACTCTCTGTGTAGGTGTCATCCTGATGATGGATGACAGAAAAATTGGGGAAGGACAGTAAAGGGGTTAGGACAGATGTGAGAGGAACAGCCAAAGATTTCAGTTGGTACAGATTACTTACTGCAAAGCGCAGAAGAAGACAGGATTTTCCAACTCCAGAGTCTCCAATGAGCAAAAGCTTGAACAAATAGTCACTGAAACAGAAACAATGCATTTTAAATCATGTCACAAGCTGATAGGTAACCGATAGGTAACAAAATGTGACTTTGTCTGACACAAACCTTTCTCATAGATCAGACTAGAACAGAACACCTGCTATTAACAGTGGTGTATGGGGGGGTTAAAATCTAATGAGTTACTCAGGAGTTAAAGGATTTTCATGACAAAAGATCTCAATAGGATAACCAGCCACAGTCAGCACATGTTCAACACAGTGTGTAATGTTAAGCTACATTAGGCCTATTTACCCAGAGACAAGATCCTTCAGCATTTGTAAACATACAGAGTTGAATGTTTGAACAAAGACACTTCACACCCCACTTGACTATATATCCAATTTTTCCCATTTGATACAATAAATATTTTCTCTCATGTTTGTCACGTTACTGCTGTTAATCCCATTATCCTACCAATGTGTTAACTCATCTCTCTGTACTCAATTTCCTATCCTTTCTGTGGCAACAGGCCTCGAGTTCATTGAATCCTACTCCAGAAACAAATCTGTAAAAAACCCCTCTCAAATAGAAAAGCCTGAGTTATTTAGAGCAACTGTTCAGTTTTAATCACTCAAAATAGCAAAAATTGTTGTTTCAGTAGTAGATGAATTCACATGTAGTAGTGAGTACATGGAGCAGCAAAATAGTGTGTGTTGGACTAGGATTTAAAAAAAAAAAAAAAAAAACACATTAAGTGTTGACTGACGAGCTTTAATGGTGTTGCCAGAGGTTTAGAGAAAGATAAGACATTT
Organism: Echeneis naucrates; assembly: GCF_900963305.1. Classification (NCBI taxonomy): domain Eukaryota; kingdom Metazoa; phylum Chordata; class Actinopteri; order Carangiformes; family Echeneidae; genus Echeneis; species Echeneis naucrates. Next base: position 14,180,017 of record NC_042528.1, on the reverse strand, counting down.
CTTCTTGCTGTAACAGAAACATTCTTTGCTCTCCCCCTGCTACAGCAGGGCCTATAATTCAGTGGAGGGCAATACTCAGGGATTTTCTGGATCTCCCTTTAAATAATAAAATAAATTGTTGGATCCAGACCAAAGTGCCTTGATGTAACTCTGTTATGATTTGGTGCTATTTAAATGAATTCGATCATCCACTACTGAACTCAACCCCCATTCTATGCTCCTCAGCCCCTGGATTATAAGCAATATGTAAGAAATTAATATAATATAGATACACATATGTGGTTATATTGCATAAGGCCCTTTAAATTTGCTTTTGTTTCTTTTATTACATTTGATATATTTATTTAATATATCAATTTGAGTTATTTGATATATTTGTTTTAACTGTTAAGCCCAGTGTGTCTGTGAATACGTGCATGAGAGTGTACATGCAGTTGTTTTTTTAAGGCACCAAAATTTCATTGTATGTGCTTTTACTCAAGCAATGACAATAAAGGCATTAGAAAATGCTCAATGCTGACTGAGAAAAATACTTAACACAGACTGCACCAGACTCGGTGAGTGTAAGAATTTCTTCTGGGAATTTCCTGTGCACCCACTGTCCTCATTATCAGCTGTGATGAACTCACTTGTTGTGGAAAGCTCCAGAAAAAGCTCAGGAAAAGACTTCAATGATTATAAATTTATGCTATTATTGGTTGTAGCTTCATGCTTATTTTGTGTTTAAATAAATGACCATAAGGGAATTAGAGCCACCACACTTGAGGAAGATAATTGTGTTTTTGTGTTGCGCTGCCTTGCTCATTTCAGCTTTCACCCAATTACTGAGCAGAAAAGAACCCTTCCATACACAGAATTGATCTAATCCTTCAGCTTACCTGGGTAAGATGAATAAAAACTGTTGTCACAACACATTAAGTCAGAAAATGTTAAAACAACAAGGCTAAATTAGTCAAATTAAAGATGCTTGGAGCAAATTAGCACATGGTCAAAGTAAGTGATCAGTTGTTGCTGTTTTTTTTGTTTTGTTTTGTTTTTTTAAAGGAGGGGGGGTCGTCTCAACAACTACACTTTAACAGTAGTGTATGAACGTTAAAATCTGATGAGTTACACGATTTTCGTGACAAAACATCTTGATTGGACAACAAGCCCCAGTCAGCACATGAACAATGTCCACCAAGACATGGTGTGTAATGTTAAGGTACACTAAGGCCTATTTACCCAGAGACAAGATCCTTCAGTGTCTGTAAACACACAAGAGAGTTGAATGTTGGAAGGGTGTGGGAAGTTAGCTGAGCCAGTTAGACCAGGTTCCTGAATGACAGCAGACAGAGGGACTTTAAAAAAAAGTGTCCACTTCTGTCATGGCCGGCAAACACCAGGTAATTGTCGTGTTACCTGACGCTGGCCCTGACAGGCTGCATGACAAAAGAAAGTCCGTACCTGCTAAAACAGAGTACATGATCGGCTGGCACCATGTTTTAATTCGGCACCAACCCTACACTGAATCTCCTATGGAACTGTGTCCATAAGGAAGCAGCTTGACAATAGCAGGGTGAGGTTGTTTGTGGAGGCCACAGGTCACACACGTCCTCCCTGTGCGAAAACAGCTGTTTTCAGGCCAAGTAATCTACACCAGTGTTTCGCCCCGATCCACCGTTTTATTTGCCCAGTTGACACGACTAAGCACAAGCTAGCTGTCAGCTGATGCCGAGTGAAAAACATGTCCACCAGATCGACACAGTAAAGGAGCTACCCGCGCCCTGTTCAGGAGTGTCAGTTAGCTGTTTCCCAATGAGACAACCGCCAGCATCGTTCCCACAAGATTTCAGCAGAGTTACACAGGAGTAGTTTCTCCCTGGGCACAGCGTAGACCGGATTAAGGTGGACCGATTTCATGTAAAACTCACTATTCAGGATTCATGGTGTCACTCTGGATGTTTTTCTGTCGGCGACTCTTCCTTCCTGCTCCGGCAGAAAGATAATTTGAAAGTCGGGTATCCGAGGCACTTGGATGGCTGCTGTAGCGCCGTCTCTGTTATCGTCCCCTGGTCGTTCTGATGTGTTCAGCTCGTCTCACACAGCCTCAGAGCTAGCGGCCAAGTCACTGTGGTCAAACTAAAATATAATGAACTCCCTTTTCTCTCTTCTTTATTGCGCGTCGATAGCGAGAGGTTCAAGATGGTCGCGCAAGCGCGGTAGTGACGTAAAGTGACGTGTCTTACAAAACAGAGTGCTGGGTCTTGTAGTTCATTGTGTACATACTTATCCATACATATAAAGTTAAAACTTTCTATTCAGGAAACTATTAGTTCTGGGTTACAACATTCGACTAATCACGTACTCTATCAGTCAAAACTTTAGACAAACTTTCACAAATGAATAGGAAAGTCAAACCTTTGACTGGTACTGTATGTGTGTATATACACCGTGTATTTAGGGCCCAAGCACTCACAGCACGCGAGGAATTTGGGGGTTCTCCATCTTGGACGGCCCTTTGGGGAACTAAACATGCCCTAAAGCTCATTAAATTCGGACAGCATGTCATACGTGAAATTTCGATATTTCATTGGTTGCAGAAATCATCAAATTTCTCCAGGAGCCCTTGGTTCAGGATTGACAGAGATGGATGAAAATTGGTACCCAAATGCATCATGATGGGCAGCAGGGTGGCATAGTAGTTAGTGCTGATAACCCACATTAAGCAGGGGCTTTTCTGTGCGGTGTTTGCATGTTCTCCCCATGCCTGTGTGTGTACAAGAAGAAGGATTTTGGAGATTTCTAGCCCTGTAGTTTAACAAACTCTTCCTACAGTTTTCATCCAAATGGCTACATTTTCGTTAAGACCAGAAAGATGAAAATGATCTAAATCAAAACAGAAGGGGTACCTGCTTGGCTTGGCATGATTGCAAGTTTTTGAAGTTTTGCCAGGTTTCGTCATAAAAATTAGCTTTTCATAACTCCAGCATACATCGTCCAATCAGGTCCAAATTGGCTGTTCATTCGATCAGAGTCCTGCCTTGAACACGTCCATGGATTAATACTAAATCAGACTTAGAGTGTCACCTACTGGACACAGGAAGTCATTCTCAAGGAGCATTCCTCGTAGGTTGACGTGCTCCTCCTAAAATTTTTATCCAAATTACTTTACATTCACTGATTATCATCTCAAAACCTTGACGATTGTAGTAAAGTGAAGTGAATGTATAAATGTAGCCCACAAGGTGGGCTAGTGTGACCTACCCCTACCGACCCCAAATTATATTATATATTCGGCTATAGAATAAAAACATTAAGATACTCATGCATTGACGACTGGCTTTAGATGCTATCAAACTAAAAGTGGTCAACAGAAGTATAGGCACCCTGCCCTACTATTTCTCCATAGCAGGCGATAATTAGCCACCCACTCACCGGCAGCGACACACTCACTACCACTGGTGACAAGGGAATAACATAGACCTACATCTCTACTTCTGTAGTTCTCATAACACGGACATACACCATCCAAGCTGCCCCAAATTCACTACGCATCAGGACCCAACCCTAATTACGCAGAGCGCCATCTACTGGACATAGGAAGCCAGCACCACTCATAAATAAAAGAACTCCTCCTGCAACACCACTTCACATGCACTGAGAATCAATTAAGATGAAAAGTTATCAAATTCTTATTCATCCACCACACTCGGTGGCTATGGCAATGGCATTTCGATGTGTCACCATAAAAGAGGTAGTCAGAATCAGAAATTGTTTTATTGCCAAGTATGTATAAACATGTTAGGAATTTCACTCTTGTGTTATAAACTTGGACAAGGGAAAGACAGAAAAAAATAATATATAAATATATACGTTGAAATTAGAAATTAGAACATTTGAAATATTTGCTGTGGAATATTTACAATAGTGCACCAATGTGCAAATGTTTAATGACATTGACAGTCAGCCTTTGGAGAGATTTGGGAGACAGCCTGGGGTAAGAAACAGTTTTTAAGTCTGGTAGTTTTGGCAAACAGAGCTCTGTAGTGCTGACCAGAGGGAAGCAGTGTGAACAGATTGTGTCCAGGGTGTGAGGGGTCTGCAGTGATAGTACCTGCCAGGTTTCTCACTCTGGACCTGCAAAGGTCCTGGATGCAAGGCAGGTTGGCCTCAATGATCTTGGCCCAATCCTAATGTTCTACTTACTACCACTAGCCCTCACCCAATACCCCTTACCCTTCGAAAGGAAGCTACAAGGGGTAGGGCTCTGTAATCTGGCCCTTCCTCGGGAAGTCAGCATCAGAAAACCCTCAATCTGAAGGGCTAGATTCATAGTCATACTCATTACACCCACTACCCCTACATGGAAAAAGCAATTGCAACACCACTACCCTCATGGGAACGCACAAAATTTAGGGGTAGGGGGTGTATTGGGACTGGGCCCTTCTCTGCAGACCTTAGAGTCTGTTGTAGTCTGTTCCTGTCCTGCTTGGTGGCCGAACCAAATCAGACAGTGATGGAAGTGCAGAGAACAGACTGGATGATGGTGGTATAGAAGATGACAAGCAGCTCCTTAGGCAGGTTGAACTTTCTCACCTGACGCAGAGAGTACAACCTCTGCTGGGCCTTCTTCCTTGCAGAGTCTATGTGAGAGGTCCACTCCAGGAACTTGAATTAGTCCACACTACACACTGTACTGTTGAGGGTTGTGAGAGGGATTAGGGTGGGCAGGTTCTTCCAGAAATCCACTGTCATGTCCACAGTCTTCCGTGGATTTAGCTCCAGGTGGTTGTGACAACACCAGACGACCAGTCAGTCCATCTAGTGCCTTTAGGCACACTCATTGCCGTCCTGGATGAGGCCGATGACCGTTGTGTTGTCTGCAAACTTTAGAAGTTCTACAGACAGCTTATCCAAGGCATAGTCTTTGGTGTAGGAAAGAACACATCCCTAGGGGGCACCAGTGCCGATACTACGGGTGTTGGACAGAATGTTACCCAGCCTCACCTGCTGTCTCCTGTCGGTGAGGAAGTTGTAAATCCACTGACAAGTGGAGACCGGCACGGTGAGCTGGGTGAGTTTGTCCTTGAGGGTTCCTGGAATGATGGTGGAGCGTTTTAAATCAAATCAAATCAGATTTATTTGTATAGCGCCAAATCATAACAAAGTTACATCAAGGCACTTTACATATAGAGCAGGTCTAGACCAAACTCTTTATAAATTTATTTAAAGAGACCCAACAGATCCCCCGATGAGCAAGCACTTGGCAACAGTGGCAAGGAAAAACTTCCTTTAAGAGGCAGAAACCTCGAGCAGAACCAGGCTCAGGGGGGGACCAGCTAGGAGTTGGTAGGAGTTGGCAGTTAGGTAGGAGGGGCCAACTGGTCAACGCAGGATCTCAGACAGGAAGGGGACACATCCTGGGGCTTTCCTGATCTTCTTCCTCTGAAAGGGTTGAAACACATCCTCTTCACAAATCCTCAGTGCAGGCCGTGGAGGGGCAGGGTGCTCAGGTACAGTACAGCCGTTGGGAGTTGTGAATGCGGTGGGTGATGAGTAGCTCCTCTTAGCTACTCCGATTTCCCTCATCAGTGTGTTCCTGGCCTGCTTGCGCAATTTCCGCAGTTTGGTGTTAAGCTATGGTTTGTTGTTGTTGTATGTGCAGAGGGTTTTGGTCTGCACACACAAGTCCTCAGTCAATGTCATTTCGATGAAGCCCCTTGCTATGGCTTCAACGACACTCAGATCATTCCAGTCAAAGCAGGCCTGTAACTCCAGCTTTGACTCAGCAGTCTATCTCTTCACTGTCCTCACTACAGGCTTTGTAGATTTTAAGTTCTGCCTGCCATGCAATGATTGGAGAGTTCCAATGCAGCGCATGGGACAGAGTGATAGGAGTAAATAACTTTTTTCATATAGGGGTAGTGGGTATAACAAGGGGTAGGGGTTATGAAGGGATTTCATATGCTGACTCGCTGAGGGAGGGCCATAAGGGAAAATTTCCCAGAATGCTGTACATCATCATTTGCATACTGAATCAAACAGCAATGGCGACCTCCAGAGAGCAAGAGGATGTGGAGAAGTCGGAGAAAAAAAAACTACAAATGTACACATGATTTTGCATGGAAAAGTTGTAAAAATGTTTAGTAATCACGTTTTTGTATAGAGAACAGTTTAACGTATGATAAAGAAATATGTGACCACAACAATGGCTGTTCATGATGAGAGTCGGCTAGGTAACATTACCGTGTTAACATAGCTTGTTAGATCTTCCTAGGGAAAATTACAAAGTCCTACCCCTTGTGGTTTCCTTTCAAGGCTGAAGGGGTAGTGGGTGAGGGCTAGTGGTAGTGAGTGGGGTGAACATTGGGATTCGCCCTTAATGTGCCGCCTGTACTTGGGGAGTTCTTGACTTAGGTTTCCTCCCATCCAATCCCATAGGATGATGAGCAGGGACTTTGGATGTTTTTTTTCCACATTTGTTACATGATCAGCCAGGTGTTGTAATGTCTCTGTGATACAGGCCTGAGGTGGAATGTGCACACTGACCAGGATAAACAAGGAGAAGTCCCACAGAGTAAAACGGTTTATGATTTATGAAAAGGGACTCCAAGTGAGGGCTGCATGATTTCTTCAACACTATGACATCAGTACACCAACTATAATTAATATAAAAGCACGTTCCGCCTTGTTACTCGGCCCACTTGGAAGAGCTGGAAGCCCAGCAGCTGGAGAGAAGAGTCCGGGATGTGCTCAGTGAGCCAGAGGCCAGATTCCCAAAACTTGCTTAAGAAAAGTTCCTTTTAAATGTTTAATGGGTCATACAATTCAACAGCCACAACCTGCAGGAGTACACTGACAACATACTCTCTTACATCAAAAACTGCATTGCATTGCATTCAACTTTTACCGTTGAATAAAGGGTCAGGGTTTTTCCCACCTGGGCATCTCCACCCCCATCTGCCAGTGGATCAAGGACTTCCTGACAGACCGGCCACAGTCCGTGAAACTTGGCCCCCACCTCTCCGCCACCATCACACTCAGCACCGGTTCACCCAAAGGATGTGTACTGAGCCCCCTCCTGTTCATTCTCTACACACATGACTGCTCCCCCATCCATCTCTCAAACACCATCATCAAGTTGACACTACCGTGGTCAGGCTCATCTCGGGGGGGGTAAGTCTGACTACAGAGATGAGGTCAACCAACTGACAGAGTAGTATTCAGCCAACAACCTGCCGCTGAACACAGCAAAAACAAAAGAAATGATCCTGGACTTCAGGAGGGGCAGGGCTGACCCAGCCCCACTGTACATCCATGGGGACTGGGTGGAACGGGTCAGCTCCATCAGATTCCTGGGAGTGCAGCTGTCCGACAATCTCTCCTGGACTGCTAACACCACAGCGGTGGTGAAGAAAGCCCAGCAGCGACTCTACTTCCTGAGGGTGCTCAGGAGGAACAATCGAGAGGAGAAGCTGCCAGTGATGTTCTACAGAGCCACCATCGAGAGCATCCTGACATATTGCATCACATCGTGGTACACAGGGTGCTCAGCAGCAAACAGGAGAACACTGCAGGGGGTGATCAACATGGCCCAGAAAATCACTGGTTGCTCTCTGACCAGCCTAAAGGAAATTGCCAGCTGTCGCTACCTCAACAGAGCTGCCAGCATCATTAAGGACACTTAGCACTCCAGCAGCCACCTGTTTGACCTACTGCCCTCAGGCCGAAGGTATAGGTCTCACAGAACTGAGGCAAACAGGCTCAAGGACAGCTTCTTCCCCAAAGCCATCACTGCACTGAACAATAATAAGTGTTTACACTCTGCACTTTAACTTTAATACGGCTCAATATCCGATATCCAGTGCAATATTTTCTTGTGAATAATAATTTCTTGCGATATCAGCCGATGACACATTCCACAGTTCTGAATATAATTCTGGCTTACATCTTTGTACTTTTTCATATTTTGCACATTTTATATTTCCTATTTAGTTGTATATATTTTGATTATTTATCCTGTACATATATCTCTTCTATCTTCATTTTCACTTCTACCTTGAAAGGACCTTGGAGCTGGACTCAAATCTCATTGTAATGTAAATTACAATGACAATAAAGGCAATTATGATTCTGATTCAGATATTAATTCATGACATGTTTTAAGAAGTTCATAAGTAGGAAAAATAAACAAATTCGTAAGATTTGAGACTGTTCTTAAGAAAACATTGAGGAATTGCACTTAAGCACTGTCTTATGAACTTTTTAATTTAGATCTTGACATTACTTAAGATCTTTCTTAAGAACAGATTGGAGAATCGGGCACCAGGTTCCAATGAAGCACAGGGTGGGAGAGTGGTGAAAGTCCAAGTTTTTGGAGTTCAGCAGCAGCACTTTGTCCATCTTGTTGGTCAGGGAGCAGACATTAGCCACGTGTATCGCTGGAAGTGCAGTGTGTACTCCTCGTTGCTTCAGCTTTACAAGTGCTCCTGCACTTTCCCCCGCCGGCGTCTGCGTCTCCAGGCAACTCCGTAAAGATCTGCTGCGCCTCCAACCAAAATCTCCAAAACAGTTTCGGGGCTTGTGAAAAATGGAGGAAAAAGAAAGTGTCTCTCATGTTTAAGAGTTAATCTCTGTTGAAGTGAGCTGTGGTCAGTGACAAAAGAAAGGCTTTAAGAAAAACGAAAACGATTGTCCTTATAACTGCAGCATACTTTGTCCATTCCACCCCAAATTTTGTACAAGTAATAAGACTCCTTCCCTGAACACTGTAAACACTGAGTCACACACAGACAGCCACCTCCTGGACACAGGAGGTTGACCTAATAACACATCAGATTTAGATGATACTTAAAGGCTGTGCTCTCTACATCCTACTCTACAACATGACACAAGATTGATGGAAGTTCCACAGCACCAGTGTGGACACTTAATGACATTAAATTATAACATACATTGTCCAATATGGCCCAATGTGTGTCATGCCATCTGTCAATTCTGAATCACACAGTGCCACCTCCTAGACACCAGTGATGGGAATTACTCCATCAGTTACTAACCACGTTACCTTTTTCATAAACAAGGAATCTAATCGATTACTCTTCCCATCTTTATAACACCATTGCCGTTAATGCCAAAAATGCAGCGCGTTAGAACTCTCTGTGTTCTACCATGTTCTGCCAAAATCACTGTCTCTCCCAGTTCCTCTCCTCTCTCTCCCTGTCCTCATCCTGCAGGTGGTGACTCATCGCCATCCCATGTTCCTGCAACACCTGCTGGTCCCATATTTCATGAATGCTGTACCACAGCTCAACTCTGCCTATCTCTCTCTCTCTCCTTCTCTCCCACTCTCAACCCAACCGGTCGAGGCAGATGGCCGCCCCCCCTGAGCCTGGTTCTGCTCGAGGTTTCTGCCTCTTAAAGGAACTTTTTCCTTGCCACTGTTGCCAAGTGCTCATCGGGGGATCTGTTGGGTCTCTTTAAATAATTTTATAAAGAGTTTGGTGTAGACCTGCTCTATATGTAAAATGCCTTGATGTAGCTTTGTTATGATTTGGGGCTATACATATAAATAAATCTGAAATAAATCTGAAATCTGAATCTGTGTCTGACAATACTATCGACTGATTACACTAGCAATTTACATTAACGTGAACATGCAATAAAGGTCACAGTAACCTGGGTTAACTAGCAAAACAGTTAAATGTCAGAACTTTCCATTACAACCTTTAATCAATAGTTCATATTTTCTCAGTTGTTTAATGCACTTATTTATAACTTATTGTTTATTTCCTCATTTTTACTAATCAAGTATCATTTATTATCTTGTCCTATTTTGCAGAATCTCATTGTGCTGGATAGTGGTGAGGACAGTAGAGAAGGCGTCTGCTGAGCTCAAAGTGAGCATAATTTCCCAGCAGGACTGCTGGCTCCTCCCCAAAGTCTTCTTACTGAACACATAGGACTATGCTTCCACCCAGAGCACTAATATCATCAAGTACACTGACAACACAACACATTCTTCACCTCATCAGAGGGAGTGGATGAGTCATCATACAAGCACCTTCACTATTAGTTCACTATCTATGGAGAGGACTCGTTGAAACCCTAACCCACCAGACCACCAGTGGTGAGTCTGGTATGGCAACACAATCTTGGCTGAGCGGAAATCACTGCAATACACGACCAGAAGGGCACAGAGGGTCATTGGCTCTGACCTCTCCTCTATGGACACTATATACACCCAACACTGCAGTAGGAAAGCACAGAGCATCCTCTGAGACAAACACCACCATCCTATGTTCAAGTGGGTGGGCTCAAACTATGACCTGCAACACTACAGGCCTGTGAGCATCAGCATTCACAAGGCCCTCTTCAACAATAGTTTTTTCCTGCTAGCACCAAGCTACTGTCCAACGACATTAACAAGGGAAAGGCATACCTCATTCTGCAATCTTGTGTGTATAATGTACAAGTATATAATTGTAAAATGAGATTTAATTTGTTTTGTGTGATTGGCGAATGTGTTGTTTGTATTTCTTGATGGAATGGGAACTGTGTTGTCAATATTTTTTTTTCGGTGTTGGTGTAACATGTTCATTTTGAGTGTATATATAATTACACAAAACCCACAAAAACTATCACACTATTTATTATTAATTTATTAACACATGCTTTTATTTTGATAGCCTACTGTACATCAGGAACTGTATTTGTTGTTGCTCCACCCCTGTGAGATTATGTTTCTCCCACCTCTGCATCTTTCCTGCGATGTTCATGTGGGAAGAAGTATGTGGCCATATTATCTCCTGCCCCATTATTCTGTTTACCCCCATAGCTCTCCATGATCCATCTCTAATGTGTCAGTACAGTATGTTTTGTTAATATACTTCTGTAATGTGTAATGTCATTTTTATAACTTCTGTCTGTGTTATGGGTTACGTTTTCTAGCTGGAGCTGCATATTGACGTTTCTTTAATGCTACAGTGCCACGGTCCGCAATACAAGGTCACTGACAACCAAATGAGAGAAGCTGTCCGTCTCTTTCTTGGTTTGGGAAAAGAAATACACAACGCAGAATGACACCAGTCACATTGACAGAGGGACAATGCCGCCCAGTGAGGTGTGCTGGGTTTTGTGCGCAGGGATGTTGAGCGGTCCTACTTTTTTGTTTGGTTAAAAAACAAAGAATGTACATTAAAAGGACCTGAGTATTCTCATCAGAGGAAGTTGTCCCCGTGTTGTGCTTACCCACACTACAACCCAATATATATACAGTGTTTCCCCTAGGATTGCAGCCTTGGGGGGAGGGGGGTTGGATAAAAACATGAAAAAAGGAATTGGAATCATAATATATTTTAATGACAAGAATATATAATAATACAATAGAGCTGAACAATAAGGAGTTTTTGTCACTGCAGTGAATCTTCCTGGGCTTCTGGGAGAACATTTCCAGCGCCTCTTCATCTGGGAAGTCTGAAACTTCTGGCCCATTTATTGAGAGCTGCAGGAAGGCTGCTAGATGCAGCCTATTGCAGATGTTTGTCTTGACCTGCAAACACATTCACTGTTAGGCTTTAAAAATGATAGCTGATGCCTTAAAATAGTTATAGCATAGCTGCAAATCCTATTGTGAAAAGTATTTATTACCCTGTTCACAGGTAAGAAGTCCCTCTCACAGTTTACACTGCTGACCAGGACCGTCAGGGCAATGGAAGACAGCAGGCTCATTGTTGGGTACAGGACACCAAACTCCTCATATTTTGAGGACAGTTCAGATTGTATGGCCAACTGTGTCTTGTTCTGAAAATGTTCAAAATGAGTCTGCTCATCTGTGTTCGAGGCCGAAACTCCGCCATCTGTGATACAGAGCGCAGAGGAGAACTGTGCAAACATGGAGAGACAGAAATGACATTCTGTCGCTTAAATAAAATAAAAACCATATTATTATGTTATTTGATAAAAGAAGGTAGCTATAAAGATGTTCTATAGGAAAATTAACCTTCAATGACGTCTGTTGTGATCTGGCGCTATATAGAAAATTAAGTTATATTAAATTGACTATATATTGGGCCGCCCCCCCAATATAATGGTAGGGGAAACACTGATATATGTAGACGTGTTGTTAGCACTACACCAGCATTACTTAATGTTTATAATGTGTGTGAATATATAGCTTCCCTTTTTTGTACTTTATTGAAACTGCTGCTCTTTCGACTTTCATCCTTCAATTTTTCTTTACAAATCCGACTTTGAGGAAAAGAATTCCAATGTGCCTGTATAGTAATGTGATTCAATTTAATTTTATTAATTTATTTAATCAAGAATATAATGATTTAAATATAAGATACAAGTGAACAACACTGCAACTAAAGTGGTCACAGTTTTGCAGTTTTGAGTTTTGAGTTTTTTGGGTTTTTTTTTTGCTGAAATACCTAAAAAACATCACAAAAAAGTGAAAGTCTGCTAAACTGCGCTGTTTGTGCCTGACATTTGCAGCCGTTAACTGCTTTTTGCCCTGCAAGGACAGACTTAATTAAGCATAATTCACTTCCAAGGGCTCACATCTCACATCTTGAAGAAACCTCTTCAAGAAATCCAGACTCAGCTCAGACCAGGGTTCAGTACTTTTTCAGTCATAGATTCCCTCGTGGACTCACCTGACTCCTGTAAACTGTGATGAGTCTGCATAGACATAACAGTAAAGCCCCAACTCAAGCATTTACAACAAGGAACCCTTCACATTTAAGTGCGTCTATCTGCATGAAAGTCATTACTTAATTGAGAAAATATACAAGATCAGACTCAAGATTTTAAGAAACAATAATTAGACCATTGAAAAAAACATTACGATTACGTAATAAAACATTACAAAAGATCAATTTTAAAAAAATCTTTTCTGGCCCTCATTCAGAAATTTGACTCTGATGCTAAGTACTATCTCCTAATATGACTCAATATTGGAATTGGTATTTAAAACTTATCACTACCTATACATTTCACAGCTCGAACCTGGGTGAGTTGCATGCAAGATGAGTGATGTGCTAAAGCGTGTGTGAGCATACAACAATCAATATCAACTCCTGGTGGGGCTAACCAACAACCTACACTTGCTTGTAAAAGAGTTAACAGTCCTGTTCTTAGCTGTGCTTGTTTTATGCTAAGTTGGCCCAGTTCTTGAAAAAAAAAAAAACAACTGTCCTTCCTCGTGCCTTGGATGCAGGTCTGAGTGGTTGGATTCTTCCTCAGAGGATCCAAGCCCAGAGAGGACCCAGGAACCAAGAGAGAGGGTTCCAAGCAGGTGTGGAGGAAGCCTCGGGAGAAAAGAACGAGAGGAGGAACAGGAGGTTTTTGTAGAGCTAGGTCTCATGTTATACAGTGACCATTAGCAGCTGGACTTACAGTTTGTGGTTGTGCTTCCACATAGGTGTGAAAAGATTATCATTATATGGGAGCTGAGTCCAAAAGGCCTTCCTTTGTTCAAAAAAGGAGCACATTGTCTTGAATGGGCTGTGCCCCAACACTTATAAAAGCATTGTTTGATTTAGTGATTATTATTCATTGTCATTGAATCAGTGCTATATTTAAGGTAGCCACCCTCCTCTTCCATATCATCAGCTTTGTCTGCAGCAGCACCCACAGGACTTGGCAGGTAGACATTCTCCCCCCTCCCTCCAGAGTTTGTCTGTTGCTCCAAAGAGGCAGCCATGGCAGAAGCAGCTTCCAGGCCCTGGTTGATGTAGCTAGCCTCCTGGCAGGCCTCCAAGACTGGCAGCTCCAACAGAAGACTTTTCAGTTTCTCACCCAGTTCTTCAAAGCCAGGCCTCCGGTTCGGCTTCGTATCCCAGCAGCTCAGCATGACTTCATAACTGTGTTTGGAGTAAGATGGAGTAAAGTGTTACAGACACTACAGATATAGTACATTAAAGGCTTAAAACAAACAGGTTCTCAGAGGAATCCATCTGGATATGTTTCACATGTCTGTCAATTGTGAGCACTGCAAATAAAATATTCTTCTCTCATGTCATTTAGCTTGAATATATGCAGTGGGGGAAATAAGTACTGAACATGTCAAAAGAAATTTCAGTAAATGAATTTGCTATTAGACTGTTTTTCCACTTTTCCACTTAAGAAATCTGGACATGTAAATAAATGAAAATAATTTAGTTATTAGTAATGAAGTGGAATGAAATCGAAAAATAAAAATCATCAACAGCTAGAAAGTAATTCAACCTACTATTATCAGCTCGGACAATACATGTGGTTTGGCTTTTTGTTATTGAGGTGTCACATAAAAAATATTTCACAATAGGTAAAAGCTAAAAGCTCTGCATGTATTTCCAAACGTTTGGATCTTCAACCATTGGAGTTGATATTTAGAAGTGAAAGGAACATCACTCCACCATCAACTGGCCGCATTTGTCAAAGGAATTAAAGATCAGGTTCACAAGGGGCCCTTGGAATCTTGAATGTTTCAAACAATCAGTTTTGATGATTCGACCAATATTACAGCAGAGCACTGCACTGAAGTCGAAGTCTTTTACACAAAGTTATAAATAAGTTTCAGTTAAATACTCAAGATGTGATATGATATGGCTTTATTTTTCTGCATGATAATACACTGATTATACACTGTAAGGCATGGATTTGGTTCCACAGAGTCCAGACCCAAATATTATAGAGGCAGTATGAGATCACCTGGACAGAGAAAATAAATAAAAGACAGAAATGTATAGCAGAATAGTTAGAAGAGCTGAAAGAAGCCTGGTGTAATATATTACCTCACAACAATCTCCACAAAAGAGTTTAAGATGTGGGTTGTGCCAAGGGAGGTCACACTAGATACTAGGAAATTTTGTTCTGAAAGTTATGGGGGATTCACTGTGTATATATTTCCAGTATTTTCTGTTTGTATCCATATAAAGACAACAAAAAGATAAACATGGATGATTAAAAGTTGCTGAGTAAGTGGTGGTCTAAGACCTTTGCACTGTATATATTCTGTATATTTATAATGAATCAAACTCACAGTTTATGGTCACACCCCTCAGGTGGCTTGAGCCTCATTCCAGACAGTAGTAGGTCCAGTAGCTCATTGTTTTGGACTCCAGGATAAGGAGTTCTCCCCCAGGACACAATCTCCCACATTGTCACTCCAAATGACCACTGACAAGATAAAAACAAAAATCACAGCACTACTTTTTGTATATGTAATGTACAAAATCAGACATTCAGTAAAGTTCATAATCAATAAGAGTCAAATCTATTCTTTCAAAACTGTGCTGTTCCACAGACGAATGTACTCACCACATCACTTTTGGTAGTGTACACAGACTCAGACAGACTCTCCATGGCCAGCCACTTGATCGGCACACGAATAGCTACTTTCTGTCGATAATAATTGCTACTGTAGACTTTCTTGGATAAGCCAAAATCAGCTACAGATACCCTGAGGTCATCACCCAGCCTGTTAACATAAAAAAAATTAAACAGTATATTTGTATTACAAGTAATGGTGTAGTGTATTTGCACTGTTCTAAGTAGTGCTGTGTTGGCTCAGATTAAAGGACAAAATATGAGCTCTGTCACAGTATTTTATTTTTTACATTTTTTACACACACACCCAGTCTGTCTCTCACACTTTTCAACAGCTTCTTTTGAACATGCAAACCCTGGATGAATACCAATAACCGAGGACAGAGGCACTATCAGAGAAGAACAAGGGTGGCATAGTGCTTGACCCACCCGGCTTCTTCCCCCCAGTATCTCCCTTTAATTGACTCACATGCAGTTGCGTGCAGCCAAGTCCCTGTGCAGAAACCCCTGCGAGCTCAGATAGTTCATCCCTGCAGCAATGTCAATCATGAAGCGCAGGAGACTCTGATGGGGCACAAACTGGAAGAGAATGGTGTGGTCTTTCATTTATTTTAAATCTGAGTAGCACTTTGTGGGTGTTTTAGCATAGGTGTGGCTGGTAATAAATGGAAGATACGTATGGCATGTTATCATTATAAATTGAAGACACAAACACAAATCCACACTGTGGTAAAGAATTAAATAAAATAGTATTAATTTTGATGCTTTTTCCAAATTCTCATGGTTATAGGTCTTGTTTTGTTGTTCACTACAATTGATGATCAGATCATGGACATATTTGACAAATGCAGCCTTCCATACTACGATTTACTCAGCCTCTTGGTCGACAACAATTGTAGTTCATTTGGTTAAAATTATCACCTAGCGAGCTAGAGCTCAGCCACTGTAAGTTCTTATTCAGTTCACTCACAGAGTGAAATTCATTTGGATTGAGGTCCAGCGGGTGTTCAAGAATGCAAAAGCAAGCTCAGCTACAGAACAGAATGAGGTACCTTACAATATTTAAAACAACTTACAAAGGTTACTCTACAGAGGAGTGTGAATTTTTCCTGTATCCTCAGTAGAGATATGCAAAAAATGTTTTTTGAAATCAAAAACATTGAACATCCAACTATTGTCTGGACCACTTATCAATTTTTTTAAACAGAACAGGGGGAAAAGAGAGGAGGTTCAGAAAAATAAGCCCCATCAAACTGCTCGCACACCAACACTAATGCACTAATAAAGTGCTGTGCTAGGACGTCTTGGGTACATAATTCTCTTGGAAGTCATCACTCTCGGGGATGATTACATTAAGAAGTTCAATGAGAGGAAGGGGTCAGTGCAGGAAGATAGTGGAAGAAATGCAAAGCAAGGTCATCAAAGATCATTGAGGTTGTATGCTGGCACATCTAAATGGTCCCTGATCAGAAAAAGTTGCTTCAAGATGTGGGTGTGATATCGCTACCTGGACACAAACCAAGGGCTTTTTCAACACTGGCTTGATCCCTTGGCTCCAATTGTCTGGTGTCAGAACGTCAACTGATGATGTGTTAATGATTTTATGAAGCCATGTTTTGACTAACAAAAGAATACTGTGTTTCCAATAATTTTGCCATTTTAAAGCCTACAATTAACATATACAATGTTAGTTTCATATTCACAAAAACATTTAGTTTCAATATGAGTATCGATATCAATAAAAAAATCCATTACAACTCAATACATCAGTACAATGTTCACCTCTGCTAATGCCAATCAACAGAAAGAACAGCCAAAACTGCAAAAACCAGACCATTGTTACTATACTTATTCTGCATGTTATTTATTGGATGTGGGATGCCTGGGGATGTAGTTCAGTGATAGACTTCAAACCCCAGCCACAATGCAAACCAATGGTTGGCCTGTGCCTGTCCAAAGCCTGGAGATATGAGGAGGGTTGTGACAGGTAGGGCATCCGGCATAAAAACTGTGGCTAAATCATTAATGCAAGTCACACAGCTGACTTGCTGTGGTGAAATTGTGTACGAGTGAAGCAATCTTCTCTTAGTTCCAGGGGGGCAACCATCATTCCCCTCGTATGTATATATCTCTAGAGGAGGGTGTGCTGACATGCATCAGTTCTATTTATAGAGTTTATGTGCATGCGGTGACTGCATCTCACCATAGGAATATCACCATAACGTGTAGCAATGAGGAAGTGGCGCAGGTCTCCATGTTTCATGTAGGGCAGGAGAACCAGAGGAACAGGCAGGGAAGAGCCCTGTTCTCTCTGCAAAGTGACCCCTGCAGGACAAACACAGTCTCATTTCTCTCACAATGTTACCTCTGCTGCAGAAGAGAAGAGAAAGCTAATCTAAGTGTGTGGGTAGATTAAAAGATGAGACACAAACATTCTAATTTACCTTTCAAAAATGTCAGCGCACCAGATCAGAGAACAAATTCTTTATCGCTGATAGAAAAAGAGTTTCACCAAAATACACGCCTTGAGGCAAAATAAATGGCGAACCTGAATAGATATTTATCTATATAGCAAATGAAATTATAAAACATGTTGTTCATGTTTAAAATAACACCTGTTCTGCTGATAGGCCACACTCAGCAAGGTTAGACAAGAACAAAGTATTTGCAAATCAGCAATTCCTCAGCTAAACCTAAAGGGTGATATAACTTACCAAGAAGTTTGACCACATTTTCATGATCAAAGCTCTTCATGATCTCTGCCTCTCTCAAAAACTCATGTAATTCTTCCTGGTTGTAGATTCCCACTAGGTGAGTAAGAAAAAAAAGACAAATATAAGAAAACTTTGAGTGGAGTTCTGATATAGTGTTCACTATCAGTTCTACACACCTTTCATTGTCTTCACAGCCACCTTGATGTGCAAGCCTTCTTCTGCATTAAAAACGCCTTCATATACAGAACCAAACTCCCCTGTACAACAGTAAGCATTGCTTTTAGCAATCATTGTAACACAGAAAAACTATCATGAAATACCTGTCATTACCAACGTATTTGATTCACTGGAGGCTGAAAGAGAAATCATTCACTGAGTCATTATTCAACAATAATATGAATAATGAATAATGAATAATAATCATTATTCAACAATGATGTGTAAACAGGAGAGACAGTATCATTCATCTAGAATATTCTACCCTAATCAGAGTTGGTGAAGTGACAGACAGGATTATTTATGAAGAACTGACCTTTGCCCAGCTCTTTGCCCAGTGTCAACTTGTTTCTTGCTATCAAGACATCCTTCAGACTGGCCAGCAGCCTCTCACTGACCCCCTCCAACAAGTGGGCCACCCCCTCTGCCACTGAAACACAAAGCAAAACATTCAATGTCCAAATGTGACAAAAAGAAAAGTAACATGTTTGCAGCAGAAGGCTGCTCATCCTCTGAATATGAACTAAGAGTCAGTTAACACAATTTCTGAATGCAGGCTGTGAAAATTTCTGTGGACTGACTCATTGATCACAATATTAATATAGAGCCTCCACCTGCTTTTCAATCAAAGACCCCATTAAGGTAACCTATTATATTACGCATTACAATATATATTTAGGGATATCTAATGTTAGGGTGCAACAAAGCTGTTGATGTCTTTCAACTGTAAGTTGCATTGCATTAAAGCATCTACCAAATGAATAAATGTAAATGCTAATAAAAAATTCAGACTGTTGGATATGCATGTTTGCTACAAATAAAGTACAGCCCTCGCATGAAAATATTTGCTGTGTTTTTCCCACTGCTTTACAGTGTGACCACAAAGGATAAAACACATAACTATGTTTGGTTTGATCAAACTGAAATTCTGTTTTCAAATGTCAGAGATGACAAGATGAAAAGGACAAAGATACTGATCATTACACTTACTGTTATCCTCCTGAGGTGCAGCCTCCTCCACCTCTGGACATTGGTAGGAACGTTGAATATTGATTGGAAAAAGCTCTACCGTGTCTGGGTCTGAACTGAAGGCACATTGTGATTTTAAACATTTTAAATGTAACATAGTTCCCACATGCAATGGTCAACACTGCCTACTCACAGCAAGAGGATTCTACTTCAAATCTCAAGTCTGAGGCCTTTGTGTGTGCAGTTTGGATGCTCTCCTTGTGCCTGCATGGGGGAACCCTGCATGGGGGAACCCATGTAGGCACAGAGAGGACCTCCAGAGAACCAGAAGGCAACTCCAGGATTCCTCTCACTGTCCAGAGACATGTATTAATTGGTTTAGATGAATTAATTTCTGACTACCTGTGGGTGTGAGTGCAAATGTGAATGGCTGTTTTTCTCCATATGTTGGCCCTGAGATCTACTGGAGACCTATCCAGGATATACTGCGCCCCTTGCCCAATGTCAGCAGGGACTGGCTTCAACCATCAGTGACCTTAACAGTTAAGTCACATTGCTAATGGATGGTTTATGGGAAATGTGTGGTCACTGGAAAACAATTGCAACATTGTACCCAAAATGAAGTTTTAAATCTAATGTTGCTCAAAATCCTGCAATATTGACTATTTCTCGGCAGTTCTCAGACAGTGTTTCTCATTTTTCAAAGCTACTTTCAGAAATATCAGCATGTCATACATATAGTATGTAGACAGGGCTCAATAACTTATCTAAATTTAAGTATATTCACTATTTCTATTTTCACAGTCAGTTATTACACAACAAGAAAGACACACAAACACAATCATGCCACTGGGAGGAGGAAGACAGTTTCAAAGTTAAAAGTAACAGAGAAAATTCATTTGTGGTTATGATTTTGTGACAGCTGCAAACACAGAAAGGACATTCAGACAGAGCCAACAAAAGGCCCAGAAGGAGAAGACAAGAATATGTTTAATGAAATTTGTCTCAATGGGCTGCATCCTCAACAAAGAACCTTACTTTATTGCATATGTGAGGAGAAATAAGCTAACAACGATATGACACTAACATACTGCTAACAAACATCTCAGCACTAAAGATCAGTGTTATATTGGAAAGCTACCGTGTGGCCTTATTTCTGAGTCAAACAAATAATGACCCCAGATAACCTGTTCAGTCATTTTATTATTGTCCAAGGATATGGTGGGCAAAAGCTCAGTAGAATAATCTAAAACCATGTTGATGTGAAATGAAACAATTTGCTATGGAATAGGCTCATTTTAAACAGAAACCTCAGCAAAATGATGGTGTTTCATTTTATGCAGAAGATGCACTGTCAAGTCTTGTCAATTCTACCAATTCATACTTTAGGCTGAATTGGTCCACAAGCCTAACAGCTGAGCTAAACATTAAGCCCAGAGGAACTCTGGTTGTTGTCTATTCAACTTTTGTACCATTTAGAGGTTTTCACTGGACTTGAGCTGCTGGCATTTCATTAAAGGAAATGATAACAGATAAAAAGAATTGCACTGAGACACAGAGGTAGATGATTCTTTTACCTGTGTTGGGTGTAGTTCCGACGCAGGAGACACACAACCATGGGAATTACAGCCATGAGCAGCAAGATAGCAAATAAAACACCAACTGTCAGCCACATGGACATACGTCTGTAGTGGTGTGCAGCAAGTGCTAATTCATCCTTTGAGATGTACAACTCTGGGGTCACAGTGACCACCACTCCAGGCTCTTTCCCTGGAAGAAAAAGTGGCTCGCGTGACACATAAATGAAAAGTAATGTTCATGTTAAACATCACATTTAAATAGTCTCTAAAGTGGACCCAATAAGTAAATCTGTTGCACTGCTACTTTTCCAAAAAATTTTATAAAAGTTGCCACCAAAAAAGTGTTATTAGCTCAGACCAACAAACAATGGTTGCTTCTAATTATATCTGACTGCTAGTCTGGTTCCTAGCAGTAGTGTTTATCAGCCTGGCCACTGTCCGAAGGAAGAAACAATTGCAGCTTGGGCCACAAACCCTGAAATTTTGTTACTATAGATCTATTAACATAGTTTTTGGATATCTATCTAGCTATCATCAGACTAGCCATAGCCCCACAGTCTAAATGCCCGTCTGACCATGGTTCTTTTATTAATTTAGTGACTATCCAAAAGCTTGGATTCTCTCACTGAGCCCCTTCAGCTTCTCTGCCTCTTCGGAAAATAGGATTCTTTGTCTTTTGTTGGGGAGCTTTTCCATATTTACTCCTGTTATACATTACAACAGGAAAGCCTTTTTTATTGCGCAATTGCTTTGTCTTTGCACTGTGAAATGACTTTTAACTTTTCTGTGAATTTTTGTGCCTGGTGCAGAATTGAAGAGAAAAGAAGTGAAAGTGACACTTAAGCTTTCTCGCTTTCTTATCAACTTGTTTTAGCATTGCACTGTGTAATCAGTATCGGGTTATTATAAATTCAAACAGATTACCTGTCTAATGCCATTTAATACTAACTCAGTTATACTTCAAAACATGAAGGCTTCTCTTGTTAATATTTGAATTAAATATGGAAAAATTCATCAAAGCTCTGAAACAAATTTTTCTTTCTACATCAAAAGCATAAAATTTCTATTTGGTTCAGTTTCATATTTAACCTTGATTTCAGATGCAGCAGCAGTAACTTTTTTTCCACACTGAATTTTTGACTTCCGTTTGTTACACGGACATAAACACAACTCAAACAGTTAGATTTTGCTATTGTATATGTCTGTGGATATTTAAATAAATAATTAGTGAACACATTCTACATAACAATGTGATGAAGCGATAGTGTGCATATTGAATGTTTAAATTCAAAGGAACTGGTGCAGCTTTAAACAACTGCAGCCCACATGTCTTTTCCCCAAATGAGCTCATTTAAGCAGTGTACATTTTTAATTAGCTGGAGATGGATATGGAGCTGGAAATTCGTGATAATTACTGGTGAAGCAACAACGAGACAAAGATTTCTGATTAAGTTTGCTCATATTAGCTAAAAGACTGAAGTAGCAGATCCTCTTATCAGGCTTACATACATCTATTAATGGTCAACGTAGCAGTGGATGCAAGTGGTGCTCCGTGGAGGCTGGATATATCATTCAAGGCTTGCACTGACAGTCTGTAGCCACACTGGGGATTCATGCCTATGATGCTGACTGAGGTGCTGTTGAGCTCTGATGAGTCTAGCAGGAACATTACATTGCTCCCACATGCCTCCCACACACCACCAGCCTCTGCTTCCTTCTGACATTTTACATGATACGTAATTTCCTGTCTGCCTCCCCAGTCGAGAGGAGGATCCCACACCAGTTTCAGCACTGAATCATTGTGATGTTGGACCGTTAGGTTCACTGGAGCAGAGGGTGGCTCTGTGAGGCACATAGCAGGGAAGCAAAATCAAAATACACCAAAAAATGTAATGTATACAGTTTCACAGAAGGAAGCCAATCAATGTGCAACACGGTGGACATCTGAGAAATGATCATTTCAATGAAAGACAAGCATTAGAAAAAAAATCACTGAAGAGGTAAAAAATTTGCAATGTACATAACTTACATAAGACCTTTAATGTCTAATCATTTGAAATAATTTTATAGTGGGATGACACTTGGTGATTCACAGAAAACCCGTCAGTCTTACTGGTACAGCTGAGGTGATCTGGCTCCGTTGGCAGTCGGCTGAAACCCTGCAGACAGTCACACCTCTCTGATCCTTCTACGTGTGTCCTGCTGTTCGCTGGACACAGCTGGCATCCTGCACTGTCATTAGCTGATTTGTAGAAGCCCATCCTACATGCTGGTGAAATAGAAATAATCACTGATTGGGGAGGTTGAATTACTTTGATTATGAAAGTGTTCTTTATAGAGAACCTTTTTAAATGACCTCAAGCATTTCTCATATTTCTTATCTCTCATTGTCCAATACGTGGACTAACATTTAGGCCCCAGAGTGTTTTATCAAACTGTCCCTGCTGCTGCAATGGCAAAAATGTCACATTTTAGATAAAAATAAGCATGAGTCAGACATTTTGTTTTTTTTTTTTTTTGTTGAGCAATGCAAAGGAAATGTATCAAAAATAAAACATAAGGGAAGGAAGAGATTAATGAGGAAGAGGATATGAAAGTCAGGAGGCATTGCTCATCAAATAGAAAATGGCAGTGAAAATAGAAAGAGAGATATCTCCTGAAAGAGACATCTCTGAATAGCAATGTCTAAATCACATTACAATTACATTACTGATGGTGGATGGAAACTGATGAAAATTAAAATACATTGTTTTGAGGTCATTTGATGTGATGTTTTGAAAGCACAGTTTTCACACACACGTAAATCTTCTTGGCTTAACATGAGTCATTAGGTAGTGATTGATTTAAACAAAACATTCAGTTTGAGCTTTTTGTGTAGGTTATAGGTCATCCAGGTTGAGGGCAACAGGACTTTGTTTTAGATTCTTAAAGACATTTCACCTCATCCAAGAGGCTTCATCAGGTCAGAACAGCACAGACTCAACTTCCTCAGAAAAGTGCAGAAGTTTGATTTTGCTGACTGCTTCTAAAAATTTGTTCTTGCACTTATGTGGCAGATAAAGCAAGGGTACAAACCAAGTTTAGAATTTTTTTTGTTATACATGGAAATGCCAAGATTAAAGACAGAAAAATGATGAATGAAGCAATGCCTCTGGAGAAAGATACTCTCCTTTTTATAACATAGTTTAGTTCTGTTATAATTTATTTACTCTTTCAAAGTGTTCACCATAGCATGCTTCTTGAATACTTAGTATCAATTATCATATTCATATTCATATTGCAAACAGTATTTAAAAACAGGACCGTCCTGTTCCTCTGATGTTATAAAGTGAAATTTTGGAAATTTGTCTCCTGATCATCTTAGTTGCTGCTGCCACTTTAGAAGTCCATTTGGGCCTTATGATCAGACACTTCAATCATCAAACAAATAAATGTCTTTATTATTATTCAGATTTTAGAAGTTGTCTTGTAAGTGCAGGAAATTCTTAAGTCTATTGTCCCTTTTTTTTTTTTTTTTCAAAAATTGTAACTACATTTAAACATAAGACCAATAGTAAGATTTATTATTAATGTCATAATCAGCAGTAAGAAGATCAAAGTTGGACAAATTCAAATCCAAAACTGGAAGGGCCAGTAAACAACTTTGGGCAATAAATCTAAATTTACCTCAATGCAGTGGTCATTTCTTCAGATGAGACGAGACCAAATATATTCGTAATAATGTTTTTATTTTGGTTTTTTTTTTAATCGCTAAATGACAAGACAAAATCAATGTCTGTGCTTAAATTAACACGCATTTTTGTGGACAGAAAAAAATCTTTCGATCTACTGTATCAAATAAAAACCTTAATTTTTTTTTTTTTTTTGGTCAGAAGAAGAGATTTATATATTATGTGTGGCTAAGATAGAACAGTGCCAGCTGACTTGTTGATTTGTTATTCAATAAATGTATTCCTGCCTGAAATACATTTTACAATAATAGATTAATTTAGGGGTTTAGGGTGAGAGACAGCATAGCGACATGTGGTTCAATATTTGGATATTTTTCTGCTTCAAGTTCAAATCCACCTCACAAAATACTGATTAAAAATTTTGATCACTCCCAGATTGTGATGCTTCCAAAATCACGTGTTGCCACTTCATTAGGTAATAACATACATGTGAGATAAGTGAGAAAAAGACCAAAAATTCCATCCATTGGTGAGAATGAATTGGCTGAAATTAGATTAAAATTAATCTGCTTTTAAGGACTAAAATGAGCTCCATCAACTACAACTAACCTAAAATACTTTGGGTTTTGTTTTGTTTTTTTATAAAATCAGACTAAATGCTCAGACTTAGTCAACTACAACTTGACAAAAAATAGTACACAGTAAACTAAATAACAAAAAACTAATAAGAGCATCTGATACACAAATAAGCTCAATGTTTTGCTAAAGCTGTTTTTGTGCTTAAAGGGACACATTTTCTCATGTTTTGATGTTGTTGTTTTTTTTTTGAGTTTGCACTACAATGAAGAAAAATATTACTGTTTGAATGAATTCTAAATGTTTGATGAATTAAAAAAATCCTATGGGATCATACCTTGACAGGTGTCACCCATGACTTGATGCCCAGGCTCACAGGCACATCCCCCCTGCAGTGGCCCCCACACTCCATCCAAATGACACTCTCTAATGGGCAGAGAAACCTCCACAGCTCCCTTCACACAGGAACCTGACAGAGGCCCAGACCCAGCCCCCGCCCCTCCAAACCAGGCCAGGTGAGTCATAATCTCAGGGCACCTTCTGTAGTACAGCCTGATGGAAGTTAGCAACACACATGTTCCAGAATAGAGGAAGGCAATTTGGAAGCCTTGGCGCTTTACAGAGCCCAACTTCAATGCCAGGCTATAGTTCAAATAGCTGGATATCTGGCTTAAAGGGACTGTGACTGGGAATGGCTTTGAGGTCTGAAGTTCCAAAACTGCCCTATCCTGAAATCTTGAGATAGGTGTGTCTGTGTCATAAAAGTGAACTTGCAGTTGGCTGAGCACTCCAGATGGTTCCTCTTCTTGGGAAAATGCAACATCCATTAGCAGATCATGGGCTTCTTTACGCTCCATCCAGTGGCTTAAAATACTTCTTGGTATTCTTCTCCCACAAGCCTGGAGTACAGGCACGCGACTCTCTGTGCCAAGTCTAAGATGGATTTCATTCCACTGGAGTGACAAGAGAGAGGGAAAATGAAATCAATGAAAAGCCACATGGAGGTCTATGGAGACTGAAGGCTGGAGCCAGACTCTAGTGGCCTTTAGAGGAACTGCAGCGTTGGCTTCATTTTTAACCTCCTCAAACTTGATTCAGTCCTTTCTGTCCCTCCAATTTTCCTAATTTGTGTGAAGTGTTTGTGCATTAGGTGGCATCACGTCTTTGGTCATTTTAATTGGGATTAATATTTACATTTTCTATCCCCTACTTAAAATTGTGTACTTCACATTTTTCACCAAAGATGAACTACAAGCAACTCTCCACAAATTTTGATTAAATGTGAAAACGTTCATTTCAATGCAACATAAACATTGCGAAGACACAAAAAAAACCTATTCTGTTATTGGTGTCATTACAAAGCAAACAAAAAATAATAAAAAAGGTTATTTCATTAAAATGTTTTTTATTCTGTATAAATTTTCCTTGTGCATGATGACTTTTATTATAAAACACACACTTACTTCTCTGCGTGGGGAAGATGTCCATTCCAACCTGGTCTGTTTTTCAAAGCTGAAAAGCTCCACTAAACAGAGTAGGCAAGAGGAAGTTAAGACAGTTATAGAGTAATGCTGAACTTTCCGTGACAAATATTTTTCCACTCTCAGTGAAGGAACAGTGAACAGTGCCAAGTCAGAAGTTTCTAGCAGCAGCTTGTACACTTGGGCTGAGCCTGCTCATAATTATTTTCTCAATTCCCGAAATCTTTAATTTTATTTTTTTGCGCCTTACACTAATTAGGGCATATATGGATGATATGAAGTTGATAACTACAACGGTGCCATGTATGAAAAGAGCACTTGAGAGACTTAATATAAACTTAAAGTGGGCTAGTATGAAAATCAAGCCTAGTAAGTCTAGAAGTATCTCAATAAGCAGAGGGAGATTAAGTGATCGAAAGTTTGTAATAGATGAAAAGGACGGAGAACAGGTAGTGCAGTTTCAGAAGGATGTTGCTGAGTGACTGGATAGAATAGACAAATAAGGACTTCCAGGAAAGTTGAAGCTGTGGTGATTGCAGTTTGGATTATTTCCCAGGTTGATGTGGCCACTGTCATATATGAGATTCTAATATCTGCTGCAGAGAAAATGGAAAGACTAGTAAACTTTTACATTAGGAAGTGGCTAAGTGTTCCAAGATGTTTAAGCACTGTGGCACTGTATGGGAATGACATACTTCAGCTTCCAGTATCTAGTCTAGTGGAGGAGTTTAACTGTACTAAGGTTAGGACAGAGCTCCTGTTATCTGGGAGTAAAGATGTGGTAGTTAGTAAGGTGGTTCCAAACCCAACCAAGGGGAGAAATTTTAATCCAAGAATGGCAGTGCAGGAAGCAAAAGCAACTCTTGGGCATACAGAGATTGTGGGTAATGTACAAATAAGCCAGGGAGACTTGGGGCTTGGCCGAGGCAAACCGGTGTGGAGTAGAGCAGGTCCCAAAGAGAAGAGGAAACTAGTTGTGGAGCAGGTACGTAAACAGGAGGAAATATCAAGGACTGTGAGGGCAGTGGCTCAGGCTAAGCAGGGACAGTGGTATGGAGCAAAGTAGTATTAGATTTTTGATAGGGGCAACATATGATTGATTGCCAACTCCCCAGAAACCAAAACTCTGGGTAAATGGAGACCCGCTATGTTCGTTGTGTTCAGGTACTGCAACTCTAAAGCACATCTTGTCAGGTTGTACGGTTAGTATGTCGGACGGTATACGTGGCGACATAACCAGGTTTTAGAAAGCTTAGCTGCAGGCATTGAAGATATACGGAGGCAGGCAAATTTAGAAGGGTCTAAGACAAAGAGAGTGGCAATTCAGTTTATTCAAGAAGGAGGGAAAGGTAATAAGATAACAAGGAGGCAAGGCAGCTTAGAGGATGCTAGTGACTGGGAGATGCAGGTAGATTTAGGAGGAAAGTTTGTTGTTTCCCAGGAAATAACCTGTACAAAACTAAGGCCTGATATAATTTTGTGGTCTAGGAGTAGAATGAGAGTATATTTCATAGAGCTGACTGTGCCGTGGGAGGATTCAGTTGAAGAAGCATATGAAAGGAAAAAGCTCAGGTATCCAGATCTAAGTAAGGATGCTGAGCAGCGAGGATGGAAGGTTAGGATTTGTCCAGTGGAGGTAGGATGTAGAGGGTTTGTAGCCAGATCTGTTGCTGCTTTGTTGAAGGAGTTAGGAGGAAGGGGACAGAGGGTGAGGAAAATAGTGAAGGAAATGTCAGATGAGGCAGTAAGATCCAGTCAGTGGATTTGGGTTAGAAGAAGAAGGTGTCCGTGGCGTGAAGTGCGTGCGGTAAGCGTGTTGCGTCATTTCCGGTCACTGGCGGTTGTGCTCTCTATTGTGCTTGTGTTGTTTCCACTGTTCTTCTGCTATTATTTCCTAATTCACTCGAGTAATCAGGCAGAAAATTATTTTCACACCAACACTAGGTTTTAGAAGTCAATATCTCCCCTTTCTCCAAAGTTTATAACCGTTTCTGTTCCTCCCCTAATCAAACTACCCGATTAGCAATGTCCTCTAGCTCTCTGTCTCCACTCTCTGTTCCTCCTTCTCCTCCTCCTCTCCTCTCCTGTTCTCTGTGCCTCATGTGTAGTTATTCTTCTGCCTCCTTTTATGATAGCACCTCTTGTCATAGATGTAGGATGATGGTAGAAATGGAGGCGAAGATTAATGAGTTAGAATCCCGGCTCCGCACTTTAGCTAGCCCAACTTATGCTAGTGTAGTTAGCCCCCCCTCTGTAGCCGGTGCGGACCAACCTAGACGAGCTCATACGGCAGCTAAGATAGTTTCCTCCCCCCCAGTGGCTCCCGAGCAGCCGGGATCTAGTCAGGGCGGCTGGGTGACTGTCCGAGACAAGAGGCATAGTCGTAGGCAGCAGCCCCCGGTTCACCACCGACCAGTTCACGTTTCCAACAGGTTCTCCCCTCTCAGCGACACACCCGCTGAAAAGCCGACTCTAGTGATTGGTGATTCTATTCTGAGGAACGTGAAGTTAGTGACACCGGCGGCCATAGTGAAGTGTATCCCGGGGGCCAGAGCAGGCGACATCCAGTCTTATCTGAAACTGCTGGCTAAGGTTAAACGTAAATATGCTAATATTGTTATTCACGTCGGCAGTAACGACACCCGACTTCGCCAGTCGGAAGTCACAAAAATGAATGTGGAATCGGTGTGTACTTTTGCTAAAACGATGTCGGACACTGTAGTTTTCTCCGGCCCCCTCCCTAATCGGACCAGTGATGACATGTACAGCCGCATGTCGTCATTTAACCGCTGGCTGTCGAGGTGGTGTCCCGAAAACAACGTGGGCTACATAGATAACTGGAAGTCTTTCTGGGGGAGACTTGGTCTAATTAGGAGAGATGGTGTCCATCCCACCGTGGACAGGGCCGCTCTCATTTCTAGAAATATGGCCGATTTTATTAGAAATCCAAAACCCTGACAATCCCGGGTCGAGACCAGGAGGCAGAGCCGCAGTTTAACACGCTCCTCTGCGCCTCAGTCAGAGCGGTCACCTGCGGAGAATAGAATAGAGTCTCTGTCTATGTTTAGGTCTATAGAAACTGTGTCTGTCCCCCGACCACCTAAATTTAGACAAGTTAATAAACCCAAACTAAACAAAAGAGGAGCTAAAAACAAAAACCTAACTGTAATTAAAACAGCCACAAATTTAGTCTCAAATAACACTGCGATCAAATGTGGACTGTTGAACATTCAATCATTATCATCAAAATCTCTACTAGTTAACGATCTCATAGCTGATCACCATATTGATTTATTTTGTATAACTGAAACGTGGCTGCAGCAGGATGAGTATGTTAGCATTAATGAAGCTACACCCCCAACTCATGTTAACTTTCATATCCCTCTTACCACAGGTCGAGGAGGGGGGGTGGCAGTAATATTTCAGTCAAACCTATTAATCAACCCCAGACCAAAATCTGGCTGCAGGTCTTTTGAAAGCCTCACTCTTAGTCTTTCCCACTCAGACTGGAAAGATGAAAAACCAGTTCTGTTAGTCACAGTATACCGTCCACCTGGTCCGTACTCAGAATTCCTATCAGAGTTTTCTGAGTTTATATCAGAGTTAGTACTTAGTACAGATAAAATCATTATTCTGGGAGATTTCAATATACATGTTGATGTAGAAAGCGACAGCCTTAGTTCTGGGTTTCTTTCCCTCCTAGACTCAATTGGCTTTTCCCAGCATGTGAATGAACCCACTCACTTTTACAATCATATCCTTGATCTTGTTCTAACATATGGCATTGAAATTGACAAGCTAACAATTCTTCCCCAAAATTCTCTCCTGTCTGACCATTACCTTATTACATTTGAGTTTACTTTAATGGGCTCCACAGCATTGAGGAATAAATTCAGCTATAGAAGATGTTTATCTGAAGCTGCTGTGGCTAAATTTAAAGAGAACATTTGGTCATCATTCCCAACAGTGCCATATCTAAATTTAAATGAGGATTTCTCCCATACGCAGGTTGATGACCTTGTGACTAGCACTATGGCCACACTGCGTTCGAATCTTGATAATGCCGCCCCTCTCAAAAAGAAAGTATTCAATCTGAGGAGGATGGCTCCCTGGTATAGTTACCAAATCCGTACCTTGAAGCAGACATCAAGGAAATTAGAAAGAAATTGGCGTTCCAGTAAGTCAGAAGAGTCTCACAGAGCCTGGAAAGACAGCCTAAAAACGTATAAAAAAGCTCTCCACAGTGCTAGAAGTTCATATTACTCAGCACTCATAGAAGAAAACAAGAACAACCCCAGGTTTCTCTTCAGCACTGTAGCCAGGCTGACAGAGAGCCATAGCTCAGTTGAACCAGTGATCCCTTTAGCTCTAAGCAGTAATGATTTTATTAGTTTTTTTTCAGACAAAATTCTCACGATCAGAGAAAGAATTTATCAGCTCTTGCCTACGTTAGATAAAAATCCCCTTCTGAAGACGGCAACTGCTGAATCAGCTGCGGCGCCTCTTTTACATCTGGAATCATTCTCACCTCTGAATCTCTCAGAGCTAGCTTCTATAGTTTCATCATCCAGACCGTCAACCTGTCTATTAGACCCAGTACCAACTGGCCTCTTTAAAGAGATCTTTTATTTAATTGAGCCGTTCATTCTAGATTTGGTTAATCTGACTTTATTTCTGGGTTATGTACCTCAGGCACTTAAGACTGCGGTCATCAAACCCCAGCTTAAAAAGCTTAATCTTGATCCAGATGTTTTGGCAAACTATAGACCCATATCGAACCTTCCATTTATTTCTAAAATCATTGAGAAAGCTGTAGCAAAACAACTACACGAGCATCTGGATGGGAACAGTTTGTTTGAAGAGTTTCAGTCAGGATTTAGAGCCCATCATAGCACAGAAACAGCGCTGGTTAAAGTCTCCAATGACATTCTAATGGCCTCAGACGATGGATCAGCCTCCATACTTCTCCTTCTAGATCTTAGTGCTGCATTCGACACCATAGATCATAATATTTTACTACAGAGACTGGAACATGAAATTGGAATTAAAGGAACTGCACTAAAGTGGTTCAAATCCTACTTATCAGATAGACATCAGTTTGTTCATGTAAACAACAGCTCCTCCTCATGTACTGTAGTCAGTCATGGAGTCCCGCAGGGTTCGGTACTTGGACCAATCCTCTTTACGCTTTATCTGCTTCCTCTAGGCAACATTATCAGGAAACACAGCATCAATTTCCACTGCTACGCAGACGATACTCTGTACCTATCAATGAAGCCAAATGAAGTCAGTCAGATAGTCAGACTGCAGGCATGTCTTGAAGACATAAAAGTCTGGATGACTGGAAATTTTTTACTTCTCAACTCTGACAAAACAGAAGTTATTGTACTCGGTCCTAAGCACCTCAGAAAAATGCTATCTAATCATCTCATCAGTTTGGACGGCATTACTTTGGCCTCCAGCTCCACTGTAAGAAACCTTGGAGTAATTTTTGACCAGGACATGTCCTTTGTCCCTCACATAAAACAAGTTAGTCGGGCAGCTTTCTTCCACCTGAGAAACATTAGGAAAATCAGAAACATCCTTTCTCAGGATGATGCAGAAAAACTAGTCCATGCATTTGTAACTTCTAGGCTGGACTACTATAACTCATTACTATCTGGATGTCCAAACAGATCTCTAAAAGGCCTTCAGTTAATTCAGAACGCTGCTGCACGAATATTAACAGGAACTAGGAAAAGAGATCACATCTCTCCCGTGTTAGCTGCTCTTCATTGGCTGCCAGTAAAATATAGAGTAGAATTCAAAATCCTTCTTTTAACGTATAAAGCTCTTAATGGCCAAGCTCCATCGTATCTCAGAGAGCTCATAGTTCCTTACTGTCCTAGCAGGCCACTCCGCTCTCTAGATGGAGGTTTACTTGTGGTTCCTAGAGTCTCCAAGAGTAAATCTGGAGGCAGATCGTTCAGTTATCAGGCTCCTCTTCTATGGAACCAACTCCCAGCATCGGTCCGGGGGGCGGACTCTTTAGTAACTTTCAAGACCAGGCTTAAAACTTTCCTGTATGACAGAGCTGATAGTTAAAAAGTTAAAGTCCTCTACTCTTTAGCTATGCTGCTATAGGCCTAGGCTGCTGGGGGAAGGACTGAGCTTCTCTCTCTCTCTCTCTCTCTCTCTCTCTCTCTCTCTCTCTCTCTCTCGCTCTCTGTCTCTCCCTGTCACCCTCTCTCCCTCTTTCTCTCTAACTCCCTCCTTGCATGCGCTGATAAAAACCATCCTTCTTAAAAAAAACAAAAAAAACAAAACAAAACAGTTTCACCCAGTTCTAAGCATTTATACTGCATTTACTAACCATGTTCTGCCAAAGTCTCTGTCTCTCCCAGTTCCTCTCCTCT
This sequence comes from Echeneis naucrates, assembly GCF_900963305.1. Taxonomy (NCBI): domain Eukaryota; kingdom Metazoa; phylum Chordata; class Actinopteri; order Carangiformes; family Echeneidae; genus Echeneis; species Echeneis naucrates. The sequence continues at coordinate 14,147,121 of NC_042528.1, read as the reverse complement.
CTCTCCCTGTCCTCATCCTGCAGGTGGTGACTCATCTCCATCCCATGTTCCTGCAACACCTGCTGGTCCCATATAGCATGAATTCTGTATTACAGCTCAACTCCATGAACTTCATGCAACAACATGTTCCTGCCTACACCCCCCCCCCTCCAATGCCTGCCTGCCTGTCTCTCTCTCTCTCTCTCTCTCTCTCTCAACCCAACCGGTCGAGGCAGATGGCCGCCCCCCCTGAGCCTGGTTCTGCTCGAGGTTTCTGCCTCTTAAAGGAAGTTTTTCCTTGCCACTGTTGCCAAGTGCTTGCTCATCGGGGGATCTGTTGGGTCTCTTTAAATAAATTTATAAAGAGTTTGGTCTAGACCTGCTCTATATGTAAAGTGCCTTGATGTAACTTTGTTACGATTTGGCGCTATACAAATAAATCTGATTTGATTTGATTTGATTTAGAAGTAATAGTAGCTGGGGGCCCAGCAGGGGAAGCTTTTAAGAAAGACAGACTCTTGGGAGAAGCAGAGGAAGAAATCCAGGAATAGGAAGTGTATTTAAGTGGAGGGTGTGGCCTGTTTGAGCCTCTTTGAGACCATGTTAGTCCAGGTGAGTTGGTCTGTATTGGTTTGTTTTTGACTTTTGCTCTCTCTCTGATTATAGGACTGTTGAGATGAATTTGTTTGCTGAATCTGCTAGTGTAGCTTGTCCTCCACCTCCTGCACCCTCTATACTTTCATGCCCCCTACTGAAACCAGGGCCTGTATCCCATCCCTACTCTTATCTCCACCTCTTCTATTTCTCCCCCCCTACCTGAACCAGGGTCTGTATCCCCACCCCGCTTTCACTGGTGCAGTGGGTGAGAGGTCAGAGTAGGTGACGGTAGTGGTGTTTGAGATGGTTGTCTTGACGTGAGGGACGGTGATGGCTGACATTAGGGGGCTGACCAGTGATCACTGTCTAGCCTCCTGAAGGTGTCGTGGGAGTAACTAGATGAAACACACTTGAAAGGAAGTTCCCACCTGATGACCCCAAAGACATGTTAGGTTGAAGCAGTAAGAAATTTTCATATTTGCAAATTTGCATCTTTGTTTTTGATCAGTTTCAGATAATGGTGCCATCCTCCGCAGATGTGCTTCAGTATGAAAAAGCCCTTAATGTTTAGTTTTGTTTAGTGCGTTGACAGGTTGATCACTGGTGATGCTGCTGACACTCATTGTATTCTCTACAAAATGGTTGGATGCTGCTTTCTTAGAGCAGGTTCCCTATATTATTTCCATGTTGGTTTGGATTTAATCAATTTTGTTATTGTTCTCGTTTTGTATGTTTTGGCTTATGTTCAGTATTCTGTATACATTCAAAATCATTTGAAGTGAGTTTTTTTTTTTTTTTTTGAAAGGCTACACAATTTAAATTGTTTTGCGCATACTTGTTTTCTTTTGAAGCAACATGAACATCAGTTCATGGAAGTTTTTTTGATTTTACAGACTTTGCTTTCATTGCCTCTTACTCTGATTTGAAAACATGCTGGGAAGATGAATGACAAAAATGGAAAGACAATAATTTAATATCACTTGCAGCTCAATTTAGCTATTTCACAGAAAAAAGAAATATGCCAATGTGTTTTGTTTAGGCTTGCTCATGTTTTCACCGGCATGCAGCAGGTAAACATCCACTTTGATTAATAACTCAATGAAGCTTTTACTTTTGATAAATGAGCTAATTTTTCACGGAATATTTTTAAATCTGAGATCTTTGCTCTTAACATCCAAAAAAAGTCTCTGTCTCTGTGAGCCCTTTTATTCTCATTAATTAAGAGTATAAGATACATCATAACACAGAATCAAGAGTTAAAGAATGGGCAAAACATATCTCTTAAATTAAAACTGCAATGAGTGTTCCCATCCCACCCATCCCACCCTAACCCTAACCCTCTTGGAGCACTTCCTATAAACAACCAGAATGTGGCCCACAGCATAAAAACCCCTAAACTACTCACAGGCATTTAATTGTTGTTGGCTTTTCCTTTTGTTTTTGTTTGTTTGGAAAGGGAACAAGTTCTTCTGTAAAACATCCGAACACTCACCCTCCTCTGCTTGTGTGTCCCATATCCAGATACACAGTGAGACTAAAGTGGTCCAGATGAGCCACGGTTTACTGTTCCACATCACCATGTTTCACACTGGCTTCAGATTTTGCTCATAATCCACTGTCTTCCATCAGCCTGTCATCAGCTGTGAGTGTTCACACACTAATGAGTCAGCCACAGGAATGTTGTCATTAAAGTTGTGAAATGAGCTGCCCGCCTCCTCTGGAAAACTTGCTCACATCCTTTCGAGTAGCAGACTGTTTATTCATGCTGTTTCTGCTTCTCAGCATAATACACAACCGTATCCTAGAAATGGATCTGCATGACACTTCAGCTGCAAAATATTATGAGGGAAACATTACCTGTGAAACAAGTTAGCTTTTAACATATAGTAGTATACAACCAAACAGTAACAAACGGCATTTGAGCCCACGGGAAGGAAGGAAGGAAGGAAGGAAATTAGAAAGAAACTGGTACTCTCACCTTTGAATCTCTGTTAGCTTCCAGTATCAACTAGGCTCTTAAAAAAATGATTTTTTTACTTAATTGAGCCGTTCATTCTAGATCTGATTAATCTGGACTGGACTGGACAGAGACTGGAACATCAAATTGGCATTAACCACTAAGGTGGTTCTATCCTATTTATCAGATAGATATCAGTTTGTTCATGTTAACAACAGCTCCTCCTCAGGTACTGTATTCAGTTATGGAGTCCCACAGGGTTCGGTACTTGGACCAATCCTCTTAAAGCTTTATCTGCTTCCTCTAGACAACATTATCAGGAAACACAGGATCAACTTCCACTGTTATGCAGACGACACACAGCTGTACCTATCAATGAAGCCAAATGAAGTCACTCAGATAGTCAGACTGCAGACATGTCTTGAAGACATAAAAATCTGGATGGCCCAAAAATTTTTACTTCTCAACTCTGACAAAACTGAAGTTATTGTACTCGGCCCTAAGCACCTCAGAGAAACACTATCTAATCATCTAATCACTGTGGACAGTATTAGTTTGCCTTCCAGCTCCACTGTAATAAATCTTGGAGTAATTTTTGACCAGGACATGTCCTTTGTCCCTCACATAAAACAAGTTAGTTGGGCAGCTTTCTTCCACCTGAGAAACATTAGGAAAATCAGAAACATCCTTTCTCAGGATGATGCAGAAAAACTAGTCCATGCATTTGTAACTTCTAGGCTGGACTACTGTAACTCATTACTATCTGGATGTCCAAACAAATCTCTAAAAGGCCTTCAGTTAATTCAGAACGCTGCTGCACGAATATTAACAGGAACTAGGAAAAGAGATCACATCTCTCCCGTGTTAGCTGCTCTTCATTGGCTGCCAGTAAAATATAGAGTAGAATTCAAAATCCTTCTTTTAACGTATAAAGCTCTTAATGGCCAAGCTCCATCGTATCTCAGAGAGCTCATAGTTCCTTACTGTCCTAGCAGGCCACTCCGCTCTCTAGATGGAGGTTTACTTGTGGTTCCTAGAGTCTCCAAGAGTCAATCTGGAGGCAGATCGTTCAGTTATCAGGCTCCTCTTCTATGGAACCAACTCCCAGCATCGGTCCGGGGGGCGGACTCTTTAGTAACTTTCAAGACCAGACTTAAAACTTTCCTGTATGACAGAGCGTACAGTTAAAAAGTCCTCTACTCTTTAGGTATGCTGCTATAGGCTTAGGCTGCTGGGGGAAGGACTGAGCTTCTCTCTCTCTCTCTCTCTCTCTCTCTCTCTCGCTCTCTGTCTCTCCCTGTCACCCTCTCTCCCTCTTTCTCTCTAACTCCCTCCTTGCATGCGCTGATAAAAACCGTCCTTCTTAAAAAAAAAAAACAAAACACAGTTTCACCCAGTTCTAAGCATTTATATTGCATTTACTAACCATGTTCTGCCAAAGTCTCTGTCTCTCCCAGTTCCTCTCCTCTCTCTCCCTGTCCTCATCCTGCAGGTGGTGACTCATCTCCATCCCATGTTCCTGCAACACCTGCTGGTCCCATATTGCATGAATTCTGTATTACAGCTCAACTCCATGAACTTCATGCAACAACATGTTCCTGCCTACACCCCCCCCCTCCAATGCCTGCCTGCCTGTCTCTCTCTCTCTCTCTCTCCCACTCTCAACCCAACCGGTCGAGGCAGATGGCCGCCCCCCCTGAGCCTGGTTCTGCTCGAGGTTTCTGCCTCTTAAAGGAAGTTTTTCCTTGCCACTGTTGCCAAGTGCTTGCTCATCGGGGGATCTGTTGGGTCTCTTTAAATAAATTTATAAAGAGTTTGGTGTAGACCTGCTCTATATGTAAAGTGTCTTGATGTAACTTTGTTATGATTTGGCGCTATACAAATAAATCTGATTTGATTTGATTTGATTTGCATCTCTACTCCCTCTTTGCCCCAGAACATCAAGCTCTGGAGGATTATTTTATATAATAATCATTAAGAAAAAAGACATTTAAAAAATCCCCTCCTTATGTAATGTATGTCTTTATGTCTACTGTATAGAATAAGGTCACCTGTTCATAGATACGAGACAAAGCTCTCAGGCATCAGCTGATTCTGTTTGTAAACAAAGCCACGCCGTCTCTTCAGAGTCCAAGATGAAATTTCTCCGCATCCTCCGGCGACGAGAAGAGGTGAGTCTTCTTCTGCACGGATTTTGATGAAAACCTCCGAAGGAGTCAGCATCAATAAACTGCCTCGGATGAGGACTCCTCTGACTTGGTTCGGTTTTGCCGTGCCATTAGTACGGTGAGCCCTTTCCAGCGTGATGTATTTATCATAGGCTGACCAAACGTCCTCTTTTCCCGGACATGTCCACCTTTTCAGTCCGGGGGGGTTAGTAATTGATGATGATGTCCGGTGTTCCTTTTGTGTGTGTGTAAGTGTGTATATGTGTGTGCCCCCCTCTCCCCCGGTTGTTATTGTTTGGGTTAACGTGTGTGACGTCATCAAGAGCGGCTGCCCTGTGGGCGGATCTCCAAAACTCGCCACAAGAAAGCAGCAGACAGCGGCGAAGCAGCTGAAGCGTTCAGTTTACCGACCCGGTCGGGACATATGTGAGGCTGAGGGCACCGTGTGCAAAGATGGCACATATGTGTCTGTGTCTATAAAAGGTGCCGGGGACCTCACAGCTCATATGGACACATAAACTTAAAAAGGCAGTGCAAGGTGAGAGTAGTTCAGCAAAGTTGAATGACTTCTTTGTGAAACGTTGATTTTTCTAACACAGAAGAGACATTATTTCTATCTTTATTTTATTCCAGAGATTTTATATGTATGTTTACCTGATGACCCCAAAGACATGATAGCTATCACCGCTTACTGGCCTAGTTGGATATTATCTGTAGGGCACATAGAGCAGGGTGAACGTTTGTTGCTAGGAAGGTAATCACTGAGTCTGGTCCATTTTTTGTTGCACAAGTTTCTTGTGTTTTCTCTAAAAAAAATTAAAATCCATTACGTCAAGTTTACTGAAACATGTCGAATCAAAATCAGATTTATTTGTATGAGTGAACATGATGAGTTCACCGGACTCAAATGAACAGCATCTTGTTAAAACTGTCATAATTAAATAAAGGCTAAAAAAGTACTAACAATGTGAACCTAAGAAGGTGGCCGTTGAGTGTATGCTCATTTTGAAAATTCTGTACATTTTATTCATTTGAGGCATTTTTGCCTGAAATAATTTAAAATCTAGTACGCACATCCATAGTATTCATTCAAGTATTTAAACTTCAAATCATTCAAATAATCTTTCTCCTCAAGCTACAGCAGCACCCCATTCTGACATCTGGTTGGATGGGGAATGTTGTTGGAAGCCATTTTTGGGTCTCCCCATGGATAGCCAGTTTAGTTGGGGCTCTGGCTGGGCCATTCAAGGACATTCAGAGAGTTGTTCCTAAGCCATTCCTGTGTTATTTTGGCTGTGTGCTTTGGGTTATTGTTGTGTTGGAAGGTGAACCTCACCAAGGGACCTCTCCCCTGACTGCTCAGTTTGGCTGGCAGCCAGCTCGAGGAACATGAGCTGTGAGTCCTGGTTGTCCAAAACTTCTTCCATTTAACAATTATGGAGGCCACTGTGCTCACTGAAGAGATATATATCTATATTTTTTTTCAGTCTTGCCCAGATCTGCGCCATGCCACATTTCTGTCTCAGAGCTCATGGCTATCATTTTGCACTAATATGCCCTACAAGGTGGGAAGCCTTATATAGACAGGTGTTTGCCTTTCAAATAACTTACTCAACACAGCTAGACTCCAATGAAGATGTAGAACCATCTTAAAGATGATCAAAAGAAATGGACACAACCAGAGTTCAATACATGAGCATCACAGCAAACGGTCTGAATTCTTATAGTCATGTGATATTTCAGTTTTTCTATTTTAATTCATTTGCAAAAACATTTATAATTCTGTGTTTGAGCTTTCATTGTGGGGTGCTGAGTGTTGATTGATGAGGGAAATGAGCATTTACATGATTTTAACATAAGGCTGCAACATAACAAATGGTGAAAAAGGAAGGGGTCTGAATACCTTATGTATACATATACTGTATTTATTTTATGTTCAATTTAAGCTGTTGAGAGTTAAGCTACGCTAATGCTGTTTTCATTTCATTGGAACCAATTTACTTCATGCTAACTGGTTCCAATGCCTTCTGTATATGTTGTGTTTTTAACACGGACAGAGGAAACTGAAGTCAATAAACTTTTTCCATCAATATTCAATTGTTTGGTATGTAAATAAATGACAAAGCAGTCTTGTCAAAATGCAGCTAATGTGTACTTTTCAAAATGACTTCACCTGAGCAAATGTGAGTCAAATTGAAAATGTGTTGATTTTTTTATAATCACTGGTTGAAAGTTAAGTTCAGCTGATTGTTCACTTTGATTGTCCTGGTTTTCAAGGTTTTTTTAAGGAAATATAGCATTCTGTTAAGCAAATAAAAATATGAATCAAAATGGGCAGATTGGTTCTGAGCCATCTCTCAAAGCTTTACTATACATTAGCTTTAAAATAAGTTCACCAGATCTTATAATATCAGGAAAGAAAGGCACAACTGCAGTTTAAAAAGCTATAAAAATCCCATTTTAGACAATCCACATTAACTGACATATAGGCAGAACAAAAGTGCACGCAATGTGTGAGGATATTCAAATCATCTATATTTGTATAACTTTACAAATAGGGCAAATATAACATAAAACCACAATAAAATCTCTCTGACAGAAGTTACCATTATGAGCATATTCCAATACTTAAAATGTGACGGTCAGAGCTGCATAGTAAGGCTTCATCTACAACTGCAAACTGTTACACACACAACAAAATCTGTCAGGTGTCAACATCTGTTACTCACACTATCATACTAAAGTTCAAATGTGTAACAATTCAAGTAGAAAGACCATGTTTGAACTATGAAAGAATCATCAGCTCACTTTTAACATGTTGATGTTATGTTGATGATTGGCCATAACGCAGGCAACAGTCACAAAAGTTCAGAAAGCTACATCTGTCATCTGACATTTGTTAATCTCCACAATTACCGATAAATTACAAGAGATGAAACACTTCAGAGCTTTTTACTCAATTATGACAACAAAAGAAAAATAAATGTATTTGTACACACTTTATGTAAATGTGATGTTCATGCTGCTGAATATGTTCTGCAGAGAGGTAAAATGTTAATACTAAATAAAGGCTGAGCTTTGACCTAAAGAACAAATGTTGAACCTGTATTCCTTGCCCTGGCACCTCTAGTGTACTCCAGATACAGTAGAGGTGCCATCTCAAACATTAGGCCGCATTGAACTTTTCCAAATGGCCACAGCTCTGATCAGCTCTGAGAAAAGAAAAAGTTCAAGAATAAAAACCAACTGATTTGTCACAATCAACGGAACTGCTCACAGACCATTTAGACATTTCAGTCAGACGATTCTCACTGACATTAATAACATTAAATGGCTTTGACTATGAAATCAACATAAACTTTCAGTGTTTATGTTGAGGTCATGCTTTAGACATGTGGCAACTTACACAAGAGCTTCTTGCATTCTTTTTAGACCAAACCTGAGTCAGATCTGAATTCTCAGTGAGACTTTCTCAGAGTCACCAGCATATGCTGAATCCTTGTCAGTTTCAGAACATTAGCAATAAATTCTGATTTTCAGCAAATCCAGTTCAAACATTCAGGCACCAGTTAAGTACTCACAAATTACAGAATTAATTTTTTTGTATAGAGATCTCAAACACCATCAACAGACATAAAAACATTAAGTGCAAAGCAAGCAGTCCAACAGCTCTGAGGTCACTGAGGCCTCCTGCTGAGTGGTGACTGCTTCCAAGATGATGCATTGAATTTGTGGAAATGATAAGGTGATGCAATCACACTAATCACCTTAATCATAAAATGCAGTCACGTTTTTCAGCAGACCAAGGGGGTAGCAAACGAAAATAACACATCACATAAATAAACAGATCTGACAAATCGCACACTCTTACTCTGCTTTTGGAGTGTGTTCTCCCCTCACACTAGTTCGGTGTGCTTGCTGGTCTCCTTATTGTCCTCTTACTGACTAAAACCTGAGGTGAAAGACGACCAAGCTTGACCACAAAATCCTTGGTTTGGTCTTGACCCACTCTCAGTCAAACAGGTGCCAGCACCTAATGGCTGGACAATCACTGCATCAGACACTTTTCCTTCTGTTGTTTTGCATATTTCCTCCTCCGCTGCTCCAGACCTCGTTCCAGACGTTCGTCCTCCTCCAGACCTCTGAAGATCAATACGTTACAAGGTCACATATTCAAATGGTCAATTTCTGAAAGCCATTCAATACTGTACAAAAAGATCAAAGTCTTCAAACCGAGTGCCTGTGTAAATGAATTATTATTATTATTATTAAAATAAACTATTATTAGGGCAGCATGGCAGCATAGTTATTAGAACTGTTGCAGGTTTCAGGCTGGGGGCCAAGCTGTACGGGGTTACATGTTCTCCCCAGTGTCTACATGGGGTTTCCTCCAGGTACTCTGGTTATCTCCCACTGTCCAAAGACATGCATGTTTAGGTAAATAGGTGACTCTAAATTGTCCGTAGATCTGAATGTGAGTGGTTTTGGTTTCTGTCTGTCTCTGTGTGTTGGCCCCTTTGATGAACTGGCAATCTGTCCTCGCCCAGTGTGAGCTGGGATTGGCTCCAGCACCTCCTATGACCCAGAAATGGATAAACTGTAGAAGATGAATGAATGTACTCTTATTATTATTATTATTACTATTAAAAGCACATTATGTCCTGATAGTTTATAATTAACTGTCTGGTCATATACACACACTGAAATAATAAAATATTTAGCTGCAAGACTATGACTACACTAAAAAAATAAATAATAATTAACTGTATAAAATTGACAGACAGTTTTACAGGTGGACAACTGTGTATGTGTGTCTGTTGGAATTCATAATGCATTAATTAAATCTGATACAGGTGCTTGAGAACTAGAAATATAGAAATTGTACACACTTAATTTAATGGCCTTTTCTCCAGTTATAGTTTGTACCAGGTTTGTCATCTTCTTTTTATATTGTAGGCCATTTTTCAGGTAAAGTGTCTTTAGGTATCTTGAGAAAGTCAATGTACTGTTATTTTTGGTGTCACTTCTTGCTTCGACAAATGGCTTAGCTGTTTTGCACTTTCATGCCACCTAGTGGTTCAATCAAGAAAAAAAACACAAACTGTTTGGCAAAACCCACTGTGATGCCATTTATTCGTTTATAAACTGCAAGTTGTTTATTTGTGTTTTAGGAATTAGGTTTTGTTTTTTGTTTTTTTTTTTAACCAAAAGGAACCATATTTTGGATGAGGTTGAGCTGAGGAGGAGGACCTGACCTGTTCTTTTCTCCTTCCTGATTTTTAAAAGTCAGCAGGTGATACATTAAGACAAAGGGTCCTTTTCATTCATTCATCTTCTGCTGCTTATCCATTTCCGGGTTGTGGGGGCTGCTGGAGCCAATCCCAGCTCACACTGGGCGAGGACAGGGTATGTAATGACACTCCTGGTTGGAGTTTAACCCAGGACACCGTTATAATCCCTCGACTACCCGCACTGCCAATCGAACACAGGTTTATGTATTGGCTTCACTTCACAGCCCTGGAGTCTGCATCCACTTTTATTGACAAACTACAACACACTTACCCCAGGACTGACTTTATTACAACCCCAACCTGAACAGTGAATTTGTCTTACCCTCTCTCTTTGGCATCCATGCTGTGGACCAGTTCATCTCTCTGGTTGACTAGTGCCACCAGCTCTTGTAGCAGAAGCTGTTCCCTGTGCTTATGGGCCTGACTTTTCTGCCACTCTGCGCCACAAAGACAAAAAAATAGAGGAGATAGATGATATTGAAGAGTTGGATGAAAGACTAAAGTCTTTAAGTCATTAAGCAGATTGTAAAATTAACTCTCAGGGTTGCAGTTGTACAGTAGGCTTTAGTATTTTTATCTTTGTCACTCTTATGCTCAAATACAGTGCAATGAGAAACTAAGTCACAAGCACAAAACATCAATCATCACCACGCTTAATTAAAGCAGTATTAGTGTGTCCTGCATAGTTGTTTGGAAGTAGTTTCACCTTCAATAGCCATCATGTCTCTCAACTCTTTGTTCAACAGCTCAAATCTTCTCTCTAAGTCATGTTCTTCCAGCCTGTCAGTCAAAAGAGATGCATTAGACAATGTGAGATTTATGGAGGGAGGTTGTTTTATGATTTAAAATTAATATGAGCAGAAGTATAAATTATTTACTTGCAATTTAGTTTCTTGACCAGCTATGACCAGTGAAAAACAATCTCGACAACCAAAGTCAAGTCCTCTTTCTATGTTATTCTAGCGCTTTTTCATTATATTCATATTCATTTTAGGAAAATGGCGTTTAAACAATTTTAACTGGGATGACTCAGTCCACTTCAGTGACTAAGTCACCCATTGATGAAGCTGAGATGCATTTGAAAGCACTAAAAATAAATAATGGAACAACATTCAACAACAAACAACCTTAAGTTTCAATTTCTGTCATACGATCTTTTCTAAGCTGAGTTTTCTTAAAGTTATACAACCAAACTCCTTAAAGCTCCCACAACAGGCTTTTGAACAATTTCTGCCATTCAATGACAACTGGACAACACTGACAACAACTGTTAGGGATGAGCACAAGTAGTGATCAACAACTACTGAATGTAATAGCAGTGGCATTGTTAAGTTCTTTGGTTTATGTTGTAGATGTCTTACAGCAGCTGCAGATGGTCCTGTCTCCTTATTAAAGCATTCTTCTTGTTGACCAGAGTGAACCATTCCTGGATCAACCTCTCCTCTTCCGCCTTGTCACTACCTAGAGAAAATCAATCAATCCATTCTCTCACATATAAACCAGGGAGGTTACAAATTATTTTCTCACATTACTAGTTTATTCCAGTTTTAACTGAAAAAAATTTAATGATTTCTTTTTCTATTTGTCCTTCAAAATATTTGTAACTTTGCTCTTCTGAATTATTGTGCGTCCACATGTAGCCATGAATTGCTTCACTGAGATTTGCTTTCTTCCAAATATCTTACCTGTTTCCAGTAGTTGCCTGAGTTTCCTCTCCACTACACCTGCTCTGTTATCAATATGATTTTGTTCTGCTTCTAGGGCTTCCATCTGATTGAGAACATATTGGCTGGAGTCCTGGATAGATTAACACACAGAATTTCCCAACAAAGCATCTAAATGTTTGTATCGGTGGATCAAAATGGAAAAAAATATTGCATATGTGGCCAATGAGCAGGACAAAAACAAAGTACATTTATTAGGGAGAAACAGTTCTGAGATCCAACCTTACAATGGGACACATAGCTGGCCACTAACCTGGCCTTCTGGTCTTCCCTCTTCAACCACAGCCTCTGTTTTCTCTGCAAGACAAATCCAGAAACAATCAACTATAAACAATAATAATTTTAACAATAAAGAACTTACATTTTAATAATTCAGATAGTCAAGTCCAAATATCATCAGCAAAAAAAGTAAGTCAAAGATTGTTTGAGATTGTTGCGAGACTGCAAGAACTTTGAGAATACCTTACCAGTTTCTGACTTCCTGGGACTCTCTTCCTGCCCTGCAATAACCTACAAACCCAAATAGATTTTCATGTACTGCAGATGATCATAAAGGAAGAAGCATTCAAAAGATGTATGTTAAAAAGCAGGACAAAAGCAAGGTACCATACCACTGATATGTCTCCTTCATCAACTGATCCACTCCTCCGCTGTGACCTTCGTTTCTTCACCAGATCTGCATCTTTGACATGAGAGAAACCCGACTTTGATAGGAAATTGGTCCTTGGTGGTGCCAGTGGTGACTGAGCCCTGCCTGCCCCAGCAACCTGCAACCGTTTACTTCTGGGAGGTGGAACTACATCCCCAGTGGGTTTACTGTCCTTCTCTTCAGAGCCAGTAGTCCTATTATTCTCAAGGCATATACCTTCCTCTTGCAGCCTCTGGGCACAATAACGAACAGTTGCCTCAGGATCCTCTTGGTTGTGCACGTCCCCTGCTACTGCATAGCTGGACTCGCTACTGTCCTTCTCTAAGTGAAGCACACTGAGTTGCTGGCCCATGAAATGGGTTCGAATTTGGTTAAGGTAGGTCATGACAATGAGGCGGTCAGGCACTGCTAGCATGATCATGTCTGAAGGCTCCATCAGCCTTGAAATGCCAAGTTCAGCAAAGCCATCGAAAGCCTGCAATATGAACAAAATAAATGGAGGGTTGCATAAGGACTTAGCAACAAACAGATTTAAAAAAAACTTTATGAATTACGCTTTGCTGTTTATTAAATCAACAGAAAACTCATCATCAATCACCTTTTTGTTGTTGTGCTTGATGTCATATGGGTCCAGCATTTCATAATTACTATACAAAGAAAAAGAAGGTTAGGCACTCAGAACAATGTCTGCAGTGGCACCAGTCTTTCAATCGTTTCTTACATCTTCTCTGGGTGGAAGTGGTGTAGTATGGCACAAAAGGCCAGACCGTTTCTCCAAGAGGTGGTGAAGTTGGTGATCTTCACTCCCTTGTGACTCTGGGTGATTTCTTGGCACCATTCCAATAAAGACTGGCTAGACGTCACTAAGGTAGGAGTGGGCAATGAGTTCTGAAACACATTACAGACTTTTATTAATTTTTTGCTATTTAGAGGGAAGAAGGACAACGGAGGAATTACACATTTCTCAAATATTCACTGAGCACTGTATTGGGAACATCTATACACCTGCTTTGTGCAATTATCTAATCATTCAATTACGTGTCATGGGAGGGTTAGTAGGGGCAGGAATTGGCCATGAAAAGCTTGAATCTGTGGGCTTGTTGCCTTTTGTCAACAGTCAAAATTTGTGGAAGTGGTGTAATGGTGACAAGGTATTATTGGCAGTTTGATGCAATCAGATGGATTTGTAGTGAGCCACAAAGTTTCTTTGAGCATCTTGGGCACTTCTTGCAGGATAATGCTCCATGACACAAAGCTAATGTCATCTTAAAGGTTTCATCAACCTGACAGTGAGTTCAGTGAACTTTAGTGGCCCACACATGAATTCAGTGGAAAATTTTTTAGGATCCACTGGATCTGTCACATGAAAACTAAGGACATGCCCAATATTTGTGTGGTGTTTAATCTCCTTTTTAAGTGCTCTGTGAGGGTATAAAACATGAAGATTGTGAAGCAAACATGTTGATTTTGCACATTTATAGATCCAACAGTCACAGAGAAATACAATATAGCATTCTTTTGTTTAATGGATGGAAATCTAGAAAGAATCTAGATTACAGTGGGTTACTGAAATTAAGTTGATGAGGACAAAATTTACAAAACCAGAGCAAAGAGCTGGAAGGATCTGTAGGGAACTGTAGAATTGATGATTAATCAAAAAATACAGAATTGTTGAAAAGCCTTAACATACTTCTGGAGAGGGAGTAAAATCAGGAGGCTGAGGAGGCTGTGGCTTGCTGTCATCTCCATGAGAACCACTCAAGCGCTTCTTCCCACGAGGGACAGGTACAGGCAGATCTGCTTCTTCTGTTTGCCTGGAAAGGCACGCAAACACACAAAGCAAAATGATTCTTTCAATTTTTTAAAACATCCTTGTCTTGAAAAACAAAGTACATGGAAATTAACCGACATACAGAGAGAATATTGACTTTTTACGAATGGAAAAATTAGAACAATGCAAAATTTGCACATATTTACACACAATTGTGAGTGTACCACCATCCCTAAAAGTGCACTGACCAGGCTTACCTTTCATCCTCTAAATAACCAGCAGCTACATCTACGGACACAAAGCCATAATCCATCTCATCATCCCTTGTTTCCTTCCTTGAGGTTCTTTCCATTGGATCAATGTCTTTAGCATCCTCTATGTGCAGCCAGTCATCCTGAGATGATGCAATAGTGCCAAAAAGGGATTTATCAAACTCTTCCTCCAGCACTTTTTCAATGTCATCCAGCTCTAACACCGTCTCTGAAACCTTCTCTGAATCATCAGAAACTACAGGTGTATCTGTGAAAGTCCAACCTTCAGTGACTTCACACATTGGATTCTCTGTATAATCTGAATAATCCTGATGAGAAAAGTGTTCTTCTTCCATGTGCTGTTCCACTTGTCCTGTAACCTCATCACCCTGAATTGTGACAAAACCTGCTTCAGATATCACACTTGAATCCAGCAATATTGCCCTTTCTTTTGTATCTTTCCTAGGGTCAGATGTACCCTCTGAGTATCTCTGAGATGACTCCTTTTCCACAGGGAGTATATTGTCTGCAGGATGTGTGCTATGTGAAGTCACACTGACATACTTCTTTGCACGAGGGAGTGGAATAGGCAGGCTTGACTGTTCATTCTTTTCGACCGTGTCAACAACCAGACTGTCTGAATGGCCTCGAGGCGGTGAGCCAGAAATAACAACGTCATCTGGGATGGAATCACTGAGACGTTTCTTTACTCTTGGTTTTGGTATAGGCAAACTTGATGGTTTTGGGATCTTTTGTGAAGTGGCACCATCGTCTACTTGAACACTGCTCTCAACGTTTAATCTGCTACTCATCAACTGCAAAGTAGCCAGTTCTGTAGTTGTAGGTTGAGTAGCAAGTGGAAGATAGAGGTCTTTGCTCCCTTTAGATGTTAAGATAATAGGTGGCTTTTCTGTTTGGGAAGCCTGAGATGTTTCTTCAACAGCTATAAAGTCTTCTGGGAAGGAGCCACTGAGACGTTTTCTTGCACGAGGCATTGGGATAGGATGATTTGTTTGTTTTTCATTTACTCCAGTTGCTGGTGCATTTTCTGATTTCTGAGAGGAAATTATGTTGGCTGTGTTACAAGCTGTTTCAGCTATCTTTGACTGCTTTGTCTCCTCTTTATTGCTCATCACAGTGTTGTCAGCCTGGTCTATTTTTACAGTCTCTTTGACTGAAACTTTCAAATGTTGACCTCTCAGCCCAGTGTCACAAAAAGGCAATTTCTTGCCACATTGTGGAAGGAATATCTTCTTAATGATTGAAAGAGGAGCAGTTTGTCCAACATCCAACATCTCTGCTTCGGACTCCTTCCTTTCCAAAGGACATATTAAGTCTGAAGAAACCTGGGCTGTCTGTGGAGATGCACTTCCGACAAGTTGTGATGGGACCCTTCGAGTGATCGTTTGACTGGGTTTATCAGTGTTCTCTGAGACATCAGAGAGCTCTGATGTCTCCGATTGAGGAGGACCAGGTTGAGATGTTTCCAAAGCAGAACTAACTTTGGCTTTCAAATCTTGCTGGCCATGAGCTATTTGATCAGATTTCCCTCCTGTAACACTGTCCTTTCTTCTCATCAGTGTGCAAGGGGAAGCTTTCTGGTGACTTGCAAGTGGCAAGGCACCTTCCCTTCTTTTCACATGAGGAGGAGAAGTGAGGCTCACGGATATTTGGAGAGATTCAGCTTCCCCTTTGTAGTTATGGTCATCTATGTATGATATCACTTGAGCTTCAACACATTCTTGGTTATGACCATTCTGAGATATATCTAGAGAAACAGTAGTGTCTCCTTTTTCTAAGCAGGAAGAAGTGTCAAGGTCCACAGCCAGTTGTGTGGGAATAACATCAGTGAGGAGCTTGACAGACAAACCATCAGGTTTTTGTTTGCCATCTGGTGTTAAACTATCTTTCCTTCTGACTGGCCGTGTTGGAAATGTGTCTTTTTCTTTTTTGGACCCTTTCAGTTGAAATTCTGTAACTTTTTTCTTTGGCTCTCTGCCTCGCTGAGAGACAGCAATGTCAGCTTTCGGTCCAATGCACTGTTCATCTGACGGTTTGTCTAAGACCATCTCTCTATGTTTATTTGCACCTGCAATTGAGTCATTTGACGTGGACTGCAGAAATGTAGTGGCAGAAATGTCTTCCATGCTTGTTGGTTGCAGGCTTAAGGAAAAGAAAGGAAAAACTTCAGAAATTGCTTTTCTTGACCATGTCATTCAATTGTGTCATGCAACCTTTTCCCCACGAACTATTCATTTTCTCAACTTAATAGCCAGAAAATGAATCATAAGAATAAATGACCACAATTTACAATATTCTGCCTTCCATGCAGTAAAACAATGCAGCAAAGGACAAACAGACCTTTGTTAGCTCATTCTATGGCACCTATACAAAGAGCAACATTACATTCCACATCAATGTTGATCCTTGCAGCTACTACAGAATTGATCATAAGCAGAACAAAAGTCAGTGTTATCGCCAAAGTTGCAGGACATGAACAAGGGCACACCATGCAACTGAAATAGGCAACAGTCCACTGGAACTCACCCTTTCTCCAACTGTGATGAAGACAACACTGTTCGAGCATCATTATCTGCTTCTGTTTTGGGTTTTACTACAAATTCTTCAATGTCAACTGATGCTTGTGCAGCGCCCTGGCCAATAGGTGCGCTTTCTGTGTGACACTGTTCAAGAGAGTCCTCTACTTGTTCTGTATCTTCTTTTGATATTTCAGAAATATCTGCCTCTGTCAATGGTGGCCATTTTTTCATGCTTGCACAAACTAAGAACCCATCATTGCTCTCTGCAGTTGGTGATGGAGATGCTGTTGCTGCTTGATCATTTAAATGCCACATGTAGGGCTCCGCACTTGCTGGATATTCAACATTGTGATTGTCTTCAAACTGGCTCTCTATGGTCTGAATACTATCTTCTGAGCCTTCCTTGTCCATCAGGTCCCTATAGGATATAGCCTCGGGTTGGTGATTCACTTGAGTTAAAGTAGAGCTAGGGGGCCCCAATATGGATGCTACTGTTTCGTAACTGTGAGAAATGGATAGTGGAATGTGTGAGTGAAATCTGGAACTGTTCAAAAACAATGATTTAAATAATGAGCACAAGAAAAAATGAAGTTTTGGAGAATTATTGAAATTAATTTCATGCCAAAAAAAGTCTGCCATATATAGTCATATATATTCAACACATGAAGACAAAATTAGAAATTTTTGCTAAATATATTTTATTATGATACTAAGGTTTTTATGCTCCAAGGAAAAAAGCCTTTTTTTAAATCCTAATGATGACAAATATTTTGAAAACTACATGTTGCATGCCACACACGTCTTACACTTACCCTTTATGGAAAACATCCACAAAAACCTTTACTATTCCTGATGTCTCTTCTTCCTTTGCTATGAGAGTGACTTCTGCCTGTTTTTCTGTTACTGTTCCCTCTGCCTCCAATACTTCCCAACCCAAGACTCCCAATGGCTCTGATGTGTCCACTGGTTTCTTCACTGTCTGGGGCTCCTCTGCTGCTATTCCTTCTTTTTTTTTGCTGAAGTCCACGAAATAAGATTTTGCAGCATATTCAAAATACCTTATGAATAATACAACACGAATGTAGTGAAACACAGTCCTCACAACAACACTTAAAATTTACCATGCACTAAATTATCACTTTACTAAAACCAATCCAAACAGCACACACACTAGATTGCCCCCTTTCAAGGCAATCAATGCAAAACGGCTCTTCAACTTACCCATCATCTAGAGAAAGGTCTATATTTTGCTTTGCACTGCAATTGAATTTCTCCACTGTCATAAAAACAAACATAATAAAATTGTGAAACGCAAAAAGACAAAGACAGAATCACCTTGATCATTACACACTTAATCTCACCAAGTTCTGCGCTGGAGCTGCTGACAGATTTAGAGGGAATATCAGGAACTCTTGCATCTTTGATATATGACTTCATTGTCTGTACCGGAGGCAATTCCTCTGGTTTATGTTTTTCAGAAGAGGGCAGCACTGGAGCAGCCAATGTTTGTTTCTCTGTTGGAATTAACTGAGAACTGCTTGGAAAACCATGAATTTGGGTCAAATGGGGACATGATGGAGTAATTTCTACCATGCAGTTCATTTGATCATATTTCCCTGGAAGTTTTGCTATTAGACAAATCTTCTCATTCTGTGGCTCATCAAGGAAGGATTTGCCCTGTGTAGTCCTTGTTGGCATTTTTATATGTTCAGAGCTAAGCATCCTTGCTGATGGAAAACCTGGAACACATGGAACACATGGAGCAGATGTGTATAAACTGGCCATATTTGGTGGTTTGTTTGCAACCTGAGCAGAAGGAAAACCAAATGCACGGGCCTCTTTTGGGCAGGATGCCACTATTGTCAACATGCTTTTTATGTTGATGTGATACGGTTGGTCCTGATCAGCAAGGGCCATAATCACATCTCCCTTCTTCTTCTTGTGAGGCTCAATCAAAATTTGTTTTCTTTCACTTAGCCAATCTGTGCGTGAGATTGTAGTGACAGATGCAAAGCCTCTGAGACTTGACACACTGGGGCAGCAAGTTAAGCTTCGTATCATATTATCGTCAATCTTGGATTTGGTTTGAAGTCTGGAAGGGAGTCCATGGATCCTGGATGCTCCTGGGCAAGATGGTGCTAAGGCCAACATTATTTTTGCCAGGTCTCCATCTTGATTTGGACCGTTTATCATAGACACCATCTTCCTTGGACACATGACACACAGAGGCTGTAGATCAAAAAGCCAGTGGAATTTTGAGGAACCGTCAAATGAAGAAACTCCTTGGCTTTGGGATACTTTGGGGCAAATGGGGAGAAAACTCTGCATACTATATTGAGGGTAAGACGGAAAGCCTGAAATCTTTGTTGTTCCTGGGCAAGAAGGAACCAAAGTAACCATGCAATTTTGTTTGTCTATGGTAGGTGGTGGGAATTTAATCCTAGGCAAAGTTATCTTATATAGCCTGGGCATCAATGAATCCAGTTCAGCAATCCATCCCATTTCCTTATGTCCTTCAACTGATGAAAAGCCAGGTATGGTAGAAATAAGAGGGCACAAAGGGAAGAGGTTAACAATACTTGGGCTATAATACACAACTTTTGGATTTGGGATACAGGGGAAACCAAAAACACTTGACACTTTGGGACAGGTTGGTACACAGGAAACCATAGTCTTTATTATCTTCTTGTTGTCATTTGATGTATTAAATATTAGCACCCTCTTCGGTGGCCTTCTCAACAATGACTCATTTTCAGTTTCCCACTCTATCCACACATCCCCAGCAACTGATGGAAATCCAGGTATTTTGGAAACGTGGGAGCACATTGTAGATAGACTGATGATATCCGGTGTAGGATACATACTTTGGGGATTTGTCAGAGAAGGGAATCCTGGCATCCGTGCCACATTTGGACAAGATGGTACAAGGGACAATGTTGCTTTCATTGTTCTTCCAATTCTTTCACACCTATCATGTAGTAACAGTTGCTTTTCTTTGGTTCTTGATTGAAATAATGGCTCCTTGCATAATGTCCACTCCTTTGAATGATGGGATGATGGAAATCCTGGTATTTCTGACACTTCAGAGTATGAAAGATAAACTATACTGTCCACAAAATAAATAGTCCTTGGTTTTGGTACAGAGGGAAAGCCTAAGCTTCTGGATTTTTGTGGGCAAGTTCGCACAAGGGAAACTATTCCTTTCATGTCTTTTGTATTCTTGAGAATTATTACATAATCTTTTTTGATTGACTCCTCCCATAATGGCTGATGAATAGTATTCCAGTCTTTGCACTCATTTCTCTGCACTGATGGAAAACCAGCCATTCTGGAGACACCTGGGCAAGATGGAAGGAGAGTGACATTACAAGACCCATCAAAGCTCACTGTAGGTTCCAGAGCCGATGGAAGTCCAGGGATACGTGCCTCTTTGGGACATGTTTGGGCTAAAGCTGACATGGCCTTCATTTCTTCATTGTAAGGTCTATCTTTAATCATGGGTCTATTCCTTTTTGGTGGTATTTCCCCAAAAGTTTTGTCAGCTTGATCCCATGTTATTTCTAGACGATGATCCGTTAATGAGTGTAGGCCTTCAACACAAGACATTTTTGGGCAAGATCTTACAAGTCTTATTATATCTAATTCATGATATAGTGTGGTAGGTTGTGGTGCTGGCATGGAAGAAGCTGGGTATGTTGGCATTTGATTTTTAAACAAGTGTTTTTGCTCTTTTATGGAGAGGGCATCAGCAACATTTGTTATACCGGGACAGGATTCCATGAACGAGGGTGGATTGTTTTGATTTATCGTTTGTTCTCCATTATCTGCCTGTCCTTTTAAATGAAAAGTACACTCAGTTATTTGAATGTCCCTATCTTTGGACTGATTATTCCAAGTGGTCTCCCTGTTCAGGAAGCATTCTTGCATTTGGTTAGCAGTAGAAAGAAATTCTGGTATGTCGCTATTTACTGGGCATATTGATATCACATCTCCCATCCCAGGTTCTGTCTTCATTTCACCATCAGGGAACAATGGGACTTGACTGACCATTTCTGTTTTGATTTTCATTTCGTCCCCCGATATATCTCTAATTGTCTCTGTAGTCCCCTCTGGTAGCTCCTCTCTTAGTACGGCTGTGTTTGTAGGATGTTTTTCTATCTGCTGTTCAGCATTGCTTATATGGGTCGGGGTTGTGGGATCAACTGCACCAAATCCAAGTGGACATGATGGCGCTAGTGACGCCATGTTTTTGTGTCTAAAGAGAAGGTAAACATAAAGTCATGGTCAAGTTTACTGTAGCGCTGCACCAAATAATCAACTAGAACATTCACATTTTCAACATTGTAATTCTACATACGCTCTCCTAAAAATGCTGTACAAATATAGTATCTCAAACAATCAGATAGTAAATTGACCAGCACTTAACAGTATATTAGACTTAATTTGTGAATCATAGTAAAGGCAGACATTAAACTATGTATCACTACCTATTATAATTTAAAAAATGTATATTTTGGTCTTACAACATTCACTACACTAAAGCTTCAGTGCAGTAGGAGACCGTGGTGTAAGTACTTAAGAGTACTGTATCATGCATAAGCACTTAGAAATAAGTTCTAGCGTCATACATGCAAATTCAACAAATGCTATTCTTTCGAAACTGACTCCAGTATGTATTAGCAACTCTCTAAATTGTTTTCCTTAGAAAAAAAATGTAAATGATACGATGAGCAAACATGTTCCTTTATGTCTGCACAATTTGATTGCAATAATGCTTTGAACATTGTTGTGAAACAGATCAGCTTTACAAAGTCCTTTTAAATGCAGTTGGAAAAGTTTTACAAAAAAAGCAAGTGAATAAAAAAAATAAACCTTTAGCTGTAGCTTTCTTTAAAAGCAATAGTGGCTTTCTTTAAGCAATTCAATAACACAAATGCATGGGTGTTTTTATCCAGGTCTGTTTTGACTTATACCATGCAATGTGCATAATAGCTCAAGCTGACCAGAGCAAATGCCAGGTATCATTCTCACTCTCACATGCTGACTCACGCTACCTAAAGTCCTTTTGGTAATGACATCCCCTAACTATAAAGAAAATGTTATATATTATGTGTCCAAATGACCCCTCTCACTGAGGTCATCAAACTTTAGTGACAACAGAATTTCCCCATATGCTGATATTTGTTTCCTTTTGACCCAAACCTATAACAGTCAGTATATTTACATGCACAGTTAAGTGTAGCTATGGTTATAGCACGATAAAGCCATCTAATCGGACCTCTGTCCTTGTCCCAGCATACATGCACAGGAGTGAATTCAATTTGTTGAAATTATGTTGCCTCAGCTACGTTTGACCTATGACGTCATAGACCACAACAGAGGTGGAAAGAAAACCAAAGCAGTGAGTTGGCCTCGGTATACGTCCAAAAATGGGCTTATGCTGACAACTTTGCAATGTTCGACGCATAGCAGTTAGCCGGCTTCTTTTGTCTGACCGCCAATGTTTGCGTTTTAAATGTCGTTCAACTTCTGGGTCATAGCTTGGCACAAAACTTAAGCACATGCGCAGATCACCTTTTCCAGCTCCAGTCCGACTGTCCGTATACATGCAGCAGTAGATCGACTTTCAATTGAACTAAACCCACCTCTTCCTAACACTCAAGAATAATGGCATGTCAGGAACGGAGTGCCACATCCTGCAATGCAAGTGTCTGAAAACAGAACC
The DNA here is from genome assembly GCF_900963305.1 of Echeneis naucrates. Taxonomy (NCBI): domain Eukaryota; kingdom Metazoa; phylum Chordata; class Actinopteri; order Carangiformes; family Echeneidae; genus Echeneis; species Echeneis naucrates. The sequence continues at coordinate 14,124,469 of NC_042528.1, read as the reverse complement.
AAAAAGCAAATGTTTCAGTAACTAATTCTCAGACATCTTACAAAAATCAAACTTTAAATCTCAATCTCACTCACTCTTTTTCTACAATGGTTACTGCTATGTCCTCAGATGAACAGCTTTCTGTATCTTTACGCATCTCTCGAGGTAAGCCCACATCTGACTTTGCTGGAACAGTCTCATCCAATACCATCTCAATCCCATTACATCTTGAGGATGGTTGATCCACTTGGTTTTCAAAGGATGATGATTTTAAGTTTCTGGCAATGGCCGTGATGGGATAGGTTGAAGATTCCATGGTCATTCTTTGTTGTACATCTTCTGGTGCATCTTGGTAAGGTAACATAAAATGCATGGGTTTGTCCTTATCAGAAATTTTACAAAGGGAATGGTCAACTGACAGCTCTGTACGCCACAATAATGGCCTTTTACCTGGCCATCCATGTCCTAACTGGTGCACATGTGTTGAGGGTATCCCAAGAACAGAAGCTCTTTTTGGGCAAGAAAACACAATATTCACTATATTTGTAAGCTGGTATATGTCAGGTGGCAGTACTGAAATTTCTGGACCAGAAGGTATGACAGAAAAAACTGACCTCATCATAAATAGGTTAGGAGAACAATATTTTTTGTTAAGTTGACAGCAGACATACAAGCTGTGCATTATCACTGGCCAGGATCCTACTTTAGAATCAGTGCTAAATGACACTCTGTGTGGGAAACCAATGACACTTGACTGGGTTGGACAACATGTTGTCAACTGTGTCATATTTAGATTTTTATCTGTAATGGGGTTGGCATCTTGCGAGGCAGAAGGACATCCAGGATTTAATGCTTGTTTTGGGCATGAAGGAAGGATACTAAGCATTTTTTCTTTGTCCTTGCATATCATTTTCTTCACTGTAAAATTTTGGTAAAAAACTCCATGCCCTCTATTGAATGGCTTTTCCCAAATTGCATCCCTGTTCACATTCCACTCGCCAATATTTACACCATTCTTTGCAGGTAGACCTGGAATTGTACTGTTTTTTGGGAAAGTGGCTGAGGATTTCAAAACTCTGAAAGTCTCTTTGACCAAAGCTTCCACTCCTTTCTCTTGTACCTTTGATGGAATTCCATGAATATTTGAGTTTTTGGGACATGATGGTAGCATTGATAACATTATTCTGAAGATTCTTTTGTCTCTAAAATGCATTTCATGATGAGCTATTACAAACAACCTTCCTGGGTTTATCTTCTCCAATATCGGGCTTTTGTCTACATTCCATTGCACTGTAGGCTGACTGAGATTTTTACATGGTATTCCATAAACTCTGGAATGCATTAGATATGTAGGCAGAAGATTTATAATGCCTGTCATATCTACTGACATCGGACTTGTTACTGATGGAGAATGTGGGAAATAGGCTATTTGTGGGCAAATAGGTAATATAGATAACATAGATTCAATCCCATCGCAGTTATGATAGAACTCATTAAGATCCTCTAAATCAAACGTAACCACAGACTTCTCCCTATAGAATGGCAATGGCTTTCTTTCCACTAGCCAATCCAACTGTTTTGTACAGTCTCTAAGTGGCATTCCACAGACCCTAGAGTCCTTTGTACAACTTGATAATAGATTCACCATAGTTAGGCCAGCAGTTGACATCAGTGAAACTGCAGAGGGACACCCAGGTAAACGAGCATTCTCAGGGCAGCACGGTAATACTGCACTCATCCTCATTAAAACATTCTTATCATAAAATGAAATTGCATCTAAAATCATTACTTCTTTTTTGAAAAATGCATATGTATGTAACCTTTTAAAGACAAACCATTCCTTGCAGCTTGATGAATACAGTTTTTGCCCAGTTTTTGAAGGAAAACCAGGGATTATTATATTGACCTTACTAGGCTTTTGCCGAGAAACATAAGGTATGCCAAATACATTAGATTTGTCTGCACAACTTGTCAACACAGCTACCATTCTCCCATTTTGAATGGCTTCTGCGTTTTTTGGTATCCACTGAACAATTTGAGCTTTTAGATTTTCCTCTGGTTTCATGTTGAGTAATTTCCCCAAGGCATGCCATTTTTTGTTCTCTGAATAGTTGTGACCTAGAGAAGGCATGCCAGGAGTTTGGACTTGTTTAAGGCACATAAATGCAAGACTGACAGTATTCAGTAACAGATTCTGATGTGGTGAGGGCATACCAACAAGGTACGATCTTAAGGGACATGTGGGCAAGACTGCCATCAAGCTGCACATTTTTCCTTTGTCTAGATCCTGAGCAACACCTGGGGAAATATCTTGAATTAAGACTTTGCCTTTACTCAGTGGTTTTGCCATCACAACAAACAAACCATCATCTTGAGCACTAACTGGCTTACTAGACAGTAAACCAATAATTCTGTTTTTTCTTGAGCATATAGGAAAGAAATCTGTCATTCTAGAGTCTTGCCTTGGTACAAATAGAACATCAGGTATATTAGGTTCTTTTTCTGACACAGATGGGAAACCAGGAATAGCTGCCTTCCAGGAACAAGATGGTGTCATATTTATTGAGTATTTAATAATTTGTTTGTCCTCATATGACATTTCCTGAATAAGAACAGGATTACTCAAAGGTCTATTTAACAGCAATTTCCTGAAAATATGCCATTTCTCATGATATGCCACAAGTCTTTGTCTAAGTGACATACCTTCAATCACTGTCTGTTTGGGATATAAAGGGAGACAACTGGTGATACTTAAAGTATTTGATGCCTTTTGTAATGGTGCAGATGGAAAGCCCTGAACACTGGCCTTTCTACAACACGTTGACAACAATGACAGCATGACTTTAGCCATATTAATATTTCTGGCATCTTGTTCCTCGACACCAGACATATGTGAAACTTGTTTTATCTTCAATGTACTTTTCCAAAGAGAGCTTCTGTCCCAAACATACTTTTCATATCTATTCACTGATCCCACAGAAACTAAATCTGGAACTCTGCTAATTGTCGGACATGTAGATAAAAGGTACGCCATATTTGCTGTGCATTTCACATAAGATGCAAATCCATGAATACTAGCAGACCTTGAGCATGATGGTACAATATTCACCATTTTTGCAATCCCTGCACTTCCTTCATAACTAGAAGGGTTATAATCAACATACAGAATCAACGGCAATCTCATGCTTAGTAACTTCTGAAACATTAATCTCCAATCACCTGGCCAAGCTATAACTTCCGATGGATATAAAGATGGCATGCCAGGAATCCTTGAATATTGTGAGCAACTTAGTAGTAACTTAATCATATTCATTGCTGCATCAATCTGAGTTTTTGGCTGTACAGTTGGTAAATGAGAAATATAACTGCTTCCTGGAAAAAGTGGACCAAATTCCACCTTAGATATGTAAACACTATTTTCTTCTGAATTTACCACAGAGCTTGGCAACACAAGGTCCTGTCTAACTCTCCTATCTCTTTCATAAGATGGCCTGCTATCTCTAGAATAAGCTACATTCCCACTTCTACCTTCCTCCATACAACAGACAGACTTCAAACCACAGACAGCAGAGCTATTTACTGAAAAAATGTCTAAATTCATACTAGGGTCTTCTCTTTGATTTGAAGATTTTTCTGCTGTGGACTGCTGTTCAAAGAGAAACTTTAAATGAGGGTCTGCTCTTGCAGTGACTTGGTCCGAAGTTGCTGTGTTGCACATGTTTTTCTTATCCACAGCTTCTGTTGTTTTATTCTTCACCAATGGAGGAAAACAATCGCTGTCTCTCAGAGAAGATGACACTGAGGCAGTCATGCTCTCATTTCTGAAGGAGTAGAGTACACCAAAGATTGATGTCAGGACAAAATGACTGATGCAAACGAAATCCACTAAGCTTTAATCATCATGATTTACTTTTGTATTACAAGTAACACTGATAAGAACTTGAATGTATTTCCAAGACAAAGAGCACCATGCCACACTTACCCCAAATCCATATTTATGTCTTCTTTTTTATGGGCCATTCCTATAGCTTTTGTGTCAGAGGTTGTTGAAATTTGTGGCAATGGCAATAAAGTTTCCTTTAGTGATGTTGAGTTAGGTTGAGGGTCAGTGGGACACGGTATATGCTGAACAGGTTCTGTTTGGACTGCTGTATTCTGTGATTGAATGGACATCTTAGACAAGTGACCCTTTGCTTGAACCAAATTCTCCATGACTGAAATTTTTGTTGGATCATGAAAATCTGGGTTTTGTGTCGGCACAGTTGCATAAATAGGAAGGATGTTGAAGAATGTCCTTGACGGTCTTATTTCCGGCTGATCCATTTGTGTTTTTGGCATCTTAAAACATTTTAGGCCCGGGGCTACACTTGTTCTTGAGCTAAGGGCCAGAAGCGAGGCCATGCTTTCAGGTCTAAGGGATAAACAGACATCATAAAAGAAAGTCTTCACCAAAGCAATACAGTCATATCCAGACCATTTTCAAAAATTCTGCTGAACAGCATTCCAGCAAGCGAGCAATATGAAATGGAAGTAGAAAATGTATATAAGGCAAAAATGTACTACAGGAGATTCTAACCAGACAGTTACACAACAAACAGATGGACGGAATGACCAGGTATCGGCAAGCACCAGTATCCCTTTTAACAATATAACAAAAACACCGCCACATCTGGCTCTTGCTACATGAAACTGACTTTGACAAAGCTTTTATCTACATTTCAACAGAAAAACCCCCTCTATTTAAATCCCATATGTTAGGAAAAAAATATTTCATGCACAGCCAAATAAGCATTCATTTTTCTGCAGCTGCTCCACAGAAGGCACCTGGGTCTTGCTTAACAGATTTTACAGTTAAACTGTGTTTATTACATCGAAATTGGCTGGTCTGTTAGAAGGTGTGTTACTGGCTTTACTGCCTTTAAGTACAAGTGAGTTCTCACTTCATACGGCAGACTGATGTATAACCTTGAATTCTTTAGAACAATCCCACAAAAACAGGGAGCTAAACTTTATGTTGCTTGCAAAGTAGAATGTTGTAGCAGAACAGTTTTTTTGCAAAGGCTTTTCCAACCAAACAGAATATGGTTTACAAGTTCCATACAAGTTCAGTAGGTTCAGACAGCACGATGAACAGAAACACAGCAGCGTACATCTTGACTGGAGTTCACCTGTGGTAAACTCAGATTAAACATTACACATCTCTCTATATAAGGTCTCACAGCTGACTATGTAAATCAAATCAAAAACAAGCAGCTGCCTGCAGAGCTAAGAAGGCCCAGATCTGGAAAAGCATTGCATTGAAATTAGTTTGGAGCAACCAGGACTAGAGCTTGATACCAGGACTAACTGACTGATCAGGAAAGAAATTTCCAAGGGCCTGAAAATGAATCTGGCTAAAGCGATCTTTATACTGTTACTGCCGATTAACCACTACATACCTAAATTGCTCTGTGCCTTTACACTGTGTTTTAGTCAATGAGGGATATTGCAATTCATCTCTCCTTCAAGCTACAGTGTTTTAGTCAAAACACAGTGAGTGAATGAGAGGTAAATTGCAAAGCTTTAGATGTAAGCACTACATAAATGAAAATCTTTTAAATGCAGACATTTGTGGATAACATGTTTGTTTAGATCATAGATAAAATCACAACTTATAGTTGTTCTTTAACTGCTGTTAGTGACAACAGATTAAAATCAATCGCAATGAAGACAAAATATTGTTTCTATTGTTATCCTAAGCATTACTACCTTCAACATTTCTGACGATGTATCACACCACCTCACCCTGTCAAATTCAAGAAGGCCTTCTAGGTTTGGGCGCACTAAGAATATCTGTACACCTCATCCTGTGTTTTTTGGAAATTAAATCTCTGCACACATCCAGTGACCACTGAGCTGACCACTCAGCTGACAACAAGGAGAGGTCTTTGTGATAGCTTGGAGAGACAGCTGACAGGAGGGAATAGACCGCAATGGGAGAGACATGGACTAACTATCCCTGTTTATAGGTTTTGATGCCCATCAGCATATTAGAAACACCCACCATAGCTAAGAAAACACGACAGAAGAAAATATCCTCAGAATCTGCCAGAGCAACGGTGGAAGAAGATTCACCAGCTGACTCTATGGTAACAGACTTTGGACCGGAAATGATTATGAGCACAAGCACAGACCGAGAGAGCATTTCAAGGGGTAGCACTGCTTTGCCAGCATCAGGGCAGTATCAGCTAAAGATATGTGCCTGTGGTTGGAGGGAGGTCACATCACATTTGGGCCTGAGGATTCATCAGGGGAGGAAAAGGTGCTTGAGAGAAAAGGGACAGGGGCCCTGGATTGACTATTTTCTGCGAAAAGAGTAAAATTAGTCAAGTGAGCCACAGCAACCGGACTTGAACCATAGCTTGCAGTCCATCAGTACCATGGAGGAGGCATCCCCAGGCACAGAGATGGCAACAACAGAGAATTCCACCCAACCTCCCAAACCTGCAGTAAAAGACGGCTTGCAGGGTAAAAACTGTGCGTGAATTGGCCTAATGCCAGATCCAGACGGCAAAAATCGCAGTCTTTCTGGACCTCGCTAATGTGTTTGGGTCTGTTCTCCATGAGCTCCTGTCTTCAGTTTCTTCAATCTTCCTGACACCATCACACTTGTAAAGTCTTACCTGCAGTTTTGCTTTACCACTGCTGAGTTTACCACCTCCTGGCCAGTACTAGAAGTTGGCATCATGGCAGCATCTCAATGCTAGCTTTTACAATGGCAATGGAAGTCATCATTTGCGCGTCAAAATGGGTAGTGGGTGGACAGGGGCTTAATTCAGCTCCGTATCAACCGCCCCTCAGAGCATATATGAATGACATAACTACCCTGACCACCACAAATCCTTACACCAGGAGACTGCTGAGAAAACTGGAGGGAAATATCCGCTGGACCCACATGAAGATTAAACCATTCAAGTCACGCAGCATTTCTATAGTCAAAGGAATGCTGAGTGACCTTAAGTTCTTAATCAAAGAAGACCCTATACTACCAGTATTGGAACAACCAGTCAAAAGCCTTGGGAGGTGGTATGTTGCAAGCCTGAAGGACAACAATCAAGTTCAACAGCTGCTGAAGAACGTCAGTGGAGGGCTGCAGGTTATTGACAGCACCGACCTGCCTGGAAAACTCAAGGCCTGGTGTCTGCATTTTGGACTGCTTCCTCGGGTACTGTGGCCCCTTACTACTTCTGAAGTTCCAATCTCAACGGTTGAGAAACTGGAAAGAAGGATCACAAGTTACATAAAAACTGAAGAAGTCCAAAGACATGCTTGTGAGCAGCAGCAACTTTAGTCACAGGCCACAAATGGACATCAGCCAGTGCAGTGGATATTATGGGACATGTCCAGTAAGGAAGACCAGGCCTTGGCCTAACAACTAGGAGGCCAGGAATGCAACAGCAGCACCAGAGCAGAGGAAAATGATTGTGGTGGAAATACAGCATAAGGAGGAAGTGGCAAGATGTTACAAGGCTTCTCCCTTGGTAAGCAGGGCCAGTGGATGTGGCGGGACAGCGTGGAGAGGAGGAGGATCAGCTGGAGGTAGAGCATCTCAGTTTCATCATCAGAGCAACATATGACATTCTTCATCAAGCTTCATCAGTTGTTGTGTGAAGATCCAGGATGTGCCTATGTTTTGGTCCTGCCTCACTCAACCACATACTCACCGGGTGTAAGGTCAGCCTCACCCAAGGATGGAACACTTAGTGCCACAATCAAGTTCTTAAAAGCCTTGCTGCTATGCTGGCAGAAAAGTGTACCACCATTAGCTCCCTAACCCCAACACCACATGACAGCCAGCAAGTTACTTTCGTGCTGGCAGGGGAAAAAGCAACCATGAGCAGCATATCATCACTGATGTACAACCAGCTGCATGCAGCCTGCAACTTAAATATACCAGCTACTTGTGTTTCCTCCAGAGAGAGCAGTCACTACCCTCAGGCCTGACATTGTGCTCTGCTCTCCATCCTTGAAAAGAGTCTTCATTGTCAAGCTCACTGCTCCCTGGAAAGACTCAGTGGAGATATTCTATGAGCACCTGTACTACACTGAACTGGCAGCAGAAGCTCGGCAGCACGGCTGGAACAATGAGGTCCACCCAGTGGAAGTGAGGTGCAGAGGAATCGTGGCAGTATCTAACACCAGACTGCTAAGAGACGTGGGAATTGGAGGCTAGGGCCATCAGAGCCATGTCAGAGGCAGCTGAGAGGAGCAGTCAGTGGCTGTGGATGAAGAGACAGGATTCCTGTTGGGCCTCTTTGAAATGTTGAATGTAGGAACCCTGATCACCCCCGTAGGGCCTTCCTCAGGGTAGGGTGTCTAGTAGTTTACGGCGTAACACCTGATGAACCAGAGTTATACCACCAACGATGTTCCCAAAACAGCATTTTTGAAGATGTATCATACAACCGCACCCTGTCAAACTCAAGAAGGCCTTCTAGGTTTGTTGTTGTCTGTACAGGATGTCTGTACACCAAATCCTGTTTTTTGATAAAATTAATTTGTTACTATGTATGACCACACAGCAAAAGTTCTTAGTGTCTTAGTCTACATGCAGCTTTGACAGTGTTTCATGAAAATATTCTTAGTAAAGGACAAATCTACCTTTAAATGTATGACACTGTTAAATAAAATTCACAGCAATGTGCTTTGCACATCCAAGCATATTTTAGCCATGTATTTTACCTCAGTGCAGCTTTTTGTTACATGACAACCACACCAAACAAATCTGTGATAAGAGCTTGAATTCACCTACCCTGTAGATGCTTTGACAACTTTAATTCCAAATTGCAGGTCTTTTTTCCTCTCTGATACACTGGACTTATCTGGCTTCCAGCTGGTAGGGGGATCAGGAGCTGAACAATAAAACAATATAAGTTTACTAAGCTAAATATGTAATTAAGGTATGATGAATCAATTGCATATTCATGCTTACTGGTTGTGGCATTTTGGGTATCTTCTTCACTCAGTGTGCTCAACTGTCTGTTGAATTCTAAAATGAGAGTGCACAAACAAGATTACCCATAATGAGCTGAACATTCATGTTCATGTGCCTCCACACCAGCACAGGATGTGAGGAATCAAATGTTGGTATTCATAAATAAAAACAACGAGCACAGGAACACATGTGCTTGTATTGTGGATCGAAGTGGCCTTTTATTTTAATACTGAATGTTATCACATGGGAACAAAATTAATCTTGCTCCCTTTTTATTTTGTACCTGTGTCTTGTTCACCAAGGAAGGCTACAGCAGGTTGAGCTACATGAGGCTTAACAGGAAGTGGTGCAGGGAAAACAAGAGCAGAGGAATGTAAGGGTTCTACTGTAGGGGTGGCCTGGGCTTTACAGGAAGAAACAAATCCAGACTCTCCTTGAAGCTTCTCCTCTAATGGCTGATCAATGGACAGAGAGGATGAAGCTGACAGTAGGAAAGACAGGCAGAGAAAATGGGAAGAAAGGCAACAATGGTTGAAATTATGTGTGTGTATGTCATTCAGACACACACACAAAGTAACGTGTATGTGTACACACATACACGTTAGACCTTACTTTTTTTCCCTCACATGCTGTGTATAAAGCAAATAGATCAACTCAACATCACATTTGAATAGTGAGGAGCATGTCTGGATGGGATTTTATTGTCTGCATTGTATTGTATTGTTGCGTCTAAGTTGCATAAAAAGTGTCTCTCCAGTTACACAGATATTTGCACACGTTTCAAACTCTATGAAGTAGGCAATGAATTGACTGAAATGCTGAAATAGTAAAGATGTACCAAAGATAAATGTTAGTAAATCACTATTTAGAGCAGAAGAAAAGGCACTAGTAAAAACATATAAAATGGCCAGGCACAGACTGCTCGATGAGGGAGGATGATAGCATTATAATCAAGGTATACCAGCATTACATGGCATCTCTATTCTCTGCTTTTTCTGCAACACTGTAGGCTGTCCATGATCACTGGCAGAGAGGTGCAGAAATTTAGGAGAGAGGCCTGTCTGTGCAAGAGGGGCCTGAGATTTTGGTGGCCTCCATTCACTTTGCCAGGAAGCTAGAAAAAACAGAGAAGGAAAAAGGTGGGAAGACAGCGGAAGAAACATGTCAATGTAAAGTGTCATCTACCCTGTCCTGCACTCAGTCACTGTCCATTGACCTGTACCTGTCTCTGGGGCAGTTGGCAGACTGGTGGGTCTGGTGAGGGCTGAGCTCAGCTGTCCCACATGGATAGGTTGAATTTTAGACTGTGTGGGAGCAGGAGGTGGTGGCAGTAAAGGAGGGAAGGAGCTGAGGGGAGTTGATGAGGAGGGGGTGATAGAAGAAAAAGATGGAACGCTCTGTGCTCTCCAGACACTAGAAAAGGCTGAGAGGAAAATGGGAATAATGACAGAGCAGAACCTGGATTACACCTTGTACCTCTAACAGCTCCTATGATGAAGATTTTGAGATTAAAAAGATATTAAGTGTATCTTGTCTTGATTAACATACACATCTATTAATTTCCATTAATTCAAGTTTGATGTGCCTATACAAGCAATTATTTGCACTATCTTCAAACAATGCTTGATTTTATATGGAATTGGTTTTTATATACAAAAGGTTGGGCTATCTTATTGTAGGTTTTCCAGCTCGTAAATGCTCCCTGAGGAGTAGACTTTAGTGAATCTAGGTTTAAAGGGGCTTAATTGAAAGAAACTCTTAATGAACAGGTAGGCAATTTTATTACAGATTATGTTAAATTTGTTAAATATCTTAGCTTTTTACCAATGTGTTATTCCATGTTCTGCATAACCTTGGTTGGATGCCAGATTTCTTTTATTTCAGAGTCAATGTCAATATTGGACAGTGTTCTGGACAGCACTAGTAATACCAAAAATATAAGGATTAACACCAATAACTTAATGTAACATAATAATAATAATAATAATAATAATAATAATAATAATAATTGCAAGACTAGAGGGCTTGCTATTTTATTTCGTAACAATATGCACAGTCGTTTAGCCTGGAGTCTATGCCAGCTGAACTACGCAATCTTCCACCACTATAGCCTCAGTGCAAATGCAACAAGAAACATAGTTGAAATTTGGTGTTCCAAGTAGTAATTGTCTCCTTTTGTTCTCATACGCAATGGTACTTCCTCATATCTACTATCTATTACTAACTCTATATAGGTTCATATTTGATCAGTCTCATTTACTTGAAAATATCTGTGATAGTGCAATTAAAGTATAACTGGTGTTACACAGTTATTTTACTGCCCTTATGTCTGCACATATAGATAGTTTTTTTATGATAAATGATAATGGGGAAGTTTCTGGTTCCTCTTCATGGGAGACCTTCAGGTTGAAAATGAGAGGCCACATTATTTCATTTGAGTTAAGAAAAGGGACTTGACTATTGTCTCAAGGATATTGAAAACGCGCTTCCAGATGCTAATGTGATTGGTACTCATTGTGAAAACTGGGATAAAACATACTACATTTGGAGCTTCAGCTATTTGAGCTTGACTACTCATTACCTGTTTGTGAGGTTTCAGAGGATGTAGAAGGAGAAGAAGTGTAAAGGGCTTCAGGATGAGTGGAGGTGGGAAAGACCAGGGCCTCCAGAGCCTCAGCTGGACGGGAGTCACAATGAAAGCTATGGGGCCTTCGAGAAGCTGATATGGCCACTTAAAGGTCATTAGATTTGGGAAATGGTAGAAAGAGAAAAGAAAAGGAAAAAGTGGGAAGCTAAACCAAAAGAAAAAAAAATATTAAGTGAAAATCTTGTGATTCTATCTTGTTCTCCATAAAAAAAACATTACATTATTGGCTTACTTTCAATATAAAACGAATAACTTGATTTGGATAGTTTGTCACTTTGGACAGTATACACATTTTTTTTCTTTCCAAGAGGGCAATGATAAGATATATACCATAATTTGTATGTTTAATGTGTTAGAGTTGGGACATGGTGAGCATTCAGGAGAAATTTTCATGGGTTGCCACACCAATATTTGTACTTAATTTTGATCAAAAATGTATTCATGTGTATTCAGGACTGCCCCTTGTGGTTTGTGACTCTCTGTGACAAAAAGGTGTCAACAGACAGCGGTAGTTCCTTCTAAAGTAGGTAAACTGTGGTATGCGACATTCAATCTCAAGGTGATAATCAGCCAACATTACTAATAAGTATCTACATGAAAATTTCACTCTCTCTTTTGAACCGAATCTCTAAAAATTCTGGATATCTATCTAATATTGGCCACGAGCAATTTCTTTTGAAAAGCTGCATCTATCCAGTGTGTAACGTAATTTCCTCTGCACGGTTCCATAACAAAACAACAGTAATTTTCCTTTTCCATTTTCAACAATCAAAATAACCGGTTGTATGCCAATATTGTATCAGTGAAATTTAGTAGTTTATAAATTATTTTAGTATACTATTCATTAATACTTCTGCTAAGGGTTTTCCAAATAAAGCTCTACTCCAGTTGAAAGGTCCCACAAAAAATGCATTTGCCCCATCCAGTATCCAGCCCCAAGTATTAATAGCTTGTTTTTAATATCAAAATGTGTTCTTAATAATCAGATTAATGCAAAATTATATACTTAAACTAATACAAGATAAACATTTGAACCTGCAACAGAAGCAAAAAGATGCTCAATCATAGCACATAGGGTGAGGAACATCTGTTCTCTGATACCTGATCCAGCACTCGGCTGAAAAATTTTGGGAAGTGCAGGAGGATGAGCACGTGTAAAGGCTGGTATTGAGTAGGCATAAGCAGAAGGCCGAGCCGGCTGGCTAGTGCATGGTTGTCGTGTGTGGATTCGCAATAAAGACGATGGAACAGAGTGGTCTGGGGGTTTGGGTAGAGGTTGGCAAAATGGGGTTGAGATGGTGGAAGAAATGCCAGAGGACGTTTTCCAGTCCATCTCTGAGGTTACTGGGTAGAAGATAAGAAATGAGATGAATGGAGATGTGAAAATAAAGAGTGGACAGCGATGAGTGTTAAACCAAACCACAGACACTTTCTATTCTCCATTTTCATGCGCCTAAAAATAAATTTGGTTACTTTGAACATCATTGATGTATATTATATTATTATCTTTAGTTGCATGTGTCAACACAGTAAGTTGTAAAGATGGCCAGATGGAACCAATGAGGAAGGAGGATGAGTGAATCAGGGTACACAAAGATACCTGTGGGGCCCGATTCAACTGCAGGTCTCCAAGCCAGATCCTGAACTCTTGCAGCAGAAGCTGTTTTAGAAAAAAAATAATAACAGCAGACAGAGAAATTGAAAGAAAGGGGAAGCAAGACTTATAGAGGAAAAAAAAATAGCAATGACAGAATAGGGATATTAGGGGCCAAAAATTGCACCCACATTTCAAGGCTGTCATCAGAATAAATTCATGTATACTATATGTATACTATACAATATACTGGTATTCACTCATGGGCAAAAAAACTAAACAAAACAAAACTATGGATTATATCTCCAAGTTAAAAGCAGAATCTGAATTTTAACCAAATCTTTTCATACTGTTACAATAGTAGACAAAGAGGAATCTCAATTTTGGTCCATAAGAGACTACTATTTACTTTAACGATGTTCCAAACGATGATCCAGCCTTCTTCCACACAGTTTTTTTGCAATTATCTGACACATCAGTCATCCCAACTACGATCATAGGAGGGGACTTTAACATAGTCCTGAATCCTTCTATAGATCGTTCCCATAACTTGACACACACTCACACACAAAAAAAATAAAAAAAATATCACAATCAGCCACAGTCCTTAAAGAATATATAGATGACTTTGGACTTGGCGATGGCTGGAGACTCAAAAATCCAACCAAGAGGGAATACGCCTTCTTCTCCCCAGTGCACCACTCTTTTTCAAGAATTGACTTTTTCCTCTCAAACAACTCTATCACACAAAAAAATAAATAAATTAATAATCAAAAACAGTATACACTATAATTACTATACAACTTTTAACACTATAATCAGTGATCATGCACTGGTTCCCTCCACCTTCAAATAGAATCCATCCTGAAACCATCACCCACTTGGCGCTTTAACGCCTCTCTACTAAAGGATCCAGAATTTGAAGTGATAAGAAAGAAGGAATGGAAAAACCTTTAGGAAACAAATGACTCTCCAAATGTATCTTTTACTTCTGATCTGGGAAGGCCATAATCAGAGGCAAAATTATATCTTATTCCACTTATCAGAAAAACTAATTTGCATCTGGACGTTGCCTGCTAGCATATGCCATCTTTGCCCATACATCTACCTTCTGTGCTCTACAATATTACTCTCTCTGATAAGGTGATAACTCTTCTCTATGGCAATATTTTTACCCTCCACATCCAGGATCATAACGTCAGCTCCCTGGACAGCAACACCTAGAGCATGCATTAGGGGTGTTCCTCTCCTCCACAACCCTGGGTTGATCTTTGGCTCTGAGGGGTCTACCTGGCCGACCTCTCTCGCCCCCACATGGGGTTCTGCTCTGGCGCCCTGTCTGGGGTTCCCTGTGGCTCTGGGGCCTGCTCGCTGTCCCAGGGTCTGGGGGTGTCTGGGGGTGTCTGGGGGTGGCTGGCTTCTCCTGTCATGCCCCTGTTGCTGTGCTGCACTGAAGGGTGGGTTCTGGTTGGGGTATTTCCAGATTACCTGGGGCCTCTGCCCTGCCTGTGGGTTAGCAATTTTAAAGACCAAGCTTAAAAATTTTCTGTATGAGAGAACTTATAGTTAAAAAGTCAAAGTCCATCTACTCTTTAGCTATGCTATTACAGGCCTATAGGGGAGGAATGAGCAGCCTCCCCCACATGCCCTGACAATAACCATGCTTCTTAAAATTACCTGTTTCTCCCAGTTCTAAGCATGTGTACTGCATTTACTAACCATGTTCTCCTAAAGTCTGCATCCTCCCAGCTGCAGGCAGTGACGCATTGCAATCCCATGTTCCTGCAATGCCTGCTGTTCATCCTCATGAATTCCATACTACAGCACCCCCCCCCACCCCGGAGCCTGGTTCTGCCCGAGGCATCTGCCTCTTCTGCCACTGTTGCCAAGTGCTTGCTCATCGGGGGATCTGTTGGGTCTCTTTAAATCATTTTATAAAGAGTTTGGTCTAGACCTGCTCTATATGTAAAGTGCCTTGAACTTTACAACGATTTAGTAAAGTAGTATAGTAAAGTAAAGTACTATGATTTACTTTGTTATGATTTGGCACGATACAAATAAATCTGATCTGAATTGCGCTTACATCACGCTTCACCCATGACACAAACTTTCCAATATTTTACTTCTCACAGCCACAGTCCGGTACACCACATACACCCTACACAAGATTTTAATGCACCACACCTTGGGGGACAGACCAGGGCGGGTTCAGGGGGCACTTCATCAGGGCAGGCTGCAGTCCTTAAGGTCAAAGGACCTAAGGACCCCCCACCCTCCTCTCCTTTCCCCCAATCTTAACGCATCACACCACATCCAGGGTCACACGGTCACACACACGGTCACACACACACGGACACACACACAGTCTGTGGGGAGTTGAGGGCTCCTCCCAGTGCTTGGGAAGATTCCTCCTCCTGCAGTCTCTTTGGTCCATGTGTGCCACTGTGCTGGCCCCCCACCCCTGCACCCTCCCTGGATGGGAGGTGGGGTTCGTGGTGTGAGATGTCGGTGGATTGGGGGGGGGGGTTTAAAATGTCAACAAGCTTACCTCTTACATTACCTAAATTATAATGACAAACCTTGAAGTTGTTACTTATTATCAAATAAAAACTATGGCCACAGAGACCAGGTTATTGAGTTATTATAAAGAAGTAGCTGAGAAAAGTCTGATCTAATAGCTTTATGTTGTTGTTCTCCTCATCACTTTGAACTTGATAGTCATTGATTAAAGGATCAATTCCAGAGGACATTCTAAGTCGTCTCAAAATCACCCCAGGAATTCTTGTGTTTCTCTGGTCTTACCTGTAATATGAGCAGCATATCCTGATGCAAAGTTGGCCCGTCTCTCCTCCCCAACTTCGTCATCACTGTCATTAAAATCCTCCAGATTACCAATATCACTCTGTTTCATACTCATTAGACTGGCCAAACTCTGCATGTCCTCATCTCTGCAGAAAACATAGAAAAAGGATCCTCTTATAACACCAAATGTACAAGAGGATATGTGTCCAGAAAGATCAGCACTGGTCTTAAAAAGTGCTGCGCTCCTGACTTACGTTGCCTTCCCCTCTTTGAGAAAGATACAGGACAAGTTGAGTTTCAGTGTGGCATCAACCACTTTAGCAGACAGTGGTTTCAGCTTCAGCGTTACATCATACTGAGCCGGTGTGGCACTAGCATACTTCTTCATGTTGATATCCGCTGATGCCAGAATCTTCCTATGGCCTTTTGTTTCCTACAAACAAACAAAATTGGTAGTCACTTCAAGACTGAAAACAGACTAAAAGCTTCCATCTGACAGTCTTACAATTAAATGTTGATTAATTAAATTATATGAAAGCATGGTTTTGCATAAACAGACAAAGCAAATTCACATTTTCAATGACAAAGGTCCAGTCTTTGTCTTCAAACTCCTCTGCAGTAGGTTCCTGTTAGAAAAAAAACAATGAGTGGATGTCTGAGCATGATCCACATAATAACAGAGATACTTTCTAATCAACTGAGTGGAGATTTAACACAGTTACCTTGAAGAGTGTGACAGTGATGTCTAAACTCTCTGGAACTTGCCAAAACACCAGGCCTCTGTAGGGGTTCTTAATCCCTGGCTGCCAACTGTGAAGCTGACAGAATATAAACAATTCAATCAATCGCAATAGTTTCCTGAGACTCTCTTTTAGTCCCTGAAGAGCGTTTTTAAAATACAGAATTTATTCTTTACAATCATCATAATTTGGTATGACTCTGATGCCTTCTTAAATGTTTCAAAATGAATTTGAGCTTCCTTTCTTACCTTTGTGCTGTGGCGTCTGCTCCTCCTGATCCACACGACTCTCAGTTTGTCTGGTTGCCTAAAATCACAGCAGAACACGAAGAGCATTTCAACATCCTCTACTGATGCTGGTAGTGTCTTCCTGTGTGTTACACATTTTTAAGAATCGTTAGTGAGTGGCAATGTTGAGGTGTTGACATGTCGGAACAGTTATTTTGAACATTTGTTAAAAAATAGTGTTAGAAGATTGCAGTACACTTGTTATGAATGCTAAATTTTCATTGTGCTGTGACCCATGTATACATTTCACAGTTCAAGACTCAAAATATTAATTTCATTCATTCAGTTCATGTAGTGTATGAAGTCTCAAACAGAGTGAATTAGCCATCATAGACTGTCCCACAGGCCACTGGGGACAGGGTTACTCAGTCGAGGAGTACTCAAAATCTGCACTACTTCAGTTTCCAACGGGAAAAGAGATTGAGACAAACTGTTTGCCTCAGAGCCAAAGATGAACACTGAAAAACTGTCAAAGAGAAAGCATCCTACCTGATTTTAATGATCTTCAGCTCTTATTTCAAAGTCCACATCAAATAAAGGTAATGCCCAATTCTTTTTTATGAAGTCAGCCTGGGTTCTATATGAATTCTATGATAGTATAAAAATAATCCCTCTATAAGAAAAGGTTCAAAGCCTGTAGTCAGACACTGACATGTGATGTGATGACCATAGATTGTATATAAAAATGCAAATATCTACACCGATTATCCCATTAGGGTCTTGGGGGGCAGGGGGCGAGCGCCACCGGCTCTTGAAAACCCATTTTTTCTGGTTTCAAAGACAATAGGTGATGTCATAGCAGGTTGTCACTTGGTCATGACTTCTTTGTGATGCCACAATAAAGTTTTGGTTTTTTTTTTTTGTTGTTTTTAAGTTGATTGCATAATCCATAATAGCACCATGCACAAAACAACTATGGCTTTCTTAGAATAATAGCATAATAAATAATTTAATAAATATTAATATTTATTTACTGAATAGGACAGACAGTCCAGCTGATAGATCTGTCTTTAGAATACACAGGTATTTGAACATGAGTCAGAATACTGGCCTAAATTTTGTTGTGATGTAGCTCTATAAAACACTATAATTATTTTCAGTTCATCTTTCAAAACATGGAGGTCTGAACCACATCTCAAGATAATAAATCTGATCATTTATTGCAGTAGCACTTCAGGAAAAAAATAGATGTGCTACGGAACCACCTGCACATTAATGCTAGTAGGACAAAGGAGGTGGTGATCGACTTCAGCCGGAAGCCACTCAATATTGTGCCAATGAACATCTGACAGAGATCATGGAGGAATATAAATACCTGAGTGTTCACCTAAACAATAAACTGGACTGGTCAATCAACACCGATGCACTGTACAAAAAGGGACAGAGTCGTCTCAACCTACTGAGAAGACTGAGGTCCTTTGAATTGTCCAGGCCTCTGCTAAGGACTTTTCTACAACTCAACAAGTGGTGGCCTCTGCCATTTTTTATGCAGTGGTCTGCTGGAGCAGTGGAAGTTCAGAGAGAGGGATAGATAGATAACTGTATTGTCTGTTCCAAGTAAAAACCAGAAATTCCTCTTTTGTCACGGCTTAGGACAAAATTAAAGGCACCTGAACATTAAAAACATTCCAACACAATCAAAACACACACATTACAGCAGATAAAAACAAGTATAAACACATAAAAATTACTAAAAACCCTAAAAAAAAAAAAAAAAAACAAAACGGTGCAGTCTATTTTTTAATATTGGGAGCGGCTATTGCAGAGGGGATGAAGGATTTTTTTGTATCAATTTTTCCTGGCCAGTGGGGTTCGGAAACATCTGCCTGATGGGAGCATTATGAAGGAGTAGTGGAGGGGATGGGAGGGGTCCTCAGCGATGAGAGTGGTTTTCCACATAACAGTTTTGTTTTGTGTTTGATTGTGAGGAAATTGAACCAGGTTGGGATATTATAGGTGAGGATGGATTCAGAGAGTTATTTGTAAACCAGACTTAAAATGTTCTTAATGATGTTAAAAGAGCTGAGCTTCCTGAGCAGGTGCAGACGCTGTTGGGCCTTTTTGTAGACAGCATCTGCATGTTGTCCAAAGGACAGGCAGGAATCAATCTCTGTCCACAAATGTTTAAAAGTCTGCACCCGCTCCACACACAGTTTATGGATCTTCAGGGACAGGAAGAGGCTCAGCAAGCTGGTCAACTGGACAACTCATCCCACCCCCTTCATGCCACTGTGGGCTAACAAAGCAGCTCCTTCAGCAGCTGCTGCATCCGCTGTGCAAGAAGGAGCGCTACAGCAGGTCGCTCATTCCAGCAGCTATCAGATTGTACAACACCTCTCTGTCACAGCTATAAAATATGCACTCTGGGCTATAAAATTTTTTTGCACTACTGGCAGGCTTTATGCTTTATCTTCACTCCCTCATCACATACACTGTACTGTATTGCACTGTTGGACATAGTGTCTCAACCTCATAGTTTGAACCTCTTTTTTATATTTTATGTCACTTTATTATGTTACATCACTTTATCATCACCACTGCCACTTCACATTTCTTGTACTTCTATTCCTTCTTCTGTTCTGGCACTTCTTTACCTGTGGTTGCTGCTGTAAAGACCAAATTTCCCATACATGGGATAAATATAGTCCAATCTTACTTACTGAGATAATTCAGTCTGGACCAAAGGTGTGGACTGAGCCACGCTATAGCTAAAAGTATACACCACTTCCCCAGACACACAAGTGAGCAAGTGAATCCTTCTTCAAAAGCACTTCAAGGAGTTACTGTGTTTTGAATAATTACATATGTCCCTTTACTATTGTTTAATGGCTACAATAAGCAATATTTTCATCTCCCGCTAATGTCAGTGTCTGAAAAATCAAATCAAATCAGATTTATTTGTATAGCGCCAAATCATAACAAAGTTACATCAAGGCGCTTTACATGTAGAGCAGGTCTAGACCAAACTCTTTATACATTTATTTAAAGAGACCCAACAGATCCCCCGATGAGCAAGCACCTGGCGACAGTGGCAAGGAAAAACACAAGACAAGATGATCAGTCAAAAACAAATGACAGAGCAAGCTGTACACACAAGTTCATCTGTGCACTGTCAAAGCACTGAGAGTAGAAAATGAAAAACTTGTGACAGTGAAAGAAATAATGACTGCTGAGCACAAACATCTCTGCTCTGTGTGTGCCTCTCTTTGTGATTGTGTGTGTGTGTGTATCTGAATTAAGGCAAAACATACATAAACTTAGCTCAAAAAGTAAGGAAATCTGTGTTTGGTAGATTATTACTTTGTTGTAACAATGCTCTTTGGCAATAAATCTTACACCACTGAGCGTGTTTATTTCCCTTTGAAATGGTGCCACATTTGTAAGGTAAATGCATTTGTGGCATGAGTGGCAAAGCTGGACAAGTGGATGCGCCAATGGAAATTTTGCCAAATCTTCTTTGATAATGCCAAACAGGTTATTCTTTTCTTTCTTACTTACTTTTGTTTGGTGTTTGGTGGACTGGATGATTGAAGTTTGAAGAAACAACACATATTGGCAATTTAACAATTCCTTCATTTAACAAACTGGAGCCTCAGTAGCATGTGGAAGAACCATACCAGACCATAACAGCCTGGCACCTCCTCCTCATGCCGGTCACCAGCCTGGTCACACTGCTTTGGGTGTGGCATCCCATTCTTCAACCAGCATTTGACGCAAGTCAGCCACTGTGGTTGTGTTGACTCAACCAGCACACTCAAGCTGATCCCAGTGTGAGTGTCCCAGTGTTCAGTGGGGTTGAGGTCAGCACTGCTGGCAGGCCATTCCATCCTGTCCACTCCAGAATTCTGGAGCTAGTTTTTGATAAAACCTGCTCTGTGGGGGGCGAGCGCTGAGTTAAGAGTTCAGCCCCTGACAGTGGAGATATGGAATCGCCTCTGGTTGCAGAATCTTAGGCATTGAGATTGCCTCCTATGAAGACAAGCCTCACTTTTCCAGTGAGGGAGTTTCTGCCCCACACAATCACACTGACTCCACCAAAAGATGTTACTCTATTGGCGCAGCAATCAACATAGTGTCATAACATTCCTCCACATGATCAGGATCCAGTGCACATGTTGCCAACATGGTGAAGGGTAGTCATGGCAGGCCTTCTGGCAGCCCTCTGAGACCGGAATTGGCTGCGTGCAATCTGTTCTAGATTGTCTGGGCAGAGAGCTGTCGGTCATATCTTCTTCCAAACCTTGACTGCCAATCTGTAGAAGACAGCCTTAGTCCTGTGAGGGTGAGGTGTGTCGTGTTCTTGGGATGCCCACTTCACAGCTTGATGTTTAAAACAAGAATCAATGGCAACAGCAGGATAAGCTGGCATTATCATAGAAGATTTGGCAAATTTTTCATGGAGTCATCCACATACTCAACTCTGCTGCTCATCCCACAAATGTACAGTATGTTCCTTACAAATGTGGCACCATTTCGAAGGGAAATAAGCAGGCTTTCCAACACTATAAGATTTATTGCCAAGAAGCAATGTTACAACACAGTATTAATCTACCAAACACAAATGTCCTTACTTTTTGCGCTAAGTTTATCATTTATGAATAGTGTAGCACTTCCTGGTCTCGAGTTCAATAACTTCAGAGTCAAATCATTATCTACAAGTTGTTGACTAATAAAAGTCTTGATTCTCCTGTCATGGTCACTGGAAACTGTTCCTGGAGGTGGAATAGTCATTCCACAAAAACTCATAACTACACTGTCATCTGAGCAAACTCAATCCAAACTCATGCCATTAGGTATTCATTCATTTCCAAAAAAGATTAAGTAGATTTTTGGATTTTATTAAAATATACTTTTTGTGTAATTTTGTGCAGCAAAAATTACTTAGGTTAAATGTTCCATCTTTATCTGATCAGGAGTTCTGCTCATTCTTTAGAGTAGTAATAGTGAAAAATCAGCTCCAAAGCATCTAATGCTCTAAATATCTGACTGTAATAAGCTGTACTATAATAAACTCAGACCCACTTCTCACTCTCAGATCAGAAAATTAGAGGACTGATATGAAAGACTTTTGATCTGCAATCAGCTGACAGCTAGGCATCTGAAGGATAAATTCTGATTGGGTGTGACATCACCCAGCGGAGCCAAAAGGAGCTCCAATGTGAGTCTAGAAATCAATGCAAATATGGCAGCTGAGAATGGATGGACAAACACACAGAGGAATACCAGGAATGCTCTGGACAAAGAGTCAAACTATTCCAAATCTGAACTAACTTCCTTCCCACCTCTACAGACCAGAGTCATGGTCACATGCAAACAAATCAGGGCTCGTTAGAAAGAGCTCATTCTTTTGTTCAAGAAGAAAAAAAATGCATATTGTATTTGACTGTGAATAAAAAATCTAATCTCTAAATTAAATTTTTAAATATGCTGGTTAAGCCCCAAAATTTGTCAGTATGATAAAATTTGCCAAGTAGTCACAACCTGGACAAGAGAGAGGGAGAGCTGGAGATGTGAACAGAAATAGATGCCTGCTACGCTAAACTTCGCAGAGGCTTAATAGCAATCCTCCACCTGCTGTACTATTTATTACACACATGTTTCAGTGTTGTCGCAACAGGCTGACCTACAAAAGTACTATGGTGTATCTAGCAACTCTGGTCTGTAGATCAGGACAGAGTCGACAAACATAACACATTCACATCGGATTTGGTGCATGTAAACAACTATGTATAAATGTTTGTTTTCTTCAGTCTGGAGAAAGAGCTGTTTGAATGAAGTAGCTTTTCAGATGGACTCAATCCTGATCCTCCTCTGTAATTTAAATGTAGGTGTTTTTGCACGTTTTCTTTTACAGTTCAGCAAAGACTGCCCATCTAGCTCATCTACATTTCACAAATTCTTGTAATAGCCTGTTTGTGATATCAAACATACATAGCCAGTGAAGTCTTAAGTCTAAACTCCTGACAAACCCATCTTTTTAGGATTCAGGGACTCCAATAAGTCACTGCTCCTGGTTATTGTACACCAATAAACAGTGAAGCATTCAGTGTTCTTCATCAGAACTGTCAGTTTCAGATACTCCCTCCCACAGTTTCGCAAAGTCAGAATGTGTAAAGGATTGGAAAGTAAATTGGGCTTTAACTTCTCCTTTCATGTAAACACTATGAATTAAAAAAAAAAAATTAAAAAAATCAATTTCCTGGCTCCTGATGACCAGCAGGATAACTCTAAGCTTAAGTGGAGGTCAGAGTTCGGATCTTGCAGAGACTAGAAAAACGTAATTTTTGTCAGAGGTCAAAGGTTTGTGCTGCTCATGCATTGATAATATTAAGCCAAAACATTTATCAAAAGTGAACGCCTGAAAGAACATCTCAAAGACAATCAAGAGAAATGTAAGACTCAGTGTGTGTGAGTGTAAAAGCAAGCGTGTTTCTTCTTTCTACTAGATTTTTTAAGAGGTTAAGACATATATTTCACGCATAATGAGTTGTAGAGTAACTGTTCAACAGTTGAGGTTAATCAGGTTACGCAAGTAGCAACATCACTGAGGAACTGTGGAGATATGTGGGTCTGTATTGAAATGCCAGAAGCGTCTATCTCATCTGAACTCTGCTCACTCATTTGAACAGTTTTCATGAAAATCACCTCCAAATTCTGGCTATACAAGCAGCTGAAAGCTAGGACACTGATTGGCTGTATATATTTGAGGCTAGATTTCACCATAAAAGATGGAAGATAAGAAATGCTGTGTAAACACACAGAAGTAAAGCAACAATGCTGCAGACAAAGGGTGTGACCGATCCAAATCTCATCCAAATTCATTCATGAGTTTGTTGAGTGCAGTAAATGTCATACACAAAAAAAAAAAAAAAAAACACAGGCTCTTGAGTTTAAAGTAGAACAATAGCATTCTAAAAACAATTTGACTTTTGGAAGCATATACACTTTCATGGGCCTAATAATGTGTGCTGTTCCTCTGCCATTTTGTTTGTTCTTGTTTTTGCTCCTCCCTTCCAGGTTGTGTTTGCCAGCTCCTCCCACCTTGTTGAGCTCACCTGCTCCTCGTCTAGATAAGCCTTGCCAAAACCAAGATGTCTCACTCTCCCTCTGGTTGGATGGTTTGGTTTCTTGGTGACACATAGACACTTACTCATTGTGTATCCAACACATCTCATCTCACTGCAGATAACTGCCTTATAGACAAAGGGTTTCTTTTTACTTTATCATTAATACATTTATGATTAATTTAACTGGTCACTGTGCGGTCCTCCATCCTGTGTTATGCTCCTGAATGAGCTGGGCATAACAAGTGTCAAACACAAAAATATTAAGAGGCAGATGAGAGAAAAAAAAAAAAGTAAAACGAATATGTAGTATGTGACAGTAATGGGGTCTCCATTCGCTTAAGCAGGCATTATTGTGATGGATTAATGACATTTAATAATTTCACCAAAGGCATGAAAGTGTCTTAATGGTTGTTTGTCTCTGTATGTCAGCTCTACAGATAAATGCAGACCTCCAGGAGACCTCCACCCCTTGTGCAACTGTCTATATAAGGAGCATAGATAATGACATAAGAAAAATTTATTTTAACTTTGTGAGTCATAATTTCAACTATCCATTGTTAATATTTCATTTGGCTCCAGCCCCCCCCCACAATATATATATATTTATTACATATATGATTATTATTTATGATGGACATTGGAAGCAAACAAGAATAAAAGTATCTTGAAAACTTCTAAGGAACAGTGGGAATGTTCAATAGCGGCAGACATGCTGATACAGGTCTGTGTGCATGATACCTCTTGGATATTGCATAAACAGAGCAACAGAAAGCTAGGCTTCTAAACAAGACAGGGCTGGACGAGTGGAAACACATGCTGACTTCATACTGAGTAATGACACTCGAAGGAACTGAGATTCTTCACATAACGAAGTCAAAGCAGTTTGCTAGGCCATTAACCTCTATCACGTCTTAAACATAGGGATGCTGAAAATGAAAGTGCAAATAATGTTGTTTCAGTGAAAGACTACTTCAGATTAGGGCAAAAGATGAAATATGATCATAGTATGAAAACCATTTAAGTACTGAAAGTTGTCTCTATATTTGTCTGATACTGATTGATCATATAATTTATGGGCCTTACCTCAATCGTGTTTTCAGATTCTGTATTTGCCTTTTGTGTTTAGTTGTGTATTTGGCAAAATTATGGTAGAATAAACTGCTATATTTCCACTACTGTCAGTGTCAGTGTGCGTGTCAGTGTGTCTGTGTCTGTGTGTGTGTCAGTGTCTGTGTCAGTGTCAGTGTGTGTGTGTGTGTGTGTGTGTGTGTGTGTGTCTGTGTCTCTGTGTGTGTCAGTGTGTCTGTGTCTGTGTGTGTGTCTGTGTCAGTGTCAGTGTGTGTGTGTCAGTGTCTGTGTCAGTGTCAGTGTGTGTGTGTGTGTGTGTGTCTGTGTCTCTGTGTGTGTCAGTGTGTCTGTGTCTGTGTCTGTGTCAGTGTCAGTGTGTGTGTGTGTGTGTGTGTGTCTCAGTGTCTGTGTCAGTGTCAGTGTGTGTGTGTGTGTGCGTGTGTGTCAGTGTCAATGTCAGTGTGTGTGTGTGTGTGTGTGTGTGTGTGTGTGTCAGTCTCAGTATCTGTGTCAGTGTCAGTGTGTGTGTGTGTCTGTGTCAGTGTCAGTGTGTGTCTGTGGCAGTGTTGTGTGTGTGTGTGTGTGTGTGTGTGTGTGTGTGTGTGTGTGTGTGTGTCAGTCTCAGTATCTGTGTCTGTGTCAGTGTTGTGTGTGTGTGTGTGTCTGTGTCTGTGTCTGTGTCAGTGTCAGTGTCAGTGTGTGTGTGTGTGTGTGTGTGTGTGTGTGTGTGTGTGTGTGTGTGTGTGTGTGTGTGTGTGTGTCGGGGTCATATGAGCAGTATGACCTCAGTGTAAAACCCTGACTGGAGCCCCGTTGCTGGTGACAGCGCATCTCTGAATGTCTGCCATTTTGTCTTGTTTGGTTTTTGTGGCATACACAACTTGTTCACCAGAAAAATGTTGTGTGTGAAGTCCAGCATCAATTCTCTGTTTGTATCCAATATGGCTGGAAGTCCCAGAGTGCCCCACAGAGTTCCCACCACACAAACACACCTGTCCCGGTGTTAGGGGAGTGCACAGGCTCTTACCATTTCTTGGTGCACTCTATCGTCAGTTCTTGAAAGGAAGCAGCAAACTGGAACTTGGACGCCTTCTTTCCCACCCGCTGGAGCCGCTTCCACACCGAAGTCATGGTCGGACTTGTCGGGTAACTCTCCCAAAAACACGGTAAGGCGACATTAACCTGGACGTGGATGGAGAAGCTCGACCCGCCGCTCTGTCTGCTGGGCCCGGCCGACACACACTGGCTGAGGAGGGGCGAGCTGCAACTCACACAACCGGGAAACGACACAACTGGAACTTTCGAAATAAAAGCACGGAGTCACGGAAGGGGAGGCGGGTACTTGCACCGAATCGTGATAAATAAATGAATCAACTAAAAATTGAATAGGCTTTGGTGCAAGTCTGGAAACCACCTTGCCGCCAAATCCATTCTACATGACACTGCAAGGCACTTCTATTTATCACACTTCAGAAATATATAAAATGGATAAAGGAGGGGGGAGTGCATTCACCAGCTGCAATCTGCCAGCCTTTAAGAGCTCATTCCTGCCACACCCACCCTTAGCAACTTTTGTTTCTTCAGGGTTTGACTTGTTTGTAATCCTGGTTCCCCCAGTTTTACTGATGCCCTTAGCTCAGGACCTGCTCTGCCTGCCTGGGTTAGAGTTAGGGTTTTTATTTCACCCTCTGCCTCTCTGTCTGTGCATCATAACAACAAATACTATGAGGAATATCTTTCTTATGATGGAATAAATTACCAACATGATGAGCTGGATGTTAGGTTTGAGACATCTCTCTTCCTCTTGCAGGCATGTGCAGGCAGATTTTATTCTGGTGAGCTTGCTGTAGCTGGACTGGTTCTGGGTCATATACTTTGCTTTCCAAGTCACATTTGCAATGACTCTGCAGAATAGTCTAAAAATAACAAGAGGCTGCTGAATAAGAAATAAATCCATGATAGGTAATGTGGATTTCACTTCAGGATGCTGCCTATCCCTGGATGAAATTCACAGTTTCTTTTGTTTAATACAATGTACATAATATCATATATGTTACATACTATACATTATGTTCCTGACTAAATCTGACTTCTGTAGCAGATCCATCAGACCTTTGCAAACCCTCCTAAGAGAAGCAGTGATTACAGAGTTTGCATGAAACTTGTAGTTGAGTTGAGGCCTATTATCAAGACAGATATTTTCTGTAAGCCTGCCCCCCTAAGCTGGAGGGACTTTTCCAGTTTAGCTCTGAGGTTATTTATAGTCTCTCACTGACAGATAGGACAGCTGGGAGTATTACATTGGCACAGTACACAAGAACACGAATAAACATTTCTGTTTCTGCATGATGAAACTGAATTTAAAGATGTCATTAATTTTATGCAATCATCATTGTATTCACCACAAACATAAAGTGTATCATAAAATGGCAAAAATATGACTTGTCACAAGCTCTTTGACTGGACACTGTTTTAATCTGCTGTGAGGAAAAAATTACATGACAACAATAGGTTCAGCATAACAGTGACATCACCACTAACTCTGAAGTAAAAATAACAAAAAAGTCTCTTTAGCTAATGAAGGCTTCATTTTCACCGACTGTTCTCGGGCTGTGTTTCAGGTTGTTAACTGCATCAGAGAGCTAAAAGAGGCTAAAGCCCAAAAGAGCCTGAAAGTCAAGAGATAAGTCACTGTGTGCCACTGAATTGGGTTTTAAACACATTTAATTAAGCACTGACATAACTGCAGTAACTTAATATTACCAAAATTATATAACAACAACAAACTGATGGGTTATTCACCAAAGGCATTTCATCTGAGGTTAGTGATCTGTCGTCCTGACAGATTCTCTTTAAATGAAGGTTTAATTATAGTAATCTTATGTCTGTTTTTTTAAGTTCACTGCAGCACTGTCCACAGTGTTATTGAATCCTATCATGAAAACTGGATCAAGCTCTGACTATGATTTTATCTGTTCCAAACATTCTTTACGTCAGGGAGTACTGTTTAGCCTACATACACAACATTTTTAAAATTATGTGCAGGACATAATTTAACATTATATCAGAATATATAACATTTCTCTAACATTAATTACAGTTATGTTCTGGGGTGCCAACCCAATGGCAAAACATAGCCAGTTACAATTGCTTTTGAGCTTTGACAAGAAATTACATTATTTATTTAAATTAGTTTATTTTTTAATTTATTATTTGAAGAGAAAATTATCACATCAAAGTGAAAGTTTTAGTTGTACTGTGAGGTAATTGAAATGTATGAACGAAGTATAAACAGGTGACACACACAGGTGATATGTGTGTATCTGTGTATGAGGGTGTGTCTAGGGGGTCTCAAACACAGTCACCTGGATCATACAGTCTGAATGTGGACGATGACAGCAAGAGAGAGGCAAACAAATAAAGTAGCCAGTTAAAGTAATCTAAATGATCTGAGATGTGCTACAGATATGTGTGAACATACAAGCATCCGCTTCACAGTGGATAAGCAGACGCAACAACAAAGTCTGATGGATACAATATCAGCTCAGTATGTGTACATCAACATTACGTTAACTATAGGTAGACATCAATTATTAAACTTTATGGGACTCAGAATTGCATCTTGCCTCTTAAGATAAGACAAGATATTCCTTGTCCGATAATGGGGAAATTAGCATTTTAACTCCCAAGCCGGTTCTGGTCTTTCTTCTAATGGACCGTGAACCTCTTGTCTCCCAGCAGTTCACACTGTTTGCACTCCAGGAAACATCTGCTTTTCTGTTTTCTGGCAGGTAAAAATAAAGCAAAAAAAAAAAGGAGTGTAGGAAAGCTCTGTCATGGTCATGTCATGTTTAAAAACTCTTCTTCTTCTTCTTTAGTTTTTAAACAAGGAGTCAGGTCAGAGGTGTCATGGTGGTAACTACAAATTAAGTCATTCTTTAACAATCCACTTCCAGCCTGCAGGTTGCAGACACCTATCAATTGGTGTAGATCCTATTTCAGTGTGTCATTTTGAGGCCAATTTATATTTCACTTCCCTGTCACATTTGTGAACATAAATATACGTTGTTACAGGAAGAAGTGTCATGTGCTCTCCCAAGAGATCTGAGAGATTCATTTTTAATTTGGTTGTTAAGAGGCATTAGACATGCAGCTATCTTACAAAGTAGGCCTCCTATCCCTGGATATCATTCTCATCATTCTCATCATTCATTCACCCCAGAGACACCAACATCCTGTTTCTCCACTTATTTTTCTATGAGAGAAAATACTGAACATCAGACAATCACTCATTGTAGGGAAGGAGGAACATGCACTTGATATTTGCTATTGGGGGAGTAATCAGATCCCTTTTGGTATCATGCCCCACGCTTCCATCTATGACCTTTCTAAATATGGCCTAGCTAAGCCAAACACCTGCGAGCCATCTGTCACATGAAAAGGGAGGGCAACAGGCAGAAAATGTATGTGTCATAATAATAAGGTCATAGAACATTGTGAAACCATGATGCAGAAGTCTGCAGCAGCAAACAAATAACCTTAATACCATGAAATAATGTTTCATTTACAGCTGAGAAACTGGAAACAAGCACAAATCCCACACTGTGTCATATATAGCAGCTGTAATAAGCCCACTACTAAAAGTCACATGATCGTTTGGGTGTTTTTGCTCTGCAATGGTTCGAGGTATATTTTTCTTTGTTCTAACAAGCCCAATTTACTTCAGTAAAAAAACTGGTGATGAAGTAAGTTCAGATTTTTTATCAGTTTTACCCTTTGTCAGTGACCCTTTCAGAGGCCTAGCTCTCAGCTGCTTTTTATTTTTTTGATCTAAGAGTGCTGAGAAGTTGGTCTGAGTTTATTGTAGCAACAGAATAAAAACAATAGGATATTAAGAGCATTTGAATCTTTGGGGCTGATTTTTCATCATTACTGCTCAAAAGAATGGCCAGAAATTGTGATGAGGTAAAGAGGAAACTTTAAACTCTTTGACATCATAAACATGAGAAAACATAAAGGGATGAGGAAAATAGCAAAGCAATAATACGGCTCTAAGAGGGTTAAATAGTAATCATAATCTAAATAAAATCAGATCAGATTTATTTGTATAGTGCCAAATCATAGCAAAGTTACCACTAGGCACTTTACATATAGAGCAGGTCTAGACCGGTCTTTATGGAGTTGTTAAAGAGACCAAACATGTCCCTCCAAGAACAAGCACTTGGTGACAGTGGCTCCCTTGGGAACTACAGAGCAGCTTTAATTCATTACTTAAGTTGCTGAAGGCTTTTGTGCAATGGTTATGTTTAAGATAATAAAGCAAAAAAAAAAAAAACACAATACATTTTAGCTAAATTTAAATTCACTACATTCAGGTCCAGAAGCTAATTTAAAATCAGACTAATGATTAAAATATACATGCTGATGTTGAATCCATAAGGTTCTGTGTGAGCTTGAGCAGGCAGCATATTCAGGACTGCCCACAGGGTGTCACTGCGGCTTGATGTAGAGCTGAGCTCTGACACTCAGACTCAGGTTCTTTGATTCCAACTCGTGGATATTATGATTTAATGTGTGTAAATGTCAGGAAGAAGGGTTAGGGTTAGGTGAGTTGTAGTGATTAGAAAGGTGCAGCGTGTCCCAGCTCACATTAAGCCTCGCTTTGTTTATTCAGTTAGAATCTTATCAATGATAAGCTAATGCCACACCTATGTTCCACCTGTAGGATGTCTGACATTAGCAGCACAGGTTCTGTTGGAACTTGGAACCTAGTTGGAAACCGTGATGCACCACGCTGCTGCAGACTCATTTGATGACTCCTTAGACTGAAGATGCAGGTTGCTTCCTTTGGAGCTGGGACAGAGTCCCGTTGTGTGGCCTCTTACGGCAGCCTGTCTCAGAGGATGATGGGTGGTAGCTGGCATAAGTCTGTACCATCACTGCCAGCAGCACTCAGATCTCAGAGCTCAAGTTTCTCACATTAAACTTGTTGGGATTTCAACTAAAACCCTTCTGCATCAACTAGTTAAATTATTCAAATACACCCACGTCATATTTACAACACTCATAACACTAATGTTTGACTTAAACTAAAACTGTTTTTGGTTTTAATCATTTAAAATGATGATATTAACATTCAATGTCAGCTGGATTTGGCACCAGAGCAAAAACTGCTACCTCCACTTTTCTGGTCCTAATAGCAAGGAGTTACAGAGTCACAATTCAGCTATTTGATTTCATACAAGTGTCCAAGACAAGCAACTCATGCGTTAATGTGGAACATGAAGTGTGTTTGTGTTCAGGACAACAGGGAATTGGCTGTGATGACCATAAACTCCACCTCAGGGAAAAACTGACTCAGTGTTGGCAGGTAAATGTTGGGTGGAGATGATCAGCAGCTGTGGCAGCATGTCAGTGACATGGAGACAGGAAATCAATGAAACAGGAAACGGAGAATTGGTTGAATTGAATTATACTACTGAGAATGTTCAACTGTTCATTGACAGAGGTATTCAGAGACTTTAGCTAATACAACCAAGGGTGTAAGTGAAGTATCTGGCAAAACATCAATTAAAGTTAAATGCCTAATTCTAGGCTGGGCTACTGTAACTCATTACTGTCTGGATGTCCAAACAAATCTCTGAAAGGCCTTCAGTTGATTCAGAACGCTGCTGCACAAATATTAACAGGAACTAGGAAAAGAGATCATATCTCTCCTGTGTTAGCTGCTCTTCATTGGCTTCTTCTTCTTTTAACATATAAAGCTCTTAATGGCCAAGCTCCATCATATCTCAGAGAGCTCATAGTTCCTTACTGTCCTAGCAGGTCACTCCGCTCTCTAGATGGAGGTTTACTTGTGGTTCCTAGAGTCTCCAAGAGTAAATCTGGAGGCAGATCGTTCAGTTATCAGGCTCCTCTTCTATGGAACCAACTTCCAGCATCGGTCCGGGGGGCGGACTCTTTAGTAATTTTCAAGACCAGGCTTAAAACTTTCCTGTATGACAGAGCTGAGAGTTAAAAAGTTAAAGTCCTCTACTCTTTAGATATGCTGCTGTAGGCCTAGACTGCTGGGGGAAGGACTGAGCTTCTCTCTCTCTCTCTCCCCCTCCCTCCCCCCTGCAGGTGCTGACAATAACCACACTTCTCCTAAATCCCTGTTTCTCCCAGTTCTTGTGTACTGCATTGACTAACCATGTTCTGCCAAAGCCTCTGTCTCTCCCAGTTCCTCTCCTCTCTCTCCCTGTCCTCATCCTGCAGGTGGTGACTCATCACCCTCCCATGTTCCTGAAACACCTGCTGCTGTCATATCTTCATGAATTCTGTACTACAGCATCATCTCCATGAACTTCATGCAGCAACATGTTCCTGCCATGTTCTGCCCCGGCTTCTGCCTCTTCTGCCACTGTCACCAAGTGCTGGCTCATCGGGGATCTGTTGGGTCTCTTTAAATAATTTTATAAAGAGACTAGATTTGACTTGATTTGAAAAGTCACATTATCTTTGGTCAGGTCCTTGAAGGTCATGATAAGAGGTTCAGTACCGTGTTTGGGAAGTGCATATGTTAGCAAATCAACTGTTGTCACATGTTGGAACAATGAGTCTAACCTGTAGCCTGAAGAGGTTGCCAGTCTATCACTGGGCCGACATTGTTTCTTACACTTCTCTACTGGAGTTTTTGACCACTTTTCTTTTGCAAACTGCTCAAAGTGTTTCAGCTTTGAAAGACAATTTCATCCAACTGTTTTTAGATCTGTCCACAGATTTTCAATGAGATTCAAGTCTGGATTCATTTCTGGCCATTTCAGGATTCACTAGTGCTTTCTTTATAACCATCTCTGAGTGCTTTTTGAAGGATGCTTTAGGTCCCTGTCCTGCTGAAAGACCTATGACCTCTGATGGAAAGCCACCTCTCAGACACTGGGCTTAACACTGTGCCCCAACGTTCTTTGATAGTCATCAGATTTCATGATGACAGAAGTCTAAGGGTGAGAGTATTTTTGGCAATGACTGTACAGCAATCAGTTATACCATCATGACCACTGACAGATAAAGTGAATAACAATATCTGGTTACAACTGAACATGTTGGTAGGATATGCTATGAAACAACCAAAAATCCTGAATTTACGCCTGATGTTGAAGAAGGAAAAAAGGTCATACTGCAGCTCTGTGGGTGTTCGTGGTCTGCAGTGGACAGGAGGGTCCTACCAGAAGTGGTTCAAAGAAGGAAAACTACTGAACAACAGACAGGAGGAGCAGCTGGATAATGCTACCTGTCTCACTGCGACAACTGTTCAGGAACGGTTTGAAGAACAACCACCACTTCATGGTACTGGCTTAAAATTCCCCAGATCCAGCATCTGTAGGATGAGTTGTACCAACAAGTTTTAATTTTCAAACAATTAAAATGTATAACATTGTCTGTATGTAAGTGGCAAATAAAAAAAGTATGAGGCTTAAGACCAGAGCTATCTTCAGCAGGAAAAACTTTACATAACCTTTGTTGAAATCCCATTAGGATTAAATGTTCAACACGTTCCAACACTATATTCACAGATAATCAAAATGTCCTCGATCACCACTGAAACTCAATATGCACACTTTTCTCGTGTTTGAAGTGGGTACCCGAGGCTCATGTCTTGACAGGGATCTGCCTCAGACTCATCATATTCATTCACCATTGATGGAAATGTCAATGAAAAGGAAAGCGAGCTGCTAAACAACAGCTTTAATGAAGGTTCCAGCTTCTGTTCAGTGTGAACAGTTTGGCCAGTTATTGATAAAAAAAAAAAAAAAAACAAACAAACAAAAAAAAAACAGATCAATAATTAATAGTGAAAAGTCATCACCAACATCACTCACACAATCAGACAGTTCCTACACTGATCCGAGAGGCATCTGCACAATGACAAACACCTGAGCTTGGCAACATGACGGTCTAAAATGAAACAATTTTGAGTCAAAACCACAGGGGCTGAAAAAGTTTAAGGGAAGAATAAACAGGTTTATGGGCAAAACAGCCAAAGAGATAGGAAAAAAAAAAAAAAAACATTTAATGACAAAAACAGACCTTCAACATTGATGCTCTATAGCGACTGAGACTCAAATAATTAAGATACTGGTTAAACTCTCCGCATTAGCTAATAACACTGCAGTCTGAGGTCCTTCTCTCTACAAGGGCAAGTGAAGGGAGTAATGAGAACATGCCCAACGGCGTACTGGTTTGCCCACCCGGCCAATGACAGGCAGTTTGTGGGCATAGGCACGTGGGGGGACAGCTGAGAGAGGAGGAGTTGGGGCAAAGTTGGTCTGAAAGGGACGGCGGCCTTGGCAGCGGAGGCCCATTTGCCTGCCCCCAATTAGAAAAGAGAAAGCTGGAGGTCCAGTCTGAGAGGAAGTGAAGCGAGCTTTGGGGAAAACGTCACGGGACAGCCCTGCTGAGCGCTGCCCTGAACGTGATGAAGATCGGGAGCGCTGCACAGAGGAAGAGGAGGAGCAGGAGCGGGTCAGGGACCTGATGGAGGAGACGAAAGTCAAAGACATTCAGTTGAATACCCAAACCAATAATTTGGTGTCAATTTGGTTGCTGCTTACCGTCCTGATCCTGTTGCCGCCAGGCTGGGCGGGGTCGGGTCAGTCCGAGGACTCCCATCATGCCTGGGGCTGATGTTGAGGTTGGCAGTTAGCTGTGGCATCTTGCGTGTGGTGTCTGGGTTGGAGGTAGGACCAGGAGGCTCCTTCCTGGCATCACTGAGCTGGGATGACTTGAGGGCAGAATAGCTGCTGAACCCTGGCCCAGTACTAAACCTGACAGCAAGGCTGTCTCCAAAGAAAGAGTAGAGCTCACAGTACATGGCAGGGAGGGGAACTGGGGTCCACTCCTCTAAGGGACATCCAGCTCCGCCTGCCTGGAGGTGGCTGGCAATTCCCAAGGTGGCCTCAGACAGAGGCTCTGGAGGGGGACTGAGGCCGGGGGAGCTAACTCTGTAACATATAGAGCCACCTGCAAAGCCAGTCTGACCACTGGAACCCCCATCTGATTGCTGAGACAGAGACAGAGCCTTCATCTTCAGCAAACGCTCTACTGCTACCTGCCAAACAGAGAGAACCAATGTCATGTCATATGGTTACAGTCAGTGAGATGATTTTTTTTTTCCTCAAGCATCATCCTTCATGAATTGCAATCACCCCTTTTCCTTGTTCATGTTTTCAAATCAAATCAGATTTATTTGTATAGCGCCAAATCATAAAGTTACATCAAGGCGCTTTACATATAGAGCAGGTCTAGACCAAACTCTTTATAAATTTATTTAAGGAGACCCAACAGATCCCCCGATTAGCAAACACTTGGCGACAGTGGCAAGGAAAAACTTCCTTTAAGAGGCAGAACCAGGCTCAGGGGGGGGGGCCATCTGCCTCGACTGGTTGGGTTGAGAGAGTGAGAGAGACATGGGGGAGGTGGGGGGGAGGGGCTGTAGGCAAGAATATGATGCTGCATGAAGCTCATGGAGATGATGCTTTAGTATGGAATTCATGAAGATATGGGACCAGCAGGCGTTGCAGGAAAGTGGGATGGTGATGAGTCACCACCTGCAGGATGCTGTGTTTCCTGATAATGTTGCCTAGAGGAAGCAGATAAAGCGTAAAGAGGATTGGTCCAAGTAATGAACCCTGTGGAACTCCATAATTGACTACAGTACATGAGGAGGAGCTGTTGTTTACATGAACAAACTGATGTCTATCTGATAAGTAGGATTTGAACCACCTTAGTGCAGTTCCTTTAATCCCAATTTCATGTTCCAGTCTCTGTAGTAAAATATTATGATCTATGGTGTCGAATGCAGCACTGAGATCTAGAAGGAGAAGTATGGAGGCTGATCCATTGTCTGAGGCCATTAGAATGTCATTGGAGACTTTAACCAAATAAGTAAAAAATCTCTTTAAAGAAGCTCGTTGGTACTGGGTCTAATAGGTATCCTTAACTTTCTATGAATATGTCTAACTAGAGCTTTCAGTCAAGCATCAGAGGCTTACCCTGTATGTGGAGGGTCTTGATGATAATCATCTGGACAACTGTGCAGTTAACAGTCGTCATCATCATTATTCTGGCTGTGTGTATTGAACTGGGCTAAGTGATACATATTTATACTGTATGAATGGACATTCACCCAATATTTTTGAGATACTAGATGGTTCATTGTCATTGCTGTGAGCTGTGATCATGGGAATAAAGGAAAAAGAGCTTTAAATATTGTTTTTAACTTTATCTGACTGTGACAGTTTTACTGGAGAAACATCAGTAATAAAAAGTGAAAAAAATAAACCAATCAAACCAACAACTGAGGCTGATATAGTTCCGCAGTACTGACCAGGATGGCTCCATACACCTTATGTCCATCTGCTTTGACCTGAGCATTGGACACAGAGTAGTCATCCAACACCGCTTGCAGGTTGGCCCAGTAGGCAGGAAGGTGTGGAAACAGAACTCGCTCAACTGCCTGGGAAGGACAAAACACACATGTCAAATTTGATAACCTTTGAACACAGAGCAGAAAACATGATGAAGTGGAGTCAAACATTGAGGAAGTGGTCCCAGACAGATCACACAATACACAAAAACCATTTACAGCAGTGACATTAAGGCATCAGATACAACCAGTTGTGTTGATACTAAAGAGATACTAAATATTTTACATTGAATTTGGCTGAAATTCGTAGAAAATTACGCAATATAGGCTGGCCTTAGAGCTCAACACTCTACAACTGAAGAGGAAATCACATAATAAATTGAACAGAGGACCTGACTGCAATGCACTTAAATTTCAAAAGGCATAAAATGTTGAACAACAGATGAGTCCCAATTCGGGGTGTGAAGCTTCAGGGGCTGCATCTGAAAACTAAATATGTCATAGCAGTGGGGTCAGTCTCTTCAGAGGCTCCTTAAGGTATATCCTTTCCCCAGAAAACAAATACTCCAACAGGTGGATCAGTAATGACCAAAATATCCCTGGAATCATTACACCAGCAGTGAAAACATGCCATCAAAAACCACAGAGCGAGCCTGAAGGTGACACTGTATTCCAAGTACTTGAGTTCATCTCAAGTTAACAGCTAGCAACATAGCTGTTAAAACCAAAGGCCAAGCTTTCCTGAAAAAATGTTACTTGTACTGAAGGTTACCAAGGCAACAGCAGTCACACTGTGACATAAAAGCAAGTAAGGGAACAGCTGGTGACAAAGTAAAAATCTTCATGAGACTAGGTAGTCTCATTTTTATTTTAGTTTTGTGGTCTACGATGGCTACAAAAAGGCCACATCTTTGTTGCACAAGAATGTGTTGCCAAATTGATGAAGATCTTTTCTGATGGGGCCCCTCGATGCTTCAACTGGTAAAGTATGTACTGTAGAGCTCAGTCTTGAACCTAGAGGGACACAGGATGTTGCTCCTCCTGTCACCCTGTGTCCCTCTCTTGCTTTCCTGCCCCGTGGCAACCAAGGCAAAATCTGACCCAAAAAGTAACTTAAATGGATGTTTTCTGATTTGCAGCATGCCAAGCTCTCCAAGCCACTGAAACAGCTATTAATTATATTGGGAAACATGAAACACACCAGTTGCTCAATCATTCTTCAACACTGTTGATTTTCACTGTTTTAATATAACCAGTCCCCCCAAACATTAATATCACAATTGCAACAATAAACTAGCAAATTCAGCCAGTCCCCGCAATATTTTGGCCACCCTTGCAATTTTATTCTCTGGTCACCCTACATTTTGTCTGCATCTCAAATGGTGTGTGTGTAAAAAGAACTGTATAACATTTTTACAGCTGAAGGCAGTGAACCTACTTTCCATCCCAGAGCATGAAGTCCAACCACAGCTCCATAGTGGGAGCAAAGCGGCCTTACTGGGTCAGACAGAACCTTCTGTAGCGACACCAGGATCTGATGGTAGAGACCACTCACCAGGTCACCGTGAGTCCTGGATGGAAGACAGACAGGTGAAGAGAAGCATCAGACTTATGTTAATGCTGCATTTCTGTGTCTAATGGATTTGTTGCTTTAAGACCTGTCATATAATTAAGTCCATAAAGTCTTGGTCAGACCCACAACAAATTAAGAAAAACACTGGTGACATGCTGAGTCTGTTCAAGCAGATTAGATCAAGCAATTAAGATTATTTTCATCACTGATTTAATAATTAGTTTGAAATAAAATATAAAATGGGTAGCATGGTGATATAGTGGTTAGCACAGATCCCCCACAATAAGGTTGTGGGTTTAGTTCCCGGGCCTGAAGCCTTTCTGTACAGAGAGAGAGGATTTGCTCCAGGTACTCTGGTTTCTTCCCACCCTCCAAAGATATGCCTGTATGGGTTAAATGGTGACTCTAAATTACTAAAGTGACTAAGCCCTGCACATGAGGTATTAATGCTCTAACCAAATCTTGTGTACTGAGGAATTCCATCTGCTCACCAGAAGATGTGGCTAAGCAGCAGGGCAGCATAGTCCCTAAGGGTCCAGTGATCGTTGAGCGGGTTGATGGAGGCAGCAAGTGGCTCCAAGATGCAGTACATGACGCTGGAGACCAGGCTGCGGATATATGAGCCCAAGTACAGGTAGGGGTTCTGGACCAGGCTCTTGACCATGTGGAGGAGCCTGTTGAGCTGCTCCAGATCATGGCTTACTGACTTCACCTGGAGAAACATGCCCACATGATCAACACAGCGAGAAACTAAGAAACACACTAGCAGAAATTCACATTACAGGATTTTAGTTTTTACAGTCAGTGGACATGAATGCAGCTACAAAAATCAGTTTAATTCTAAAAAAAAAACAAACAAACAAACAAACATGTATGAATTCTTTTGCATTACTTTTAGTGTAATTCACTGAGGACATAATATCAGTGTGATGCAATAAAGCCTATGTACTCAGGAACAAGCAGGTTACAGCACAAATATCCTGATTTGGTTAAGTAATAAGAATCAGCAGAACTAGATTTGATATTGGTCCAGTGTCAGCAACCAGCACCAGGCAGACCTCACAATTCCCCACAAATACAATTGGCTGACAGTACTTCCTATCAACTGATATTCATCAATTTTAATGGTATTAGATATTTTACTGATGCATCTTTAACACTCACCCCACTGATGACATAGACAAAATAAGGCAGCAGGGCAGCTATCTTGGCATTGGACTGGAGGTCCAGCAGAGCTACCTGAAATACAGAGACAAACATTAGAGTAACACACTTTTTAGACACTGGAGGTGCGTGGCTGTGTTAAGCAGCTGTTTACCTTCATGAGGTGGGGGTCCTCTCCCAGGATGGCCCGTGTGATCTGCTGGTAGTACTTCAACAGGTCATCTGACAGAGACTGCACTGCAGATGGTACTGGGGGAGTTCAAAATAACCTCAGCAACACTTACACACTCAGAAAAAAAGCCATTAAAGGAACGGAACAGTTCACTGTTCTGGTTACAATGTTTATCTGCTTTCTCTTCCAATGTTGTATCCAATATTGACTTGAACTTTCAGCCTAGATATAAATAAAAGTCTTACCAGTCCCCTGAGGCTCCAGATTGCCTTTCCCATCCATATATGACACATTCACTAATGTGAAAAGAAAAGGTGAAATAACTAAGGAACAGACACCTTCTGAATCCAACATTGATTTTCACCTACACCAATTATGCTTGAGTCATTAGTTTGTAAGAGTGCTCATACCTCGCACCATGGTCTCAGCACAGCCTTTAGGGATGTTAGTGGCCAGAGCCAACTCAACCAGGTTGATGTCCCTATCCTCAATGAAGAACAGCTCTCCTTCCTTCGCTGAACGGAAAGGCAGTGTATCCTGGGCCCCATAGCCACAGATGGCCTGGCAAGCACACACACAAGAAAAATGCTGAAGGCAGCGACAGCAACAACTGCAGCATGTAAATGTTTTGTCATTTGCTGCTGACTGGAGGACAGCTGTGAACGGAGAACATGACCCGTCTCACCTCCACGTTGCTCCAGTGCAGAGCTCTGTTGAAGTCCTCCACAGTAAGCTTCCTCCTCTTGGCGTGCCTCATGAACTGAGAGCTGCTCTGCGGTCCCAGGGGCACAATAAAAACGCTGTTAACGTCAACATGAATGCACCTCGATACACATGACAAACAGGCGAGGCAGCTCTGACCTGTGTCGCTTCCCTAAGCCGATAACAAACGTCCTCGGCCAGCAGACCTGCCACATCGTCGCCAAGCTCCACGCCTGTACTCTCGGCCATGAATTTGACAGACTCCCGGGAGATCTCGGCGAAGCGGCGCTCCTCCCGGTCCGCCATTCTGAGAGAGACCGCGGGAAGCTGACTGGGAAAAGCCCCTAACGTTAATATGACTTCTCCCCAAGACCAGACTGCTCAACTGTGATCAGCTGAATCTCTCATTTCAATATCTTGTCTTGGTGTTTCTGCTGTGCCGGAGATGGCCTGGCACTGCCAGCATTCCCTCTCGCCCAGAACAGACGCGTAAAAGTGAAGCGAACTTACCACGCAAAGAGAACTCCCCTGCTCAGTGTGTGGGACCGTTTAGATGCAAGTGAACCAGTAAGGCCCGAGCCATTACCGGCTGCGGCTAGCTATCCGACATGCTAAGCTAACAGCTGTTTAAGTGCAGAGAAAACAGGATGGTCGGCTTTAGTACTCAAATTCAGAACGTACCTTTCAGTTAGAACGACTGATGACCCAACGCAGTGCAGTCAGATTGAGATTTCGACCGAACTGCTTCTCCACATACGGTGCAAAGTTAGCATGTTCGCTAACCCGAGTAAACAAGCTTTTCAAAAGCAAAGTACCACCGGGAGGTTACGTGTGCCCATTCCGCAACAGCATGTTGCAAATAAAATACAGGTATGCAAAAATTTTCAGAGAGACTTCATGAAATTCTCAAAAACGCCAGTCAACTCCCACAAACCTAACGAGGCCACAGCTCCATGTTGACATTCCAACATGGCTAGCGATGACGCGCCAGGCGGAAGACACCGGTGATTGGTACCGAGCGGTACAGCGGTCCGCCTGCACAGGATGAGCGGCGTCCGACGTTTAGTTTTAATGCCTTTGACGCTATGAAAGCCAGCCAACCTTGCCTAGGGTTAGGAGTGCTCGTCCACCGGTGTCGCTACTTCAGCACATAATGAGCAGATGCGCTGTGTTCATCCAATGTTTGATGGGCTTCAGGTCTGGACCACCGAACTATCGTCAGACCTCATTAATGACGCGTCAGTTTCACACCTTTACTCCCATTTTTCTGGCATTACGGCACATCATCCTGTTTGAGCAGTAGCGTAAAAGAGTACATTTACAGTGTTGGATTAAAATTGTTTATTCATGATGCTGAGTTCAGACATCTT
The DNA here is from genome assembly GCF_900963305.1 of Echeneis naucrates. Taxonomy (NCBI): domain Eukaryota; kingdom Metazoa; phylum Chordata; class Actinopteri; order Carangiformes; family Echeneidae; genus Echeneis; species Echeneis naucrates. The sequence continues at coordinate 14,082,923 of NC_042528.1, read as the reverse complement.
TGCTAAGTTTATTAATAGAGTATATACAAATTAAAAAAAAAAGCCACACACAATCATAGCTGAACCAGAAGGGATTGGCAGGTCCAGAACTAGAGGCTGTCTGATCTACAACTGAACATGTCAAGGCCTGCTTGAGCTGCTGACAGACACCCAGTAAAACTGCAGTTAAAAAAAAAAGAAAAAAAGAAAAAATATATAAATAAAATTTAAGCTGTGATTTTTAGTGCTGATGCTGTAGCCACCTAGGCCCGTGTCTTCAGACTGCTCTGTTGTCCCAGATCTCCTGGGCCTTGTTGCTCTCTAGCTGCTGCAGGTGGAGGGCCAGAGGCAGCAGTAGGTCACTCAGATGCTGGCTGGAGAAGGTGAAGGCATTGTTGGCCATAGCCTCTGCAGGTGGCGTGGACAGAGGAGAGGAGGAAGTTGAAGAGTTTGATGACGCTGAGGTGAAGGGGGAGGTGGGGGATGGTAGCCCTGAACTTCCCAGAAGGTGGCGGGATCCTCCTTGACTGTCCTCAGAACCCCTGAGCTTTCTTTGGAGGCTGTGCTGAAAGCGGCAGCGTGTGCCGTACAGGCAGAAGCCAAATGAGCTGAAGGTACGGCACAGAGCTCCCCGAGGCTTCCACTCTTTGGAGTGTGGTTGCAGTTGGTCAACAGCTGGCTGAGTCTTTTCCTCACCAACATGTTGAGGCTGTAGACTGTCGCTGCCATCACTGCCCTCGACATGCAGAAAGTTACAGCGCGTGCCAAAGGGACAAACACCAAAAGAGCGAAAGGTGCGGCAGGGGACGTTCCTACGGCGGCGTAGAGTGGGGCGCTGCTCAGTGGGGTTGTGGACAAACAGGCAGCGGCTGCCATAGTAACAGTAGCCAGTTGCGTGGTAGCTACGACACAACTCTGTTTTGTACTTTGGATGCCGGAAAGGAACATGGAGCTCATGGAGGCCGTGGGCAAACTGGCAGCGCTCTGCATACTTACAGAACCCAGTAGCTGAGTAAGTGGTACAGAGCTCCGTCTTGTAGCGGGTTGAACAGATCCAGTGAATAAGAGGAGGGGAGGGGGACTCTACCAGGGGCAGGAGAGCTTTGGCCAGGGAGAGGCCTCCAGCACTACCCTCTCCAGACATCTTGTCACTGGACAGCAGGTTGTCCACCAGCTCCTTATCTTGGCAGGAAGGCAAGAACAAGTCATCACTGCTGGTCTGGAAGGGGGGGAAGACAAGCATGTGAAATACTATCTGCCAATAACCACAATATATGGCAGCCTATTGCACCAAAGGGGGGAGAAAAAAAAGAAAAAAAAACCCCTCTAAATTTCCACAAAAGTTATCAACTCACTTGAAAAGGCAAGTTCAGTGAATAGAAAAGCATAATTGAACCAGAAGGTTAACATTATCAAAATTTTAACTTTAGTCCCATCACAGAGACCTTCATGTGAAGGACAGTGAATTAAGTTTGAGACAGTCAGAATTGATAGCTGTTAGAGTTACAGGACTGAGCCAGGCATGAGTTTTAATTTAGTCCTGAATCAGAGTCCTAACAAATGTAAAAACTTGTGGTATTATTGGGCATCATTATTGTTGAGTGCAAGCATTGAGCTTTTTAGGTGGGTCATGTGTGAAACAGTTGTGAGCAAGTGACACCATTGGTTTGTGGCTGTTTTGAGGATGCCAGTTTGACCATAACAGGTTTTGAGACAATCTGAAACCATGTTTGAAGGAGAAGGGCTGGAACTGACCTGCTCTATATACACTGGTACTGTCAGACAGACTGCAGCCATACTATAATGCTTACCCTGCTGTATGGTACCATAAATGCAATCAAGAAAACTTTCACTGAAAGGGGAAGGGAGAAAAAAAAATACCACTAGTGACAGCTCTAGAGATTTTCTGTTGCAGATGCTATGGGGCTGCCCAACACTCAGGAGGAGGTGCTTCGAATTTTGGGACACACTCGCCCCCCGGTGCTATTCTATTATAGAGAAGCTACAGCACCACCTAGCGTCCCCCTGCCGCCGCCATTGTTTCCCACAGACTTCAATACAATCCGAGGCAGATTTGATGTTTCAGTCGAGTTGATTTCTAGACAGTCTGAGAGCTAAAGAAGTGTAATTAATATAGGGGCACATTAAGCCAGGGAACGCTCAAATTTCTAGTAGTTGAGGGGACTGGTTAGCCACGTCCAGCGAGAAACGTGCACTCACCTCGAACCATGGCACAGACACACTCAGCCAGCCGAGGAGGCGTTTGCGTTAACTTCGTACCGGACTTCGCCGCGGAGCCGCGCTTGGAACAGTCCCAAGCGTCGCTCCACCGTCCGCACTCACTTTTAAAGCGCCTTCAAGTCAACTGGCTACAGGTGCGCTCGACCTGCTCCTACGTCAGCAGGGAGACGACCAATCAGGTGAGCAGCTGTGACTGAGCCATGTTTCCCCACCGCCATTCATTTAACATACAGACAATGACAATATAACCGATGATAATAAAGATAAACACGGCGAAAAAGAAAGCAGCTGTAAAACATCATCCCTCCATACTTGCAACAGTCTCATTGTGAACTCAGCTTAGAAAAGAACAATCACATGCCATTGTGCTCCATAGTATAGAGAAAGCATTTGAATGGATGTTCAGCAGTGCAGATAGCGTTCATACGAATACATTTAGCTTCGGATCTCTGGATCTCTGAAGCTGATCTTTTTCTCTGGCCTCTAACACATGACGGGACATGATGGTGGTCCAGCTGTTGCCTGGCAACCGCGCACCATTGGCAGCCTTTTACAGCAGCTCACCGGTGACCTCCTTTCTGTTCTTCTTTATTCTGTCTTTACTGTCTTCCAAACCCAATACGCATCTAGGTACTATTCTTTGCAGCAGCTGCCCGGACCTCGACCTGAGGAGGAGGAAACGGGGGAGCCGTGACTTGATCTCCTTTCCATCATAATGGGAAATGTAAGATCTCTTCCTAACAAGATGATTGTCGGCGCTGACTATAGGGAAGTCATACTGACAACGATTTGGTTCGGGGCGGACAGCACAAGGGAGAGTGGTGAGAGAAATTACAGAACGTATCTCTGGGCACATCACTGTTAAAGAAACACTCTGCAACAAGGACATTGAACTGTTAGCAGTTAGCTAACGAGAAGTCACGCATGTTTATGGAGACAGCCACCTACGTTCCCCTTCTGCTGACGCTGACTGCAGACACAGCACACACAGACCCTCTCGTTTCTGGGGACTTCAGTCATGCCTGTCTGTCTTCATTCGTCCAGTACATTACATGCTGCACCAGAGACAATAGAGCATTAGACTTGTTTTATGCCAGCACCCCCGCTTTCACTTCTTCTGAGGAGAGGAACTGAGGGCAGTGCAGTGGGAGCTACCCCCAAGGGAACGGTACCGGCTCTGTTGTTCTTCCCCTTTTGCACTGCAGATTCTCCCTTAACTCAAAAGCTCTCTGAGGACTATGCCATTGTCTGCCTCATTACGGAGGGGGACAACCGGGAGTAGAGGATCGATGCTGATTTTGTGGACTGTTTTCTGCAGAACCACCTCCAGATCACAACGGGGAAAACAAAGGAGATGGTGGTGGATTTTCGCAGGTGGGCCCAATATTCCAAACACTGGTGAATATCCAGGGGATAGAAATTGAGAGTACCGAAGAATTCACCTTAATAACGACGTGGACTGGCCTCATCGCGCTTCTGCAGTTTACAGGAAAAGCCAGGTGAATGGGACACCGTGGTGGCAGCCGCTTTCTCAGCTGGAGGCGTCTGCTGGGGCAGCAGCAACGAAAGATTTAACAAACTTACAAACAGGATGTTCTCTTGACTCACTGGACGTGATGGGAGAGAGGAGGATGAGGACCAAGCTCTCATCCGTGTTGTCCCCACTGAGGGACTCACAAAGGACCATCTTATCCTAAAACACTTAAGGGGTTTGATATGAAAAGAAATACAGAAATAAGAATAAATGTAGATCCTCAATCAAATCTGTAAAGAGCACACATTAATATCTTAGGAAATATCTGAAGGGTCCCTGTTAGTCTTCAAGTTCAAATTTTTGGTTTTATAAATTTTAAAAACAGCAAATTTAAACCAGTCCACTTGCAATGGATTCAGATTTGGTTCAACTCTTCTGGCTCTGAGTGCTGCAGGTTTTAAGTAACCAAAATGTGACTGAATTCTACCTAACAGGCCAGATATCCACTCACAATTCATATAGTTCCTACACTGTATTAGCTATTAAGAGGAGCTCTGTAAGGATCCTGGACTTGATCAGTAAGATTTGAAAAATATACAGATGTGTCATGATGACCACATGCCACCAAAACAGCCCTGACCCACTGAGTCCTCCCCCAGACCCTTGAAGGTGAGTTGTGGTATCTGGACCAAGGGTTAAACAGTAGATCCATGAAGTCCTGAAGTTTTCAAGTGGCGTCCTTGAGAGGCAAGGAATGGTAGAGCCAAGTCAACACCTTGAACTGGTTATTGTTCCTCAAACCATTCCTGAGCCATTGTTGCAGCATTTCCACAACATTAATATTGTGATGGATCAAAGAAAGGGGTGATGCCTTTTTAACTGACATGGATAAATATCAATGTTGCAAATTCTGTTACAAAACTTAATGCGTGCAGCACTGTCACAAATGTCGGAAATTCTTCAGTGTCTGTCAGGTTTCACTGTGTCCACACCAGTAGCTGAAAGCTCATAAGTCTGAGGCAGTGCTCATCAGAAACAATTAGATTAGCACATCAATCTCACCATTCTCCATGACGTACTCATAACAGTTCTCTCCTCACACACTGAGTTCTGCCATCAAAATACACTTTTCTGGTAAGGTTTCAATTTCAAACTTCTTATTGCGGGGCAAACAGAACCTCTCTTAGACCCAAGCACATTCTTTATTTATACCTCACTGAGACTTCATGGCATCAATAAACAAATTTGTTTAAAGCAGTTGTAAAAGATTTAATTAAGTATTCGCTTTTAAATATTACTAATAGATGGGACTTGCATTTTCTCTGGGGCAGCAGTCTGGCCAACAGTCAAGAAAAACCTCTCATCTGACCACAAAGAAAAAAAAATTCTTTATTTCTTTTCCTTATCAAGATACATTAAAGGATACAGAGACATCGGAATAAAAAACACTTGAGAAAACTTTCAATTATAGCATGTTTGTCTCTCCACCATACAAAAATGAGCACCCATCCCTTTTGAATGTCACCCATGATTCAAATGACCAGCCCACCCACCCAAGAAAGGAGAGCAATGTTTCACATGTACAGTAGCACATTAGAGCCATCTCCTCAATAATGGAGCAGAATTACACATACAAGAGTAAAAAAGTTCCAATAGCCAGTTTTCACTTTACACTGATTCGTATTTGCTACAAATTCAACACTTTATTTATTTTTGTGAGAAATATTACAAAGCCCACATTGGGACCAGACTTGTTTATAAAACCAATGTAACGCCTCAACTCTCATGGCTGAGGGATGCACAGGAATTATAATTATCCAATTAACATCTTACTTTAAGTACTTTGTCTTTTCTAATGATACAACGGGAAATGAAGCAAAGCAAATCACTGCACATGTTGTGACGCAAGATTCCTTTCACATTGCCATTCAATCAGAAAAGTTGCTTCTGTTCTGCATCAACGTTTACAGAAGAGGATTACTGCCTTTTAAAAAAAAAAGTTATGAATATTTGACATTTGGAGAAAAACTTCAATCTCAGATTTTTATTTTATTTCATTTTTAAGATTCAGAGCTCATTTTCTGGCTCTAATCATCTTCTGTACATTTACATATTGCTGCTTTATTCTTTACTGTAATCCACTGACCAGTGATGTAACTGGATCAGTTTCATTCAAATTAACTGAACTCAGCATTGTTGGAAATGCTGTGACTGCTGAGTCCACCATTTCCTCAGGGTTCAAAGTGTTGTTTTCCCACATTATATAGCTTCACACTTGGACTTGCAGATTCATATTACCTCAAAACCAAATGTTTCAGCTGCACAGTAACTCATGTCGATCATTGTCCTTTAACACACCATTGATCCTTTCTGCAACCTACCCCCACCACCAATACCAGCCTTTTCAGACTTGTGAGGGCCAAGTTCAGCAGAGCAGTGAGTACAGATGTGTGACAGGAGATGCATTAAAAAATGACTGTGATGCTCCATGACACATGTTGTACATAAGTTCATTCATCACAAAACAAATTAGAGCATTGAAGTTAGACTCAACCAGACAGTAGTAAACTGGATTGCATTTTTCTTTTTTTACTCTTAGACAAATAATTAATAAATTGAGATGAGACATGAAAATCCTGAATCTGTCAACACTCTGTTTGCTCTGTTTCTTGCTGTTGGTGTGTCCTAACCCTAAGAGCGACTAAAAACACAGGCTGTATGGATGTTTTGTGATCAAATCAATTAGAATATTTTTTTCCAGTTAAGCCTTAGTAAAATGAGTATCTGGTCTATTGGCTGTAGTAGGAAGTAGGAATTTGGAGAAGTCAGCTGTCCGGCTGTTTTGTCTGTAGTTTAGATCTGTACTTATACCTGTCTCAAACCTCAGCTTTCACTACTCTCCAGTTGTTTTGTGTGCACTCAGTGTTTATAACCCTGAGGGGCTTGCACAGAATGGGGGACGCATAAAAAATGAAACTCTTGAGAAGGGTAACCCTGGAAACAGCCTCCTGACTAATGATGGGAAAGTTGCAGACTGGGAGAGATAAGCAAAATCGTGAAGTACTCCTTCTGCCCCCACAGAGGAGAATATGAATGAAATCAAATTAGATCATCTACCTGCTACAAATGTCCCTCCTATCTCTTTTTAGCACCTCCACATTATCTTCATATCCTGTGGGTGTCGACCCTCCAACAATGCATATATTTACACAAAATAGCAACATGGAGAAAAACAGTGTGCTTTATCACCATTGTTTCAGGATGCGAAATATCTTGATTTAAATTACACATTTAAAAACAGGTGGCCTTAAAAAGGAGAGAAAAGAAATCGGACCTGGAATAAAATACTACAAAGCCCAAGGTATTTGTGTGTGTGTGTGTGTGCGTGTTTGTGTCAGTGTGCTGCTGTGTGTCTGCTTCTTTTGCATAATTGAAATGTATACTCATTTAACTTTGTGTGTTTGTGTGTTGGGCACTTCAACATTTGGGAAGTAACAGGACTAAAGCAAAATGATACTGAAAAGAAAGAAATAAAAAACTACTGGTGTGGTGAACTGTGCTGCCTGTAACTGGCAAGTTGAGCACAGACCCTGACCTCCCAAACCTCATGTCCTGATAAAAGACTCCCACGTCCATTTTCCCCTCAGTCCTCCAGGACAATGGGTTCACTGGTGCTGGATGGGAGCAGGGGCATGGCCAAGGAGCGAGGGGGTGGAGGCAGTTTGATCCGGACCAGGAGATGAGGTTTTCTCGCTGCTCGACGCATCTCTGACTGGGTCAGATGTTTCCTCAGAGCCCTGAGAGAGGAACATGAAAATACACATCAACAGGGAAAAATGGAGGACTCTAATACGTCCTTTCCTTCACCTCTCAAGCAATAAAGAGGAACACACCCATGATGCATGATGAGTTCCAGTTCCACGACAAGTACTGACATTTCTTAGTAATCAAGTATTGACTGGCGTTTTTTGGCTGTTTCTCCCCAAAAAGGCTTGTAGCTGTTGTAGCAACACACGGACATGTTTGCGATAAAATATGTGAAATACGTTTTAAGAATCAATACTAAAAGGAAACATCTTATTAGTTTCTCCAGAAATGATGACATTTTTTATTAATAGTACTATCTTTAATAATTCTTTAATTAACTTTACTAAAACTTCATCACTAAGATGTGTAGAACTTCATTTCTTTAAAAACAACAGAGAATTTAGTCTTTGCAAACAAAGATTATATGATAATTAACTAACATAGAATTGAGATCTAATCAGAAGGTCATAGGTTTCTGGAAAGAGATGTTAACCAGATATAAACAGGGCAGAAATGAGCTTGCTACAGTTTTACATATACTGGTTAGCTGTCTGGATGTTTGGTGACCTGCTGCTGTACCCTGACCAGGCCAGACCTGGTGGCTTGATTACATTTCAAAAATACTAGGATAAACCAGAACGATGGATCTATGATGTGTATTTTTCAAAACATTTTTTTTCCTATTCCTCAACATACATTTTCTCAATAGTCATTGGGTCAACCAGTGCCATCCATTTTATTTGTATTGTTTTTTGTATGTATGAGGAAAAAAATAAAAGCTGAATCTTGACAATTGATGCTTGTATAAAATTGAGTGGCTACTGTCTGATCCTCAAACTATCAGTGGAAAAATTATATTAATGGATATAACAACACATTATAAAAACGAGTTGTCAAGCCACTCAAAAAGCATACCTGGTGTCCTTTGTAGCCACAAAAACCACGGGATTGGGTGCTTCCCCCTGGCTCACCTTCTGCCGCTTGATGACAGACTGGGAGGTTGTTCTCATACCTGAAGTGTACGGCCTTCCATTGGCTGGGTAGGGCACCCCTGAAGCCTGTGAGCCAATGAAAGATCAACAGTTACTCAGTGAAATTCCCATTGGAAGGGAAAGACAGACAGAATCAGAGAGAGTGGTTGCTCATTAAGTTTCTTTTAGATTCAAAAGAGGCATGGTTTCAACATTTTTCTGGACAGTGTGTGTGTGTGCACGCGCATGAACACTGACGCTATCAAAGCCTCTCTTTCCCAGCAGGTTTTGGCCCACCCTGGGCTGGCTGGCCTGGTTTCTGTTGATGGGAGTTGGGGGTCCTCTAGATGCCTTCAGTTTCAGAGGAGCTGAGATGGCTGCAAGAGACACAATGACAGAAGATCTCAGGGGAGGACAAACAACGAAGAGTGTGGCAGTGAGGAATTATGGCCACAGGACATGTTCTCACCTAAATCCTTCACAATTGTTGCCAGTGACTGTCGAGGCACCACTTTGCTCTTCAAAGGAGTCTTTGTGGCTTTGGGCAGACGGATCATACCTGAAGAAACAAACAGTCACTTACAGTCTCTGTCACTTATCTGAGTAATTGAACAAGGGTTAGAAAGGGATTGAATCCTCTGCTCATTTAAAAGTACATTCATGTGCATTAATCAGCAAACAGGTGAGAGTGCTGCAGGCATGTGGGTACGTACACTCTGCCTTAACAGCATTGGCATTGATAGAGGCGTAGGGTCGTCTTGCTGCACGTCGTGGCTGCAGGATGTCTTCACACACTCGTCGAGCGATGCGAGTCAATTTGGTGGTCTGCAGAATGAATGTCTGGCGATTTTTGGCCAGCAGCTTTGCTCGACCTTCATTGCGGGTGAACGGTGACATGCCTTGCACCTCCTGGCGTGTCATGTGACCACGGGGGCCTGACTCCTGGTCAGAGAAGAGAGAGTACCACTGCTCTAAACTGATAGATTAACATAATTCAAGATAAAAAATGTGACCATGAGAGGAGACTTACAGAGCCTCCTCTACCGGCACCCTCTAGCTGTGTAGGTGTCTTCAGGCCTCCATACTTCTTCCAGTAGATCCAGCAGGAGGCGCAAAGCCTGCATTGCATATTGGGAGGCCCCCAAGCATACCACTGAGGAGACTGGGTTGCTGTGTGGGTGATGAGGGGAAATATCAAAAAACTCTACCGATAAACAAACTAATGAGTTTTACTCTGGTTTAGAGTCTGATGTGATCCTGGGATGTTATCACTATGTCTGATAGAAAAACGATCTACTTAAACTAACATTTGGCACAGCAGCACAAGTACAATGAATCATGAAATCCCCCCCCCCTCCCATGACGTTTCCTCCTTCGGGTTGCAACAGCAAGCATTGTTGATTTGGCAATCAATCAATCCATAAATAAATACTTACATTGGTATGCTAAGTTAAAAAACAAAAAACAAAAAAACCTAACATGACTGTAAGAATCAGATTGAGTATATGCTCTATTGTCATTAGGGACAGACCGATTATCACTTGGGCCAATTATTGGTGCCAATATTCGGCATTTTGACACATACAGGCGTCTGGCTTTTTTTTTTTTTTTTTTTTTTTTTTTTTTTAAATCTGACAGCTGATAAGAGATAAATTTTCTGGGCTATTTTGGCTCTGATGCAGTCGTGCCTCTCTGTCTGCTGTCACTACTCTGTCTCTAACATTGTCCCACCCACAGCGCCATCTGATTGTTTACATGCAGAGCCACGGCACGTGCAACAGCCAATCAGTGGTGAAAGCTGTGCATGCACAGTGCACAGTGCTCATACACATGGCGGAGAGGAGAAAAGGTTTTGCTGAATGGAGAAGGTCCAGAGCTGGATGTATAAAGAGAACTGGATACAGCGTTGGTGGCAGGGCATATTCATTCCTGCAGATGTTGCTCAGTGGCGCATGATGCCAAAAGTGTTTGTTTTCCAGGTGTCATGATGGGCATAAAAATACCCAGATCTTCTGCATTAGTTCCGCATTGTCCGGCCCATAGAGCAGGTGCTGAGCTTGGGAGCTCCCTGCACTTTTTGTTAGAATTTTACAACAAAGATGTCTATTGTCTAAGATAAAAACAAACCTAACATGTTGATAAGCTGTTTAATAAACATATGTTTAAAGGTATTTAAACAAAGTTCAATTTAACTAATATAACAATAACAATATTTTCCCTTTTATTGCAAATAAATATCAGTTATTGGCCTTTTTGACTAGATAGATAGATGTACTTTATTGATCCCAAACTGGGAAATTCTCCTCTCATGACTACTAATAATCGGTATCAGTCTATCTCAAATTGTCATTGTACACTTGTTACAACAAGATTGGTTAAGGATATATCTATACAATAGTGAATTAAAGGAGAGATAAATCAGTAAACCATAAATATACGACGATAAAATACAACATACTAAAAACTATAAATGTCATGATTCAGGCTACGAGAGGCTAAGGCCAGGTATCACATACAAAATTATCTTCACCAACTTTCTTCTCTGTCCCTATAAATTCAGACCTGAAAAGCTGACCTTGGAAAGACTGATTATGTCATGTTTCCTGTGTGCAGTGGTGAACCTGTGTGGATACTTACTATGGCAGCTTTCACAGCTCAGCCCTTTCTGGAAACCTGCTGCCCCATTCATCCCAGGCTTACTGCCAGGTACCATGATCTGGTTGGGGTTGGGTTTGGTGCTAGTGAAGAGGAAGAGTAGGGAGTTACTGTGACAGCTGTTCTACCTGAAGGCAGGAACTTGACCCAACAGCTAACAGAGCTACTCACTAGGTGGGGATGTACACCTGCTTCAGTTTACTGTCTGCCTCTGCTGCTTTTAGTCGTTTCTGATAGAGAGAAAAAATATTTCCATCACAAGGAAAACACAGGAAGTCATCATGTTGTATGATGTTTCGTGGCTCATGCTCCCACCTGCTGGATGTAACGGTCAGTGGTCTTCCACATGTAGTAGAACTGGACCACACTTGCTAGAGATTTCCAAGGTAACTAGGGAGAAAGAAAGCAGACCAACTCAATCACACTACAGTTCACAGCTTGAAAAGGGTCTGACATCAGCAGTAGTACAATGCTTACAAAATCTTGGCGAATGTCATTAAAGTCTTTGCCATATTTCTCCAGAGCCTCCTCAAACAGCATGGCCTCCGAGGCGCTCCATTCTTCCATCTCATCACGGCATAGCACCGGACCCCCCTGAGGGACCAGGGTGGACATGGCCTTGGCCAAGTCATAATTGTTCTTCTGCAGTGTGTCCATGGCGTGGAACTTTCAGGAAAGAGAAGATGCAGTCAAGCCTTAGAGAATTATTACGATCATCACAATGAGCATTATATAACCCTTAGATTTCACCTACACCTGTACACCTGATCTGTATCCACAAAGAGGAACATAGAAGCATTGTATTGGGCAGCCTGTCAGAGTTGGGCGTCTACTGTAATAATCATCACTTTTTGTGCCAAAGTTTCCTGTGTCAGTTATTGCATCACTGTCCATCTACAGGACTCGGTGATGAAATAGGGTTAGGGGTAGAGAAACAGGTGTATTCCAGCCCTGGATCATACAGACTGTGAGGAACATCTAAACCTTATCATTTGTTAATGGCTACAAGCAGATCCACTGCTCTTTGCCACTTGCTTGAAGCTGTGATATCTGATCTAGAGATTCATAATCATGCCAACTACTTCACCCATGATATGCCACTTGCAACAAAAACAGAGAACAGATCCATTGATGTCACTGGGCTTTCACTGTGCAAGAATTTAGAAATGACGGTGGGATTTGTTGACAGAAGAGGTTTGACAGGAGATAATTCCAGGATTCATTTGTTAATTACTCTTTGGTTAATCATTTAATTTCTACATTTCTGAGAATTCCTAGATTTTTGAAGACTTAAGCAACAGCATCTTCTAAATAGTTAGTTAATAATCCTTTTGTAAATGATAGAAACCTGATAGAAGCCATCAAATAAACAACACACAGAGCTCCCCAACCCAAGCATTTTAACTATAATAGAAGTGAAGATTTCTGTTTTCATACACCTCAACCATAGCCATTGAATTGGCTAATCATACATGATGTCGATAATTTTAAATAAATGTGGATGACTTCTGTCGATGAACACAAGTTTGCCAGGCATAGCTGTCCTGTTGGTAATCCAGCCTTCATTTAACGCTCATCACGCACAGTGAACTAGTTTGACTGATACAACACATTAGGATTGATACATATCAAACATATAAGCATCACAGAAAGTGAGCATAGGCTGTCAACGCTCTTACTAGTGTGATATCTCTGGAGGCTGCAGCTGCACTCATGTGCAGACTAGGCTGTCGAATAGAACTGCTGCAGTCAAGGGCCCGAGCAAAAGTCCCCACAGCTCTGAAACAGACAGAAACAGGTCAGCATCACTGACCAGCATGATATATAGTTACAACAGGAAAACATGACCACCGTTTCTATGGTAATGTATACAATGAGGCTGAATGTTCTTTATAACACCACTAGATGGAGCATTTTGCTCAAGGATCAATATGTGAGCAGGAGGATGTGTGGATCAAAAACAAACTGGACAAACCATCAATCCTTATTCTGATGCATTTTATACATACTGTGATCTGCCCTGGGGTGAAATTCAACATTTATGGCCATGATAACTATAATCTTTGTATAGAATTTATAATTTGGACTCCTCTGCTGGTAGTTTTGGGGTTTGGGATTATTTTGGCCATATGGATTGGAGGAAGGAATCGAATCACCGACCTGATTGGTTGATTAGCTTTCCTACCACATCCAATGACTGGCATTGTCATTGGGTGTGTGGCATGAACATTGACAGTGCTAAAGTGATTAATTTAGACATTAGAGATGACCAAAAATGTTTCTCTGGAAAAGCTACACTACTGATTACTGAGTCAGATGTTGTCATGGCAACAGGATCTAGAGATGATGGTGATGGTGATGCATCTCGGTGACAGATGGCAGGGGGGCGTTACCTTGCCACCACCAAAAACTGGTCGATCTGTGGGTCTTTGAGCTGATTGTTGGGGTCCCAGACCTTGGTCTCTAGCTTCTCGTGGATCCGATTATCTGATTCACCTGTGATGAAGAGAGACTTGATTCAACATCACCTACCAGACTCTGTCCTGTCTCTGGTTTTTAAATGCAGGGGACATTTGCTTGCTTTCCATCTCAGCCCTCACCATCAGCCAGCTTGTCTGGGATCTCCGCCTGGTACTTGGAGCCAACACGGATCTCCCCCTGGTCAGCCAGTAAGGTCTTCTGAACGGGGTCAAAGACCAGCGAGTAGAAGAAGCAGTCCTGGACAGAACACAGAAAGATCACAGCTGTTGGAAAAATAAAAATTGTGTTCCTCCAAAGTGTCTTATTTTTAAGTAACACAGTAAAAACTCAGAATATAGAAGATCTAGTGACAAATGGCATCTCACCTCTTTCTCCAGGTAGCCAGCCAAGATGTCTGTTTCATTGAGGAGGGTGACATTACATTTCCCCCTGAGGAAACAATGAGGAGCACTCAGACTGGAGGAGGTCCAACACAGAGATAAGACTAGCCTCAAATTATTCCCACAAAGTTAAACACAAGACAACTGTAGCAACTTTTTCCAATGATTGAATGTACCACTTAGACACGACATAGTTTCCATCTTTGAATATAACTGGTGGTAATAATGAAGGCTGAAAGACATTTAGGACTTTGATTTGTTTGGAATTATAGGTCCGCTGGAGATTTGTGTTTTATGACACCCTGAAACAAACGCTTTAGCCCAACAATTCACAAATTCAGGTTTAAATTTAACTCAAAAGAAAAACACACACAATAATAATTTTATGTGACATGGTTTACCTTGAAACACAAGACTTGCTGTGTGAATGTTTTAAGAGATTATGATGAATTCCTCACCATGAAAACGGTAATGTGAGTATCATGGAGGCCCAGTGCTGCTCCCACTTTAAGTATAAGCGTGTACACCCAAGTCAGGAACCAGGTAATGCATTAAAAAACCTAGTATGCACCTTCCACAACTCGGAAACAGATAAATGGTATAAAATGACTGAATGAGTGACAGAACTTATCATAGAGCAGCAATAAGAAGTGTTTATGTGAAGTTAGCCATTGTCTGTGGCTACTCCTTGTTAGACCACTCCCCAGGTCTAGTCTGGAACCTAAATACTGTAGATTATTGAGATTCAATAGACTGATAGTCTATTGTGTGTGAGTGTGTCTATATGTCTTTAACAGTTTTGCTAGTCTTTAATACATTCGTCATGTGATAGCGCTGTCAATCACTTCAACTGGATTGAGTGACATGAGAAATGGTTGTAGACATAATTCTGTGTTCGTTATTATGTGACAGCTGCAGTCTCCAGTTTAAAATACTTTGGCACCATTAAGGAAATTAGATTAGAACATCCAAAAAAATAAATAAATAAAAATTGTTGCCCCCTTGGGCCCGACTGACCAGAGCCTTTATAGCTGCCATGAAGATCACTGATGGTGTCTGTCAGCAGCTCCTGTCAAAACGTACCGTATGTGAGTAGCAGGCAGCGATTCAAACTGTCGGGACAGGAAGAGTTCTCTATGTTTGAGCTGGTGCTTCTGTTGTTCAGACAGGACCGGCTGCTTCGATTCCTCCTCAAACTCTCCTGTAGAAGAAACACAAACATTGATGTATGATGTCTGTTCACAAGGTTTAAACAAAGTTCATAAAAATAAAGTAAAACTTGAATTCACTCGCTGTTCAATGTATTTAATTTTATGGCACATGTCCCCCTGGTGGCCACTGGACCTTATGTGCTCACAGGTTCATGTTAACCTTCACAGCTGATGTGAGCACATTTCAGAGAAGCTGGTCAACATTTTCACACAGATTTGTTTAAGTACTTGAAGTATTGTAGATATGTATGTAATATGTATACACTGTGAAGTGAAGTGTGTTTTACACATGATGTACCAAATGATATATAAATGACTCTGAGTGTTACTTCTTAGCCAGAGATAGTCGACGATCAGCTGATGTGTGTTGACACATTCAGACAGACCACTGACCTGGCCATGCCAGTGTCAGGGGTGATTGGAAGAAAGAATTGTTGTATAACCTAGATTAGCTGATCAGGCATTTAAACCCAAGAGCCTTGTAATATCATGATAGTGTTATTAGTCAGTCCCCACCAAGAACTAATATAGAATTGGACTGTTTATCTTCACTGACATAATTTATCAAAGCTGTGTGTTTGGAGTTTTTGAATGATCAATGAAAATGTGTCAAAAAGTTAAAGGATGGGGGCAACAACTGTCAGCAAATACCAATAAATAAACAATATAAAAGCAATATAGTCGGTTAAGAAACAGCATCAGGGACTAACGATAACAGTCACTTTTGTGGTTGACAGTAGTAGCAGCTGGTCGGAGGAGGGCGCTAGGGTGCTGCCCCCATCAAATCAAGAGATGAAAATCAAAAGAAAATACAGTAAGATGTAAAATGCAAATAATTATTAAAAGATGATGTTATTTCATTCTGTGGGTGACTGTCAATAGTAATTAATCGTTGCTTAAATACTTATTTGGGTCTAAAATGGTTTTTATTTTATTCACTTCCTGAAATGAGGGGCACCGGTAAAACAGAATCCAGTGTAAGCCCTCAATGCAAGGCTCTCTTAACTGGTTTCAATAAGATTCTTCACAGGGGCACAGCTGTGTGCATCCCGTATGCACCCAAGAAACGTCAGCAGCGAATCAGCAATAAGGGTTGTGTTGTGTGTTTTTTTGATCTAATGTGAATCAACAATTAATTTCCCGGTCTTTTTTAGCTGAGCACAATGGCAGGCACAGACAATACTAAGGAAACTAAACCAAATCTACCAAGCTTGTACCTAACCATGACTTCTGTGTACCTTTACACCCGTATGTACACCAAAGTAAACTGCGTCCCCCAAAAATTTTTTAGCACCAGCTGCCACTGGTTGACAGTAAGAAATCTCAAGAAAACTAACAGCTTTATCCAGCCTCCAGAATATAGAGGCTGCGGTACTTGAGAATATGGCCAATACTTCTACAGACCTACTTTCTTATTTTACACATTTCTGCTTTTGTTCTCAGGTTCAATTTCTTACTGTGCCTTTCTACAGCACCTAATATTTGGTTAACCATCTGTGTCATCTATACAGATTTCAGAGGGGAGAAAGTTGGACCTGAATGATCTCTGATCCACAGTGGACAGGACCACATAGTTATCAATGGACTTGTAGTGAAATAATACACCTATCCCACATTATCATGTGACACCATATTTGCAGTCAGAAAGAAATGTGAAAAAAATAAGTCAATGTGTATGTTTGTACATCCGTATGTGTGATCAACCACTAGATTCCGCATTTCCAATTTCAGGCGAATGAGTAATTTGTTTCAAGCTTGAAAGGGAGGGACTATATCACTCCGTCTCCGTGGACTCCGCCCCTGCACTCAGCCACAGGAAACCCTGTCAGTGAGGGCATGACAGGGAGAGAGCGAGAGAGCGAGAAGGGAGGTGGGGGGGTGGGGATGGGTACCATTAGCCACTCCCCTTTTCTGTTAACCTCTCAACCCCCCCCCCTCCTGTCCAGCTGGTCCCTGCCTAACAAAGTAGGAAACCCTGTGTACCAAACCTGAGGCGCCCATCCCCCCAAACATGTATCCCCAACTCCCTCCACACGCACACAAAAGAAGCCACTTACACACAGAAGAAGCAACAGACACTTAAAAAGCACATAGCAAAACAGTAATCCACCACTCGTACAGACAAACTCACACATAGACGTACACACTGTATTCGCTCTGACACAGACACAAGGCAAGTCAGAATTAACCCATTCAATGCTGTGGCCCTCAGGGACAGATCAAGGGCCTTTTGTTCAGCACAAAGAACTGATGTAAGTATAGAAGGAGAAGGAAAATGAGGAGGGGGAAACTATCCAGATAAAATGAGGTTTAGTAAAAATGAGCAGCAGCAGTCGTCTGTGCTCTTCATCATCACTGAACCAGGATCAGAATGACCTGATCCAAAACTGTAGATGAGAACTGACGAGTGTTTCATAAGGCACAGCATTTAAAATCGGATTAGTTTATATATTTTATTAATAAACTAATTTTAAATGCCAATATAAATAAAATACAAAATTCAATGTCAACTCTCTGGTTACAGTCAGTTTACACAACATGCCACAAAATGACGAGCATAAACGATCTAACATATCAATCCTTGTAAATGGTCACACGAAGTTCAAATCTTTATTGATATTGAGTATCTGCACAGTATTTCCAGCAGTCAGCACAGACTGAGCAGCCATAACATAATAACCACCTACCTAATATTATGTACAGACCGCTTTTAAGAGCCCCAACCCACTGAAACATGGACTTGACCAGAGTACATTCATGGCAGGACCCAAATTTCCCCAGCAAAACATTGTCAAAAGCATCACACTGCCCCCACCAGCTTAACTTCGTCCCACAATGCATCCTGGTGTCATGTATTCCCCAGGTAAGACGCATGCACACACAGACTGACATCCACATCATATAAAAGAAACCCTCATCCATCAGACCAGACCATATTCGTCCATTGCTCAGTGATCCTGTTCTGTTCATGTGTCCATTGTAGGATCTTTCGTTAATGGATAGGGGACAGCATGGACACTGACTGCTCTGCAGCTGCACAGCTCCAGACACCTCACTATCAGAACCAGCATGAACTTCTTCACCAGTTTAGTCTGATCCAACAGAACAACCTTCACTACCCACGACCATCAATGAGCCTTGACCTCTGACCCTTTCTGTGGTTAAGTGGTTTCCGGCCCTGACCCCTGCATAGCAGGAACATCCCACAGAGCACTGTTGGACATGCACTGTCTCAGTCGTCATATTAGTTTGATCTTGTTAAAGTCTCTCTCATTGTCACATTTGACCATTTTCC
The DNA here is from genome assembly GCF_900963305.1 of Echeneis naucrates. Classification (NCBI taxonomy): domain Eukaryota; kingdom Metazoa; phylum Chordata; class Actinopteri; order Carangiformes; family Echeneidae; genus Echeneis; species Echeneis naucrates. The sequence goes on along the minus strand of NC_042528.1, from coordinate 14,064,429 downwards.
TGCTTCAACATCAACTTCAGGACTAAATGCTCACCTGCTGCCTGACATATCCACCCACTGACAGGAACCATGGTAACCAGATTGTCATAGTTATTCACTTCACCTGTCAGTGGCCATAATGTTACGGCTGATCAATGCATGTGTGTCTTACAGGGCTGGGAAGGTTCAGAAATTGCCCTCAAATCAGTGACTTCATAATGATTTTGCTGAGTGAGACAGTCTAGTCTAACTATCAGGATACACAATATTATCAAATTTTTGCTGTTCACCCATAATCATCTGTATTGTGGTTAATAATATAATTACATTACATTTTATGATGTAGTCATAACAATGGTTTGATTTCTTTCTACTATGAATGCTGTCATGTTTAATTAAATTGAATTGTTTCATTAAAAAAGAAATAATCTTGTATTTCAGGGATGTTTCCGTCACATGAAATAACATTTTAGTATTTAATGTTTCAGTTGCTTTCAATTATGTATACTTAAATAATTATGTGAAATTATTTTCATTTTTGTCTTGAAGAATTTCTTCTAGAATGTATGTTTCAGATATAAGTGAAGCACCAGTGAACAAAAAAAATAAATAAAAAATTGTTCAAGAATTTAGACTAAGAAGTTACCACTGAGGTAAAATTTATGTTTTTTTGCCCATATGATCATGAGGTAACCATCAGATTTATGGGCTATGAGTAATCAATCAGGAATTCGATCTTGCGTGTGTTGAATTTCACCAACTAGATTAACTTTACAGTAGGCAAAGCTGAGACAGAACCAACCTTTTTGTCCTTATTGGTTCATATTTCACAATTATTATATTTTAATAATACCAAAGCAGTATATTTTAATACTACCAAAGCAGTAGGTAAATTGTACATTGAAAATTCTAATTCATAATAAGATTCAAGATGTCTTCAGTGGCTGGATGCAACAAAGAGGAAAAAAAGACTGTTCAGTCCCTTTAAAAGAATAAAAGCTTCTAAGAGGAAGTCAGGTTTTCTGGCAGACATAATGACAACATATTATGAAATTACCCTCACTGCATTTAGTTCAATCTCAGACTTGTCTACACACGACCAGAGAAAAGACACCAAGCATCTGTGCATAGAGCTGGGTACATTGAAAAAACAGCATCAAAGCATAAAGCATCCATTTTGAGGAGTATGTGTCTGGGTGTCCATGTGCTCTGTGTGTGCATGTGTGTGCGCGCCTGCATGCGTGTGTGTACGTAGACGTCTTTGTCTGAAGCACTGCAACCCAGGCAGAGGGAGGGAGAGCCGGTTATGGTGTTGGGGTGGGGGTAATGATTAAACGTGATCAGGCCTCAGTAGTCTACATCCCATTAGCACCACCCCTCTACATCCACCCCCCCACTTTCTTGGCTCTCTGATCACACAGACTGGGCTCTGTCAAGGCTGATCAGGGTGGGGTGGACAAGACTCACATACTGATACAATATTACTGATGTTAAAATGAAAACGTTAATCATGCAAGAAGTATACATTTATTTGTTATTTTTATTATCATTATTATTTCTCTCCAAAGTGGCACGGCTGATGATTTTACTATAACCAGCTTCGCTGGTGTCAGACAGTACGTGGTAAAACCTTCAACATGCTGAAAATGAACTGAGAAGAATTCATTAAATATTAATTAAATGTGTCTGGTACATTGAAATAGCGAACTTTGCACATCTAACCAAGCTCCTTAATCCTAATACTGGAGGCTTGGACAATGTGCAAGTTAATGAGTTAAACATACAAATATGTCATTTAAAGCTTAATTAGGAGATTGTGGCCCGTGGAACTGGTGAGACAGATAAAATAAAAAAATAAAATAAATTAATAGTAATAAACTATATATAAAGAAATAAATAAAATACATTCTGATATCATAAAAATTATGCAATATCCCAATATCAGTCACTGACCAAAGAATAAATATCAAATGTTGATTATGTATTTACATTTTGTAATAACTGTAGTCTCTTAACTTTAACACACTTCATTTACTCAGTGCTACTAAAACACTAAAAGTCACGATTCAGATATTTTGTGTGTCTGTTTGAGTTGAATTTATTAATCTGAACTAAATAAAACTTTAAATATGAGATTCTGTCTGATGGGTCTTTATTAGACACTCAGTCAACTCTCATTACATGGAGTGGAATTAATGTCTATATCTCCAACAGCTTACAGAGAAGGACTTGATCCAGCAGCAGAAAAGTTTTATTAAGGCTAGTAATTAAGTTGGGTCACTTAATTTATTTTGGTTAGTGACAGGAAATGTGACGGTCACTCTTTTGTTACTTTAAATTGTGTCTTTTGAATTGTGGATTCATGGATGGAGCCCACGCATTGCTGCCAATAAATTGCACCTTGTCCCGTCTGAAATTTGCCATGTGTCTGATCAGCAATTAGTTATGAAAACAGGCTTTTTCTCAATGTACATTGGTTGACTACCAAACCTATGTAGAAAGAACAATTACCCATGGGCTATCCCTTTACACAAACTAGCTTTTAGCATTGAGTTTTAAAACAAAAGTGATGGTATTATATTAACCCTGAAGCAGGCCTCAGTGCAATTTACAACAGAAAAGCTGAAAAACAGTTTTGAGGCTTTTACGTGAAATACAATGAGGAACAGGTTCATTGAAAGCAGTGGGGCATAGCATACCTGTTCTCACACAGAAAAAAGGGAGTTTGAGCTCTGTGGTTTCCACTCACTTGCATTGCTGTCAGCCAAAGTGTTGAGGTTGCCTGAGATGTCTCGCCTCCTGAACAAACACACCACCTTGGCCTCCACATTTCCATTGGCTGTCTGTAACAGGGGAATCAGTGGCTTCAGGTTAGTATCACAATCAAACACTGGTTTAACAAATAGTAAAACAAAGTGGTGCTGCAATGGTTTAAGTTAGTGATAGCTGGTAACAAAGGTTACTTTGATGTACAGCAAAGCTACCAAGGGAAGGTCAGTGATTAGGTTTCATACTGATTTGAGTTTTCTGCCCAACATAGCTACACTGATGTATACATTCTTAAAAGTGTTATCTTCTTGTAGTTTCTTTCAGGAAAAGTAACATTGATGAACATTATATTTAAAAATTGGTTCAATAATTTTTTTCCAAATGAGTTTATTGTCTCCAGTGTTTCCTCTACATTCATTCATAAATCCTAGCGACCACTCCTTCAAATTTCATTTATTTCCTTTAATTATCGCAAATACATCTCATTTCTCCACCTTCACAGTAGAGCCTGGTGATGCACGCGATACTATTGGAGGTAATACAACGTAAATTACTCGTGAGAGCACAGCCTTGAACGAGACATCACGTCAGGTCAGGGAGTCAGAGGAGTGTTGTCCTGGAAAATAGGGCAGCAACTTACTGAAGAAAAGGTGAACTTATTTGCTTCAGATAACTCATCATAGATTTTACAAGTTAAATAGACATTTGCAAAATATTGATGGCCAGCTAACGTTACATAACATACTAGTAACGTAAACTTGGGTAAACTAATTGATAGCATTCAGACAATATCTACACCCCATGATGTATTAACTGCTGACTGCATTTTCAGATGAGCTTGTTCAAATATTTCTCTAAGAAGAGAAAGGTAACTGATGAAGATGGCGCTAGTCAGGTATCATTGGCCTTTTACTGACTTACTTTTATTGTTGTATTTATTTATTTTTGCTTTTTACATTCAGCCTTTATCTGACATTGTACATGGCAGGCAACAATGCATTTCTGAAAACAATGGTGAATTTATTTATACATTAAATAAAAACGAAAACATTCACCTAAAAATAAGACATTGTGTAGAACAAATGAAATATTAACACAGCATAAGAGGATCTAATTGAAAAGGCGGACAAAGCCTTTTATCTACAGATCCTATCCCATAATAGAAGAGTCAGCTGGGTAAAAGATTCATCTTAACGTGTCCTCTTGAAGATACCATAAGACCATAAGAAGACATTGAACACCCACCCAGTGGTAATTTCCCCCTGTGGCTGTGAAATAGGCACAAGCACCACGTCAAACATAAATTTTATGCAATCTGTAAAACATCTTTAATAAATGGGAAGTATCTATGGTGATCAAAGTGTTAGCATTACTTGAAAGTAGGGCATACCTGACGTAACCTGCACACTGATTGAGTGACAGATTAGCAAGCAATTCTACATTACTACATTGATGACAAAGTCTCTCCTTTACATTAGCTACTGTGCCTAGACATTTCGCCTTATCTTATTCATTGCTCAACAACTTTTACTCCTGGAAATGGAGGAAACATTAAATTCTTATCTTTTCTCTTTTACGTGGCAATCTTAGTTCATGGAAAATAAAAGTAATCGCTAACTGATAGTCACACATACTATCATTGTTACTGCTACCTCTTAATGCTGAGGAAGGAAAAACTGTATTAATTTTATTTACACATAATTGATCAAAATGGAAGCTAGGTCACAGGTAGTTTGACAAGACCACTTGCCTGTAGCTAGATATACTTCGTCACACAAGATTAATGACAATGAGAATGAACACAACAGATAGAACAGTTGATAGTCAAATTGGCACTGACTTTTTTTGACTTTTCCAAAAAAGAACTACTACCACAAATTTGTCCTGTATTTTTATTTGGATGCATCTGACTTGTTGCATATTTTTTTTCCTTGCTACATTTGGACAATGTTGAACTTCATCATTCCTCTGCCAAGTTTTGACTCTCATCTAACAGCTGAAAAGGTGTGGATAGAGCATCGGGGATCTACCAACTCATACAAGTTTTTTTTTTCTTGCTGTTGATGTGAAACTTCAACTTTTCAAACTTTAACTTAAAATTGACCTTGTAACAAGTTTAGCCCTGCCTAGAGTGATTAGTGAAACACTGACCAAACAGAATTTTGCTTGTACTACAACCAATGGCGCTACAATAGTCATTATGACTTCCCCATGTTGAGCTAAAATGTTTCATGTCAGTTATTTATCTAATTCTCAATTTGTAATCTACACCAAGATCAAGAGTTTCCAGGTGAAAACTCTTGTGTGCATGCTACAACAGCTGTTACTTCTAGACCTAAATTAGACCTATAGATCAGCTGATGTTCCTCTACTTATAATCCCCATGGCTAACAGAACATCCCCAGCGACGAAATCTGAATTTATTTTATTCACTAAAGCTCAACAACATTTGAAATAGCTTGCAAACATTAAATACATAATCTCATGCACAAGCTAGAAAGTTAGCGTTTGCACATTTTGTTCAGTTGCTTGGTGATGTGCAAGTTCGATAATAAATAAAAGAAAATGTTTTACTGACGTTCTTACACTTTGAGGTTCTGAATTTACACACTGCAAAGCTTGAACTGTCTCCCCCTCAGTGGTAGCATAGCTCAAAGTGAGCAGCTTCAATGTCACCATTTTGTCGACTCCAGATTCTAACTCTGAACTGTTGGCTTCATGTTCCAGCCTTTGGTGATCATTTTAAGTCACTTTAACCATGAAGCCATTGTCATCAAACATCACCATAGCAGATTGAAGGGAAAAAAAACCCCCAAAAGCACAACATATCGGTTTCGAAAAGCCAGTTTATCCTGGTTAGCCTGATTAAATCCTCAAGATCACCATCACATTGGCACATTTTCCTTAAGCGATACTTTTATTGCTTTATACTAGTATTAGTTCTCATCTATGAAACCAGTGAGAACACTTGTTATCACTGCTTTTGGTTTGTATATGTGGTTCTGAATAAAAAGAAACTTTGTTACCAGTATGGACATGGAGTCAGAGGTGATATGGCATTAGAGGAATATCAAGACTGAATGGGGACTTGTATTATGTTAAACCCCAAATAAATAACAAGTATAAAATTAGACTAACTGCAGCTTGCTGCCTGTCCATTCTCTTCTGCTTGTGTAGAGAGAATTATCAGAAAAGTCACTTCAGGTAGTAGATGTCTCCAAGTGACCTCAGTTGTGTGACACACTCATTTTATCTATAGATTCATGTTGTCCACCCGCTTCCTACTGTTGAACTTGTTCCTTTTCCTGGAACCCATTTCTCCTGAAGCAGATGTGACACATTTAACATCTGCCATAAGGACAGCTGGAAAGGGTTCCTATTTTCTTTACCTCAACTCTGGCCAATGGAAGACAGAAGGTATAGTAGACATGTTGCCTCCAAATTCCTGCCAGGCACTGAAAAGCAGCTAAATCTCTCTTCGTATCTGTTTATTGAGTTGAGCAGCCATTGACACTAAGGACACAGCAGTCTTCCTGGCGCTCAGCAAAAGCCCCTTCAATGTAAGAGTATTACATAAATGAGCTTAATCCTATGACTGGGAAACAAGCCTGTGTCATATGCTGCTGTTGTTATATAAGTGGCTGCTGTACTAGTTCTGTTGTTACTGTATCTGTGTTTTCAACATGTGATGAGAAAAGACTGTGGGAATTTAAGTATACAGTTATTAACCAGACCCATTTTTGAGGTTAGGACTAAAAATTGAAAGCAATTGAAACGGCTTTAAACTTCCATTCTAAGAAACATCAGAAAGCAACTCCACTAGTGGAGTTTGACATTTTGCTTATTCTGCCAATTCATTAAAAAGGAGAAACACAGATCCATGCTGATGAAGTATCTAGACATGTAACTGAGGTCTTAGCTGAGAGGACTTTCCTGAAGGAAACAAGGAAAACATAATTTGTCAAACAAACAAATCATTTGCCCTCAACTTTTATTCCTTTCACTAGTAGGGTTTTAAACTCTGCTAGTAGCGATTCTAATTGAGTTTTCAATGGGTTCAGTCACATGATTATCATGTGACGGCGTCTATTTAGCATGTTTTGTAACCTGTATTGTAATTTTTTTCATTTAACTCGTTGTTCTCCTTCTCTGATCCATGTCTGTCTTTTTTGTGTGTGAAATGGGGTAAGCTGCAAAAAATTTGTCTCTGCTCACACCTCAAGATCATTGTCTTGTTGGAAAGTTAACCTTCAGTACAATCTCAGGCCCAATGTTTTGCATCTTAATGCTTGGGTCAGTGTGACGGGACTGATTTCATCAGTCCAGAAGATCTGATTTCAGTCCACCAGCCACATTACACAGACTGTGAATGAGGAAAGGCTTTGTCTTGACTCTGCCATTAAGGTAGCATTAGATGAGCTGTAGTGATGGTTGGCCTTCTAGAAGCTTCTTCATCTCTACACAGGATTCCAGAATCAAGAGTCATGACCATGACCTCTCATGCTGATGTCTCAGTTAGTAAAAGTGACCTGGTTGTTTCAGACGTGGTTGTTCCCAGGCCACTGATCCCTTGAATTTTCCATGAGCCTCTGCACAATCCCATCTGAGCACAGCAGCTGCTTCCTCTACATACTTTCAGCTCTACTTGTGAGCGCTGAGACATGATATAGATAAGTGTTTGTCTGTCCACACCATGTCCAGTCAGCTGAGTTTATCATAGGTGCTCTCCAGTCAATGTGGAAATGTTTGTACACATCTCTCAGCAACACTTTTCAGTTTTACTTTTTCTAATACATTTTCAAGATTTTATAAAAAACGCCATTACTTTGTCTTTATTGGTCGACTGTAGAAGGAAAAAAATATTTTAACATAACAAATGTGAAATCACAAGATTTTATGGTTACAGTGTGAAGTGAGAAGGTACCTGTTGTTTGTTAAACAAGTAAATGTCCACCAACCTTGTTGAGTTCTTCTATTCTTCGGATCAGGTAAGGGTTGCTGGAAGAGTTCTCAAAGTACACATAGTCTGGAAGGAACAGAAAACAATCCATGATCAAACCTTAAAACAAATGATAATGTTAAAATATTCTTTGAATAGACCTGACTGTATGCCTGATTGAACCTCTGATAGTTCAGGTCTCCTCTGGAAAGACACACCTACTCTTCTAGACTAAAGATACAAATGATCAATTACTTCAGTAATCATTACTTGGTTCATCTTATTGACCAATTAACAATGAATTGATAAGCAGCTATTTTCTTTAGAATCTGTATTTCTGATTACAAAATTTTATGTAGGCAAACATGTAGGCTGCTGGGCGGCACGGTGGTTTAAGGTGAGCATGTGCATTGTGTGCACGTACTTTAGGTGTGCAGAACATTTAATTACCTGGCGGTTCAATTTTATTTAATCAAACCAATTCTTACACAATCAATCAGCAGTCAATTCATTGTTAAGATCCATATTCTAGACCTCTTCAGCTCTTTTACATATTCGGAGTGTAATGGCAGAACTATAAAGACTTCTTTAACCTGATGGACAGAAATCTATGTACGTTAACGCACAGCTCTGACTGGAATCTTGTCTATATAACAGAGGCTGTATATATATATATTATATATTATATATATACGTGTGTGTGTGTGTGTGTTTGGGTACAAATCTAACAGGTGATAATTGTGAGGAATCGTTCATCTCCAGCTCAGTTTCCCACAAAGGTCACTGATCTTTTCTTGATCAACTCTAACTGGCAGTTATTTCGTTTTAAGAAAAAGCCATCATCCTTTAGATCGATGATTGCTCGGTTGTCGGCATAGCCTGTCAGTGTCTGAATAGGGCTTCATGAGCTTTCTGCGTGTAGTGACGCTAGATCATCAATCATGTAATGTTCTTAGTAGTAGTGCCCCCCCAATCATTTAGGACTCCCAGTTAATGCAATAACTGTCCTGGAAAGACATCTGCATGCACAGATGCTTGCTGAACAGCTGGACACCCCTTTTCCAAGTGTTAGGGTCTTGAGCAGACCCTCCTGGTGATATTGTTGGAGAGCCTCTCACATCTTTTGCATCAAAACTTCCCAGTATTCTCGAACAACAATGGTAGAAAGTGACCATTTCTCCCAATGGAATATCCATCAGGACATGCTACATGGACAAGAAGCATCACCATGATGTCCACCCAGCAGAAATCTTGAACACAGTGATCAGGCCACAGCACTAATGGCCCTGTATTCACAGCCAGTGGTCAGTCATTTTTCAAATTGAGGAGGAATTCCCTCCTTCATATGCCTTTAATGGGGGCAGGAATTAATATTTTGGAGGCGGAGTCTTACATCATCTGATTCTTATCTCAGATTGCATTTTGTCAATCTGCAGTAATTGAAGAAGTTCGAACTATCCTCTCTGTTTCTTTCTCCTTCCAGTATATCATAGACAAGCTACCATTGGATTAAACCCTTTCATATGTGGAATCCTTGTCTAGATGCACGGTCTCCAGTACACTGGATAATGCTTCCATAGGACATTTTATGTGAAAAATGACAAAATATTAAAAGGCATAAAGAATTTTTTATTAAGATGAAAAACACAAAAATTTTAATTTCCATTTCAAGATGTAACATTCTTAACAGAACCACAGGAGGCAAGTTAACTAATCAATTAGTGCAAAAAATTGCAGGATGATTTTTCTCATCTGCAATCTGGGACTTTTAAGAGATAAATTAACAATTATCAGTCACACATGACCGTAATATTATTAAATGGACATTGTCTTTCAACATTATAGATGGGCTGACTAGTATAATTTTTTTGTCGTGATGCAGAGGGCTATCAGTATCACGACTTTTTAGCCAAAAGGCCCATTTTAACATTTAATAATAACTTTATTTATATAGTGCTTTACAAATCAGAGTAAAACAGGGCAGATAGACAGAAGAATTAAAACAGATAAAAACAAAGAACAACAACACAGTACACAACAGACTGTTGTGTACTGTGTTGACAGGTGCACCCTTAGTTAAGCTTTAAAACAACTCCACTGAACAACCCTGTCTAATGTTCAACAGAAGACAGTTCCACAGTGAAGTGAATGGAAAGGGAAGGCCTGCTCTTCCGCTGCCTTCTGTATAGTTAGCATGGTTAACTAGATAGTGCTTTACAAAAGACGGTCTGGACCTACACAGTGCTCCAGCCAGTCGCTCTGGCATTAACACTGATTACAGGATAACATTGCAGTAACTCCCTGCAGGAAAGACTGGCTCTATTGGTACACGATTTGCCTGATGCAAAAAAATTTGCACTGTTCTCATAATCCTGCAGTGAAATTCAAGCCCTGGTTTAATGTAGTGTTATAATAATGCAAGTCTCCAGCGTGTAGGTAAGCAAGGTAAAAGGTTGAACCATCACCAGAGCACAACCGCAAATTAAAATGTGCTGATATTTGGCTGAATTGCATGCTACTTCCACAGTAGCATTGGATCCCTGTCCAAGAGACTGTTACCAGAGGGTGTACCAGAAACCATCCACACAAACACACATGAAAACATATATGTTTAAGATTGTTCATGTATGCTTGCTCTTCGAACGAATGACTTGGGTCTCTTTAAAACTCCATAAAGAGTTTGAGCTAGACCTGCTCTATATGTAAAATGGCTTGATGTAACTGATTTTGCGCTATACAAATTAATTTGATTTGATGTATGATGATTCCCCTAAACTGAGCTGAGTGAAAACCTAAACAGGAAGCAGATTGTCTACTACTGCAGAAGATCGGCAGCGGTAAATGCTACAAGTGAGGAATGGTTGCATTTCAGCAATGAGATACACAATGAAACTGAACAAGAGCTGCTGGTAAAGACAGCAAGTAACACTTTCATTCTCTGTAGTTCACCCTCCAGGTTGCTTTAACCTTTCCTCCCAATCATGGAGTGACAACTAGGGGGTGTCTACATCATAATAGAGTACACAAAGTCCTTTTAAAATGACCAAAAAAAACTTCAGACACATGGTTTAGTTTATTTTGACGTGTTAATCTTTTTGCTGCTTTATTGCTGACTAACCTGCAGGGGTTTAGTCAGCAATTAAAGCAGTTGTTGGTAAGACTGGTTAGTCATATGTAAAAACAGTGAATATGGATTCAGATAAGGTTAGAGTCATCAGTCAGCCAACAGTCAATCAGATTTTGATCAAACCTCCCTGACACTGATCATTTATTATCCCGCTGCCAGTCTCTGTGCATCCTTGTAGCCTCTAATGCAGTTTTTCAGACGTGTGGTTTCACATTAAGGACCATCTGGTCCTCTGACAAGCAGGAGCAGAGCCTCAGGAAGATATGAGGTGGTTTCTAATGTATCGTCACAAGTAGAAACAGAGGAGGAGAGGATTTCTTGCTCTATTTAACACACTGACGGAGAGTCTGACCAGAGAATTACTTCCTCATTCACATTGAACACAACCTCACACAGCATATTACATAACACACGCTAAAGCACCAACAGTGACTGAAGATGTAGTGATGGAGGAGGGAGGGAGAGGTCTTCTTCTTGGACCAGTTGTAAATATCAAAATCTGATACTGGGGAACTTGCACTGAGACCAGTTGAGAAAATCAACGAGAAATGATTCATATTCATATGATTTCAAATGTATGTCTTGAGTGCATATTGCTCATGTACAACTTCTGCACCATGCAGTTGGTACCTTGAACATTTTGTACAAGTTTTAATACATTTAGTAAAGCATTAAACATAGTTTTCACAGGTTCAGGTGTTTTTTCATTCACACCCGGTCACTTGACTGCAATAGATCCTGGTACCTATCAGCTTTACCTTCAATCAATTTTTTCCCCGTATTTGGGGTCACCACAGCAAGTCAGCCTCCTGCAACTTGTATAACTGATTTGGTTTGTTTTTAGGCCACATGCCTTTTCTGACACAACCCTTCCATTTATCCAGGCTTGGGACCAGTATACAACTACCACAAGTGGGTGCCTTGTGGCTAGGGTTCCTCATCAGGGAATTGATCCCTGGTCTCCCGCCTAACAAAAGGCATTCTCACCACTATACTAAAAAGACTATCTTTACGTCAACATTGATGTAAATGAAATGCATGACTGAACAGGCCAGTTTTTCTTAGCCTTCGCTGTAGTCTCTTATAATGGTTAAACTCTGTAAACAAGTCTATCAACTGTCCTGTCTTAAAAACAATTACTGAATCAAGAGTCTCACATTTATCTGTGCTTGAACAACCCACCTATACCTGTTAATTTTGCAAAAGAATTGCAGAGCAGTTGTGGGTCCATAACACTATTTATGCAATTCCAAGATAGTCAGGAGGACTATGTGGATTTGACATGTGATGACCCACTGAACTTATGAGGTGTCACTCTTCAGAAACAAATCACATATTTCAGAGTAACTCCTCAAATCTTCTGTGTATGACCATACCAGCTTTGAGAAGAGACTCAGACGATTTAATGTTGATGTGTGCATGTTTGTGTCAGCGGGTGGGAAAAAAATGGTCTAAAAAGAGAAAGTGTGTAGATGAGCTGTGAGCCATTTGTTGTGGACATATGCGGCTGGTGTGGCGCAGTGTTCTGGGTGCTGGAGGGTGAATGAAGAGGAGGAAGCCCTTTGACTAATCTCTAGGGAAGATAATGATCTTACACGCAGCCTGAACACTCTGTGCTTCTGGAGGACTGGTAATATGGGCATGCACTCATACAGAACTGCCTGCATCAGCCACGCAAAACAAAGAAATTCTTATTGAATGCAAAATCCATGGACACTTCCTCCACAAATATTAACTAATTGAGACAGATTAATGCTGACTATTACTGTAAAGTCTATATTGCCACATGCATGTCTTTATTGTTTCTCCATAACACAATTAACATAACCTTACTGTGTGGGCTACTTAAAGCAATGTGGAAGTCATTACGTAGTCATATGCTTGTTGCTAACTGCAATATTACATGGGCTAGAATTAACATTACACAGTAACCTTTTCTTTGCCACATCACTCATATTCCTGTTGTAGAAATTCCACTGCACACAATGAGTGACCAAAAACTGCAATTCTGAGGCACAGAACCTCTACACAACCTCCATATAACCTGAACCCCTGAACGGCTTTTGTCTGTACATAAGGTAGAACAATGGATTCCTCTCGGCAGGAATATCTGTATTTGCTCACTTTTATTGTTCTTAATGATATGTTATTTTAAGGGACAACTAAGTACTTTGGCAAACAGATTTCAATGTCAAATTACATAGACAATACCTTTGGTTCTCAGCTCCATCAATGTAATGTTCAAGTTAATGTAATGTTATGTTCAAGGGTCAAGATTTTTTTTATTGACATTCCCAATATATACCAGACAGGTACAAAGTGGAACGAAATTTCATTGCCACTGGCTCCACACAAAAACAGAATTTAAAAACCTTAATAAAAGACTCAAAGTGAAAATCCTGACATTGATGAGAATGCAAAAGAAAACATTAAAACAGATAAATAACAGACATCACCATAATTGGACAGATGCATAAATAAAGTGCAATGTTGCCTGAACATAATCAGCATATTACTCTGCATCATACAAATTAAATTTAGTTCATTCTTACTTCCAGGAAACATCGCAACTCAACAAAACGGAGATTACTAAACATTACCAACTCTCGTGAAATGTGCCAGTTGGTGAGATTTAGATTTAAATTGCCCGACATTGCTGACTTGTGATCTTTTTTCAAAGAGTTTTAGAGCAGCATCTCTGAAAAATGTGCTCTATTTAAATCTAAGAAAATATTTTTGATTCCGCATCAGTTCAATTACTATCAAACTTAGTTATCAACACATATAGAATTGTATTGTTACCTATGGACAACTTGTATATTGGCAAAAATTTGCATTTTAACTAACAGGGATGAAGACTGATTAATTTTATTCCATTTCATTTCGTTTATGTGTTCTCTTCTACTTATATGGTTAAATATCTATAAATTAAAAATAAAAATAAACAACAGAAAACAATCAAGCAACAAGATGGCGAAGTTCACTATCCCATTTCGTGCTGAGGCTGCAAAACACAAACTGACTGGATGAAGTCACTTTAGAAGAAACACTCGGCGGAATATAGATGCAGACATGCAGAGCAACTAAATAAAAAAAATACATAAATACATTAACGCGTCATAAAAGGTGACTGAGGGCTCATAGCCACTAATAGCACAGGCAATACTTAAAAGCCCCATAAAAATATTTTCCACAGTGTACTGTAAAAATCGGTGTGCCTTAGGTCTAAAGCTCCCGATTAAAAGCAACACATTAACCTGTGCACAAAACGAGACATAACGTTCAGTTAAAGAAATAGACGTGTAATGCCACCTTTTAACAAACTTTCCCATTATATCAATGTCCCGAAATTCAACTGTCTGAAAATACACTCACGCAACAGACTTAGACTAGTGTTCCATTGGTATGACCTTAATAGCCTACAGATTCCTCTGTGACCTTACACAGCGATAAGCCTGTCACACAGTCTCACCGTCAATTCAGCCTCGTCTGCCGCCACAAACAGACTGACAAAAAGTACACAAAGTCCTCGCACTGTTAATGATGCACAATACACACTTGTCGCACACTAAACAAGCGAAGTACCAGATCGACATCAGCCTCTAAAAAGTCCACTTGTTATCGTAGATCGTATCGTACTATACTACGAGGATATGGTGGAGGCGATTTAGCTGCTGGCAGCTAGCAGTCTCTACCGGCGTTTGCTTTCTGTCTACGCCGACAGTGGTATTTAGAAACCCGGTGTCGACACGAGTGTATTCTATTATACCATACAAAAATGTACATTACCAAGTGATGCGAGCAGGATTTATTGTGTTTCGTTTTGCTG